>NC_058339.1:69830519-70455519 GCF_905475395.1 Chrysoperla carnea
CAAAAGCGTGCTTTTTAATTTTTTAAAACTATTATTTATTCTATTATAACTATATTATTGATTTTTAATCAATAACAAACATGAAAATGAAAGTTCTGTACTTATTTGTTACAGTTAATGTGATGAATAGTGGATATACTATTTCCACGTTTGGAATAATTAAACGTCAATCGAAAAAAAAAAAAAATATATACTATATATTATAAAAAGAATAACATTTTAGGCGAAAGAAATGCATACCCTAATACTCCGCGCTTAAAGTATGTAAATTAGTTATTAATATTTTAAATGCGATCAAACTTCTTAAAGCTTTTTCGATAGGGCAGAAAAAGTTTTTTTGCTAACATCTCAAATATTACCGCACTGGGCACTAGCTGCTGTAAATCCAACACTGGGTAAAATGATATCTCCAATTAAATACTAAGATAATGAAGAAGGGCAACAAGATGCTCAATTTTTGTGATGATGACTTTTGTGTTTGATGTTAAAAATTTGTGGGTTAATTTTTACCTCGTATTTTGTTGTTTATCAATAGCACTTTTAGCTGTTTTATACGCTTGTTGTGATACATCTTCAGCTTCTTTGGCAAGATTTAAAATATTTTTGGCTTCTTCTTCTAATGCATCAGCTTTTGTACGTGCTTCACGTGTAATATTTTCCATTTCTGCATTTTGATATCCATACTCACGTGATTTTGTATTTGCACGATCTAATGCTTCCTTTCCTTTCACGCTTAATTGATTGACAGCTTCCTAAAAATAAAGATCACAAAAATTCGAATAATATAGGAAAAAAGGTGTCTATACATTGTTTTATTTAAAAATGAAGACTTTTTGAAAAATAGTTGCTCATTTGCAAGATTTTTGCTTTATTTGAGACTTCCTCAGAGAGGACTTATATTTAGTAAGGTGTCTTTAAAACAGACGAAACGCGACGAGTTAGAAAATAACTTCTTTCATTTAATTTTATGCAGTTTCAAACGATCTAAATTCTAAATTATTCTGTTACATACGTTTAATATTTGTTTAGCTTGGGCGGTTATAATTTCCGTTTCTGTTACATTGTTGCTTGCTATATCCGCGTACTGTTCGACGATTGTTGTCTTATTGTTAATGCTGTTTAGTAATTCATCAATTGCTTCAATATGATTTTTGATATCATCAATTTGTTCAGTTAAAGTTCTTCCATTCACTGTTCATAAAAAAATTATTAGCGATCTTAATTTATATTCGTTATGATTGTAAATAAGTTATGATTCTTACCTTCAGTTCCTTGTTTTGCTTGTTCATTTAAGTCATCAATACGATTTTGAACTTGTTTCAATTTTTCATCAAATTCGCTACCATCAATTACAGTTGGATTATTACGAATTCCACTTAAAACCTCTTGTAATCGAGCCAACTTTTCTTGATGTTCGTGAACGGCTTCTTGTACCAGATTGTACGCTGGTGGACAATCAATACATCCTTGTTGACGGTCATATTTGTTCTCTTTGCATCGATCACATTTTTTACCTTCTACATTTGTGCGACACTAAAAAATTTATTAAGAAAATTTATATGAACAAAATTAAAAATAATTTAGAATATTTAAGCATACCGGGCATTGTCCTGTATGATCGCAATGAAGACCTGATGAACCGATACGATCACAATCGCAACTTTTACAACCTTCACGTGAGAATCCATATTTGTATTCTTCGCACTTATCACAACGCAATCTAAAATGTAAAAGAACAAATTTTCTTTAATGAACAGAAATTGGTCTATCAAAATTTCACAATAAATTCAAGCAAATATTATTAATAGATTATGTGAGTATTTGTAACGTACCCAGTAACACCTGGACGACAGAAACATTGTCCTGTACGTATATCACATGTGTTGTTAAATGATCCAATTGAATCGCAATTACATGGCTGACATCCTTCATCACTCTCAATATTGAAGTAACCGACTTCACATTGATCACAATTACGTCCATGTACATGAGGTTTGCATAAACATTGTCCGGATAATTGATCACAAATCAATATACCATCGTCTGCTTCCTGAGTACCAGGTGGATAACAGCTACATGGCTTACAGTCACCTTTTGGAATTGCTAATGCATCTCCATAATATCCTGAAATATAAATTGTTGGTTAACTTTTTATACAAGAAAATATTTTAAGGATGTTATAAGTTAGGTCTAAAGTTTGTAAATACTTTATGATAAAATTGAAGGTATTACTTTTTTGCAGTTTTTTACAGTAAGGAAATAATTTTGTTAGAACTGTTTGAAAAAAATTGGTTTGGATTTGATAAGAATCATTTTCTAGGATAATTTCGCTCAAGTAGAATGAAAATGAATGCGACCATTACGCGATATTCTATATATAAAACAAAAAATTATTTATACATAAAGAAAATTTTTTTTCTTTTACCATAACTGGCACAAGTCCAATACAATTAAAAAAAAATACAATAAATTTATTAAAACATACCTGGAAGGCATTGTTCGCAACTTTCACCATAAGTATTGTAAATACATTTTAAACAGGTTCCTGTAGTTCGATTACAATTTCCAACGGCATTAGTATCGATATTATGATTACAAATACAAGGTAAGCATGCTTTAACTGTTCCTAATAAACCTTTAGGATCTCCAAAATATCCATCGGTACATAAATCACATTGAGGTCCTACAAAAAAGCCATCATGTATATTCGTTTAACATAAAAACACAAGACAATTTATTGTTTAATATTTCTTAGCATTTCTTACCTGTATATCCTGTAGGACATTCCAAACAGATCAATTTTTCATCAGGCAATTGTATACAAGGTCCATTATTTGGACATCCACAAGGTTTACAATCATATCGTGTTCCAATCAGTGCATTACCATAATAACCTCTAGCACACAATTCACAATTATCACCAGCCGTGTTATGTTCGCACTTACAACGTCCAGTTTCCGAATCACAATGTTCCGCATGTTTATTACAATCGCATGGCTCACACTGTGTGAACGGTCCACCTAAAGCTGGTGAATGTCGATAACCAGCCGCACACGATTCACAAAATTGTCCCACATAACCAACAGGACATTCACACATTTCAATCCAATTTGCACTTTCGCCGGCTGCACCTCTAAGAGCTGATTCTAAACGGAAATCATCTAAGAAACCAACACCGCGGGGTGTATATGTTGCACGAATTCGAATTGCTGTTAGATTTGTTAGTATAGCCATAAATGCACGAGCAGATAATCTTGGTTGCCATTTGTATGCTGGATGTTCGTGTAATCTGAACTGAAATTCTTGGTTCTGAAAAAAAGTATTATAGAATTAGTAGTTTTAATTTTATTTTATAAAAAAATAGACCCAACTCCTTTTTACACGAATTTTAATTTGCAAAATTCAAATCAAGTCTTTATGGCAATATTTTTTTTTTTTACAAGCACGCTGAAGTGTAGCTGTGCGTCATTTAACATGCATTTTTGAAGATTGCATTTATCGTATAAAAAAAGAATTGGGTATAGTTCGAAATTTATACCTCTATGCTAGGTAATTTGTTGGACAATCCAAATATGGTATTCGATATTAAAATACCCGAACCTTCTAAAATGATATCATTAACAGTGGGTGAAGCACCATTTTCACCAATTCGCAATGAAAATTTCAAATCTTTATTATACGATGCTCGTTGATCCCCAAGAAATCGATCTGGTGCAATTAAATAAACCGGACCACGATCTGGTGCACTAACACCAATATTTTGCACTAATCCATTATAATTTAAGGGTACATTACGTCCTTGATCATCTAGTGCAGTCCAACGTTCGCTGCTACGATCGAAAAATGAGTGTAACGTCACTTGGGAGTATCCTGGTGCAATACGACATACAGATGAGTGTCCATAACAAAAACATGGAGTACATCCAAACTCATTATTTTCATCCAAATTAAAGAAACCAGGTTTACATTGTCGACATCGTTTTCCCTCGATATTTTCTTTACAATAGCAGACACCAGTGACAGGATCACATTTGGGAATGTTGTCTAAAGAACCTTCACGTAAACATCCACATTGTTTACATCCGTGTGGTCCAAAATCGTAGAAATTTTCCGCACAACGATCACATTTCTCGCCAGTTACACCGGGTTTACATTGACATTGACCCTTCCGGTCGCATTGTAAACTACGTGAACCAACTTCGTTACACTGGCATGGTCGACAAAAACCATCTTCTTGTTGGTAGTAATTTTCACGACAACGTTCACAGTTTGGACCATCACGATTTGCTGTACACTCTAAACAGTAACCACCGTGACCGGTTCGATTGTAGAGTGCTTCATCGAATATGCATCGATTTGAGAATCCATTACAATTGCAAGCTGTAAAATAAAAATTAATTTAGTTTGAAAAATTGCAATAAAATAGCCTTTTAGTATATCTTGATCGAGATGCAATTTGTATAAAGAAAGGTCATGAAAAATTTCCTCCGGCTCGGTAATAAAGGGAAAATAATTTATTTATATATAAGTAAGAAATGAAAAGGATAAAAATAAGGATAGGGAACGAGGCATGTATATCACCAGCATCAAAACTTCTGCCTTCGGCCTTTTCGAGACTAATGTTTGTTTTAAAGGTGCGTTTATATGTTTGTGTAATTTGTAGATGAAAGCTTGTACGAGTACAGGAAGAAGTTTGCATCAGTACAAAAGTTTATCATAAGCAAAATCTACCACTTGCAAATTATTTAAGCATGGCTTATGCAAATACATTTTAATTTACAAATTCTTTGTCGCATTATGAAGAAATTAAAAAGTCGCGTCTCTATAGATACGAAGCGAGTTCCGATTTTATAGGCATAGATTATTAATACACATAATTTACGGTAGGCGCAGTAGTATGAATTTGAGTAACTTCCGGTTTTGTGATCATATTGAAAATTAATATAGCTGTATTTTAGTATGAATCGGAATAATTTCCTATGATCTTCTTAGTCTAATTAGCTCAAAATGATCACTAGATTATAAAAAAATAATTTAAAAAAAATTGCATCTCGATATCTTCCGTAGTTTTTGTATGATAGACGTACGTATATGTATGAAACGGGTTACGATTTCATTTATACAAATTAAGAAAATAATTTGGGCACACGGGAATACAATTTTTTTTTTTTTTAATATGAACTGTAATTATTTTAAACGTTTAGCAAATTGGTAAATAAAAAAATTTCAAAATTTTTAGTTTTACAAAAAAATTCCGAAAGGTAAATTTTTAAAGTAAGTATGTATAAACGAAACTTTGATTTTTTCTACATCCGTGTAGTTCAAAATATTACACATTTTGGCTTAATATTTGATTTCAATTACATCAAATTTTCAAGAATAGTGAGCTTACGAATAAATTTCCTTATATGGAATTTATTTACGTATTTGTAGTAAATTGCAATTGACCGTAAAAACGCACCTTAGCAAAATAAACAGTTTAACAATATATATAATAAATTACCCGAATCACTGAACCATGGAGTCATACCATCCCAATAATTACAACAACATATTTGTATATAAACAATAATTAATAAACAAATTAATTTTAAAGACAACAAAAATGCGCGCATTATTGTGAGAAATATTAATTTTTCTCTTGCGTATGAATTCGATTATAATTCATAATTACATGATTTATCGCGATGTATGACTACCCTACTACAACTAACTCGTAAAGATAAAACAAATATGCAAAAACAATTTGTTTATAATATTTAAACAACAACAAACAATTTGCAAAGAAATTGTGACAAAGAAGAACTACTCGATGAGAGTTAACTTGACTCTGGGTAACATTGATAGTAGAGTAATAAGTATTTACAATTTCTTCTCCTACTCTTGGCGATCTCTGATGTATCCTTATATAGAAATGCCAGGTTAGACAATAACATACACAAGATAAACTTCTATCCCCATTATTGTAAAATAAATAATAAATAGAAGTTAATGTAATTGACAGGTTAAAACGAAATTTAATCCCCTTTCCCTTTCAAATTTGGGTATTTATTCAGAGTACGTAGATTTCAAACATGCAAAAAAAATCCTGCAAGCCGTATGACGTACGCAAAAAAGTTTCCAGGGGTTTTCTCCTAAGATAAGAAGTTGAAAACTGGTACATGACTTCGAGTTGATAATATTAAGAAGATGAAAGGGGTGGATTAATATTCTCAAATCGAGTTGGTATGACATTTTATAGCTTCGGAGAAAAGCTCTGGATTGCTATAGATAAAGATTGACAATTTTTAGGTAGGTTCAAAAAGTATTGATTCTAATTTCGTATTAACCCATCTCATCCGAAAATATTAAGGGGGTGAAAAGGGGAAGAGGGTTGAAATATTTGATAAAAATTATATGCCTTTTTTATGTCTAAGATAAAAAAAAGAGTATAAGCCTGTGTGTAATCATTTGCAGTGGTTTATTTTAAAAAGTAAATACACATACGATACAAACAATAAGTACAACAATTATTATGGTATTTTGTGTACATAAACGTTTTTATTGAATTTTTAATATAAAATCAAAAAGAAACAAAAACGGATTTTTATATTAGTATGGGACACATAGGCGTTTTCATTACAGGCAGTAAGATAGTGGCAGGTTTTCGTGCATCATATTCAAGATTCTACCTCTCTTACTTAGTTACTTGCAGACCTTGTACCTATATATTTTACAGGCTTCACGGTATCTGTTTTTACTGCTCTTCATTTAGATTTGACAACATTTTTCTCAATTTGAAATTTTTAACAAACGACATTTTTTACGATTTTTATGGTTTATTGAACAATTTTTAACGATTATTAGAGTTTATGTGAATGTTTAGCTTTGGTCACCCGTAGCTCGAAAACTACTCGTTAAAAATTTTGTGGCCGCGAGAACTTTTGAATAGAACGATCCGAAGAACATTTTGAATAAGTTTCACAGAAAGCCATTTTCCTATCTAATTACGCGGTGTCCTTTTCCTATTGGATGGGCTCATATGCCCTACACTATTATGGTGGGTATTTTGTGAGATTTTTTGGAATTAATTTTGAAATAATTTATATTGAATTTTTACTGTAATGTTTCATTTTGATAATAAATTAGAATTTTTTTTTTCATTTTGATTGTTGTACTGGAAATTTTGTTGAATACCGCGTCGGAAAAAACAAGGCAAAATTCAAAAATTCGACGTGAAGGACACGAAACGATTATATACGCATAAAGTTTGCACTTTCAATTAAAATTATTTACCGAGCGTAACATAAATACAAAAATTTAAAATTTCAAAAAAATTTTTTAAGGTATTTCCAGCAGGGTATTTGCAGTTCCTATGCTAAAGCTATGGTAAAAATTTTTTTCGGCAGAGTTTAATGAGAAATTAAGTTTAAGAACTGGATAGGGCTTTAAAATAAGAGATAATTATGCCTACGTTCCTAATTCTGTCGAGATTATTTTTTTATATTGTAAAAAGTAGCTGGGAGGACAGTGAGTTTTACAGCTAATATATTCAATATTATTCTAAGTCTGTGAAAAAACATAGGCCAAATCTGCAGACAAGTGTATTCATGCTGGAAATACTGCTTAAGAGAAAAAATTGTTCAAAAAGAAAAATTCAAAAAAATCGCACTGTAAATAAATTTTGAGCGTTAACGGATTATTTAATTATTACGTCTTTGTAACTGTTATGGTATCTTGGACTATTGGTGAAATGAAAAATATTTGAAAATTTCGTTTATAAAATGTTTGATCAATAATTACAAAAAAAAAAGTTATTGTTTATCTTTTTCACTTACGTTTACATTCATGTGCATCAGCAGTTGTGGCTCGTTTCCAAGGTACATCATTATAAAATGGTAAACACTCATTACAATCTGGACCCATTGTATTATGTTCACATAAACAAACTCGACGTCGTGAACCATCAGCACCTATTTTATTATAAATTCATCAAATTACCATCAATTTTATTTTACGTAAGTGGATTTGTGTATTAATTTTTAAAATTTTTGTAAACTACCGTCTATCATTCTATTGTCAGAAAATTGTTCATACAGTGTGTCGCATTTAAGATGAAGACACCATCATATTTTCATTATTTATAGGAATATGAAATTTTGTACAGTCATACAAGGTGATGAGTTACATTTTTTAAGATACTCAACCTAAATTTGATCTTTAAATTTAGCTTACTAAAAATTGACTAATAGGACCGATTCTTAATATTTTGTCTAGCGTCAGAGATTTTATATCAATATACCGATTTTCATGACAAATTTCACTTTTTTTTTTTCATTATTTTGGTCCATTCTAAAAATTATTACAAGTTCAGTTAATTTGTCCAGTTTTTACATTTCATAGCACACTATAGTTTCAAAATTAAAAAATAAACTTTTATAACTAGTCTGGGAATGTAAAAACTGGACAAATTGATAATTTAATAGTATTCAAATTAAACTTGTAATAATTTTGAGTAAAGACTAAAATAATGAAAAATTAAAAATTCGAATTTTGTTAACCTTCTCTGACGCTAGAATAAATATTAAGAACCTATCAATCATCCTATTTATCAATTTGTAGTAGGCTGAGTTTAAAGTTCAGATTACGGTTAATTATCTTAAGAAATGTAACCTATCACCCTGTATGGCTGTGCAAAGTTTCAAGTGGATATTCTTATAAATAACGAAAATATGAGAGTGTCTTCATCTTAAATGCGACACACTGGGTCATGCCTTAACAACGGAGATGATTAGTGTTTACTTTCATTTGACATTTGAGTCTAAGTTTATTTATGAATTCTTTACCTTTTGATTCAACACATTCAGCTGCATGTCCATTGCATGTACATCGAGCACCTACTGCAATATCAGAAATTGCATAAAAGTATGAGCGTAATACACGTGGATCACCAAATAATTCATCACCAAATGTATTTAAGCGATCTAATGAGATTCGAATATCTGTTGCTTTTACAAATTCCTAAATAAAATTGAGAAGAATTAAAGTAAAATCTTGAAATGTGTGGACAAATTTAAGGATGTGTGTGCAGTACCGAAATAGGGATTAGGGGACCATTCATTAACTACGTAAGAAAGATTTTAGCGATTTTTGACTCTCCTCTATTCCCATGTAAGGGTACATAAGATTTCTCGAACACCCTCCCTCTTCTTACGTAAGATTCTAGATCTCGTTTTTCAGAATAATAAAATGCTGTTAGAAAAGAATCAGTTACACTAAAACTCAAAGTTTATTATTTATAAAATTTAAAATGGATAAAAATAAACACATTTAAGACTTTTAATAAATAATAAAAAATTTATAAGAAAGCCATTCGACATCCGAGATGGAACTAGATTTATAATATTAAATTTCTACTTACAAAATATTACGTAAGAATGAGTTTAAGTCTACCCCCCTCCCCCAAGATAAGGGTATGTAGAGCCTCTTTATCGACGATACTATATTAAAAGTAAAAAATTTTTTTGCTCGGATGTTAATTAATTATCTTTATTTTAACAATGAAATGGAATGACGTCATAATAATGCAATGGCGGTTTATAGTGGCATAACTTTTCTTTATTCAGTTCAACTTTTATTCTAACAATAAAATTTCAAAAATATTCATTTCTGTCGGTTAATTGACAGTTAAAACTATAGTAATAATATACAAATAAAATTTTAAAGTGACATTGGAATTTCTAGAAAAAAAATAATTTTTTCAGATATTTATTATAATTTAAGAAAAAAATGTCGGAAGTACCGTCTCAAGAAGATGCAGATGTTTTTGTTATAGAAGATATTACAAAAATAATTAAGGAAGCGATTGAAGCTTCAATCGGAGGAGCTGTTTATTCTCATGAAAAAGTAAGTAAAGTTTAACATTAGAAGGCTTTTTATGGTTTGCTATGGAAATAGAATGGAAACATTTTACTGTTATAGCGGTTTGCCATAACTTTATCGCACGCTATTTAGCAGTGCGATATCTTTCTATACCTTTCCCTATTTTTCATTATTTTTTTTTAGAAATTTATGGAGATAAAAATCATATTTAAGTTTAACGGTTTTGGAAGATTTTTTGTAATTTTAATCGGCAAACTAAAAAAATTGGGAAACATTTTTATTTAATTGTTTCGATTTTTTAATTTTTTGGATTAATGGTCCAAGTCGCGAAAATCCAGTTCTTTTGGCTGCTACAAATATTCTATAAGATATTATTTGAAATCGATATGAGAAATCATCACATAATCTCAATTTTTGTATTGATTCTCAAGGGGGACGACCTCTTTAAAAAAATAGCAAACAATTTTTGGTTTCGGAATTTGATAAAACTCGGTACATATTTTTGAGAAATTTTGCTATAGCATCTCGAAAACTACTCATCTAGTCGTGTTTGCGTGTTTTTTAAGGATGATATCGGTAATATAATTCCAAAAATCAGGTATCGATATCATAAAAAGTTTGTTTGTATAAAAATCGCTTTAAGGTAATTCAAACTCAAAAACATAAATCTCCGATTTATTGTTGGTTAGTTTCCTTCGTTGTAGATACATCAGATATAATATTATAATTCCCGCTCAATTCCCCAATAATTCCTGATTTTCTCGGTTTGTGGCCACTTTGATTAAGAAAATATTTTAAATTAATTTTTTATGGCCAAGTTTGGATATAATTTTTTGTGAATGATTCCTATAAGGCGAAAATTCAGCAGATCTTACTCTTGATGTAAGTGCTTTAAGCTTATAAACAACTATCTTTTTGGTTGGTTGGTTTTTAGTGCAGCTAAAAAGTAAATATTGAGAATTAATTGAAGAGCTTAGTGGATGAACATGTTAAGTGAAATTTTCATGAAAATCGAGATTTTCATGTAGATGAACATGTTATGCTCTCCTTTAAACATAGCATGTTTCCCCTTTTCGCTAACCTTTCAAATAAAGCTATTTTCAGTGGATGAAGTTGATATGTATGCATAACTTGTTATGCAAGTTAAAAACTTTACAGCTGATTATCTCGATTCCACTTAATTTTCTCATAACATCTTCATCTCAAGCTCTTCAATTATAAACTTGTTTTTCTTATTTTTCTAGGTCAATTTTTGGGGTAATCAAATTGCCGATTATTGTTTATCACAATTATCAAATTTACGTAAAAATTTTAAGTATGTTGTTACATGTTCGATAATGCAAAAAACTGGTGCTGGATTACATACAGCTAGTGCATGTTTTTGGGATAACACCACCGATGGAACATGTACAGTTCGTTGGGAAAATAAATCAATGTATTGTATTGTTTCTGTTTTTGGATTAGCCATTTAAAAAATGAATTTATTTTTCAATGTTTTTATATTTTAAATAAAAGTATTATTTTTTTAATTTATTTTTTATTATTTTACCAGCAAAATCCTATTTTTATCATAGTTTATATTGATTTTAAGATTAATTCTGTTAAAATTTTCAGGATAAAACATTCTGATATCGAGGTCAGTTTTTTAATTTCTTTGCCTTGGAAGAGTTATCGAAAGGCCACACCTTTGTAGCAATAGTCTACAAAAATTGGCCTCGAATTTTTGACTTATCTGTCGTAGAATCTAGTATATTCATTTTCCTTGAATGAATCTATAAGAGTTCTTATCATCACGAGAGGAGTTTGCTCTATATAATTAATTAATTAATTTACTGTTAAAATTGCTTTTCCCAGTTGTAGGTTCATTTATATTTAGATCGCCAAACCAGGTGAAAGAATTCTTATCTTCACGAGACGTTTATATCTTGTCTATTAAGGCGCAAATTATATTCTTGTTAAAATTTCTTTAAACAGTTGTAAGTACACCGGAATTTATAACTAAAAATATATCAGGCTTTTGATATGGATGCTACCCAAATAAATAAAAAGTTATTAAACCATTATTTCTCAGGGTAAAAGCTTAAAAAAATTATTCGACTGAATTGGAATTGTTATTTGAAGGAACTTGAAGTCTCCAAAAGTTAATATGGATGGCTGCGTTCAGACGAAGTGAGCCATATTGAGCGGAAAGACATTACTGGCACCTGATGTATCTTCAAGAAAAAAATTGACTAACATAAGGTGCTGATACTTGCACTTTTGAGAACGCTCAGTTAATTAACACCTCAGTTAAAAGCAACCAATAGTAGATAGATATCTGGATTGGTAAACTTAAAAAATGTGAATGAAAGAATATATCTAAAAATATGACGTTATTACCATTATTATGGAATAAGGTATTTCAGAGTAATATTTTGTTTTTTGTCTACTTATTATCTACAACTTTTGTCGAACTTTAAATCTCATTTTCTAATCTTTCATTAAGAATAATTTTATTCAGAAATTAGAAATAACCCGGATTTTTGTCTTTGAAATCGCTTTTTCCTTCCTATTATATTAGTTTTGTTTTCGAAAATTCTAAATTATTATTTTCTAAATTTAAAAATATTTTTTTTTTTCTTACCTGTAACTCTTCATTAGTAGCAAAATTTATAGCATTTGGACGACCAGCCAACGTTGAGAACAAAACATTTCCACCTTGTAATGGAATCATTTCAGAATATTCCGATGTACACAATGGTTGAGTATCGTCACCAATCGGTGCAAATAGTGAGTTTGGTGCTTTATAAATATCACGACAACTTAAACTAAAAAATTGGTATGGTATCCATGGACACTCTTCACATACACGTTTATAAATTGAAAAACTTTCCGGTCTTGGTGAATAAAATTCCAATCGAACGTATGTTATATCGAAAGATTTACCTGAAACAAAAAGAAAATTATTATGTAAAAATTACTGTATTCATATTTTTTCATTCAAATAAGTTCTTTACTTCGTTGTCCTATTTTTTGGCCTGTTTTCCTCAAAGCATTTTCCTCAAAAATCCTTTATCTAGGCAGTTTATGTGAAAAAAATGCTACGTAAAACTCGATTAATTCTCGATAACTCGTATCTATGAAGCTATTCGTACCTATGGGAAAAACCTAACTTGAAGGCTGGATTCGCCCCTGATCGCTACTCGATCATGGTATAAATACAGTATGCTTTGATTTGTTCGTAGTTTTTTGAGTTCTTACTCTAGCTTTTAAACGAATTTAAATGACAAAAAATTTGAATGAATGAAAAGAAATGAATAATTTTGCTGGTATGATATTTAAAATATAATTATAATTCGAACTTACCAAAACTTAATGTTAAATTAACTTGATTTGGATATTGGATATCCTCGTACATTGTTTCTGATTGCCACCACGTAACATTATCCTGACTATGGATATCAGTTAAAAATTCACTACCATGATCACCTTTTTTACATAACTGACATATTCGCCTGGATTCGGATGGATTTGTTTGTACACAAAATTCAATAGGACCATCTTCACCACACGTGTTTGTAGCTGTTATGTGTGCAGCAAATGCAGCGTTTTCAAATCCAGGAATACATTTCTGGAACAAATAAAAGCTTGTTTAAAAATCAATATTCACAATATTTTAATAAAAAATTTTTGAATAAAAATATTGCACATTGTTTCCAATAAATTTATTTGGTGGGTCTTTTTAAGTCAAACTTATGGAAATAGTGTTTTTCCATTTTTTTTGTTTAATCGTCTCCTAGGGGCCATTTATTAATTACGTAAGGATGATTTTGGCGATTTTTGACTCCCTCTCTTACCTCCAGCCAAGGGTACATAAGATTTCTCGAACTCCGCTCCCTCATCTTACGTAAGATCTCGTTTTACAGAATAATAAAATTTTGTTAAAATGATCAATAATATTAAATTTCGATTTACAAAATATAACGTAAGCATGGATTAAACTCCCCTCCCGATAAGGGCATGTAGACTTTTTTACCTTCGCCCCCTCGGGATCCTTACATCCTTACGTTATTAATGATCGACCCTCTAAAAAAGAACGACCATGACAGCAGCCTTTTTTTGAAACCGTTCTGAAATGACCATAAAATAATAATCCTGGCCCTGGATCTATATATATAAAGTCTTTCTAGACTTGAAAATTTTTTAATAATTTTATTTTTTCATATATGACAGCAAAAAAATTCACAACAATCAGCTCTCCTATTATTTAATGTTAATTGTCATTTTTTGTACAGTATAGGCAAATGTTATATCGTTTTAGTACATAACTTTGCTTATAAAAAAACAAAATATATATATATTAATTTTTAAAAGTTTAATGCAATTATTAACGTTTAACAATGGGTTTTTACTGCATACAAATGCATTAAATATCAAATAGAACATTTATTTAACAAAGAATTTATCGTCACCATTAATTTAATTAACGATAAAATACGACTCGTTTATGTGATAATTCTTATTCTATTGCTAATTGAAATTATTGTAAAGCATACAAAATTGCATTATCATTTATTTCACCGCTTATTAATTAAAGTGCACAAACTTGTTTTATCTAAAGTTAAATCAATTTATTATCATGTATCTGTTGTAAGCATAAATAAAATTTTAGCAAACAATATTTAGGCCAGAATTAAAATTCATTATTTGAAATTGCAAGTGGTTTTATATTAATAGATTTACCATATTTATAATTTAAATCATTTTCGAATGAATTTCAAATTGAATTAAAGAATGATTTTTTAACCAACACAATTCGAATAAAAAACATGTTCATAAGTCTGTGGGTTGTTTTAGTATACGAAAATATTCTATTAAAAATTGACGAACATTAACGTAATCACAGGTCATAAGGACGAATAGTAAAATGATCATTCTTTATCAGTTGTTTTATTTAAAACGGATGTAACTAGACAACTGATAATTTTCCTAAATGGATATTATGCTTGTCATATGTACAACAATTTAATAATACTTCATAAAATAATACCCGTTATATTTGAACAACTTTAGGTAAGATAATTTTAATACAATAACTATATTTTGATCTGATCTTCTTCGGGTTCATTTACGTTACATACCATGGAGGTTTTTTTTAGAAGAGTATTATTATTGCTTACCTATATGAAACTAATGATACAAAGAACCTGGTATAAATGTGAGCGCAGATCTTATCGATGCCATCCATTTGTGAAAAAAAATTTACTAGCCCGATTCCATTGTTAAGAATCAAAACGATCAAAAGATGATATTAGTAAATCGTGAGATTTTGCTCCCGATTTATTCGTTAATTTTTTTACGATATACCATTTTTTCAATTTTTTCAAATTTTACTAATTAAAGTGAATAACACGTGAATTAAAAATTTAAAGAAACCCCTGACACAAAATTAGGACTGGTCGATTCGTTTATGGCTTCGTAATTCCTAAACGAATAAACCGATTTTGATATTTTGTTTGTTTGAAAGGTATTTTGATCGAGCGTGTACTTAGCTAGGTATGTTTCAAAGAAATTGCTCATAGTACAACAAAATTAAATAAAAAATCATGGTAATAAAGAAAAAGTCTTACATCTTTGAATTGTAAGACACAGTTGTTTAGTAGGTTGTACAAATTTCGCACCAAAATTAAACAGTGATGTTTGCGCAAAAATGTATCAAACAAAAGTTGTTTATTTTTTTATAAGGAATAACTTTTACATTTAAATTTTTATTCTATATCTAACGATTTACAAGATAGATCCTTATTCATTTAAATGATTTGGCAAAAACACACCATTTTAAAATTGGCATATCACTTTTTTTTAATTGATGCATAGTTTCTTTTATGATTTGTAAAAAATGATTTTTGTCTTTTTAATTTCCAAAAAAAAGGATCCTACCCCCTCTTCATGAAAGGTCGTTTTTCTGATAAGAAATTTTTACAATCTTATGCAACTGGGGCAAAAATTTTATAACATCAGAATATTGAAGTTTTTGAAATCGGCCTTAGAAAACCTCGATAATAACTTTCTATTCGAATTACCTTAAAAATATTAATAAAAAGTAAAATTAAATCGTACGCCACTGTCAATATATATTTATTAATATTTAAAACCAGCTGCAAGCAACATGTTCAATATTTTGCGGCGGCATGCACTTGACTTAATAGCTTTCTCTGTTCAATTTGGGTTTGGTCTTCTTCTTCCTGAGATTATTACTGGATGTTGTTATTACAAGGAATATATGTATAGGGACGGTTTTTTTTTATTTAACTATTTTACATATATACAATTATTTTTCTATAACATACGTGTGGTGTGGGCTGTTATACGCATTCATAGACTTACTTAAGTCAATATTTAATAGATTCGTTATGTCAAGAGTCTCTTTAACTTTTAATAGAGATAGGTAAATTTATGGAACGTGTTTCCTTTTTGAGAATTTAAGTTTTCTATAAGTCTTTATATATAGTCGATGAAATAAATGAATGAACTGTCGATTTTTTGAGCAGTAAGGTGGATCGGGATGTGATTTTTGGCATTCGATTTGTGAGGGCCTTTACAAACTTTGTGAGAACTGGAAACTAAATACGATGGAAATGAGTCTAATTTTGTTCCTCATTGGTTTTGGAAAGATAAAATGTAAGCAAAAGATTCTTTTTTCGATACAATGTATATGTCACCGTAATTTACGTCAGATTTTAAACGGGCTACCAAAAAGCACTGCAACTAGCGCTAACTCAACACCTATTGACGAAAATAAATCGATAGAGGTTGGGGTGGTTTTTGGTCCTTTTTTGGAAACTAAATTTACAATTTGTTGTAAATTACAATCTTACGTTGACATATAAACAGTGAAATTCATCAAAGGTGTCAGTTCAAATTGAAATATTAAAAATTAAATAAATAGTTTTAATAAAATAAACTTATTGAGCATTTTTTTCCATAAAATTGCCGTCAAACTTTATAGTCCAGAAAAGTATAAGCAATGTATTAAAAGTATATAAATTTTGACTAGAATGAGCAAATTTTTCCAAATGTCCACGATTTTGTTGCTCTGCTATATTTCTTCTAATGAATTTTAGAAAAACATAGAATTGAAAAACAATAGGTAAAAATTGCAAATGGCAAATGGGCTAAAATAAGGGTCAAATTTTGAAAAAATAATATTCAATTAAAAATTTTAAGAAACTCCAGACATAAAATCAGGCCTGATCTATTTGTTAGTGGTAATTTTATCGAGTGTATTTGTTTCAAGAAAATTTACTCAGTTGTTTGAAGATCGTAGTCTCTTTTCTAGTTGTTTCGAATACGGAATACTAAACTCGCACTTAAAACAAAAAACATTCTCAATCAAAAAAATCAATATCGAATTCGTAATCAGCGATCAAAAATACCTCCTGGAGCACAGTTTAGATGATATATATTTATAGTTTGCCGTTTTTGTGCCAAAAAGTAGAATTTCCGGTCTAAAATGGTACGATTTTCGGAATACGTGGCAACATCCGTCTAATCTGAAATCAGATTCATATTCAGCGCCCAAAAATACCTACTAGATGACAAGTTTAAGCCAAAATAAGCATTTCAAAAAAATTATGGTCTACATATCTCCCCCTCCCCGCTGGACTCTTATGCCCCCCTGGGACTAAGTTAAATTGGCTGAGTTCCCTGGGGTCCTATAAACACGTTACAAAAAGTTTCATTATAATCGGTACTGTTTCCTATTTTTTCCAATATCGACCCTTTTTTCCGGATTATATATAATATAGTAGAGTTATTCAGAATGTTACATAGGATTGTCTAGCAGCCTTCTAAAATCTAAAGTACAATGTCAATTGAGGGGACACCTGTGTATTCATAGATATAAAAGTCAATATTTAATAGACTTATAATATAATTCAAAGACTTTTTAACTGTAAAATAGTGTCATATTTATAATATAAATATGTTTCTCTGTAGATCTTTTTTAATAAACTTCTACCAGTTTAATGATCTTGCTACAGTCTCCACACTCTTCTTCAGTATAATGAATGTACTTCGTGTTAGTTTTTATGATGCTGTGTGTTTTTATGATTGGGTTATAAAAAAAAATTATACATAAATCATAACTGCATTACAATCTGAATGAATTCATGAACACAGATTTTTTAAAATAAAAATATTTCTTGTTATTTAAAATGAAACAAAATTTACTTCTTTCTTATTTATATGTACCTAGTCCAGTCAAATTATGTTCTTACTTTCTAACAATAAAAGCTATAGTCGAAAAAAAAATGGTTTACTTAAAATTGAATTTAATGTACTTTGTTAAGCGCGAATCCAGAAAATCGCGAGCAGAAAATTATAGAGCGGGCGCTGGATGGGATTGAGTGTGCAAAATAAAAATAATAAAATAAACTTCTTCGTTTTCGAGATATTAACAGTTTAATGTTTGGAAAAACTCCAAAAAAGCCATTTTAAAAGCAGAAAAACGGGGCTCACAATTACATTTTTGAGCTTATCAAAATTCTAAAATAATGTTTGAACATCCTTTATAAAGTTCTGAAGAGTAATTACAGATTCTGTAATTCTATAGCCTCAACCTTTAATTCTTTAAAGATGTTATAATTCTTATTAATAACAGTGTGTAAGACTGAAATATTTAGTACCTCTGTCTTACTCATTGTTAATAATGGGAATTAAACATCTTTTTAAGAATTGAAAATTGAGTCTCTAGAATGAAGTAACCTGTATTACTCCTAACCTGTTACTCCTGAAGTAACCTGTTTTATGAAGCCGTGTTTTTTTATTCATAAATTTTGGTTTTAAATTTCGAAAGTATTTTCTAAAAATTTTGTTTTTGTTTTTTGGTATTGTTTCTAAAGACCACTAGTCCAGGTATATTTTATAGTTTTGGAGAATATCGACACCAAAGGTTTGAATTAATTTGCGCCCTCACGAGTTAACAGCGATGTTTACGAAAAAATGTTCCCTACAAAACCTATGCACAATTAAATCAGCTAGAACTTTTAGTTAAACTTTTTTTTATTTAATGCATAATTTTTTAGTAATTTGTAAAAAAAATTGAATTCTCCAATTACTCCCCTCCCCCCAAAGGGGATTGAGTCTGCTCCTGAGGGGTCGACTTTTTGGTAGTTTCTAGTTAAGTTTTTACAATCCAATAAACAACCATGGAAAATTTCAAAGATTCAGCACTTTTTTCCTTATAGATATTTAGTTTCATTGTACTAATGTGTGAATACACAAATTCAATGATAAAAATTTTGGAATGCAAAAATGGTTTATCACGCTCATCGAACATTATTTCGCCTATACATAAGCTTATTATGTACTCCCTAAGCGATTTTAAAACAAACACGTAAGATACATACTAATGATATCCACATGTAAAGAATTATGTAATAAGAATAACCTTCACTTAACACTCATGTGCTGAATCACGTTTAAGGGGATCCTCTCGTTTGGGGTAAGAAGACAAAAATTCATAAATTTCATAGAATACTTTATTAATAAAATATTTAATTTAAATGGGAAAGATATAATTATAAATAGGTTTCCTAAATTAAGAGATCACATTAAGAATTATCATTATTCTTTGCCTAATTAAAATATCTATGAATATTCATTTTGCAACCATTTGAATTCATGTAAATTTTTTTTTAAATTACCTTATTAAAGAGAGGATCTCCTTAAAAGAAAAAAATTTTTGATAAAACACATATTTTTAAAACTTTTTTTTTTTATAGAAAAATATCAAAAATTTTGTAAAACAATAACGAATTTATCTGTTTTTTACATAATTTTTTTTAAAAGAAAGGGTCAACTAACTTTACTAGTTCAACTTTTATCATACTAAAAAAAAATGAGTATATCTTACTTAAATATGTTCCATTTTTATTCTAAAACATTTTTTTTTTTGATAAAAACTCATTAAATAAAATTCATTCATACTAGTTAAAAAAAAAGTATTCGCATTCTTAGAACATATAAATTCTTAGGATAATAAATTTTATAAATTAAAAAAAAAATTATATATTTTTTGTTTTATTAAAAATTATTGATTAATAATTATATAAAGAGTTTGGTTAATATATATAGTGAAAACGCTTATCAACTCATTTTTGGTCAGATAAAGAATATTTGACCAAACGAATCGTCCTGCTTTTTTAGTATTAATTATCTTTAATATTGATTATCCAAATCGAAAATTAATTTTAGGTAATTTTTTACGATTTGACTAAAAAATTAAAACAAATTATGATTTCGTTTAAAAATAAAATAAAAAATTTGATTCTCGATTTTCGGATTTTCTTGAGTAATTAAAACCTAAAAATCACAAAAATTTAGATCATTAGACTATTAGACAAATAATTTCTAAGAAATTGCTTGAATTCGAACCGATATCTCAGAAACTATGCGTCTAATCATCAAATTAACCCGATTATTGTATTTTTTTTGTCAAAAAGTATTTTTTATTTAAATATTTAATTTAAGTTCATTCCCAAAAAGTATTATTAATTTAAAACTAAAAAACGTATGTAAATCAAATATGGTAAAAGCGGTTGGAAAATCAGGTAATACCATAAATTGTATTGTGACAAAAACCAAACGTGCGTGCCAAATTTAAGCCCGAGAGTTTCTGTGGAAGTGAGTGAAATATTGATTGCAAATGTGAAGTTAAATAAAAGCTTTTAAAAAAAATTAATAATTCGAATACTTAAACGATAAATTTTGATCGGAGCCCATCAATTTTCCAATTCTTTAATGAACCATTAAGTATGTTAGCGTTATTCCGATTTATTGTCGCTATAAAAGTTTTTAACTATATCTGCTTGACTGGTAGGTAATGTATTATTGATTCTAGTATTGTAAAATAAGAATGATGAATATATATTTTACAATTGATTAAAAAGAAATAAAACACGATTATGATTTTTAATGAAATAATTATTAATTTATAGGTGTATATACATAATCTTAACTAATAATATTATAAATTACGAAAGAAAATCTGTCTGCTTGTCTGTCTGTCCGAGCCGGTTTTGATAAGATATGGTATGGGGATAACTTGATCCGTGTTAGTAAGTAAATATAGAAAAAATTAAAAAAAAAATCAATTCCTAAAGGTTTTAAACGAGATGAAAAATGTTTGTATTTCATAAACAATATACTGTCAGATCCAAGATTTAAGAGCGGGTAATGGGGTAAAAGGAAAGTATTGACGGGCGAACGGCATAACAAGGTAAACAGTGACGCCGATGGCAGAAGGTAGAGTTTTACCATTCTGTGGTTTTGTCTAGCAATCATTCTATTATTAATTATCCAAATGTGTATTAAAATTTTGAGAATTATATATGAAGAAACTTCGTTTAGCGAAGCATGCGAATAACGACTAGTAGAACTTATTACAACTATTGGACATATATGGTTATATATTATAACAACAAGAATTTATTAATGGATATTTTATAAGTTAATGTGTGTGTATTAGGTCACTATTGTTGCAAATAAAAGTGTTTTTCAGAAAAAAGGCCTTTTATTATAGTATAGCGAACAAATCGTATACATATCTTAATGAACATTCGTTAAATCATTTTTTCCTACATAATCCGTCGAAGTTCTTATCAAATGGAAAGACTATTATTGACTTTATAGAGTACATTTATGCAAATTTTCGTTTTCGCAACATTTTGTGAATTTCCTTAGATCAGATGTGTCAGATCACTCGAGTATGGTGATTAGGTAAAATCTGAGCGTTGGATTTCCAGTCTTAGAAATGATAAGGGTAGCATAGAGGCGAGCAGGAATTTATTTTATTATATTTTTATCTCATTTTGCTAACTTATTTTTAAGTGTTTAAGTAATGCTACTGAAGAGGATTGCCAAAACAATCGAAACCTGTCTAGCTAATTAATAATAATTTTATAAATCTAGCTAAATATTTTTATTGTAGGCACTAAAGGGGATATATTTTTAATAAAATGCATAATACAGCCCAAAAAAATGCTCATCTTAATTTGAATAAGAAATTTTGAGACAAGATTTTCCTTAAATTCCAAATAAAACGAAAAAAAAGAGTTACTGGAAATGTTGCAAAGTGAAGATTTAAGAGTAGTTTATGGTTTTTTCTGCAGGGTTTTTACGCTTAACTTTTTAAGTTAATGAATTTTTTTCTTTAAGAAATAGAGCGATTGTTAATTATTAATAGCTTACCTGTATTGAACTAGGTCAAATGACCTTCAAAGGAATCAAGAAGAATAATTCAGGAAATAATCGAAATGTATGTTTATTCATAATTATGCGGGTCGGATCGTAAGTTAAAAAGTAATATAAAAAAGCCCTATAATTAAAATGTATATCCTTTTACAATTAAAATTAATTAGTCCATTCAACAATTTATTCTTAAATCATTTTATAAATTATACGCATAAATCTTTATAAAGCATTAAAATAACTAAAACGGTCCAACAACAAAACTATACCTATTCAATTTGTTTGGGTAAAAAAACGATAAATTTTTTTTTCAAAAAAAGGTAGGCTTTTATACAATTAAACGTTAAGGTAAAATATACTTTAATGGGAATATATGTTATCTGAGCATTAAGTTGCTTGAATGAAGAGAATCTGAATTGATGCATCATTGAAGCATAGGAATATAATTTCCAGTTTTGCCTTCTTTTCTGTTTGGGGATGCTGATTTTCTTTTCATTGAATATACAAGGTGGGTCATTATTGCATTTAATTAAAAGAAAATACGCTTAAATTTTATCGATAATTGTAGGTCAAAGTCATGGACACAGATGCGAATGTCCTCTATTTCCCTTGATAACTTTTGGCTAAAGCATTTTTCCGTCGTTAGCGTGTTTTCTTTTAGTTAAATGCAATTATGACATATTTTAAGTCGCATTTCCTCCAAAAGCTGACGATTTTCGAAAAAACGGTATGGATGAAAAATGTTAGTATTTTTAAAAGGATCAACTTTCTAGTTTAAAGTGTTAAAACTGAAAAACTAGGTCCAATCTGATGTCAGAACACAATGCCCTCCATCAAACTCTGCAACTTTTCAGTTATTTTTTATTGGTTAGCTACAAACGAGATTTTTAGGTGTATAGATTAAAATGGCCCACACTGTATACTCCGTGAATGAAAGCCAATAGCGCACATTTAACATCTCATCACAAGATTGACGTTATATCGATTTTATTAAATCAGGCCTCAGTATAGAATTGAAACGCGCTTAAGTCAATCAAAAGATATTTGCCGTTCTGAACCTGATCAGCTCCTATGAAAAAAGGTCTCAACTATGAATAGGAACTCTTAAAAATCAGTGGTTCAATATTTTTCGGCTAAAACTAATTATGTTTTTCTCAATGTACGAGATTCTAAAGATATTTTTAGAGCTTTTAGACTAAGTGTATACATCAGTTCACAATCGAGATTATGTTATTGTTATAAAAATTTCTTTAACAAACTTTACTTATATCCTTATATGGGTAACAACTTATTTATGTGCTTAGATTTAGATACATATTTGACGTGTATCAATTGAATTGAAGTTTGGAGTAATTGATATAACAAACGCTAGGTGCGTTAAATTTAAATTTAATCTACACATTATCGACAGCAAATAACTTAATAAATAAAAATAAAAAATAGTTTTAACTATTTTGAAAAGGGGTCCGGTGGAGGGGACTGCTCTAGTTGTCTTATTGTAGTTTCGGCCCTGATTATATATTATAAATTATATGAATACAAAAATTATTCTGTTTTAATCAAAATTAAAACTGTATTTTTCTTCTAAAAATAACGCCCCGATTATACAAAAACCTATTTTATCAAATATTATTGGTTTCGGGTTGTTAACCTTTTTGTGTATAAAATCTATTGTTCTATACAACAATTCTTGTATATCTTGTTGTATGCCCCATTAATAAAAATTTAAATGGGTATTGTGGCGCCATAGTGTCCTTTTTAGAAGAAAATCAATCGGTTTTTGTGTTTATCGATCAATTGATCAATTCCTGATTGAATGCTTTAATTACTCATAATATTTTCTTGCATTGAAAATTTTAAGTAATTTTTATTATTGTGATGTAATTGGGGCATAACACAAAAATATTCGCAAAACATTCGCATCTTTTCTTACGAATGCGAACTTTTAAAAATATGCGAATATTCGTCACAGCACTAATTTCTAACATATTCAGTAAAATCAAATAAAAGAAGACTAATAAGTAAAAATCCTACAAAACTAAAAAACAGTCTAGGCTCCATTGTTTGACTCCCCAGCTTCCGAAAGTTTTCAGATTAATTACTAATCATAATATTGGGCAACTATGTTATTTTAATTTTTTAATAACAATATTTCGTAATTCATAAATTCAATACAAATAATTTTATTTTTACACTTTCTTTTTTTAATTAAAAAAAAATTATTTAAGCTATTGGTAGCCTAAAAATTGTGTAATTGATTAAATTAATTTTGTTAGAAAAAAATTTCTGTAATAGTCCTCTATAGTCTAACTCCTCTATAGTCGATAAACTCAACCCAACCAATCCATAATTACAAAAATACTTCGGGTCTGTAAAATTTTCGGTCTATTTTTTCCGATTACACCTTTACAATCAAATCGCTTTTGAGATATACATTTATAATAAGTGAAACCTTTCAAAATCGTGCATATAAAAAAGTTTATTTGTAAATCCAAGAGATCAATCTGTACTTTTCAATAAGAGATACATCAAACTTAAATCAATTTAGAAATTCTTGATTATTGCCCGGCCACATGGCCCTTTAAATATTACCTCTACTTGTCGTACAAGGTTTTTTAACTCGTGATTGAGTTGAACAAAACAACATTAAAAGACAATACAAGATTTCGTGAATAGTATTATTTTTGAAAATTTAGAGGTATTTAAATAGTTTTATTAAAAAACTTCATAAACCAAAATTTAATAATTTAATTTTTCTCAGATTATATTTTTGATTGATTACAAATGTTTTTTAAAACAAGTTTTTCTATCTTTAATAATAATTACAAAATTTATAAACTAACGATTATGGATTTCCTAATCCAAAAAACTGAACCAATCTGAATTACCAGGAAAGGCTCTCTAGTTTTGTTCGGTATTTTTGGACTACATTAGTTCTTAGCTTTTAACTTTTTTTTAGTGGCTTCGTTCCTATGTATATTTAAAAGAGATTCAGTAACAATATAATTAGCTTCAGTATCAATCAGGTAATAGAAAATTCAAATTAAGTTTCTGATAATAGATAAATTAACAATTATAAAGTTGTTATTGATTAAAAAGGGAACATTTTTTGTTCGATTCTCCCTCAAACCATACAGTTTAGGCACAAACGGACTGAAAAGTTTTACCCAAAAATTGCTTTCTCGTAAGTAGATCTTCTGCGAAATCTACCCACTCATATTTCCAATAAAAGTGGTTTGCTTTTCTAAAAAGACCATTTTTGTTCAAATTGAATGAAAAAACGCGCAAAAAGCTCAAAATGGAATGGAAGGAAGTTATAACATACATTTTCCTTGATTCAACTTATTTTAGAGTTTCACGCATATGTCAAGTAAAAAGATACACTCTGTATATTAATCATAATCTATGATAGACATGATAGAAAGATGTGGTTTTCGGGGAACACCCTGTATATTAATCATAATCTATGATAGACATGATAGAAAGATGCGGTTTTCGGGGAACCCCCTTGCGAACAAATCGAGTATTTTTATTCTATGCTCACAATATTCGTGGATATTTTTTTCGTATTATAAACTTTGATATATTTTATTCAGTTCTATTCATTTTATTTTTTATTTAAAAAGTTTGAAGCAAAATTTATTTTCTAAATATTACGATTTGATTATAAATCATTTTAAAATAGGTTCAAATTAATTCGATTACAATTGTACTTCTAAATTAGCACAAATTTTATTTATAGAACTATTATTGTTTATTTATAACCATAATATTAAGAAAGTTTATTTACCTGCGGTCTTCGAAAATTATCATAACATTTAGTTCCTTTCCAACCACCAACAGCCGGTGTTTGTGATGACGAATCTGTTCGTAAATCTTGTGCATTTATAAAATGAATGTTATTTAATAAACAAATAATTAAAAAATATTTCACTACACTAATTAAAATCCTTAAATTATTAATATTAAAATGATCACAACATAGTGATCGTAAAGTCCACATTTTTACACGTGCGAGAAAATATAACAAACAAACACACTTTAAAAAAAAAAAAACTTTAGAACCCCCCACGCACACCAAAACTTAAACTTTAAGTTAAAACACCACACACACCATCCACCAGAGAACGGGGGACCTTCTCACGTCCAATACACGACTGTGAGGACCAAATCTTTAGCTTACTCTCTACAGTCGTGATCGTCTCTGCTATGACTTAAACTTGCATGAGGGAGGAATCACATTTATTATTTTGTATTATTTAAGAACATACTAAAAACATTTACTTATTTCTCTCATCATCATATGTGTTCTTGTTCTTTTTGTTTTGGTGTAGTATTATGAGTGTAAGTAAAAAAGAAGAATGTTAATATAATAAGACTTTTTCTCTCTACCTAACTTAGTGTAAATAGTGTATACACCATTGTACAGAAAGAACATATTTAAAATAAAAAGATGTGTGTGTGTTTTTTTAAAAGAGTTGCGTGCGCAATCAGTTTTGTTGAGCACAGTGGCGTTCTTTAAAAAAATCTTTTTCTTTTTTTGTTTATGTTTGGCCATATATAGAAAATATATGTAAATGAGTTTTGTTCTTATTCAATTATTCAATACGAGTGTGTATTTTTCTAAAAACTCTTACATATATTTTGGGGTTTTTGTAATATATTACAGTTTAAGTTATCGTTAACTGGAAATAGCCGGTTTACAATCTATAAGAAACTATTTTTGAATATTACAAAACACTAAAAATAATTAAAAAGTTACTTAGTTATAATTAAATGCCTTAACATCCTAATATTTAATTATCCGAAATTGCATGTATTTTCCAAATTGGTAGGATAATTAGTAGTAGGATAAATACGACTTCCTAGATTTGATCATAAACAAAACATACAGTCAACTCAGAGCAATAATCTGATTTTTAATCGATGATCTATCATTAATAACCAATCTGCTTTAGCCTAGCAGTTCTCATAAAAATTTCCAGGTTTTTAACTCTTTTACAAAATAAGCCTTTTTTCCCAATTACTGCCATGGAATATGAAATATCTACCTTATATTATCGAAACATCAGACTTTCGTATATTCTCAAATTTTCCAATCCATGTACCAAGAAATGGTTTGAAAGTTGACTTTTTAGATTTGTATACTTAATTTATTTTCATCCAAGGACTAATTAAGCTGATCTTATTCATTATTTATTACATATACCTACTTCTATGATTGAATATCAATTGAATAATTTTTATATTTTGGCGTAGTATTTGGAAATGGGTTGTTGAATAAAACAATAACAATAAATTTTTTTATTTTATTTCAATTCTTTATCATAAATAATATTGAACTTCGCCAAGAAAACTTTTTATGTAAATTAAATATAAGTTAATTAAAAAAATGAATAAAATATACAAAAGAATTCACAGATTACAAACGTTATTTAGGCGAAGTGTACTATGTACGTGACGTACAAATGTTAAAATACAATAGCCTATGTATAAATATTAACATACATAATTAAAATTATTACGGCACACGACGTTTTACGCAAATTTTTATCTTCAGACGTTTTAGTTTCACTTTTGAAAAGTTCTTAAAATAGTATGTAACTTATTATGAAATTATTATGAAAAAATAAAAACAGTTTTGTTAGCAACTCTATCCCAATTCAAATTTTTTTCAAGTTTATGTTATTTTTGCAATTAAAGGGCTTTTTATGCGAGCGTTACAGCACTGCAAAGTTTAAAGGGTACCTGCTTGATTATTATTCTTTTCCACCTGTAACTTACAAATAAATCATTTTTAAAAAGGATTCATCCTTTTTAGAAGTACAATGCTTTGTGGCAGACGAATTCACAGACAGACAACACAAAGATTTGAAACAGTTGTAACACTTCTCGTTGGATTAATATTTAATACCAATATAAAGATCGCCTTTATTTGAAATATATCACGAGGAAGTAATTATTTGCATAGTTCCGTAGAAATTTGATTGAACAGACTAGGCTACCCAAATTCTAAGAACTTTTAATGAATATCTTTCATGAATAGGATAAAGTTAGACCTTTGATGGTTGGTAGTTTTAAATATCTTCATTCATTGAAGGCGCATTTGAATATTCAACTTTTTAAGATACCTAAGTGTCAAACGGCTGCAATAGGTTGAAATAATATGCCAAAATCATTTGAACTAACGAGTAAGAGTTGAAATTATGATAAAAATTTAATAATAAAATTAGGATGATAAAAATACTTTTTATCTTTTAGTCTCTATAGTAGAAACAAGTGCAAAATGGATATTTTTTCAATCCCTTTATTATTTAACAAAATGACTTTGGAATTTCTTAGAAGTAAAAAAGATTATTATTGTGTGAGTCAGAGATAGTTTCTCTACTAAATTGCTTTTTTAACAGTTTTAATAGTTTTTATGGTAAAGATAAATATTATTAAGTTTTTAATGTTCCGTAAAATATTCGAAAAAATTTATATAATTTTTGAATTATTAAATAATAACATTCAAAGCACTTTTGGTAATAATCTTCGGCTTAAGCCGAAGCACAAGTCTAAAGTAGTCTTGGCGCTCGTACTACCTTAAGATAATGATGGAGATAATAGACTTGTTAAAATAAAGCTACTGCACACCGAATAATAGATGAAGGGTCCGGTCATTCAACTTATTTTTACGAATATACTTATATAAAAATGGTGGAAGCGTCTGCAAGTCAAATTATACATAATAATTGTAGTATACAATTTAAGTTCCCATCGCTTCCACCATTAATGAAATAAATTTATTTAAATTACAACACAGATTTTCCTGAATTCAATTAATCAATCTTTTTAGAGAATATTCATTCTACGCTACTTAATTAATTTGCGAATTATTAATTAATTTTCAATCAGAAAAAGTGATTAATATTTTGAATAAGCAGAAAATAAAATAAATACTACAATAATTTAAAAAAAACCTCAATAACAGCAAAAAGTCTGTATTATTATGAATAAATATTTACGAAATTCATAGAAAATTAAAATAAAAAAATATGACTTGAGACATTATTATTTTATTATACTTTTTTAATGCAAAATGCAAAAAAATGACTAAGCACAAAGGTTAAAATAGAATGGAAATAGTAAGTATAAGAAAGAAGTGCCGCGACGTGATTTGTAGTTATTTTGCGAACGTTAGCTATAATTTAAGTTCTGCTTTAGAACTGATTGTAATAATAGTAACTGATTGTAAGTGGAATGTTAATGCAGATAAAAATTGCATTAGTATTTTTAAAATACTAAATCAAATATGCATACAATATGCCTCTTACCAATATGTAGACTAGAAGGTTTAGGAGCTGGCATTGCAAAGAAAATTCGGTTGATTTTATTTTTCTACTATCAGTTTCTACTAATTTCGTTCTTGCCCAGGTAATATGAAAAGAAGTATATTGTAAAGAGCGTTCCAAAATTAACGCAAGATTTGAATGTTGGCCCATTTACGTGGTAGTAAAGTGTTGACAATGAAAAAGCAGAGACAGCATGACAACTGGCAGTTTCGGGTTTTTATAATGGAGGATTTGACGAAAAGAGAACGCGCTTTTAATATTGGGCAAGGTTTTAAACATAATAAAGTTTAAGCAGCTACAGCTCGCAATTTCCGTATTAACTTTGGTTGAAATAGCAATTAAGTTTCATCTAAGGTAAAAAAATTAATTTTAAAAAATTCAAAAAAATTAGACCCCAAATTATGGTGTTTAACATTATTCGATTTTCCATGGAGTTTTTTGAAGTCTGAGGTCTCTGGCAAGAAGTCATCGACCAATTACGACAAAATTAATATCTGTGTCACTACTATTAATTAAGCTACATTAATGCAAAAGGAAAGTAGTGAAGAGAAATTTCGACAAAAAAAACTTCTATGTGCCATCACAATAGACGAATTTTATCTGAAATACTATTACCTGAAATATTCTTTACATAACCCAAACATAAAAACATACTGCATGCAAACTTTATGAATTACTAAAAAATTTCATATTTTAATTAAAAAACTTTATTTTCTATCAAAATTACTTCTTGAGTAAATCTGAGTTAATATATACAGAGTATTATTAAAAATTCATAGTTAAAGACTTTTCATTCGTTATCAGGAGAGTCCTCAGTTCGGAATGATCGGTCGCGCCCATATCATCTTGTCTACTATGTAAAATGAATGTTTGTTTTTATCTTGTGTCGGCGGCTTACTTTTTATAATTCAAAGATGAGTTATACCAATTGTCAGAAGTTTTGTTTATTTTCATGTAAATCTGTTGTAAAAATGTCTAGCTTGTTTTAATGAAATACGACTGTTTTCACGGTCACTAATCCAGAGTACCAAGGACTTATCCAAATCCCACTTTGAATTACTATCTACATCAGATGAGGTTTTAGGCTGGCATGGTATAGAGACAGATTCTACAGTATCTATGTTAGCATAAGAAATATTATAGTATTGAATAGGGTCTGGGCTATCCATCAGAAGTATTGTGATATCGCCAACCAGTATATTCCTGACGCCCATACTCATTGGCGCCATTGACTCGTCCGCCATAACTATTGCTAAAGTTATTATTCTCTCAATGGTCAAATCAGTATGGCGATCACATCGATACTGACATAGTGATATCCACAAAAATTCCTACCGTGTAGCTGCTTTGATACACTTAAACTATAAAGTCTTTTGTGGTACCTAAAGAAGGGCGATCTACTCTCCTCCATCATATCTAGAATTACTTGAGACTTCTAAAAATCAATTAAGTTTTGACGACAATAAATTTTAAATCAGAGAGGAATAACTGATCTAAGTGGATGAGTGGTTTCATGAAAAATTAGGCAACGAGAGAATGTTCGTCTCAAAACCAGGAAAAAGTTCGCAGAGAGTACACTCAAATGCCTAATAATGCTTGCATCCGATAATTTTGACTGGTGCTGATGAGCTTATCGGCTTTATCACTTCCTTGAAATTTCCATTCCAGATTTACATTTATGTAAATCTGACATGGGCACTAGCACAAAACTAGCTGCCAATTTAATTAGGGCAGATCAGTAGTCCTGGGCTATCTTATAAGAGGGCAGCTTGACAGATGTTGACAATTTCCTATATCTAAAACATTGTTATCTTATCAGAATTTATTTGTACTAACAATTACAATCTCCGCTCAGATCCCTCCAGAATAAAGAAAAAATAATTCAAATTATTTTTCAAGGACACGTTATTATATTGTTGGAATTACATAATATTTAATTTTAGCAAACATCTGGAATTTGGGAACAAAACATAAAATATCTTGTTTCATATGTTGTTGTCTAAAACAGAGATTTTTTTTTGAAGACATTAAATCAGAATGGAGTCATCATTTTTTTAAATGTAATAAAATTAAGTAAATAAAAAAATTTAATTATTTATGGAAGTTAATGTAAAAAATGCTGAGAAGTTTTATTTAAATTAAAAAGTTAAATAATGTTCGAAGATATTGTGTATCATATGTGACCCGTTCTTACCGTATAAATAAATAAAACATTTTACATCTGTACGTGGCAAAATCAGAAGAATAAAAACCTATTTTCAGAGTTAAGTTTGTACATTTTATTATCATTTGGCTATTTATAGATTATTTAGATTTGTCTAATACATAAAATGTAAATAGATTTTAACATTTAGAAAGAAGACTTGTTGTATAAAATATCGTTGAACGTTCATTTTAAATATATTTATTTAACTCCAGGAATATTTTTTAATTTAGGAAGAAACAATTGGAACTATAGTATTTGAAAAACATTTTAGAATTCCGAAAAATGAAGATGATTCATAATTGTTTGAAGTTTAACGACAAAAAAGGAAACGGAATTTAATGGATATTTAGTCTCCATAAACGATAGGAGTGAAAGTCAATGCATTTAACATCTTTTCTATGAGACTTTCAATATAAACCAGAAAAGTGGGGGAGTTTAGTATTAATAAATAACGCAACTTGTTGAAATTAATATCCGTATTTCAAATTTTCAGTGGCGGACTTCAGGAAGAAAGCCAAAATCTCTAAATGGGGCCGCTTATTTTAGTCTTCATTAGTTCACTTGGTGTTCCGCTTGTGCAGCCCTTCCACAAAAATTTGTCTTTTCCCCCTTTTTTTTAGTCTTCTCATGAAATTTGCTCCCGCTTGTGCCCTTTTATACAATTTCGTCTTTCCCCCCCCTTGTTTTAGTCTTCGCAAATGTACTTCGGGTCTCCTTGTGGTTTTTCGGGGGCCCCGTGTACAACTTCTTTGCCACCCCTTAAATCCACCACGGCTAATTTTGTAATTTGCTACAAGTAAAGGCTCAAAGGTAGCACCGAACATCCGAACTTTCTTAATTGAGCTAGCGGAACAAATGAAGGTCTACCTGGAATGGGTGCAGTGACACAGGGGCTTTCCAGGAAATTGTAAAGCCGGCGAAACAGGCATCTGGAAGTTCCGTTTGCGAACTGCAAGCTGATCTTTAAAGAGAATATCATAAAAAAGACCTGGGCCTGACAGTGTTTATCGACTATTGCAGGAGCTGTTGCAGTGGGGAGGAAGAAAAAACAATGTCTTATTTTCTCTGTCACCGACTAGTTCTTAGGCATGACGACTAACGTCTTCTCCGACCTTAAATACGTTTACGTCAAAGCACTGCTATTCTTAAACAGCTTCAAATGATTCACGGAGTAGTAGCCGGGGATAGATCAAACCTTTTTCGGTATCACACCAGAACCTTTGGCGTCCCATCTCAGGATATCCACTCAAACCTAACCTAAATCAAAGCTCTGACTATACGCTCACCATACACCGCCGTATATTCTACCCGTTTCGGTTTATTTGGGAGAATTATTACGGCAATCATTTTGAACTGACGTTAAAAATCTCTTTAATTTTAGGCCAACGTTTGTTAATTCATAATGCCTACTTTACGTTTACCGAAAATAGAATCGAATTTTTAGAAACCTTTTATTCTTGCATTATTGTAAAATTAGGTAATCATTTTTCGAAGAATAGTATTTTATTTTTGAAAATTGATAAATAAAACATAGAAAATAGAAATGCGAGATGGTTCGTCTGTACACAATAAAATTTTCTAGAAACATTGAACTATTAGAGTCTTCTCTTTAGAGTAATATTTTTTGTTAATGTACCTATTAAATCATATCTTTTAATATTTAAAATGAAGTTTTTTAAAAATATAACATTAAATAAATAGTTTATCATCACTATGTTGTACATACAAAGGAAATATTGTCCGGAAACTAAATATGATAAATTGTTACTATCTGTTATTGAGTTGGTGGGATTTTATTACTATTTTTGTTATTTATTTAATAAATTAATATAATTTTTTCTCAGATTGTACAACGTGCACCCAAATGAGGGAGCATGTCATAAAATATAGAAAATTATAAGCCCTTTTCTATTCCCAAATGGTATGTTTAATTTGTGTAATACTATTAAAACGTCTGTTAATTTACAGTAGCGAATTTTTACACACCCATATAAGTTTGTTTAAAAAAGTATGCTTATTATCCTACAATATTAATAAAATTAAACAACTCCAAAAAAATATTCAACAGTCATTAAATAATTCCATGTTCGACCAATTTATATACTTAACATAATTTAATTAGCGTAAAATTTAAATAATATACTTTTATTAAAAAAGCCTGGAATTTTTCGTTATAATTCTTCTATTCACATATTTTACTAAAAGACTTCGGCAAGAAATCAATTTCTAGAATACTATGAATAATTCGGATTCTAACATTTTCCATACATGCATTCCATTTTCTTGGACGGTACAGGATAGTATAAAATACATAATAATAATTCAAAAAATGTAATAAACATACAAGAACTAAAAAAACTAAGGGAGAAAAAAATTCATTCGAATTAAAATTTGTCATCATAAGTTAAAAAAAAAAAGTCTATTTATATGTTATCGTTTAATTATTTTAGAAGTCATTTTCACGTTAAAATTGAAAAATTGTAACCACATTCTGAAATTTATTGGCATATGTTTGAATTGTATTACTAATATAAGAACCATTTAAGATGTCTCCACTCATATTGAGAAATGGTAAGTAATCATGTGGTCTAAATTGTAACTACTGAAAAAGCGGTACACTTCCTGTTAAATAGTACAAATTTATATCACCAGTTGGTGGGATTTAACTGATTTGAATATGAATATTTTAATTGTCTTTAAAAAATGGCAAGTACAAGTATTTCCATCTAGTAGTCGAAATTGTAACTACTAAATTCGGACCTTCTTCTGATTTTAATTAATAGGAATTACTATCGCCAGTTTTCGAATTGCAACCCCCCAGGTATCAATACCAATTTGAATACCCGGTAATGTACTTCATTTCGTCTCTAATAGATGTCAGGAAGAGTCATATTTTGCAGTCAATGTTTCAGTTTTTCCTGAAAACATGTATAAAACAACGTTTTCTAAAAAGGAAACCTAGTTAGATCGATTTTTCGCACTTAAAACCCCCTGCACATTAATTTTCATGTTAACTATTCCAATTTCAGCTGTAATCTTGATTTGTGTTACGTGTTTATTGTGATGACTCCATGAAAATGATGAAAATTTTTCCAAATCATTTATGATACCTGAACAATAATATTCATTTTCTCTTGATTTAATAAACATATTGTTTTGAGCAGCGTAATTCAAATGTTAAAAAACCAATTCAAAATTCCAAGAAACTATAATGGCATTTGAAAAGAATGGCACTTTAATGGCGGTTCAAAAGAGTATAAATAGCTATCTCTGTTATTATGAAAACAAATTTTTATATTTGTTTCTAGTTTTTGTGTACTTTATACAAGTCGAAGTCCCACATAGCACCCGGGTTTAAGTCCCGGCATCTGTGCAATTTTTTCGTTTCTTTCTATTGGTTCAAAAGATAATGCTTACACCCTCTTCATCATTTTATATTTAAATGAGTAGTGCGCAGCACAGTATTTTGGAATCACGAATAGTATCGTATACAGAAACATGCAAATTTTAAAATGTTTCTACGTTAACGTACAAATAGAAAGGTTGATTTTAAAAATAAGAGATTCATACATTATGAATTATGACATCATTTATCTAGTAACTTATTATCATCTCCCGACAAAAATTATGAAACGTCGATAAAAAAACACAATGAAAGAGGTTCATAAAATAAAATGTTTAAAGGTCATCACATGAACGTTTGTAATATTCGACCATAAGTTAACAATAATTTTATTGTAGAACATCATATCAAAATAAAATACTCTAATTCTCATCTAAAAATTATTTGAAAAATTATATTATTTTAACGATATTAGTGTACGGTATAGTTTTTTAGTAGGAATAGAATTCATGAGACAGTATTACGGTTTCTAAGATATCGCCTGAAATGAAAATCGAATCCTGAAGGTTTTGGGATTGGTTTTATATAATTTTTGGCGATATCTCAAAAACAAACTCATCCAATCGACAAATGAACACAGTTTTGGGATTTTTGGGTTAAAATTATCTTATATACTGAGCTTCATGGCATTTTTAAACAAAATTGTTTTATCGTTTTTTTTTTTTTTTTTGTAATTTTCTTAAGTGCTCCTTGAGAAAAACCGAAAACAAAATTTTGTTTTAGAATATGACGAAACTCTGTATATTAGATAATTTTGACCTAAAAATACAAAAATCGTCTAGACGAGTAGTTTTTAAAATATCACCTTAAATCTTATGTGAAGAGCGCGGATGACTTCCCATAATTCCAGGTGCTATCTTGAAATTATTTACCTATTGAATGAACTGGATTTTTAACCCCTTATAGCTGACGAAGAAATTGCAAAGTTAGAGGATAAAAATTGTTTGGATTTTTGGTATTTTGTGAAATGGTGCAACTTGTATAATAATCACGAGCAGCGAAAATAAACTAATATTTCATCAAGATTTTTACTATGACTTGTTATGCCACTTATCGCTTATTAGTCTGATTGGCCAACTTAAAGTTAAAATACGTTTAACTTACCTAGGAATTTCTTCGAATTTCTTTATTTTTGTCAAAAATATAAATCTGAATAAAAAAAATAATTATGGATTAAATTTTCTTTACATGTATTCTAATAATTTATTTAACAAGGTGTATAAACATATTTCACAGAAATATAAACAATTTTTCCTTAAATCGAGAACTTATCGCATTAAATATAAAAGGTTTAATTTATTACTTTAAAAAAAAGACAAACCAAAGTAAAAATTACATCAAATTTATTTCACAATTTTCAAAATTCACATTCTTAATAATTTATACAGAAGGTTCGTAAAAAATCAAAAGATAAAATCATGGCAAAAAAATACGATCAATCTCTTGGGAAAAAATATAAGTGAGTTAAAAACATTTTTGACTTAAAAGTATAACTTATAAGAAGATCAAGTAAAACCTATTTAATTAAAATTAAATATTTTAGTTTCTGCTTTAGTAACAAATGGCGCATGATTGCTCAATTTAGCTATAACTTCTTGATGACGCTTGACACTAGCTTTGAGCGTCAAATTAGGATTCAACCTAGCTGAAAAAAGTTTATTAATATCGAAAGTCAATAATATCTCGAGATATACATACTAAAAGTAATTCCCTAAACTCATTTTTAATAATTGCTGGTGAATATGATTATCAATTGTGGGTTTATCATCAGTGCCAAAAAATAATTCGTTAAGCGCAAGTAAGAAAAAAACTTGGCCGTAAAAGAATTAACAGGAATGTGGCCGTCCTGTTCTTCTTTTGTACTTGAACTTACGTATGTGGTTTCCGCTATTAAATTTAAATGACGATGCCCATTGAAATAGTTAAAGACAAACACTTTCAGCCAAATAGGTTTGATAATCAAATAGTTAACATAAAAGTTATAGCCAATTCTAGACTTTTTTGATCGTGCTGTTTTATACGTTCGAACCAAAAATTAAATTGTATTAGCTTTATTCTACATGAAGGAGAGATGCCATAATCGGAGTTTTCATTTTTGTCTAAATATGGCGTACGAATCACAGTTTATCATATTTATTTGAAATTGGTCAGATGAGAATAATTAAAAATTACAAGAGCAAAACCGACAAGAAAATAATGCATTTGATTTTTAGTGAACCATCTGTTTATGCGCACCTGTAAAAATTAAATATGTAACAAAAATGCACCCCAAAAACTTAATGTTTAATTTCTTTTTTTACATAAATTTATTGAAATCAAAATGGATAATACAATTAATTTATTATATATTGCATAAATATTTTTTTTTATCTTTAAAATTGTTTATAAAAAACAATTTTTTTGTGCGTTTAATTCTTATTTTAAAAAACACGAGATCAGATATAATTTTTTTTTAGTTATAGTTAAAATTAATTAATTGCTTGGATAATAATTAATCAAATTTATTTTGTATATCCAACAAGAAATTATTTTAGTGTGATATTAAATATTATTTTGAAGTAAATCGGTACAACATTCATTTCATAAGATAACGATTTGGCTCTATGTTTACGAATCGGTTTTCAAGTCGTAAATTCTTTCTTACACATTAATTCCTTCATTCCATCCCCTTTTTACTCATTTCATAAAAACAGTATGGAAAAATTAAATATATTTTTTCCATTCAATTCCAGCAACTTAATGTTTTCTTTTCTTAAAGAAAAAACTGTAGATGAGGAGTATTTTTATTGTAATATTTAAACTTTAGATATCTCACATTTAACAATATTTGGAAGAGTAACTAATTGGATGGAATGAAAATGAATGTGATAATAAAAACAGGATTTCTCAAAAATATATTCGAAACTAAAACATTCAAATCATTTATTAAGTTAGAAAAATAGGCCATAAATACTTACTATAAATAAAGTTTGATGTTTTTATTTTGGATAATGGGTAGAGTTGAGGAACAAGTCGACATCTGGTTGGAAATTTCTACAATAACCCAGAAAAGCTGAGAGGTCTTACTTATGTTCAAAAATCATGCAAGCACCAAAAATACGACAAGCCGCAATTATTTTTGCTACATTAAATTTTGGATAGCTTGGGTAGAATTTGAAGTAGGCAGCTCATTATTCACCGCCTTGGGCAGAGGATATTTGGGTTATACAGATTGTAAATAAAATAGAATAAAATAACAATTTTTTCCTATTTATCATTTTCTAATCAGCCATGTTTAATCAGGAACATTAATTCCTTCCGAATAACTCACTGTTCTAGATAACAAAATACATGAATACTTTTTATTCCGTCTTGATTACAATATTTTGAACAAATTTTAAAACTATATTGTCAATATAATTTTATCAAGACTAACGCCTCAAATTCTAAGTATTTATTTTTTTACTACAATGTATTATCTAACTATTTAGGGTTGTGAAAATAATCGCTAATCGAGAATATACGAGTTCATTAAATTTTCTTATAAACAAGAAAATAACCTGCTACAAAACGAGTATGACAACTGCATGCTTCTACCTGTTACATGAGATAAATTTACACATTTCTTGTAAATGAATTTTACAAGATAGATTTTTACTTTAAAACCGTTTTTGAACAAGAAATACCAAATAAAATCACGTTTTGTTACCAATCAAAATACAATTTTGGACATACCACATGTGTCTTTATAGTAAACAAATTTTTCAGACTCGCAAATTTTCTCAGACTGTGAATGTATATTTTCTCAGAGCTACCAAATTTCCGAACCTATCGTTTGAAGTGTTACTTTAAAACAGTCTTTCATCCTCGAGATCATGGACACTATACAAGGATACTCAACTCCATGGAACCAAATATCTGTCAAAAACAAGATGACAGTGGTGTTTCTTTTGCACCGTGATAGAGGAACAAGTGTAAAGGCGAATTTGATTTTAAAAATATGACGCATTTGTGTAGTATTTCTTTCGTATGTGTTCATATTTATTTCGTGCAATGCACTTCGGTGTGAAAGAAACACCAGCGATGCGATGCTATAATTTCTGCTATTTCGTTGACAAATTTTGTCAATTCTCTCGTTTGAGTTAAGTATCCTTGTATAGTGTCCATGCTCGAGGTAATGATAATGATGTCATGACAGATTCGAATTAAAGTTGTCTTAATATTTTGGAACACGTTAATTTTCTTTAAAATGGGCATGTGAAATACTTAGATCAAATATTTTTTGGTTTAGTATAATAGAAAATAAACTGAAATATATTGTAATTTGATCATCATGTTGTGAATTTTCCTAGTAAATCGATATTATCGATTAATCGACAATGAATTACAATAAATTTTCAAAATAAATAAATGCAACCCTAATTTTACTACTTAATTACGAATAAAATTTGTAATTTAATAAAGATTTCTATTTATTTTATTTGAAAATGTTTTTTCTACATTTTCTACAGAAAAATTGTAAATTGAGAAATATTTATTAAGTCTCTTGATCTTAAAATATGGCAATAATAATAATAATAATTAATAGTCAATAAATTTGATTTTAAATACATTCTGTTTTATTATTTATTTTAAAATTTTCTTTTTTGTAATATATAGAATCCAAAAATCTAATTTTTGTTTATTTAAAATTTCAATAATTTTCATTTTTTTTATTTAACTATTTAAGTACATATTTTGCATAAAGTTTTAATGTAGATGCTGCACGAATCTTTTCTGGTTTCAAAATTATCTTTGTCATCATATTTTTAAGAATTAGGCCTTGATTTATTTTAATTTCAAATTTCATTTTTTGAGAAATTAAAACAATTTTTATGAAGATATATTGCAAACTATAGTCTCGCCATCTGTGAGTGAATTATACGAAGCTATCAGAAATTTTAGTCGTTCATGAAGGTAAAAATAATTGTTTATGTATAGATAGACACATTTATATGAATGTGTGAATAAAAATAAATATGTATTTGTTATAAAAATTCCCAAACGCGAGCATTTTTTTCTAAGGAGGATCAAAAAATTCCAAGTTTCTTATTTTCAATTAGATAGTTTTTTGAAAAAAGCTCATATTTTTTTCTTTATGAAAAGAGTGAAACAGTTTTGACTGTCAAAATTATTTCATTAGGCTATGTAGTAAGAGTAACATTTCCACATTTATTTTTATGGAACCCAAACACGAGTATTTTTTTCAAAAAATAAAAGCCGATAACAAGGATGACCATATTTAGTTCTAGTAGAATCTGATAAAACGAAGTACACAAAATAAATTTTGTAATTATAATGGAAAACTGCATTGAAATTGATTAACCTGTTTGGGATCTGACAAGTTGGGAGCTATAATTTATCTATTTTGGAAGAAAGATACACAGACAATCGTTTATAAATGAAAACATAACAGAAAAAACAAAATTTCTGCATCCGTATCCGTTATCCGTTTTATAAATTATATAAAAGTCAGCATCTACATTAGCTTTTATTGTTGGAATGTAAATAACTTTTATTTAAATTCAAAATTACAATTCTAGAATTGAACTATTTTTGAACCAAATTCTATTAAATTTCAATATAATTTTTGATATTTGAACATTTTTTATTTAATAAATTTTAATATTTTTCAATTCCCCTGTTTTGTATTTTTTCGACGTAAATCTTATTGTCCACTATATAAATTTTTTTAAAGAGCTTTCTGTTTCTTTAAATTCCGTTACATAACAAATTCCAGTAATGGCATTAAATTGAAATTTCGGACGGTGTTATTATCTAAAAATTTTATTTTTGTACGCACAAAGAAATACAAAGTGTATGCATTCATTTTATAAACTTAACATTCGTTCGTAGTAGTGTTCTAAACGAAGGCATCCACTTATGTAGCAAGCAAGAAAAATATTTCAAATCACAGAAAATATTTTATGTATATTTTTCGCAGTTCATAAAATTAGTCTTATATTTTTTCTAGATATTATTAGCTTAGACCTTTCATATTATTTTCGAACTGTTTCTACATATTTCTAAAAAAATATGCTGATTTATTGAAAATATAGGCATTGTAATTTTGATGATATACTTTTAGAAATAGAATATGTTAGAACAGTTTCATAGGACGTAAAGCTCATTCAAGCCATTAAAAAAACAACAAGGGCTTTAATTCCAGACTCTCGTTGTCTTAAAACGATTTGAAAGAACTTAAAAGCTAATATTTCTTGTTACTGTATTTTATTAGAAAAGACAATACTATTTTTGGTTTTTTTCCAAGCAGAAAAAATCCAAAAAGCAATTTACTTTAAAGGTACATAAGACAAATAATACAGAACATTTTTCAAAAAATCTCTCACACGTAAAAGTAGAAAAAGGGAATCAATCAGAATGATTGAGTTTCTTTGATTTAGATATGTTACCTCAAATACAAGTAAATTTGACATAAAAAAATCATAAGAAAGCCAAAAAATTATGACATTTCTTGTGGTCTGAAATCAGTGATCTTATTTTGATATTTTTGTGACATAAAATGTGACTCAATATCAGACCCGTGCGCACGGAGAGGTATGGTGGGCCAAATTTTCTCCCCATTGACAATTTCTTCATATAAATTTGAATTTACAATATAGTTGTGTAAATTCGCACATTTATGAAACGCATTTCGACCGACTAGCTGTTGTTTCAGTTTAGAGAAGAGTTCAGAAAAGTTTACAAAACCGTGAGCGGAATCTGCGATGTATGCGACATGGATTTGCGGAAGCCAAGGCTCCCTTCAAAACAGCCTCAACACTGGAATGTACGGGCTGATTCAGTTGAAGATTATTTCCGGATCATAATCTCCGTGCCGTACATCGATTTGTTTCTGACATATTACCAGGATCGATTTTCGAATAATCGCAATATTTTATCAAGATTTTTCTTGCCTCTTTCTCAACAAAATGAAAAATTTTGGTGAAGACTCTTGCGTTCAACTTTTTGAACTATGCTCTTCAATTTTTCACGATGATTTCCGTGACATCTGGGTCGACAAAGTTAAACTTTGGCGAAAATGCATTGCCTAACAGGACGATAAAAATTCACTAGAAGCAATCGATATTTGCAATGAACATGCGTTTTTAAATGTCTACCAAATGCTTCGCGTTCTGACAGTTTTACTTGTGATAATAACGTCAAATGAACGTTCCTTTTCAACGTAGAGAGATCAGAGCGCACAGAGTTTTTCAAAAGTTTTATTGAAAAACAGTGACTGAATATCACATTTTAAAATAATAAATAGTTCTCTTACTCGAGTTTCTTGTTTTATTGACTTTATTTTACTTTTATTGACTTTATGACCTAACATGATGAATAAAAGTTTGACCCCCTTTCCTTGGATGATTTCTCTGCACGTGCCTGCTCAATAACATAAAATTGTGGCCAATTTGGCGTTATGTTTGCGTCATCATATACAAATTAGAAGTAAGTAAAAACATGTGATAATATGACTTATCTGACATAAGTATTTCACTTTCATGACATTATTATGACGTAAAATTTACTTGAGAGGTATTTACTAGAATTTTACTGATATCCATTTTCTATTTATTTTGTGTGAGATTTTTTTTATATAAATTTTTCAAATATTTTTGAATAAACTTATCAATCAATAAAACAATTAACCTCTAAAATGTTTGCAGACAAATTTTGAGCAATGATAAATTTTGAACTTTTTTGAACAATACTGATAATAAAATAATAAATTTCGAAATAATTTTACTACAGAAAAGGGGACGAGAAACTTGAATACATAAAAAAATTATTTAGAATTCTTATTTTTTTACACTATCGAGAAAAATAACTGGCCATTTGAAAATAATGCCAATATATAACTTTTAAATAGAATTTTGTGAATTTAAGAATCATGTTTTTAAATTTATTTCGAAACCCAAGGAACCCTTTTTCACCGGCTTACAATAAAATAAATAATAAATAACAAAAAGAAAAAAAATTAGGAATGTTAAGGCCTTACGGATATGTTCTTATTTTGATTGCAGTTTAGCGTTGAATTTCGAAAAAAAATATCCTATAAGTTTTTTGTACTACATACAATAGAACTTGGATTCGAAAATTGTCTAAAGATTCACTTAGAAAAATATATATTAACTTTCATTTAAGTTAGAAACTGTTTCTAACATTTTTGTTCGATATAAAATCAAATATGCTTTTTCTTCATGAAATTCGTTACTTATTTTTCTTTTTAATTTCTTGATGTAGAATATTTTAAACGATTTTCCAAGTCCTGGTCAAAAATATTTTCTCGTACGATCAAAACTTGTAAGAAATTTCTCAAATTAATCTTAACCAAAATATAATACAAGCGCGTTGCTCTTTTGTCAAAGATTTAAAAAAAATTAGCACAAATAAAATACAATAAACTAAAAATAAACCACGACTTCGAAGTGATGATGGCAATATTCAAAAAATGTTCCAAATTTTCGAAGAAATCCAAATCCATACATAAATTGGATTTCATAGTTATTTGAAACTTGACACACTGTTTTTAAAAATTTACTTCTAAAATAGAAAATACAAAAAAAATTCTTCGAATTTAACCATCACTCTGTTTTTTGGCAACTTTATGAATTAATTTACGAAATGAAGCAGTCCATTTGGAACGTTGCAGTCTTATTGTATCAGCTTCATCTAATACATATTTCTCTGGTTTATTGCTGGCGGTTGTGCCGCTACGATTTTTTGATTCTGTGTATAATTCCGATGAAAAACCAGAATCGCTACTAAATGCACGACTAGTATTGGTGGGACGTGGACGGATTATTGTTGTTTGAGTGGTAATTGATGGCCCATCAAGTAAATTGTACTCATCAATGTTGCCACTGTCACTACTTGCATCCGATGTTGCTTCATCTATGTATGTTAACGCTAAGTCTGCAATTTGAAAACTTGGACAGGGAGATGGCGAAGAACAACCACGACTCATACGCATCGAATATTCACTAGCCGATGTTCGTGTAGATGCTAGTGGGGAAGATGTTGGAAAATATGCTGAACATGCTGATAAACTTTCTATTTCATCAGGTTGCATCATATGACTGGATGTCATTGTTGCAGATGGTTTCATCCAATTTCGAATTTCTTGTATTGGACCGTGCAAACATGAATGTAATTTTTTCCTAAAAAACATAAGAAATTTATTAAAAATTTTCGATTTTATAAAAAAGTGACAAAGATATTTACTCATTCACACTCTGATCGTCATTTGGACCAACTGCACCAAAAGTAGCTCTTGTGTACGCACAAACAGAACATTTTCGACGGCGGCATGTTGCAATATGTCTCATTCCTTTCTTGAATTGTGAACTTAATGAAGCGCTCTGACGAGCAACCAACTTAAGTTCGGATACCTAGAATAGAAAAATAAATTTTTAAATAGAAATATCAACGAAAAAATGTGCCCAAGTTTACTCCTTCATTTATACCAAAGTGGGTCTTAGTACTTTTATATGAATAAAATGTTATCTAGCCCATCTAGGCCGTTTCAGTTTCTGATCCTTTTAATGGATTTTTTTAGAATTTTAGACGTACTTCGGTTGAAAATCCCAGTGATAGACTTGCGAATAAAATCGCAATATACAAAGACTCGATATTTTTTTAGCCATGGTAGATTGCTTATTGCATTCCTTGGAACAACTGGAAAAGGTTGAGATTGACCAAATTGGAATACACAATGGTGTTTTAAAAGGAGTGAAATATTCATAGCTACTACACTTTGAAATCTTTAAGGGAGTGGACACATAATTGATTCTTTCTCTCTCCCCGATCATAATTGTTTAGCGCTATCAAAAGGACGCCCTTTCCATATTATATTTCTTCTCGAGTTACTTTCATACAGAAACAAGCAATAAATTTCAAAGGGAATCTCTTGAATTTTAGCAACGTTTTATCTAGAAAGCTCGTGGACTTTGCAACTATTTGAAATTTCCCAAAATGCTTTCTATTTTTTAAGTAAAGGGAACTTTCTAAAAGGTTAAATGCTTTTTAAAAGGTTTTTATTAACGGATGATATATTTTTTCTTTAATTTAGAGAATAATTTTATTTGGCACATTGTTTTTGTGTAAAACTTACCTCTTTTTCTAAACCTTCAATATTTTGACTAATTCTTTTCTTTTGGGTATTTAAACCACTCAAATAGTGTCCAACACCTTTACGCTCTGCTTGTAAGGTTTCTTTTAGTTTTTCATTCTGAAAAATTAAAAAAAAAAAATTAAAATTTGATATTTTCGGTTTACTAACTACTTTTTTTTACCTCTCTCTCCAATACATCTTTTTGTTGTGAAATTGTAGTCATCTGCCGAACAACTTCCAAACGAGCTCGTTCAAGTCCATTTCGCATGGCGTCAGCTTCTTTCGCTTGAATTTGTAACTAAATTAAAAGGATGAAAATATTACTTAAAAGTCAAGCTTCAAGGACAAAAATATATAAGACTTTTAAAGTACCTGTCTATATGCTTCATTTTTTTCCTTTTCCAGTTTGTCTTTCCATTCAATTAGCTTTTGCTTTTCCCCTCGCAGCTGGAACAAAAATATTTTCTATTATTTATTATTATCTATTATTTATTGTTTGTTAAGAAAATTCTGAGCAAAGTAACAGGTCCAACAATTACCCAATCCTCGTTTCTACTTGTTGCTGTAAATTTGTACCATGTTTCCAAAATGGTACCAATACAAAGTTGCCAAAATCGTACATTTAAATTTCTATACTAAACATACAATTTATGTTTACTTGGAGTTTTTATTTATTTAGTGTGCAATTTTCAATTAAATTTATGAGTAAATTATTATAGTCTGTATATATGCAATATAAATCAAGGTATACTAATTTTAGTCCTAACTTTGTAACGCTTAAAAATATTGATGATACAAACAAAATTTTGGTAAAGATGTTCATAAAATCACCTAATTTGTCTATTTCCGGTTGTTCTTTCGTTCGTCTGTCTGTCAGCACGATAACTCAAAAACGAAAAGAGATATAAAGTTGAAATTTCTATAGCGTGCTCAGGACATAAAAAATGAGTTTGAGTTGACAAATAAGCAACATAGGTCAATAGGGTCTTGGATACCCGTTAGTGCGCAAATTAGGACAAAACTTTGGTGTCCGTTTTTTCCAAAACTATAAAAGATAGTGAGTTGAAAATTTGCAGGTAGCTTCACCTAGTGGTCTTGTGAAAGATTCTCGAAGAACGAAAATAAATTCTAGAAAATAGTTTCGAAGAACTTCGAAAACTAAAATAGCGGACGAAAGGATGTCATAAATGTGTTGATTTTTTACTTGTCTAATTCATAAAAAACAAGTGAAAACAAACAATTGACTGAATTAATTGTTTAAAATACCATGCATAGATAGTGTTGATTAAGCAATCATTGTTTTTTGACATCACGTAAGTAAAGAAAGATATCCACTCTTAGATAGCCACACATTCATAAATGATATTTTCATAGAATACATACTATAAAATTTGCACCTAATTTGCGCCCTCGTGGATAAACAGTGATGTTTACAAAAAAAATGATTCAAACAAAAATTGTTTATGTTTTTATAAGTAGTATATTTTTTACATTTAAACTTTTGTTCTATCTCTAACGGTTTACAAGATGGGCCCTACGGATGAAAGACCCAATTGGTCTAGATTGTTCATTTACGAACTCGACCTTACTATTTACGTCCTGAGCACGGTATAAAAATTTCAACTTGATATCTTTTTTCGTTTTTGAGTTATCGTGTTGACAGACAGACAGACAGGCAACCGAAAACGGACTAATTATGTGATTTTATGAACACATTTAGGTACCAAAATTTTGTTAGTAGCATCAATATTTTCAAGCGTTACAAACTTGGGACTAAACTTAATATACTATAATATATTTTATATACATGGTATAATAATAGAAGCACTTAAATTCAACATTTTCAGGGTATTTCCTTCTATACAGAGTGAAATTTAATACTCAACATTCGATAAAATAGATTTAAAAAAAAAAGGAAATCAGATTTTTTGCATTGGCTCTTTAAAGATTAAAGTTAAGGAGTAGGATTATGGCTATACTCTTCCCTACGTACCCATAACTATTTTGTTATGTACTCAATGTCTATGGCCACAAAGATCTTTGGTTCGTATTTTCTATTTCTAAATTTTGATTTCAATTACCCAGTTAAAGTATAAACTATAATTATTATAATAACAATAAAAGCCTTATAATTGCCACAATAACAACAAAAAAGTAAATTATAATTATGCGGACTTGTATACAACAAAATGATTTATAACTTCCACGATATCATTTAAATTTTTTTTTGCAGAATTTTATTACATTTTTATGTTGTTTTTTAAAGAAAAAACAAGGTATATTATAGATTAATCACAAAAGACAACAAAAGTAAAAGTGAGTCTCTAAAGTAAAAATAATAATACAATAAAACTAATTAAGAAAAAACGTAAATAAAATAATAAATAAAATACAAAATGACCAAAGGTTATACAAATATTATTTAAAAAGATCCAGTAGTAATAATAATAAATATAACTTGGTAACCTAACTAACGTAAGCGATGTAAGTTGGTTGTTTAATTTATATCATAATAATATATTAAACTTTCTAATAAAATATTTTGTGACTGGACTGTCTTTTGTATATAAATTGGGCTTGTCCACGATGCTGTTGCATTCATTTCAAAAAATGGGTAAACAGGCGATTCATCGGGGGCAACATAAGATATGGGTAGCGTGGTGAATGCTATATCGGATATTTGGTTCAGAATAAATTTCCCACTTGAATATCTCAAGGTAACCAAAATCTGGTAGCCCAGGGAATTGGGTATGATATTTAAGATTGCATTCATATTTAACGCATAAATGAACGCCGAAAGATTAGATAGGAAAATGACTTTTTGTGAAATTATTTTTAATCTACCCTAAAATGTTTTTTGGATCATTCTGATCAAAAGCTCTCATGACCACAAAAATTTTTAACTAGTAGTTTTTGAGCTACGGGCGATTAAAGCTATGAGTTTTTAAAACCGTCCCCAAAAAGTTTTTCGGATCAATCTGATTAAAAACTCTCACGGCCACAAAAATTTTTAATGGATAGTTTTTGAGCTACGGGCGATCAAAGCTATACATATATTATAGGTATATAGTCCGTAGTTCGAAAACAATCCGTTAAAAAGTTTGGTGGCTGTGAGATCTTTGGATCAGAATGATCCGAAGAATATTTTAGAGTGGGTTAGAAAAAATTTCATAGAAAATCATTTTCCTATCTAATCTTGCGGGGTTCTTTGTGTTCATAACCTTGACTGGAAGCTTGCAATTAAAGTTTCCTTAAATTATAAACAAAAGTCGTATAATCTGCATCCATGTTTATTAAGATTGATTGGTAAAAAATGTCGAATGTTATACAATAATTTGAAGTTATACAGTTTCGAAAATTTATAAATTTTTTTGAAAAATTAATTAATTTAAGTGAAACGATTTAAATGTTCGATATTTATTGGTTTTAAATAGGTAAATATTCAATATGGGTGTTCAAAAATCTGCTTGAATATTATTGAAAAACTACTTCGTATAGGATAGCCAGTTATGAATAGTGACATCGCTTCGGTTGGAAAAGAAAGAAAAAGCAAAATATTTTTATTAGATTTTTGAGATACAAAGTTTTAAGTTTGGCTTTTTTCGTACGGGCCGTTTCATGTCCTACAACTTTAATTCTGGTATTCAAGCCAGATACCTATAAAGGTTTATGCACAAAATAGAAGGTTCAAGTATCCAATTACGAAATATCAACGTCTCCAAAACAAAATTTATTGTCATTTTCAGCATTGAATTTGATAATTCAAGTAGCAGGTGAACGAACACTTATTAAATTAAAAATTCAATGAAAAATTTATCAAGATCATGCATTAAAAAATTTCTTTTATAAAATGAATAAGTCCCATTTTATTCCACACTTAGAAGATGTCTTATAAATAATCTTGATATTTACCATACATGACTAATTAGAGTAAAATTGTTATAAATACCTATAATTTTATTTATTTATAAAAAAAATACTTACTTTTTCACAGTCCTCTTCTAAACGTACAACCCGTTCTAATTGAGCAAACAGTTCACTTTCTTTGTCAAGTAAATCAGTCTGACAATTCTTTAGTCGATTTTCCAATTCCGTTTTTGATACCGCTAATTCATCTCTTTCAGCCTGTAAAAATAAAAATAATTATTAAAAAAAAAAAAATTAATATTATTATTATTATATTAACTGTTAATTAATTTTATAACAAAATCTTTTTAAAATAACAAAATAATTTTTAATATTTTACTAAATGTAGTGTTTTTCAAATAGAATGAATAAAATAAGTAGATATTATATTTTTTACTCTTATGGGTATAAAATTTAAAATCTAATCACCTTTTTGGGTAAAGTAGAAATACGTAATGCTATTTGTTCTCCTGTCATAATTTGCATGGTGTCTTTTGTGGAATTAAATATGGCAAATTTATTAGAGAATCCAGAAATGCAAGCCATTATTAATTAGTGCTTGCTTTTTGACAGATCAAAGGATACGTATTGCTAATAATATGAGCAAAAAACTTTAAAAATAAGCAGTTTTATATGTAAATTTTAATTACCCCACCTTTGATTGATTTAGAAAAGTTACTGAATTGGAAATATTTGACTTCTATGTTAACTTCTAATTTTGCTTTGTATTGTTCTAATTATTCTATTTCAAACTTTCTTACTTATGTGGTGTAACAAATCTATTTTGAATTGAAATTTTAGAAATATCTTTAAAATTTTCCTAATTCAAACATGTTTGTTATCTTTGGGTAAGGTCAGATTGTATTTTCAGCGATTCCAAAGAAATTGCGACAATTTTATTATTAACTTTTCAGTGAACACTAGACGAAAATGGACAAATAATTTAAAGGAAAATAAACCAAGACATCAAGATATGGAAGAAACTTAAACAGATCTTCATACGAAATTACAGTTGTCAAAAATATTAAAATTATCCAGATATATCAACCAATGTCAAATTATGTGAATAACAAGTCACCTCCGTTAGTACAGGTAACAATGTAAGGAACCACTTACTTACAATGGGATAGACGTTAGTTTCAAATAAAAAATGATGTTGTAACAATTGAAAAACAATTAAAAATAAATTCAAAGTATGAAAGGATTGGACATAGCTATTGAACTACTCGAAATCGAGTTGAAATCAAGAAAGTTAGAAGTTGTGGATTTGATAAAACTCTTAAATTAAATGATGTATATACAGGGTGGGTCATTTTAATCTATAATGGCTAATACCTCGTTTTGTAGTTAAAAAATCAAAAAATAACTCAAACAAAAATTGTAGAATTTGATGGGGAACATCATCTTCTGATATCAGATTAGACCTAGTTCTTCGGGTTGCTTTAATAGTTAATTTAGATTCTAAACGGTAAGAGATAGAATAACACTACAAATTGGAAAGTTGATCTGTATAAAAAAAACTGACAATTTTTGCTTAAAACATTTATTCGAAAAGCGCTAGCTTTTGGAAGAAATGAGACTAAAAAATATATCATTATTGCATTTAATCAAACGAAAATACGCTTGAAGTTTATTGATAATTATAGGTCAAAGTCATGGACACAGGTGAATGCCCGTTATTGCCCTTGATAACTTTTGCAGAAAGTATTTTTCCGTAGTAAGCGTGTTTTCTTTCGATTAAATGCAATAATGACATATTTTTAAGTCGCATTTCTTCCAAAAACTTACGAAAGCTGACGATTTTCGAAAAAATGGTTTATATGAAAAATGTTAGTTTTTTTTATGAAGATCAACTTTCTAATTAAAAGTGTTATTCTATCTCTTACTGTTTCCAATCTGCTGTCAGAATACGCTGTCCTCCCTTTAAACTCTGCAACTTTTGTGTAAGCTATTTTTTGATTGGTTAACTATAAAACGAGTTATTAGCCATTATATATTAAAATGATCCACCCTGTATTCTTGAAAATAATCCCAAATCCAAATTACGAAAAAAAGATGTTTAATATAAAATTTGAAGAATTTCAAAATAAAAAAACCTGCAACACGCAAACTTGGCCCAGTAAGCCACTAGAATAATTTCTGGGAAGTTATAAGATAAATAATAAATTAAAAAAACAAAATTTTGGTAAGTTTTCGATATCTCCAGAAAAATATGCCAAATAAAAAATTATAATGGTCAATTTACACGAAAAAAACTGTTCAAAAAACAAATTAATAAAGAAGTATGAACATAAAGCGTATAATTATTTTTATACAAAAAATGCAGTTAGATAACAGTTTTAATATTTTTTAACTTTAATTTAAATACATCAAAATATTAATAATTCTTTAAAAAAAAATAAATTATTATTATTAAAAAAAAAAAAAAAAAAACAAACCTCTTTAACACAATAAACATGTAAATGAACTTCTTCACTTTTTTGTATAAATGTAATGTTTTGTGGCTTCATTTACAAGATCCAAAAAACATCCCAAAAACAAAACCAAAAATATTTGTTTATTAATTACATTGCTAATCAATTATTAATTAATTAATGATGTACTCTGATTAAAAATAAGTAATTTTAAAGTTAATGTTTTTGTCTTTCTGGGTGGGAAAAAATTAAGTTGCGAAATAGTAGAAATAAAAACCTTTCTTCCATGATGATTGATTTTGGTTGGGGTAATACAAATTTATTTCACAAAATGTAATTTGATATTGGATTAATGATATTAAATTTAATTAAGTAATTAATATCTTTTGTGTAAACCTTTCATATTCTGTGTTTTCTATCCGGGTAAAATTTAAAACTGACATAAGATGTTGACATTTTGTATGTGTATGGGCATTCTCAAAGAAGTGCTTGGGTTGATATATTCCATAAAATAAAGATTATTTTCAGAACTCAAACTAAGAAGGGCTTAGAATTGAAAATTCACTGAAAGTTGACTTCAAATCATTTATTATTACTTTTTGGATGAATTTTACAAAAAACTTGTTGATGGAGAAGTGTGCTATTTAAAATTATTTTTAAATTTTAACTTAAGAACTTTTATGTTACTTTCAACTTTTTAGAGTTTATTGAAGCTTTTCATACTCTCAAGCGTAGCGTTAAAATTTTTTTTCACGAAGTTATCTTCAATATTTTGAAGATTTTTTTTTCTTCCGCAATTTGTTTTTTTGATTTAATTGGTAAACTTAAAAAAATAGAAAATTCAGAAAAATGCTATTCATTTGTTTAATAAACAGACATTGTCTAATAATGATCTGGGAAGTCGTTCGTTCTTTCCATGGGAATTTAGACGGTATCATTAAAAACTATGCATTCAAATCAAACGAAAAAATCACAAATTTTTGTTTTGAAACTTGATAAAACTCGGTATAAAGAGAAATTTTGACCCAAAAATACAAAAATTGGTCTTATTTGACGAGAAAATTATTATTTTTCAAAACAACGTCCGAAGTTTTACATGAAGCTCTATATTTTGGAGCGGTGATATATCAAGAACTACTCATTAAGTGGTCAGTTGAATTGAATTTTTATATAGCTTGGAAAAGCCATATATATGGCTTTTTCATATACTCTCTACCACACATATTTACACAAGATACAAGATACGCAAAGCAGATATCGATAAAATAAATAAAAAAGTTGTGATTTTGATAAAAATCATTGTTTAACGTAACAAAAAAAACATATCTCTTTGATTTTTTGTTACTATACTTAATATTTTCTTAATTTTTGTAATGATTAGGTACCGTTTAATCACATTCCCAATTAAATGTCGATTTTCGATTTCCTTGATTTTTTCTGTTCTTTTTACAACGTGTTTCAATTAATTTTAACCATTCATTAATAATATCAAATATCAATCATATGTGTGAACTAAGAAATAAAATATATGATATTATATGATATTATAACGATTGTGTCATAAAATTAATAAAAGTGCAGTATAGTTAATTTAATATTACTGAGAGCTATAGATTGGTATTACTTCACAAGGAAATATTATTATAGAGACAATCCCTTAAATTAATTAGAGCACAGAAGATATTAATATTTACTAATATCATTTCCATATTTATGGACCGATAGCTAACAATACTTAAAATAAAAATAAATAATGAAAAAGCACGACTACTCTGTCAAAAAAACGAACTAAAAAGTAAAAACGAAGCTTTATTAGTTAATCTGTAAATACAAAGTGAAAGGACATTCATTTATTCGCTAACTAAACAGGTATTTTCATTGCAGTCGGGGGTCCTCTTAGATAAAATAAGTGTTCCACAGAACAATCCTCCGATTGCAGTGACTATTTTGTTTCCTGTTCAATGAGCGAATAAGTGAGTGACCCTTCATCTTGTGTATACAGATTAACTAATAAAACTTATTTTTTATTTTTTAGTAGGTTTTTTGGTAGGATAGTCGTGTTTTTTAGTTTTTTAAATTATTTATTTTAATTTCATACATTTTAGTGACAAGTTTTATTTTAAAACCGTTTAAAAATTTTTTGTTCACATTTAAAAATAGCGCCATACAGCCACCATACCAAAAAGTATCACTCAGGATGATCTAAAAGTTTCTAACGATACATCCAAATTTGTTCAGACATTTAAAAGTTATGGTGACACAAAGAAAGTCACATCCATACATGCACCTTAAACGCATTACAATATTTTGCTTGGTATTGGTGCCGGAGGCTAAAAATGCTTCATATTAGTAATTGGAAGCAGACTCCAGGAGGCAGTTTGGAGGAAGAATAATGAATGAATCCTAATGCGAATAACGAGTCCTAATGTAAAATTTCTTCTATCTCTTTCTAGTTACAGATTTGAGCTATATAGCCTCCTACGTCTAATTCATAAGTTTTGTTAGCTGCCGCTCCATTATTTTGTGTATTATAATGATGTTTTTATTTTAAATCTAGAAATAATACAGAATATCACTCACATATTCATTTTTCTAATTCATTTTCAGAGATAAAGTGTTGTCATTATGAAATTGAATTATAAAATCAAAACAAATCGTAATTAAAAAGAAAAAAAATTAGAATAGACTTAAAAACTTTGTTTACTTCCCTGCGCCAACACAATTTTATTTTTTACTTCCCTGCGCCAACACAATTTTATTTCTGTAATACTTGCATATAGATGTAAAGCTAACTAGCCGTTTTTTAAAGTACGGGGAGCTCCAAATTTTTAATTTCACTTCCAACTTAAAACTGTAATTAAAATACAAGAGTCGCGAAAATCCAGTCCATTGAGACAATCAATAAGGAAACGTTCCGAGAATACTAGTTTAGAAAGTTAGAATTTTGGCCATTACTCAGACATTGTGTGTTTAATGATCGAATGAATTTGATTTTGTTCGATTTTTCAATTTTTTTCGGTTTTGTGCAATTTTTTAAGGGACAATTTTTTTCTTTCATAAATTTGACAAAATCAGAAACACTTTGTTTTGGAAATCGATAAAAATCGGCAAATAGAATAATTTTGACCCCAAAAATACGAGAATCAAGTCCATTTAACTATTAGTGGTGTATTTTCGATAATATTGCCGTAAATGCTATAGGGCGCGTCAAATTTTGACGAGACTTTTAGTAGTTTTTTGAGTCATTTTTCCCTCAATACTCCAAAAACAGAGAGTAAAATCCCCATACATTGTGTAGATTTCTGCCATTCTAGCGTAGTCGTATTCGATTCACATTAATCGATTTTTTTTCTTAGAAAAATAACATTGTTTGCGTGACACCTTGTCCATAGGTATGAGAATAATAATTTAAAAAAATATAAATTATAATTTGATATCATCATCATATTAATAATAATCATAATCATAAAAAAATGCCGTTTAAAAAATGAATTGTAACTGTACATAATATATTTTTATTTAAATATTATTACATTTAATATATTTATTTATAAAAGTTTTAAAAAATATAATTATTTATAAACACACAAAATTGTCATTTATATTATATTACTAATATAATTATAATGGTTTTTAACAGAATTTGTTAAAAGATTTTTATAAATGGAACAAAAAAAATAGGAATACAAAAAATTCATTTAGAAAAAAGAATTATATGAAACAGATGTTCAACAAATATCATTTGGAACTAATAAAACAAAATATGTATTTATAAATCGAAACTTTGAAAAGGGACCGACTTGTCTTAATTTAAAAGAACTATTACTTATTCTAAATAAGTATATTTCTATTTAAGATAGTTCAATCGTGACAATTCGAACTTAAAATAAAGTATACTATTTGTACATCTTATAAATATGGGAAAAAATCACCTACACAAATGAAATTTATAAATTTAAAAACCCTCGACAGTTAAATCCTTAAAAATTGCATTATGTTTCAATAAAACAACAAACAGGAATTTATAAAAAAAACTTTTAACAAAAAGAAAACCGACTTCAAAAGAAAAAACTTTTACAAAACAAATTAATATGCACTAAAAAGTAAAAAAAATACCGATAATATAATGTAGTTAAAATTATTTTTATTTTTGGAGTCGGTGTCAGCCAAGGACACAACTCTAACAGAACAGTTTGCTACATTAGCTTGGCTGACACCGACTCCAAAAATAACAATAATTTTAACTACATTACATTATCGTTATTTTTTTACTTTTTAGTGCATATGAATTTGTTTTGGGAAAGTTTTTCTTTTGAAGTCGGTTTTCTTTTTGTTAAAAGTTTTTTAAAGAAATTGGTTGGCGTGATATTGAGTATTCGTCCTCTTGTCGTGCATACTTAATGCAAATTTTAAGACTTTTATGGTTTTCTCATGGATTCCCTTGTCAGAAGTGGACCAAAATGAAATGGTACCATACGGGAAGCAGAGCTTTCAAACAGATAATCTTAACTTTCACCCAGTCGAAAGTTCTGAGGTAACAAACATTAAAAAAAAATACAGTCGAATTGAGAACCTGCATTTTTGTTTGAAGTCGGTTAAAAATCAAAGTATCTCTTCTCGTAATATTTGAAAAACGTTTTTTTTTTGTCAGATTCATCCGGAAAATATGACATTACTTCATGTTACCAATGACCATGTTACCTATTGTGCTTCAAGCGTTTTAATTTTTATGAATCAAACACAAACAAAACTTTAAATTATTTAGAAATAATGGAAGACCCAAATTAAATTTTTTTTGAATACAAAATTTTTTTTAACAATATTAGTTAAATAGTAAAATAGACATCTAAGTAAAAATCTAATAAATATTTAGTTCAAAATAGTAAAAAAAAGAGTCAGAGATGAAAGTAATGTAGAAATATATTACTTAGTAAAGTAATAATAAAATACTCACAAGTCGTGATTAATTTATCTATAGGTACTTAATATATAAAACTATTTAAATTTTTAATGGTCGTAATATAAATATCGTTTAAAATAAATAAAAAGACTCTATTAATGAAAAATTAGTTGGTATTTAAGGTATTGCAAGCACGACATCAAAGTAAAGACAGGTACATTTACACAAGTACTTAGTATTAATCGAAATGTTAAGTTACTACAAGCTGCAGGCTGATGTGTGTGTGTCTGTGTCTGTCTATCTGTCTATGGCATCATAGCGCCTAAATCGGACGAGCCGAATTTGATTTTTTTTCGATTGAAAGGAAATTTAATGGAGAGTGTTCTTAGCTATGTTTCAATTGCTAGCTTAGGGTTTCGTTCCCGGAACAACTTAAAATTACGAAAAAGTGCCTGTTTAGGGATCCGTAGCCCAAAAAAATTGTCAGGGAATTTGAAATTTTGTAAATTTCACTTGTCTTAAATTTTATCAGTTCCATAATTCTTTAATTATATTAAAATATCAATTTTAATAATGTATCAGAAAATTTAAAAAAAAATATTTTAAAACTACTTAAAAACTAAAAGCAATTCATCCAATTTTCTTTAGAATATTTTTTAAATTTTAAACTGAAGAAGAAATAATATACTTCGAAACGTGAATCGATTATACTTGTTAAAATTTAGCCTCTAAAAATTATTTCCAATATTTATTTTATGATTTTTGGTATACGGTTTTTCTGAGCGATTTCTGGCGAGTGAAAAATGATATATATCAATCCCAAATTAATATCAATCGTTCCGTAATTATGTGATGTGTATCAGAAAAGATGACGTGATGAAAGTAGGGGTTTTGCAAGAATCTATACTAATTATAAAGCTGAAGAGTTTGTTTGTTTGTTTGAACGCGCTAATCTCAGGAACCGCTGGTCTGATTTGAAAAAGTTTTTTTCTTTCAGTTTTGGAGAGTAGATTTATCGAGGAAGGCTATAGACTATATTATATTTTTTTTTAAATTAGGGATCCTTACTAAAAGTCCAATAATGTAACCCAAGGTGTAGAAAAATGACCCGAAAAAATCCTTATCCTTACACGGCACGGCGTGCGTTGCGATATTTTACATTAAAAAAAAGAGAGCCAGAGAGGTGAAAGCTATAACACGGTGGTTTTTATCAGTATTTATTTTTAAGCTCAGAAATGCGAATGGGTATCAAGCTTGTGGAATAACAAAATTTGGAATTTCTTGGTTAGTATTTGTTGTAATAGAAAATAAATTTTACCTTGGTTTAATTTGCTTTTCTCTCTAATATTTATTATACGAAGATATTGTGTTCGTACATCTTTAGGGAAAAATAAAATATTTAAAAGATATACTTTTTCTAAAATAATGCAATAAAATTTTAAATAACATGCATTTAGATTTTAAAAACATTTAATTTCATATAATTTTATAAAATGATCATATATTTTATTATTACTTTGAGATTGAACAATGTTGATTACAATATACGGTTGTACCTATACGTTTTATTATAATTTATTTATCTGTAAAAATAACCTTTTTATAATTATTTTAATGTACAAATCTAATCAATAATATTGATACTTACAATAAGAGGCTAAAACTATAATGAATAATTGTATGTTATTTTAATAGTTCATCCCATCTAATGTTCATTTTAATCCATTTTGTCAGAGAAATCGTTAAAGAGTTAAAGTTTATCCTTAAGGCGGTAACTATGAATGTATACTGTGACTTTTAAAAACCATGTATATATGAAATATACATAGTATATTAAGTTTAGTCCCAAGTATGTAACACTTAAAATATTGATGGTACGAAAAAAATTTTGGTATATAACTCACATAGGACCCATCTTGTAAACCGTTAGAGATAGAAGAAAAGTTTAAATGTAAAAAATGTTCCTTATAAAAAAATAAACAACTTTTGTTTGAAACATTTTTTTGTAAACATCACTGTTTACTCACGAGGGCACACATTAGGTGTAAATTTTATAGTATGTGGGATTATCAGTTATGTATGTGTGACAGGTATATGTGTAATGTGATACTTCTGTACATATATTTTACCTGTGTAAAACAATCCCTACCCCTATTTCGACTGTTGTGGAAGAGGGATAAGCGAGAGCAAGAAAGGTGGAAGCTATAACGCAGTGTCCTTTACTTTTAAGCCCAGCGAGGCGGGTGGATATTAAGCTAGTGTGCAATAAATTTTCCCATGAATTTAATAGGTAATTTTCGTAGATGACAAATCAATAATCATCTTATGAGTCCCATTCTAAATATTATGGGTTTCCACACAAGTTTTATATTGAAATTTCTATGTAATTTTTTTTAGGAATATTTATTTGACAAACTTTTATAATCAATTCATGAGAATACAAAACGTCTGCTATACAGTCGTTATGGCGTAGGTTAAAATAATTCAACCAAAAAATTTCAGACCCGCTCAATTTTTATAAGCTCGTGTACAGATAATAAAATAGTAATATAATTTATTTGCAATAGTTCAATAAATAATAAATAAACTGCAACGGTGGGTTTGGTTTTAATTCACACATCAATAAACATGTAAAAAATGTTTATTTTTAATACAATTTAGTTCACTAATTCAATGCTTAGATACTGTGAGAATTTATATTCTAAAAATGAGATAAATTAGAAATATGAAAATTAACAGTTACAGTTTAAATACCCTGCATATATTGTAATCATACAAATAATAAGATGAAAAATTTCAAAATTTTCAAATTAGATACTGTGTGAGAAACAGATAACGATTATAACGCTTTTGAACTAAAAATGAAGTTTAAGGTTATTTTTTTTAAAAGATATAAAGAACTTTTCGAATGGGAGATGGGTTTTTATAATTTTCTAAATTAATATAGTCTGCTTGGATGTAATAAGACATATATAAAAATAATTGTGTCTATTGTTAGAAAATCATAATTTTGTGATGAAACTTTATCGCATGCTTTCGGTAAACTTATGGGAGAAACAAAAGTACTTACTTAAACTAGAATAAATTCTTAAAAAAAAAAAAACGCGTTTTTCAAGCATCCTTCACGTTCCAATCATTTTTGCCATCGTTTAGTTTACGGTTTGTTGAAGTATGAGGTAAATAATTATCTTATTCTAAACAAATTAATTTAATAATTATGGTGGGGTTGCAAATAAATGTTACGGAATTTCATACTTCGTCGTTGATAAATACACATCTAGAAATTGGTGTGTGGCACATAAGGCTGAGCCTATTAAGGAAGTTCGAAGAAATTTTATGTAATATAATTTTCCAAAGTTAAAAAATGACGATGAAAGCTTGTCAGCCCTAAGAGCAAGTGTATAAGAATCCAAAAATAATCATTTTCGAAACTAATTTTCTGAGAAATTAGATGGTGAATTATTTTGAAATTTGGAGAATACATTAATAATATATTCATTTTTGTATACTGTATTTCAAAATTTAAACTTTACATAAAATGAGTGGTAAATTCACTCGAACTTCTTTTATATCTATGAAAAGTCTTGTTAGTGGGGCGTTCGCTTTCACACAGCTCCGGAATTTTTGTATCGTGTAAGCAAGTTTCAATCTGTCAGATATCTAAAATCTGTCGTTTTTGTGTTACAGAAAGATAATTAAATAATAAATGCAACAATCGTTTAGCCCTTTAAACCAATAATAAAAATTAATATTATTACAAGTGAAAACAAACAACTGACTGAGTTAACTGTTTAAATTTCATGTATAGACAGTGTTGATTACTCTGTCACATTACACATACATACATGTCACACATATATAACTGATATTCCCATATAATACATACTATACAATTTGCGCATATTTTGAGCTTTCACGTGTAAACAGAGGTATTTACGAAAAAATGTTTCAAACAAAAGTTGTTTATTTTTTTACAATTAAAATTTTGATTTATCTCTAACGGTTTACAACATGGGTTTACAAGACGGTTTATAAGAAGACCTAATTGACCTATGTGGCTCATTTACGAACTTGACCTCTTTTTTTACGTCCTAAGCACGCTATAAAAATTTCAGTTTGATATTTCTTTTTGTTTTTGAGTAATCGTGATGACAGACGGACAGACAGACAGGCGAAAAGACAGTCGGAAATGGACTAATTAGGTGATTTTATGAACACCTATATCAAAATTTTGTTCATAGTATCAATATTTTTAAGCGTTGAGACTAAACTTATAGGTATACTTAAGTATACATCGGTATATTTCATATACATGGTATAAAAACCTGTTAATTAAAAATAAATCGGTAAATGGTTTTAAATGAAAATTTTTAAGTTACTATAATTTTCTTTTTAATTAATTCAAAAGGAAACGTTGTTAGTACAAAAGTATAATTGAATTCATTATCAAGTGTATATGTAATATCCAAGGAAATACAAAATAGAAGCATCGTAATATTATGGTCTAATGCATTTTTATCACATCATTAAATCTAGGAAATGATATTTATAATATTTTGAAGTGCACATAAATATAGGAAAAACTTTAAATCACAGCATATCCATCCTATCTATATCTATCATCATTTATTATCTTATTATTATCATTATTATTAATTTTATTTTATTATTACGTAGATAAATAAATAAATTGCATTAATTTTTTATATTACCTTTTTATTATTTATTAAAGAAACATTTGTCAAATTAATTTTATTTGTTCATTAAGTGTATTGTTATTTCTTTTCTATTTAGTATCAAAGAGAAAATGGTACCAACTTTTTAATCATAATTCTGGGTGATATCTCTAATCTGTAGCAGAGGAGATATTCTTAAAATTATAGGAAGTTTCAATCTTAGTGATTGATTCGAAGTAATTTCTTAGTAAATCGTGTTTTGTATTAACAATTCTAGAGCCAGACATACTATTTAACAATCATTTTGTAAATAGTCCGTGGGACAGCACCCTTTTTGTTAAATGATTAATACATACTTGAAACTTCGTGAGTGGCTTCCTTTTGGCGAGCCTACAAACCTTAATCTCCACTACTCTTCGAAATAACATCATGTTTAAGCTATCGGTTTGAAAAAACACAGCAGGGAATTTGTTGGTCACTGTAATCACTTGAAAACATAAATAATTATTAAACAATTCAGCAAAAGTGAACTATGTATGTATTGTAAAACAAAAATACTTAAGTAGAAAATGTTCGAGGGGGTAGACAAGTTCATCGGTGCATGTATATTTTTCTTGGACAAAGTAGTTTGTTTTATTGTGGTATAAAGTCGTATTATTGTTTAATAATTATTAATGTTATCAAAGCCGTATTATTGTTATCAAGTGGTCAAATTTTCTGCTGCGTTTTTTCAGACCAATATCTTAAATATGATGTTATCATTCTTATTTTAAACACTGCACTTTCGCAAAAAGTCGAAGAGAAAAAGTTTGGTAGACTTGGCAAAAGTAAGCCACTCACGAAGTTTCAAGTATATGTATTCATCAATTAAAAAAAAGGATGCTGCCCGGCGGACTGAAAGGCTGGGCCAAATTTAAGAGGCTGCTGCCAAGGTCGTATCTAACCAATTTCTAATCTACGAAAATTTGCATAGCCGTCGACTAAAAAGACTTTCAGAGGGTTACTAAATATTCATTGAGGACGATAATCAAATAAGAACTTATTTTGACAGACAAGCAAATTATCGTCGCCTGACACTTTGAAAGGTGCCACGCTAAACGATCTTTGTAATACGATTGAATTTTGAATACTTGGTTTTTTCGGCAATGTGCACTAGTAAACGTAGTTAACGCAATCGATCTCAGATCTCAGGTAGTTCTTTTTTTCGTTTTTTTAAGAAACCCCTTTCTTTTATTAAACATGGGTATGCAAGAAGTCATATCTTACATATTGATCCCCTGGGAGAAATTTTTTATCCCCGTTATCTACTAGTCTTTAAAATCTTTTCGCTAAGGCATCATATAATCTGACAACCGGTTACATGCAATTTTTTTTTACATTGTTGGTGAATTTTAATGTTATTTTAATTTAATAAGCAAGCATAACTTGATGAATGATGATAGAAATATGATTCCCATTTTAAAACAACCGAATATGGTAAAGACCGTATAATAATAAATACATCAACAAATATTTAAAATTTCAAAATGGCAAGATTACATAAATATTAAATATATTCTTTTATGCATGTTTTAGTAACTGAATGAAACGAATACTGACTATCTGTCTACAGTCACGATTACAATGTTGAAATGAACAATATATTTATTGGATGATTCAGAATACAAGCAACTTTTATACCATGTATATAAAATATACCAAGGTATACTAAGTTTAGTCCCAAGTTTGTAACGCTTAAAAATATTGATGCAACGAACAAAATTTTGGTATAGGTGTTCATAAAATCACCTAATTAGTCCATTTCCGTCTGCCATTAAAATTACTCAAAAACGAAAAGAGATATCAAGCTGAAATTTTTATAGCGTGCTTAGGACGTAAAAAGTGAGGTCAAGTTCGTAAATGAGCAACATAGGTCAATTGGGTTTTAGGTCCGTAGGACCCACCTTGTAAACCGTTAGAGATAGAACGAAAGCTTAAATGTAAAAAATGTTCTTTATAAAAAATTAAACGCAACGAGAGAGCGCAAATTATGTGCAATTTGTATAGTAACCTACATAAACCTTATAAATATAGATCAAATTAGTAATATTTTAAGTTTTTTGTAATATTTTAAGTTGTAAATTTCAGGTTTTGATATTTTAGATTCTTACTTGCGATGTCCCAAAGCTTTTGGCCCCCTTCTGCCCTTTGTCACACAATGACAAATTTTGTTAATAATCTCCCCTCCCCTTAACGTGCGACGTAATTTATGGATAGCCCTGTTGGGATATGGTGTTGAAATTTGAATTAAAGCAAATATCAATTTCATTTCAAAATAAATTATTAACCCCCGAACCAAAAAAAGGGGGGTTATAAGTTTGACTGCTATGTGTCTGTATGTTTGTGTGTGACATCGTATCACCTGAATGGATGAATTGATTTGAATTTTTTTTTGTTTCGTTTGAAAGCTAATTTAATGGGGAGTGTCCTTAGCTATGTTTCAAGTGCGAGTTTAGGTTTCCGTCCCCGGAACAACTTAAAAAATAGGCGATGATCCTCAAAATCAGTTCAGTTTGAAGAAGGCTCTAAGAAAAAAGGTAATTTAATAGAGAGTGTTTTTAGCTACGTTTTAAGTGCGAATTTAGGGTTCCATATCTAAAAAATTTCTCGAGGATTTTTTAAATTTTGTAAACTTGTTTTTATTATTAATTTAAATCATCACGAGAATCAAGGTTAAATTTATTTTTGAACATCGATTAAAAATATTTAGCTTGACCCACTGAAAATACGAAATACGATCGGCACAATCGTTAACGCTGCCATGGAGATCTTCACTTCAATACTTTCGGTTCAAAACCGCCATCATAGTTTTACCTCCCAACGAAGAACATTGTCAAAGAAAAAGAGGAATTCAGAGCCCCATATCGTAAGATAAAAATTCTTTGAAATGAACGCAGATCAGACCATACTCCAAGACGGAAAAAATGTTAGTATGTTAGTAAGTTATTTGTTGGTATATTAGTAAATTCTCTTCCACTTGAAAAATAAGGATAGTTATACTGCACCATTCTGTACATGATATGCCGTTTACATAAGAATACATACACAATGCTATATAATAAATATAATACAATATATTAAAAAGATTATTTCTTCTTATATTTATATTAAAATAAAATGTAAATATTTAACATATATTTATAATTTATGTAAATAAAATTATAAATTATTATACTTATTTGTTCTAAATAACAAAATATATGTTGTCTGAATTCTGAAAAATTTCCCAATTGAAAGTAAAACAAAAATTTAATAATAATACAAAACTTCACACATTTAAAAAATCTTCTTTTTCTTAATTATTTATCATCATCATCAGTCAATTACATAAAATTATTTTGAATTTTTTTATTTTTAAGTGGTTTTTTTCTGCATAATTTTTTAAGGTAGTTTCTTCATAAGATCACTTTTTTTAGTAGTTTCATAGGATTGAAAAATGATATTAAACAGTCAGTTACCTAATTAATTTAATATATTTATGTTTCGATTGTGAAATATTTATAATTAAAAAAGAATATAATTACCATGGAATAGACCAAACAAGTAAAAAAGGCATAATAATTCCTGATAAAAATAATATACTATATGGGTTTTCAGAGTACAGTAAGGAACTACCTTAAAATATGTGACTGACGGCATTTATGTATGAACATGAAAAGTACAATTGAACCATTATTGTGCACAGGAAATTAATAATATTTTTCATTATTAAATTTGTTGTTGACATTTCAAATAGAAAAACTAGAGGCCGGATTCACAAATTGTATAAAATTTCTCTTTCTAAACCATTTATTCTTCCCCTTCTTAAACTACCATCGCCAAAAACAAAAATAATATTCATTATACGTATTTAGAGTAAACTATAGTAGCTCAGCTTTTTAAAGCATAACCAATTCCGTGCGCGGTATGCCTAGTGTAGTGGGTTCGACTCCTGCTGTCACAACAAAAATGAATTTAATTAATAGTTGTGATGGGCTGGTGTAGTGCATACTCAGCCTTTAAAAATAATTGAGGAGCTGATAAATAAAATTATCAGCGGAAATGGTGGAAAAAAACATATGGTATCACAATGGACTAAGTTTATCTCTCGTGGAGGCGAGTGTTTATGAGCTTCAGAAAACGTACTTAAGCTCGTTCAATGCGGTATTTTTAACGGTTTGTTTGGGTTGTTTTTAATTGCAGTATTCTGAATTTGTCTGTTTCTAGAATTTCATGTACGATCGAAACTTTTATTGGTTTCATCTCGACTTAGAGGAGGACGTGGAAATAATCGGTAATAATAACACGAGGTTTCAAGCCGAGACTATAAGGGAATTCTCCTACTGCAACCATAACGTTTTAATGTTTGCGTTTCAAAACTATGCTGGCGTCACCAGTTTGAGAAAGTCTTATTATCTATTTCGTTTGATTTTGGTATCATAGTTCAAAAACAGATAGCTACTTATTAAACTTGTTGTAATCCAATATATTTGTTTTAATCCAATTTAAAAAAATAGCTCTAAAAGTTTTCAATCATCTATTTTAATTCGAACCATTTTGTTTTTTAAACCCTCGATCCAAAAAAATGGGTGTTATAAGTTTGACCGCTATATGTGTGTGTCTGCCTGTGGCATCGTAACGCCTGAACGGATGAACCGATTTGGATTTTTTTAGTTTCGTTTGAAAGATTATTTAAAAGAGAGCGTTCTTGGCTATGTTTCAAGCGCGAGTTAAGGGTTCCGTACCTGGAACAACTAAAAAATAGACGATCATCTTCAAAATCGGTTTAGTTTAAGAGAAGGCTCTAAGGAAAAAGGCGATTTAATGGAGACTGTTCTTAGATATGTTCCAAGTACGAGTTTAGGGTTCCATACCCAAAAAAATTGAAGGGAAGCATTTTAAATTTTGTAAATTTCATTAATTAAAACACTATTTCATTAACATTTGCAAATGTAATTTACTTAAAACAGCCAGTTTCAACAAAATATTGATTTGTCCATATATATATATATATATGAATCGTTAGATAACAAATGAACCATAATCTCATAATTAATTTTGTCTGAATACGGATTGTTTCTATAATCGCATAATCTTCTCCGAAATAGAATTAAATCCAACCTCTACTTATAATTTAGATTTAGAATAACAATATTATACCTACTCTGTTTTACATTCATTAGATTAACCTAAATATATAAATAATATGGATTCTTATTTAATTAAATACATATGTATAATGCATGTATAAATTTTATTACAAATATGAACAATGAACTTATTTCCATAAAAATTGTCGTAAAGAATTTCATTAATTGTAGATTGTTATCAAGAGTGAGTAAACTTTATTAAACTTTCTCATATATAAATTATTAAATTTCTTATTCATTTCATGTATAAAACAATTGAATTATGTCTTACAAGCAAGCAGGTGTAAGTTTTAAGAAAAGTTATATTTATGTTACAATATGTGAAGGTGAGGAATATTAATTTAACGACTTTAAATTTCTTTCGAATTTTGAATATTTTAAAGAAATTTTCGTGGATTCGTGTCAAATAGATCTTCAAGTTATCAAAGCTTAGACCAATAAGTACACAAACTAAGCTTTGTCTATCTTTCCGCACAGTGAAGTTGTGCCAACATCTGAGATCAAAAAATACAGAGACATTTATCAATAAAACATTCATTGAATGTCAAATTTTCATGTTGCAAAATGTTTTACATATAACATCGTGATTTCACTGAACTTTTTCGTTTTTTTAATTAAAAAAATACTTATCACGTATCACGAAAAAAACACTTTGTTTTGACATTTCTACACCTCCGCCATGATGGATTTGACCGTAGAGATCGGCGGCGTAGAGATCTCACCGTTTTCAGTCAAAGTGGTTTAGAGTTTTGAGTTAATTTTGCGTGGTTCAGTTTCTCGGATATCCGAATATCTTGTAAGTGGCAGTTTCTACAAATTGGATAGAGTTTAGTTCATTCCCCGACTAAAAAGAGATTGATTTGATTTTGATTAATTAATCTACTAATACATTAATTTTAAAAAATATTCGATATTAAGTAACTTAGTAAAACATAGCAATTTGTTATGTTTTATTGCGCAGTTAGGTATTATAGTTACATGATAAAATTAGTAGGCGACAAAAAAATTAATTTTATGATTGTTTTTAATCATAAAAGTTATAAATGAAAAATAAAACCAAATTATTTAATTTTCATATAATTTTTCCATCTTAATTTTGATGGCTCTCGAAAAATTTAATATTATTGGGTAATAATTAAACCAAAAGAAAACAAGTTTTTGTATGATTCTAGTAAAAGTCGAAATCAGATAGCAACAGATCGTAAATATTTCTGTACATGTGTTTCCACTTTCTGAAGTGAAGTTTTATCCAGTGAGCTTAGAAAATCGATACACAATTCTATCCCTAGAAATTGAGAAATGTTATTGTTTGCATGTGGCTTCAATTTCCATGGTAACCACTTAAACATTTGTGTTTACAAGACCGTAAACTGATTACTGAATAACCAAATCTTTTAATCAAAGACACCTCAAATTTTCTGTTGCTTTTTCATTATGCCTTAGAGTAGCGAAGAAGGTTTGCGTTAAGTAATAGTTAGAAACTTTAGCATACCATCAGCTGGGTTAAATTACTCAAATTTACACACCAAAAGTGTCTAATTTTGTCTCTTATGGCTACTAAAATAATCACATATTTTAAATTTTCTAAATTTTACTAAGTAAATAAATAACTTCGTTTTTCATTAAAATATGACTTCGATAAATACTAAAAAATTATACAAGATGGGCTAATAGCTTGTTTTGTAGTTAACCAATCAAAAAATAACTTCAACAAAAATTATAGACTGTAATGGGGGACATCATGTTCTGAAATCAGATTTCATTCTTCGGGTTGCTTTAATAGCCCATTTAGATTCTAATCGGTAAGAATAACACTTCAAATTAGTAATTGATCCTCCTCCCTAATAAATAAATTAATAAGTTTTGTATACATTTTTTCAAAAAAAGTTAGCTTTCGGAGGAAATGCGACTTAATAAATGTTGTTATTGAATTGAATCGCTTATTAATTGTAGGTCAAAGTCCTCTATTGCCCTTGACAACTTTTGGTTGAAGCATTTTTCCGGAGTTAGCGTGTTTTCTTTCGATTAAATGCAACATTGATATATATTTAAGTCACATTTCCTCCGAAAGCTGACGATTTTCGAGAAAAATGGCTTCGATTAAATATGTTATTTTTAATGAGGGTCAACTTTCTAATTTAAAGTGTTATTCTATCTCTTCTAGTTTAGGATCTAAATTGATTATTAAAGAAACTCGAGGAACTAGGTCCAATCTAATATTAGAACTTGATGTCCGCCATCAAACTTTGCAATTTTTGTTTAAGTTATTTTTTATTGGTTAACTACAAAACGAGCTATTAACCATTATAGATTAAAATGGTCCACCTTGTCTACCATTCATTTTTTTGCCCGTTAAATGGCAAATCGTATTTAAATTAAGAGTATACTTCACATCCAGTTTATCCTATTGATACCATGATCTAAATTTAGATTATCAGTTAATTGATTTTAGAAATGGAATACAAAAACTATTAGAATGTTCGTGCTACCTAAATACATTTCTATTGACCTAGGCACTAAACAAATCAATGACAGGACAACATTCATAACCTATTTTCATTCAAACTACATATTATGAATATCAATATTTAGGTCACCACTAATTTGACCTTGATTTGATAACACTTTCAAACTTACAAGATGAAACTATCAACATAAAAAAAATTACAAATCATTCAATTAAAAGGACAAATTTTCCACGGCAGTTTTCGCAGCCTGAAATTACACAAAAAAAAAAAAGAAAAGTGTACATACCTTAATCTCATGATACTTTTCCTCCAAATAATAAGCCATATTCCGTGCTTCTTCATATTTCTGTGATAATTGTATATACTTCTCATAATGTTTCTTAAATAATACGAATCTGAAAAGTAATGAAGTTGGAACTAGAATCGATGCCATAATAAATAAATAAAATTTTTAAGTTCTAAACACAATATCACAAATATTATTTTACAGAGAAACTGAACTTTGAGTGTTAAAAAAGCACTATACAATTCAATAAAATTGACCTTAGTACTATTAAACACGTAACAACGGCATATTTAATTTTAGCTTCCAGTACAATATGAAAATTTTTTTTTATAATTATATTGATGAGACCGAACGTATGATGTTTTAAAAAATGTTCTCTGTCTTTGTAGTGTGTTCACTGTAGTTGATGTTAGAGAATGACGCAAAAATTTATTATAATGTATGAGAAGGGTGTCAAGGTAAGTCATGTTTTTGAATTTTCTCCAAAACTTTCGTTTAAGAAAGACTTCAAACCCATTGTTGCAAGTGTCTGACGGAAAAATATATTTTTCTTTACATTGGAAACAGATTCGATGTCCGAATAAGTCGCTTATTATTACGAATTTTATCGTTAAGTGTATGTAGGAATGTATCAAAGACAATACACGACTTTTACAATAAAATTTCTCTTATTTCAATATTAATCAATATTGATAAGTTTTTTTCGTTTTGAAGCATCCAAAACTGATGCATCATGACGGTCCAAATTTCGGGGTTTAAAATTCCTAATTAAACAAAGAGGAATACAGGTTAGTGACGTCATTGCCCGATATCATCATAGAGATACATATAAAACTTTGGCAATCAATCTTTGAATGCTTATAACTTCTTCGTATTTAATCAATTTTAATTTCACTTTCAAATTTTGTCATGGTATTTAGTCTAGTTTTACATTTATATGCATAATATGACAAATTCCACATAAGGCAACTACATTATTGCCTAACTCCACAATAAAACACGTAATGGGATTGAACCCTTTGGACATAATTGCAATGACCTGAGCTTACCGATATACTTTCTATATTTTTCATATTTCTGTTTTATTATATACATGCAATGTAAATTTCTCTAAAAAATTTTAGAGGCTTGGCCTAAATAGCGGGCCTACCTATACAACTGTCCGCTGTATGTATTTAATGTTATCAGTAAATATTTTTAAAAAAAATTAATTTTGTTAAGGCCAACCATATGTGTGATATGTGATAATTTTAATTGAATACATACCTGTATATTAGGCATTGTTTTAAGTGTTCCGTATCAAAATTTTAGAATATTAATGTGTGGTGTTTGTCCTTGGCCTTGGCGTCTTTGTTCGAAAGTTTACTATTATTATACAGAGTTAAAAAATTTTCAAAATATCCAAGTGTTATAGTGTTTATTTGTTACTTTAATAATTTTCAAAATAGTTAAGGCCATTCAAAAAATAATTTTGTTTAAAAAAAAATTTCGGAAAAAAATATTGGAGTTAAATAATTATAAACTATACAGGCCTCGGTTAATTATGGAGGCACCAAGAAGAGTTAATTTAACATATTTCAAAATTGATAATTTTAAAATGTTGTACTTCCTCTTCTAAAATTAATATACGGGTGTTAAAAAGGTTGAGACTCCCTGAATTTTAGAAAATAATAACTGAATAAAATCTGGACTATGAACTCATTTCAAGATTAAGTCGATTTTTTAAAATGATTACCTATTTAATCAGTTTTTGATTATAAGAATTCTCACAGAATTTTGCATGAAATTAATGAAAAAGCAACATGTAGTGCTCCAGAAAATTTTGAAGTGAACAGTGTCGTCAAAACATCTAATTGTTAAATACATTTAGTTTATGTATTTCAAAGTAAGAAAACCATTCAGCAATTTTATTCTAATACTTTTATACTGAATTCATTTAATAATCAGTTATGAATCTCATTTAAAAAAAATTGGCTTGGCCTTGAAGTGACCAATGGTCTAGGTTAAGGTCAAACTTAAGGATATTATTAGATTGTAAGAGCAATATCCTAAAACTTTTATTTTTCCAGTCATTATTTTCTAAAATTCAAGGGGGCGGGGTCTATAACTTTTTAAGCACCAAATCATTAATACAATTTGGAACATTAACACTTATAATAAGCAGATAATGTCCATGATATCGAGAAATGTACAAGGCTATGCTGGGAATTAAAAGAAAATTCTATTTCGCGGATGCTTGTAATGAGTGCTAGACTATATCAATTGAACTTGTTTCAACTGCATGGAACTAGTACAAAAAATTGTATTCTTTACAATCAGCATGAATAAATTGTAATTTATGGTTTTGTAACGTGTGAAAAATACAATGATCAATGAAGGAGAGGCCCAAAATCTAATTTATTATTGTTTCATACAAATAATAAGTTTTTGTTGCTGTAAAATAATCATATACATAAAATTGTTGAATGCTCCCTGTAAGATGCTCAGCGCTCTTTTGTAAATTAATAAATCACAAAGACGTCATCTTCGGCGAACATGACGGCTACATTTAACACCATGGGATTTCCAAGTATCCCTTCAAAGTTTATAAAACATGCGTTCGTCAAATCAATGCTCGTTTTACAGGCGTTCACACAGGCTTTTTTTACAGGCGATGTCGTAAAGTCGACGCTCGATTTGTATTTACCTGTTTATTAAATGACGCCAGTTTATTTGGACATCAAACAAATGTACTCTAAAGGAATATTTAAAATCGAGATGTGAAATTTTTTGGTAAAAAATAGCGTTTTACGTAGATGATTTTTGACGATGTTTCAGAAACTGTGCATCCAAACATCAAATGAATTCGATTTTTGGATGTGTTGCTCGAGTTTTGTCGCATTTGGAGAAAAGACATTTTTCTCAATATTTTGCAATTTTCCGAAGAGATAATACCATAGAGCTGTAAAGTCATCGCCAAACGGTTTATCGCAGTAGGGAGGGACAGATAAAGTAGGCGCGTCGTTTCTCTTATATGTCTACAATTTCTATCTTTCTCTACCTCAGTCCTTGTGGTCAAAAATTCGCATTTTGCGTTTTCTATGTCTATTCGGCTTTATGGTATTATCTCTATGCAATTTTCTTACCCTATTGAAAATATTGAAAAAGAATTTGGTTCCGAATTTAAAGATATATAGCGCAATCTTGATAGAAGAGTTATAAAAATTGGATTCATTTATTCTATATGCACCTCAATATTTTTGAGAGATTTTTGGAGCTAAGGGTTCAAAGATAATTGAATTATGGTATCATTTTTCTTTCAATGAATCTTTCATAATTTTAACGAAAAATGAATACATAGCAATATAATCATAACATATATAAAGATTAAAAAATTCAAGTACTATATATTGATTTTTCAACGAGTTGTATGTTTCAAATTTAATGTATTTTTGAATCGTGAATTTATATTAATAAAATTATTATATTTTTCAGATACCACCAAGAGGTTCAAGATTTATTTAATTTTTTTGTTTATAAATAAAAGGAATGAATAATTTAGCAATTTATTTATTTAATTCAAGTTCAATTGTACCTATGATAAATAAATCTGGTTTTTATTAATTTTCAATTTATTTATTATGTGTTTATATAATATTTGTTGCTATTATGAAATCAATAATTTATTTATAAAAAAATAAAACCACATGTAATATACATTTTTATTTATTATCTTCATTATTTTAATTTTTGTAGCCTAATAAAAATTTAAGTTACTATATCTAAATTCTATAATGCCATAAAATATACTTTTAAACATTTTAAAGTAATAAATTTTAAGTAATAAGGCAGCTAACAAAAGTTAGAAATATTAAAAAAAAAAATTTGCTGGATGGTGTTATGGCATTGATTGATGCTATTATCGAAATTCATTGCACGATACTTTCTCGATCGACAAGCGATTTCAGCTTGTTTAGTAGTGGTTGACAGTCTGATTGACTGAAGCCAAAAAAAGTCTCATTCGTGTCGTTGGTTGGATAATAAGCTTGCATGAACAAAGTACTCACATTTGAGCACGTGTTACACAATAAATCATAGAAGCTTTGTTTCAAACTACTGTGTAATAATTCAAGTTATGTCATACATCTTCTTATACAATAATCGTTTCTGGAAATCAAGGTTGTTGCGCCTATTCTTTTGTCAAGAACAAAACAATTTAAAAATTTTGTTAGGAAATTTATTAAAAATCAAAATTTATAATATAGGATATTATTTCGGAATAGGGAATCTGACTAAATTTTTTTTATCACTTCAGATGAAAATCTCTCACGAATAGGAAAGTGAAGTTGGTTTTTAAAAATCTTTACTAGTATGCAAGATATGAACGTTTAAAATTCCTAATTAAACAAAGACTAAGATATCCTTTAGTGATGTCATACGGGGGTATCGCCATAGCGTTTTCGTATAAAACTTTGTTTTGCTAAAAGGAGAGGGGCAACCTTTGCAAGCAATCTTTGATTGCTTATAACTTCTTCATTTTTTAGTCAATTTTAATTTCACTTTCAAACTTTGCCATGTTATCAAGTCTATTTTTACATTTTTACGGGTAATATGGCCAATTTGACATCAGCATTATCCCCTATTATTAATGCAATTGAAGGCTAAACTATGGGAAGGCTTGAAGGCAACTATGCTTACAGGAATGTTGGTCAGCGTCAAATAATATCTCCAGAATCTGTTTTTAATTGAAGGCACAATTATGCTTACAGGAATGTTGGTCAGCGTCAAATAATATCTCCAGAATCTGTTACTTGACTTGAAAATAAATAAATATTCATAACTTTTTTTCAAAGACCCCCACGGTTTGCTAATAATTGAAAGTCTAAATGATAATAAACAGTAAACTTTGCATATAAATATTTGTAATTTGAATCGATTTTGATTATGAACAAATAATTTACTTACAAAATAAAATAATATGCATAATATGTTTTATAAACAATATTTTCAACACGTACTTCTTTTGGTATTTATCATGACTATTAACCTGATAATAAATAATATTACATGTATTTTGTAAAATCATTTTCGTTTGTCTGAATATTGATGCTAAATTTTATTTTAAAATACATCAAAGTATGATTTTGGAATGCATTTTAAGTTCAAACGTGTGACTGTTTTTTTAAATAAGTTTTAGGGTTTTGTACACAGAAGGTGTCAAAAGGCTGCATTCTGGCAATATTAGAGATTTGAAAGAGAGATAGACCAATTTTGAACGCGAAGGCGTTTTTGAAAACAAATTACTACAATAATTTATAGCCCGGTGCTTTTCAGAATGGATTAAATAATTAAGTTTAATATAAGTTTAACAAAAAGTTCTACAATCGTGTGTGGTCAGTGTTAACTTATGGTTGTAAAAGTTGGAAAGTTAATAAAAATTTGTGGAAATCCTTGGAAGCGTGTGAAACATGGTGTTGGCGTAAAATAATGAAAATAAAATGGACTGATTATACCTCGAATGATGAAAGATTGGACTGAAAAAACAAGTATTAAATAGTGTTTCCAAAGAGAGCTGGAATTTTTTTGGACATATAATTAAGAAAGGGAAATTAGAATTTGTAACACTCTCGGGAAAGGTAGAAGGGTATAAAAAACGAGGGAGAAGACGATTAAGGTACCATGTGAAAACGCAAACGCCAATAAAATTATTCATCTGGCATACGATCGACCCAAATTGAAGAGCATGTTAGGTCAACGTTTGAAATATACAAACATGACACATTGTTATAAGTTTAGCCGAACATTTTGTAGAAGATTATTAAATAATAAATGCAACTTGTTCCGTTTTGATAAGAATATGTCCATAATAAACAACAACAAAAAAACTTTTAATTGACCTACGAATTTGAGTTATGTTACGAAACCCTCGTTGCAAGAGATAAATTCACACTTGCCCAAGTTCTTTTAATGTTTTTATAATTGTTATATTTGTTACTTATGCACAAAACATATGGCTTGCAAAATAAACAAAAAACAATATCGCTCATGTAAGTATTTTTAAGTATTGTACCTGGTTGGAGTACTCATGATTTGCATACTAATGAAGAGGTATCAAAAAACAAAAATTAAGAATATTTATTTAAAATGTTTTTATTTTTAATGTTTATAAACCTTGGTTATGAATCATAATAATTTTTCACTTTCATGTAAGTATGACTTTCAACTAAATACGTGCCTTATTGTTTGAAAATTTAAACTATTATGCAAATAATAGATGTGACTCTATTTAAATTTTAAAAACTAATGTTATATAAATTTATATATACTTAGAACGTGGGCTTGGAATTGAAGTGCTTAAGCAGCGAAAGACCTGTCTAGCCTAAATGAAAAATGTATGCCAAATTCAGGTCCTTACTTTAGAAAGTTAAAAAACAGTTGCAATTAATAAATGGTGTCAAACAGTAAACTTGTGACATTTGGTACACTACAGGAAGCTCTACCAAGCTGACATTAAGTATTATGTACTTGGGTTTGTAAGCAGGCTTAAATCTGGCAAAAAAAAAGCAGCAATATATGGAATGACTAGATCATTAAAAGAGTGGGCTAGAAATTCGTTCGTACATTTGAGCAGTTTTGTTGTAAATTACTATAGTTTCTTAAAATCCATCCATTTATTCAACGCCTGTTGAAACCCAATATAAGTCTGTTATCGTAGTTCTATTTTAAGTCACACATGTTGTAGCATGGCAAAACGATTTTCCCAATACACTGCACGGGCTAATTAGAATAAAAAAAAAACTGACATGCGTATTTCTAACGAAAAACGTGGGGATATTCGTTTATATCGAATTTCTAAATTACGACATGTGATAAATTTACAAACTGAATTAATATCTTGTTTATAAATACAGAAAATTGTTTGTCCTATCAGCATAATTACCATATAAAAATAAAAATCTAGATAAGAGTACAAAAAGTTATTGTATTTAAAATTAAATATCCGGTCTAGAAATATATAGAAAACTATCATGTATAAATAATGAAATAATAATTGATGTTACTTTTTTACGTCATTCTACATGTAGTATATTTTTTATATTTAATTAATTCTACATTCGATTTTTGTGATTTTTACAACTTACACCTGGTTCTTACCAATTAACCGATAAATTAAAAAAATAGAAAAATTTGTTTGTATTACCTTTTGAATTTTCTAAAAAGGTAATTGGGACGTCAAAGTCACAAAAAATCAGTTCGTTTGACCATAAGAGAAATCGCTCATTTATAGAATTTTAGATGATGTCTCAGAAACTGTGTATCCAATCATAAGAAGAATAGGATTTTTTAATTTATTTGGGCCAAAATAACTTTATGTGCGGATTTTGATCGAAATTTTTCTTTTTCTTCAGAAAATCGATTTATATCTAGTAATTTTGACCCATAAAATACAAGAATCGGGCCTCTTATGATTGGGAAAATATTTTCTATAGAATTATTTCTTATCTTCTTGTGAAATGAACTATTCTTTAGCCTTTTTTACTCAATTTTTTATTTATTCAAAAATGAGATGACAAGTTTTGAATTTGTTCGTTTGATTTTAAACGTAGCCATAAAATCTATAAAATTAGGAATCGGTAAAATTCAAAAATCCATGTAATTGTTGAGTTTCCGAGGTTTTTCTACAGAATAGATACATTTAAAAAATTAGGAAACTGAACAAAAACAACATTTTTCTAGAACATGTATTCTGATACCATCAAAATTCATAAAAATTAATTTGCTATATTTCACCCAATTTTTATCGTACTAGAACACTAATAATATAAAAAAATAATTTTATTCGTTAAGAAATCTAAGTAAAGAATAGTAAAGTAAGCATAGTCATCAACATGTCTCACGCCTTCTGTGTTGTTATATATTTTTTAATAACAATAATAATAGTTTTAATAAACAATAATAATATATGAACAAAGATAAGCATAAAACTACTTAACTCATTTTTTTTTTATTATAAAATGTACGCGAATTTATTTTGAAATAAACACTACCGACTTTAGTTGAGTACAATAATAAAAATATGTGTGTAATTAGGTGTTTTTAGATTAGGTTCATTATTATTTAGAACAACTCAATTATATTATAATTCATCATGTTTTATGTTGGAAAAAATTAAATAAAAATTTTGAAGGACGTCTGTATTATCGTTAAAACGCGCGCAGAGTAAGCACAATATAATTTAATAAATTAATGAATTTCGTACATTTTAAGTAATTGTAATCACAAAAAAAAGTTGAAGTAAAATTTTCAACGAAAACATTGATTTTGACCATCTTTGCATTAAGTTTACTCTTAAATGTTAAGTAGTGTAGACCTATACCCTTAGTAGTACCCTTAAATGTAATGTCAAGAGTATAATTTTGAAGTTTTTGAATCACCCAAAAATGATATTGTTTGCATGTATATACATTTAATATGATTAATTGTTATGATTCTAAAAACACAATAACACGTGTTTAATGCTGCAATGCTTTACTTTATTTAAGGTAGTACCTACACGAAAGTGATATTTCAAGAATTTCTCAAAACTCAGAATATAAAATATTTAATTCATAATACACATGCTGTTAAAATTAGAAGATGATTTACCATGTCATACATGAGATATTAGCAATTAAAAGTGACGCAATTTGTACGTGTACATAGGAGAAGCGTATAAAAATACACAAATTTACAAATATTATATTTATTTATCAATGAATGACGTTCACCATCTCTATGAAAATCTAATATAATGTAGAATACTATATTTAGAAAATATAAAAATAAAAATTATTTACCATATAGTTTCGATAAAAAACTTAAATAAATATCTCGTTTTAGCGATGATTTTTTGTGAAAAGGATATAAAGACTATTGGTAGAGGTATATATCATAGTATGTGTGTGTATACGTATAGGAGATATGTTAGTGAGGAACTACAGTCTTGTGAAAATAATATATGGTATAGTCATAGTAGTCATAGCACAGTTAATGCGCTGAATGATAGTATTAGTCCAAAACTTTTTGACTGGACTGTCGCGGAGGAACTACCTTAATGTATTTTTCCATACAATACCAGTAATCGGAACAGATTCAGTAATCAGTAATCAGTATACTCCTGGTTTTTATTGAGTCCCGATTTTTGATACTCTTTACCTTTCATTGTGTGGCAATGAAAATGAGTAAACTTTACATTATGATACCTGGAAAGTTCGAATACTGTAGTTTAAGTGAAGGTAGAATGCTGAAGCAACTTTAAAGGAAAATTAATAAAAAATGTTCCCAGTAGCGTAACTCTAGTAGCACTATTACAGATCCATCATAAATATGGGTTAGACGTATTAAATATTGATAAATTTCGCTTTAAAATTATAATTATTAAGTTTGATAATTAATAATACCTTAAACAAAAGTTGCAGAATTTGATGGGGAACGATTTTTAAAAAAATGTTAGTTTTTTTATTAGGATCAACTTTTTATTAATTTAAAGTGTTATTCTATCTCTTAGTTTTTAGGATCTAAATTGTCTATTAAAGCAACCCAGAGAATTACTAAGTCCAGCCTGATGTCAAAACATACTGGCCCCCATCAAACTTTTGTTTAAGTGCAGTCGCTTCGTGGATTCAAATCCCTAACTTCCCAGTCAGTATTCAAACGGTTAAAGACGATTGCGACTCTTACTCTCTCGGCCACTGAGCCGGTTAAATATGAAATATAGGAATATTCGAATAATAGCGACCGTGATCATACTCATTTGTATAATATTTTAAATATGGATCCCTAAATAGAATCAAACAATACACACAAATTACATTTTCAAGGTGACTCATGTCAAATTTTCAAGTTATGGTTGTTAATTGTTTAGATATACATTCAGATTTAAAAAATAATACATGAATTAAACCATACTTCTTGTGTTTTTATTTTTATTTTATGGAATTTCCGAAATAAAATTTACATTTTTATCAAATAAATTTAAAAAATAAACCTAAAACAATGTAGGTAACTAATTGACGTATTTAAACAGGTATATCCCGTCTAGGTAATTCTTTGTTAAATTTAATCAAGTATGTACGCGTGCTGAAGGTTTATAAGTCTGCATTAATTTGTCATGATAAATTTCGACCTTTAGATAAAAAATGTAAAACATGCTGGTTTTTTACAAAAATAAAAGGTTACTTTTTTCTCATTATTTGTTGAATTTCCATACAGTAAAAAAGACTTGGTTTCTCCCGATAAATATAAATGAGTTACTGAATAATAAATTTAATGTTTTATAATAAAGTTGTCTTTTACTTTTGTTATAGGAAGATTTTTAAAGCACTTATAGTTGGGAACAAATCAGTACTAATTAAGTTTTCAATATCTATTTAAGGATGTACGAGCACCAAGGCAATTTTAAATAAATAGCTTGATCTTTTTTAAAATATGAAGTTGGACTAGGTCCTTAAAAATGCCCGATTATGTAAATAAATATGTGACTTCAAAGGTGGTATATTTAACATTGATTTTATGGTAAAAGGGTCGATGGATGATATGCTTTCATAGATTTCTAAAAATAGTCGTTTTGAAAGATTGAAAACAAACGAAACCCGTTGTGCCCGACTAATTAAGGATGTATGAGCACGGTAGTGGAGGACTCAAAAAATATATATTTTCAATTTTGATGGTGAATTATGTTATAACTTGACAATATCTGGAGTAATTTTCAAAATATTGAAAATTTCATTTAATTATTTGGCTTTCGATATTTCAAAAACGAAGGTAGATCGAAAAATTGTATTCTTATTTTTCGTCTACATTCATGAAGTTATTAAAAAATTCATCATCAAAGTTGAAAATAAGGTGCAAATCGTACTACCTCAAAAAATTTGCTTTTAAAATTACCCAGAATGCATTTTAGCTAGTTTCGTATGAAGTCTGTACGTATGTACAGCCGAGACGTACGGAAGTTACCACTTGTAAAAGTTTTTGATCGTTTTATCTCGCCTCGTTTCTATCATTGAATGTTTTCTATCGACTAGTCTCGTACTGTTTTTTAGTCGTTTTGGTATTCAAATAAAAATAATACTTGTTTATGTCAGATAAAGATTTGAAGTAAAAAAATTAAGACTGAAAGATTAAAAATCAATAAAGATTGATTGGAAAGTCTATCGTCTGTAGCTCTAATATTTGTTGTGTGATTATTGAATAAGTATCGAAATTGTAGAATGATCGGATTCATCTATTGTTGATTTTCATTTCTCTCGGAGTATCATTATTTAGTAAAATAATTTTTAGACATTCTTCTTTCTAAAAATAATAAATAAGCAGAATATGGGCCATAACATAAACGCTCCATTAAAATAGAACCAAGCTGAATGATATGATTAATTACCCTCAAGTATTGCAACTATTTATAAATTCTCAACTTCAAAACGATAATTAAATTAGCTGAATATTTCTGGCATACTTTAAGAACTAAAATGCAACAAAATTATTTATAACCTATTTTTAATATGTCTAGAATATTGTAGACAGAAAAATTATAATTTCAGGAGACATCAGCAGTGACAACAAGAGACAACGACTTGAATTGGACGAAGAGGAGAGTGAAGCGAATCAAGAAAATATATACAGAGTGGGTCATTTTAATCTATACACATAATATCTCGTTTTGTAGTTAACCAATCAAAAAATAACTTAAACAAAAGTTATAGAGTTTGATAGGGGACATCATGTTCTAACATCACATTGGACCTAGTTCTTCAGGTTTCTTTAATAGCCACTATGGATTTTTAGCGAAAAGAGATAAAATAACACTTTAAATTAGAAAGTTAATTCTCATAAAATAACAAGCAACTTTCAATTTGTCATTATTGCATTTAATCGAAAGAACGCTCAAAGTTTTTCGAAAAAATGTTTTAAACAAAAATTGTTAGTTATTTTATGAGAATCAACTTTCAAATTTAAAGTGATATTCTATTTCTTACCGTTTAGTATCTAAATTGGCTATAAAAGAAACCCGAAGAACTAGATCAAAGCTGATGTCAGAACATCAGCGAAACGAGATATTTAGATGTATAGAATAAAATGGCCCATCTTGTATATATTTTAAAATAACTAAATATGCAGAGCGCATAAATATATAACTTGTTCAAGTTTCTATCAATTATGTATAATTAGCTTTTATGATCACTTAAGATTATATTCGTATATAAAATAATAAATGATGAAACTGTGCTGCTAGAAGTTATTTTCAGTAGTCGAGTAGATAATACAAAAATACTTTAAAACTTTCTTCGGTACTATTTCGTTCGAAAAAAACTAAACTAATATTTTCGAATATTTTTATTTCTGGTACCTTCAAAATTGGGAAACCTTACAGGTATTGTTACTAAAAAGAAAGAAATCCATACACATACGATTGAGGATTATTCTAAGATATTTTACGCCTGAATCTTTCTCCAACTACTTATATTAGAATCATTTATCGAGAAATTTCAAATCGAAGAAGTTTCGTAAAACTTCTAGTTGGATTTGATCACTGACAGAATCAGGGTACCACTGGAACTTCTTCTTCTTTAAATGGGAATTTTTTGCAATCACACTAATAGATTCAAGTGTTCTCTATTTTAGTTCTACAAATGGAGAAAACATCACGGTAAGAAATGCATAACGTTTACTATAATGGTGGTACAGTATAGGGATAGATACTATAGTAGAAGTTCTATCAAATCAAAATGGCACTGCGAAAGAGATATATATGTATGTGTCAGTGCCCCTTTGGTTTTATAGAACTATATATATGTTAACATAAGTAATTAGAAGTATTGAATAGGGCTGTCCACTAGAAATATCGACTGGGCATGACGCCCATACTGCATTAACTCGTCCGCCATAACTATTGCCAATGTAACTATTATCTTATACAGTACACACAGAAAATAGTGCTTTGTGATCTTTCAAAAATTAGTTTCATTTAAACGTATCGTGCATGTCGCAAAGATTGTATTTAGAGTTAAGTTAAGTTTCTGGCAAGATCATTAGCGGCTTTACAATCTCTCGGAACGTCTCAACGACTCGACGTCTATAAGGTTCACATTAAAACAGCATACGATATCTATATCAGATGCACATAAATATGAAAACAGTTTTATAGCCGATCAACAGACCAACAGAATAAACTGCTGTAAATTCGATATGAAATAAATGCTCCTGGAACAAGTAACTTCTAACTAAATTCGATCCAAAAATTATTTCTAATCCATAAATATTTTCTAAGTTCAGTTTTTTTGAACGGTGTAGTGATTATATTATAAAATTTAATTATAAATGACTTGTACAAATGCATATCCGGTGTCTTGAGAATTGAAAATTGTATAATAAAATAATTTTTCTTTTCGTTTCTTTCTTTTACCATCATTTTTTTAAAAGTAAACAACCGTACAATTTCAATAAAACAATTCCATTTATTTTTACAGATATAATCTTTGATTAATACGTGGATTGTTATCTATTTAGGTGTATAAATAAAATACTATACTCTAGTATTGCTATTATGGTGTTAGAATGACGTAAATATAACAAATAATTAATAATTTTTTGGCATATGGTGATTAGATAGTTTAAAATAAAAATTATTTTTATAAAACAATTGTATCATAAATACATCAAATACCCCGTCGCGTATGTCGGAGGTAATTGCTTTAAAATAATCGGAGGTAATAATATCTAATATCGACTTTCTCCCCAGGCCTCTGATGTAATTGGGTCAAAATGAGTACCAAAGTACATAAAAATTTACAAAAATTTAGAATGCAATACTCAATAAATCAGTTTAAGAGTTCAACAAACATATGAGCTTCCGTCGGAAATGGAAATTACCCTGCAAATTTTTCGATTTTTCTTATTTTCTCGGAAACTCGGATGTCAGATTTGATTTGTAATTGCAGTTCATTCGAATTGTCTGTACAATATCAACCTGTGATATAAAACCGTGCCGTTTTAAGATAAATAATGGAAAAGAAGGATACAGTTAACCTTTATAATTGGGTACTGAAATTCAGAGGTGTTACATAATGCAGGGGACTAAAAAATAAGATGGCATAAAATTTCGTATTCCGCTTTAAGGCAGTATTCAGGTCAAGAAATTTGAAAAAATAGATTTTTTGTTTTGCACATTTTCAAAGGTTAGATTCTTAAGTATATGTCCTTAAATGGATTTTTCAAAATTCGAATTATTGTCGGATATACAGTCGATTTTTTGGTAACGAAGTTCAAATTGATCGCTCTGAACTGCAAAATTCTGCTGCTTCAAAATAAGACAGAACAGTTCAGTTAGAAAAAATAACTTAACAAGACATTGCATATGAAGTAGAATAAGGCCTTAAACTTAAAACTCGTTTTTTTTGAAACTACATTTTTCGAGATAGTTGGCATGATATCTCAAGTTCTACTCTATCGATTTTTCTTTGAAATTTGTTGGCAATCTTCTTTATAAATCTCTCTATCGTCTGCACCTTGGATTTAAAAAAATTCCAATTTTTGAGAAGCTCAGACGATGGCAACATCTTTACTTAATAAAAATTTTTTTTTGTTTCAGACCACTACAAGGACACTACAGTGTCAACCAGGGTGCACTGTTTTTTTTTTTTTGTAAACCCCCCTTCACCGGCCTGTAATTGGAAGGATTTTAGATTTTTTTACAATTTCTTTTTTGTATTTTTAAAATGTCATAAAAGAGTCTTTATAATCTTCTAATCTAGAATACTCTCTTTAAAAACTATCTTTATTTTGAGTATTAGAAATGGTAGACTATTCTGTTATTGAGTTTTTAAGTATTCTACTATTTCATTTTTTTCGTTAAAATCGCCCGGTTCATATGTTATTGTTTTCCGCTCGAAAAATATCTGCCCAGTAGTTGCTTATATATACATGATCTGTATATAGAGACAGTATTTTGTGACATTCACACCAACTTTTGGTGTTAATAAAATCTATAGTTTTTAAACATCAATTTTATGAAGGAACGTCAACAATAAAATACGGTTTTTATCAAAAAAATATAAAAAAAAACTCAATAATCAAACCTATAGCAAAATCAATTATCAATAATAATTTATTGTTTGTCAATACACATTTAATTTAATTGACAATAAATTTGTATGAATATAAATAAATAAAAATAAATTCATCCCAACGGTATTAACAAATTGATATGGTTGGCTACTCAACTCAAATATGAATGAAGTGTTCCCAAATCAAACTATACAAACAAAAATAAATATAAATATGTCCATTCCTCTTCTTTGACTGAACATATTTATATTTATTAACAGTCATCCATGTATCGAATAAAAATTAATTAAATTCAATGTTGGCTTTTTTTTTTTTTTTAAATAATAATGTCACAGTTAACAATCAGTCCTTTTGATATAAATCTGTGATGCATTTTATGTTTTATATGTATGTATCATCATATTCTATCTAAGCAGGTCATTATACTGCAACAATAATTATATTTATAAATATTATTTAATATAAATGCAGTTATGTATTGAGAGTTCATGAATTGTTGAAGGAGAATTTATCTACTAGTTTAAAGCGCCGAATGTTTCAAGTCAATATAAATAAATAGAAGAAAGTTATGTTAGTGTAAATAAGTCAGCAATGCAGGTTTATTTTGAAACACAGGCCTCGTATATAGCAAATTCAATGATGACTATTTAATGCCGATGAAGAAAGATGATACATTAAAGAAAAGAACGTTTGAATGGATGACCACATCTTAAGAAGGTCCTGTAATACCATCAGTCGATAAGTCCTTCTGTATCCCTCAAATGCAATATGTCAATATTGCATTTAATCGAAAGAAAATAAGCCTAAATTTTATCGATAATTGAAAATTAAAGTCATGGACAGAGGCGAATGTCCTCTATTGCCCTAGACAACTTTTGACAAGCGTGTTTTCTTTCGATTAAGTGCAATAATAACATTATTTTAAGTTGCATTTCCTCTTATAGCTAATATTTTTCGCAAAAAATGTTTTTAACCAAAATTGTTAGTTTTTTATGAGGATCAACTTTCTAATTTAAAGTTTTATTCTATCTCTAACCGTTTAGGATCTAAATTTGCTATTAAAGAAACCCGAAGAACCAGATCTGATCTGATTCCAGAACATGATGGCTAAACATCCCCATTAAACTCTGCAACTATTGTTTAAGTTATTTTTTTATTGTTTAACTACAAAACGAGATATATTTTGGTGTATAAATTGTAAAGGTCCACCCTGTATACCCACATATAATATATAATTCGGAAAATAGCCTGAGAATCTCAAATTCAAAAACTCTGTAGAATAACTAACTTTAACTTCTGGTGTAAGATACAGCAGGCGTAGATGGAAGCCAAGTCAAACGAAATCATATCCCAATGAAAGGAGTTTCGATTTCTTACGGCATTCTTTCGTATATGCTCAAAGATAACACCAAACATGAAGATAAGGGCTCTGAAATTCAATAAATAGTCAATAGATCACAGTTTTTGTAGCAAAAAACACGTTCAATAAAACAGAGTATTGTTTAAGAATATTTCCGGAACCTTGAATGAAAAATCGTTGCGATATGAAGATTCTGCAAGGTAGCATTGAAAACTCCAAAACAGTCCTTGGCAGATTGAGGACTTCTGAAGCTCATAAAAATGACATGTTCGAATGATTACCAAAATGTTCGTAGGATACAAACCTTAGTAGATCTGTCACAGATTTTGAAAATTGTTAAAGAAATGAAAATTCATTATTACTGTCATATGAAAACTATAACCGAAATTCAAATAATCGTACGACTTCAGGTTAAGGTTGATAGAGACAAACGATCGAGTCATCCACTGAAGAACGCATTTTTTCCCCTTTAATTCATTCTATACTTTTTGTAATTTTGATTAAACGGCAAATTATATATTTGTTTTAAATAAAAAAGTAAGTATTATCCACATGCTAAATAATGTAAAAATTAATTAAACATATTTTTATGTTACAAAAAAACGGTTTTTATCTTGTGTTGGTGTACGCTACTATTATGCTATGCCACTGCAAAAAAATCCGCATTCACTGAACCATTTATATTCATTCTATTTTATGTTTATTTAAGACCAATCGTATATAATTTTATGTTTATTTAAAACAGATAGTTAAGTAAAGGTCTTAATTAAAAAATAAATGTTATTTTACAATTAATAAAATTTTTATAATTGATTATTTAACGCAAGTAAATCGAATATATCAATGATGTAATAATATATCACTCAAGAGAAATCCAGGTTTTTCCAAAAGTTTGTTTTGAATAATGAATGTCAGATTCAGGCGTCAAGGAACAAACGATATTGGTCGGCAAATAAAAAAAAAAAAGATAATTTAAAAAAATTGATGATTTTGAATGATTTAAGAAAGAAAAAATATACAGTTATCGAATTAATTTCGTTGAATTTTAAGTTTAAGTGACGAAAACAAACATGGGACTAATATGGAAAATATAAATCTATATTTCTTAAAAATAATATCGATAACTATACTTGAAACTTTCACCAGTTAATAATTATTTAAAGTTTAAAAAAAATTCTAATTTTCTTAGTAAGTAAGTAAAGAAAGATATCCATTTTTAGGTTGCCACATATTCATAACTGATATACCCATATAAAACATGCTATAAAATTTGCATCTCGTGGGTAAACAGTGATGTTTACAAAAAAATGTTTCAAACAAAAGTTGTTTATTTTATTATAAGAAACATTTTGTACATTTAAACTTTTGTTCTATCTCTAATGGTTTACAAGATGGGTCCTACGGATCCATAATCCAATTTACCTATGTTGCTCATTTACGAACTCGACCTCACTTTTTAGGTCCTGAGCACGCTGTAAAAATTTCAACTTGATATTTTTTTTTTAATTTTTGTGATGACAGACGACACACAGACAGACATACAGACAACCGGAAATGGACTAAGTAGGTGATTTTATGAACGTTACAAACTTGGGACTAAACTTAGTATACCTTGTATATTACATATATGCATGGTATAAATATATAATACTTAATGCAGTCCTTATAAACAATGTCAGTGGAAGAAATTTATGCCTTGTCACGTGGGTTTCCATACTCAGTATTTTACCTCTGGAACTGATTCTAACAATAAAATTCGATTGGAATTAACTTAAAAACGATCCACGCAATACAATAGCTAAAAGGCCTGGTATATTCTTAGAAAAATCGAATATAATTACATTTAAAAAAAATACAATAATCCGACAATAAATAGCTGTGAAATCTACAGACCATATTTCCTCTTGTTTTAACAACAAACATTGATAAAAATTATAAAATATCATATTTTTATTTGATACCCACAATTACAATTTCACTTAAAAGTAGGTAATCAAATGTAAAACGGAAAAAAATGTTCTCAATTTATTTTTATTGGTTTTATTTGACGATAAATTAAATTAAATTCAGTAATCTATATATTTTTAAAAAAATATTATTACTTTCATAAAATATAAATATTGTTCTTAATTATTGAACAGATATTAAAAACTAATAACCTCTTGTAACTTTTATGTTAAATTAAAAAAAATTAAAGTTAAAGTTTTTTTGTCAAGATTCTGGTGCCAATCAATGACCTGTACAACTAGATATTCTTATTTTTTCAAAAAACTTTTAAATATTGAATTCTTCAATAGTATTTCTAAAAGAAATTCATCGACTTTTATCGATTCTATCGATAGTATGTGACATGGTTTAAATCTTTTAAGATCTAAATAACTTTTTAAAAAGGCCATCTTAAACATGCAACAATTTTCGTAGCGGCTTCTACCACGCACCAATCTCACGATCGAACTAAAACAATATTTTTAAATGATACACGGTTAGAAAAGAAAAGTACAACGCAAGCAGATTGTATATCTTACATCTTCTTTGATATCTTGCCGGCTATTTAAATATTCGATAGATAGTATTTGAAGAAGTTTGTAAAACGAAAAGCTAAAACCACTTTTTCAAATCTGTGTCTTGCTCTAAGGCAAGCGTATGACGTCTTAAAATAAAAAAATCCGATATTACTCTATCATACCCAAATTTTATCCTAATTCAATAAACCAAATATGTTATTTCACTAATTTTTGGCCATACTTTTCAAATTCCTGATCAAATTTAGTAACTACAGTATTTTTCAAAATTGGAACTTTATGGTTTCTACATTTGGCACAAAGACTGGTACAAGCTAGCAACAAACACGGAAAATGAAAAATACAACCTAAAATTAGTGGGTTGCAAAATAAATTTCATTCAAATCGAACAAAATTTAGCCAAGATATCAAAAAAATTGATTTTTTATACTTTATGACGTCATTAAAATCAGGAAATTTCGCTAATTTTGAGCCACACTTTTGCCAAATTTAACGTAACTACAGTATTTTTCAAAATTGCAACTTCATGGTTTCCACATTTTCCCATAAATACTCCGCTTAAAATTTACGATCGACTAATTCTATGTTTATTTCATTCACAAATATTTTACTTTTAAACACGTACCAAAAGGAAACTATAAAAAAAATAAATATTTCAAACGGAAAAATATAGCGGCTGCGGTGAAATATCGAACTTGAACTGTCACAACAGGAAACGGCGTTAATAAATTACACCTGTACTGGTAATTAAATTTGATAGGATTACTTTCAAACAGCAAAAAATAGAAATTTTTAGAAGTTATTTATTTTTCATTAACTGTTTGTTGTCTTTGATGCTCTAAAGTTCATTTACATTACCAGATTTAATAATTAAGACATTCAACTATAATAAGTCTCAAACTTAATGCTGTTTTTTTTTTAATATTCATTACATCAACTATGTATGTTAATTTTATGTTAATTAATGCCTTTTAATGATTTAAATATCACTGCTTCATTAATTTATACAAAGTGTATATCCGTAAGTGTAAACATTATACAAATAGTATGTTACTTGTTTGATTGTTCTTTTTGTACAATTGTGTATACAGGGTGATCCAAGTTATAACAACAGCACTTCATCAAATGATAGATAACGTTAAAATAATGACAAGTTCTTAATATATTTATGATCAGGAAAGCATCCTTTTCTAGATAAGGCGGTGTTGAAATTTTGGATATTTTTCGGAAGATTGACAAAACGCCTGCTTAGAAAAATTAAAAACAGTATGAGCAAAGAATGATTTTGGACATATGGTGATAAATTACGAAAATCGGTAGTAGAGATATGGATGTGCCATCACTGCTGTTCGAGGAAAAAATCTGTAGCGCTACATGATATTAAAGGAAAATATAAAAAGAATGAGAGGTGTTGTAGGACACTCGGTAGGACTTATGGGCAGTATATCTAGTATCCATGTGCAGTACTATATATAAAATTATTTTATGGGTATTTTTTAATTTTAAAGATAGGTTAAATTAGCAAAGATCTTAATTGATATTTTTCAAAATTTATGGAAAAAACCATCTATGAACAGAAATCAGAAGTTACCACAGATTAGAATCAGAAGTTATTTAACAAAATAGCAAAAAAAAAACTATTCGGATGGATTTCGACCTGGTGACCTCCCGCACGCGGAGTGAGTACCGTAAATATAAGAACACAGCCTCATTGAGTTAATAAACTATTCAAAAAGTTTCAGTCGTCGAAGTTCATATTTTTGTCTAGGCCTCATACGCCATTTAGTACTCTTGCGGAGTACTAAATTTTCAATCATATAATTTTTTCTGAAACTTCAACTCCTTGTACCTTGAAAAAGACATTTTCACGGCTATGGAGTGTATGGAGAAATTTTCATTATCTGCATTTGAAGAAATCCTGCTGTTATAACTGAGCTACCCTGTATTTTTCTACTCAGACTTAGTGTAATATACCGAGGTAAAAAGAACAACCATTTGTATGTATGTAGGCACATTTCAACTCAGTGGTTTACTATTTTATTGTATTCTTTAAACTGCAAGCAGTAAGTCAGGAAGTGAATATTCTTATTTGTAAAAACACAAAATGGGTAAGCGGTTGTGGTATGTATCATGTCATGCGCATGGTTCTTAGGAATACATATTTCAAGGATGAATACTGACAACTGTCCATTTTGGTCATGACGCCTAGTTGTTAAAATTCTAACTACAAGAAAGTTCTATATATAACAGTCCGTCAAAAAGTTCTCAGAAACTTACTTCTAAGAGTAATATTAGTCATTAAAAAAGCGATTTGAAAAGTTGCTATATCAAAATAAACGCTATTATGCATTTAAACTACAGTCCTACTCAGCGCCATGAGTAAAAAAAATTTAAACCATACTTAAACAACTCAGCTAATTTTTTCATTGAATGAAAAGACAAAAGATATCTACTTTATTATACATTTTAATGTGCCGTACTCTTTATATGTGTATGGTATGTGCGCATGGTTTACAAGATTGTAAATAAACATTTCCGTTAAATATTATGTATCTATGGGAATTGCAAATTATTCGTTAGAAGAGTTAAAATGAATTGTACATTGGATATATTCATATAAAAGAAGAAGTGAATGCATTTTCCTTATATCAAAGTAATTATGACGAGTTATAATTACCTTATTAGGTGAAAATTCAACAAAATTACGAAACAGAATCCTAAAAGATGATAAAGTATTGAAGATCATACACTAGCCATTTTCTTTTAAACGTTAGTATTCATAACGGAATCCCAAATAAATAGTTGTTTTTAGTAAAAGAACATAAAAACTTAAATCGAATAAAATGACATTAAGAAATAATTACTGATGTTTATTGGAAACCTTCAATTTAAAAGAAAATTTTGATGTAATTACTGTAATTAACAGTTTAATTACCAACTGTATTAACCGGAATATTTTACGAACAAACGTGACATGTGACATTGATTAAAAAACCTATTTAAAGTTTACAATTTACTGGTTTTTTTTAACATACCAAGCAAATTAACAATAAAATAAACGATAATAATTTTGATCAGACAAATGTATGACAAAAAATTAAAAAATGTCAAAAGAAAATTTATTTTAAAATAAAAATTTGGAAATCATATACCAAAATAGGAAATATTAGCTTTGTGAGACGATTGTGGTTTTGCGAGTTATCAAAGATATTTGTAGTAAAACAGAATTTATCATGGAGTTCTTGTGGCAAACATTCTAATTCCATTTTCGAGAATATTTTACAAGACCAATTGTTCAAACTCTTTTGTATTTTTGGAAAAAATAGACACCAAAGTTTTGCCTTAATTTGCGCCCTGAAGAGTAAACAGTGATGTTAAAAATAATTTTTTTCCCAAAAAAGTTGTTTAGTTTTTTATAAGGAACCTTTTTAGAATTTTCTTAACTTTACAAACTTGTGACTAAAATTAGTATACTTTGATATACAGAATGTTCGATTTACATCTAGGCATATAAATATCACGAATATGACGGAATACATGCGTTAAGCAATGCATCTAAGTGAGAGGTATTATATACATGTGTTGAAACTTCGATATGCGTTGAAACAGTTGTAAGACGCTTGAAGGGTGGCAGTTTCTTAGTTGAATAGATGTCCTACAACAGATAGCCACGATACAAGTCACTTTTGAAATTTCATATAACACCTATAATACTCCTTACTCAGATGCATTGCTTAACGCACGTACTCTGCCATACTCGTGATACTTATATGCCTAGATCTAAATCGAACATTCTGTATATTGCATGTATACATTGTATACAAATAATCGATATTCTCTATTTTGATCTACTCAACATATAGAACTAATTGAATCTATCGTTACAGTGCAGAAATTTATCCTCCGACACAAAAAGTGCATCTAACTGAAGATCATTAAATCTAATCATATTTATCAATACCACACATTGTTTACACATAAAAATTGAATATTATAATTATAAATGATAGGAGTGCAATATAATGAATAGTTTTGAAACAGAAATGTTATAAATATATTTAAAATTGATTATTACACAAGGAATAACATAAATATGTGTGTTGTTTATAAGTACATGCAGATAGATATACAATGACTCATAAAAGTAATGAAATATGTTGTTATACCTAATTAGTTTAAAACATACGAAGTTGAATTGTACATAAACAAAACCATTGGTTTCTCTTGTTTATGTGTGTGTGTTCCAATCCAGACAAACAAGTGCATTAAACCTTCATCAGATCGTTTATTGACATTCATAAACAGAAATAAGAATTTAATTTAACTCAGTTTTATACCATTTTTAATGTAAAATACGCACGATATATTAAAGCGTATTTCAGCGCATAATAATAATTGGTTGGTCTTCTCAGATAAAAATGAGGCAGTGTTTGGATTTCAGATTGGATTAGACGATTTAAGTTGTTGTTAATATCCGTGCATTTATGACTTAATCGCCAACAAAAAAATTAAATTTTAGAATTGTAAAGAATATAAGATAGCCATTCGATTAAGTACTTTGTTTAAAGTTTGGGAAAGTTAGCCTATAAAGATCCAACAGGACAACAGAGGGGTATAACCTGACTGAAGAGTTTAATATCCTACAATTTCAAGGAAAACGAAGAGGAAAATTAATGGTTTGAGTTTGCATGGGTAAAAATGTATCTTCATAACGATAGTGCAATCAATACAGATCAATATATGAGAGAAAAGTCCACCGAGTTTTCTAGGTAGTATTAGTGACCAATATTGACGAATGGATTTTGAGCTAAAAAATTAAAACAAAGAGTTAGATACGTCAAGTTCAAATTCTTATTAGAATTTTAATTTTTTAAGGCACGCGTTTGGATACCAAAACGAAAGCATTACCAAAAAAACTGAAATTTTGTTTATCAATTAATCAGTATTTAATACAATTTCTGTATTAATTTCAAGTCAATTCGCTGCACGGTTTACGATAAATTAATTATTTAAAACAGGCCCTTTTTACATGGTGGTATAGAAAGAAGTCGTAATAAATGTTGGATTTTAGTAAATAATTGTGCCTTTAAAAATGTTACCATTTACATAAAAAACTTGGAATAAAATTCCTCAAGGTTTAAGCTTTAAAATCATTTAATTCATCATTAAAAAATTTTTTTGGTAAAAACACTGACTTTGATTAATTTAATATCTCTCAAACCATATGAATTTTCCACAAAAAATGTACCAAAGGATTAATAGATAAATAAAATTTAAAATATTTGGTATCATTCTCAATTTACGGAATCGAAATACCTTAAAAGGTTGAAATAAAAATGATAAAAAATATTTAAAATTTAATTAATCAATTAATACCCCTTGTATAGGTCTTTTGTGAAAAATGCATATCGATTTTCTGTACGGTTTATGATAAATGTGTTCTTCTTTTGGTAAAAACACTGACTTTGATAGTTAATTTCTCATAAACCGTTCAGAGAATCGATATGAATTTTTCGCAAAACATACTCTAACCGTGCTCCCAAATTTTCTTAGCAATACCTATTGTAGTCACAACGTCCTTAAAGTAAAATATATCTAAATATATCGCAAATGAAATATATTTTTGTAATGTACTGTAAAAGACACAAAGGTATGCTCTTTGGCTGCATATAGTTAGATTGGTGTAATATAGAATAAAATGCAAAAAAGAGTATAAAAACCGAATAGTGTCATGCAATGAATGTAATAATATAATATAATTATATGAATATAAATCTGTATTAAATATGTCTGTATATAATCCAATATTTCCGGAATGTTTTTAGCTTATGATTGAAATAAACATGCTATATCAAACTAATACTATACTATTATTATATAGGTTTTATTAAACCTTATCTATTATATTCTATTTAAATATAAAAATATTTGAATAGAATGTGGAGGCGTCAAAAAATAGAACAAACTAAATTTGATTGACAACTATACTTGAGTTATTTCACCAAGGCCAACATTTAAAAAAACAAAGTACATTTTTATAAAGCACACCGTTTAACTTAAGTGGTTCGATCTTTTAATTCTAATTTAAAATAACTTATGCGTAGCAAAAATATAAATTCGAATGAATTTAATTATACTATTAGGTTCGAAAACACACTTTCAAAACACAAGTTCAAAAAGTTGGGCACGGTAAAATAACTCAAGTATAAATACATTCCGTAACTAGACAGCAAACTCAACAGTCTCGTACACCATCTAAGAAATTTTGTAATCTTAGCCTTCGTTTAAATAAATTCCGTAGCTAAATTTTTTTATCACTTCAAATGGAGAATTCTCACTTCATGAATAGAAAAGTGAAGTTGGTTTTTAAAAATCTTTACTAGTACGCAAGATATGAACGTTTAAAATTGCTTATTAAACAAAGAGGAAGATACCAACTTGTGACGTCACACGTGCGTATCGCCAGAGAGATAATACATATAAAACTTTGTTTTGCTAAAAGGAGATGGGCAACCTTTGAAGGCAATCTTTGATGGCTTATAACTTCGGTTTTTTTAATCAATTTTATTTTCACTTTCAAATGTCATGGTATCAAGTCTAGTTTTACATTTGTATGACCAATTCGGCATCAGGATTATCCCTATTAGATAGTCTTTGATTAAGACTGAGAATGAAAATTTTTTTCCAGGTAATTCTTCGTTTATGCGCCATTTGTAGATAGATTAAATTCGGAAATCCGGAAATATTCCTTGGCTTTATTTCCGAGCTTTAATGAAACCAACATTAAGTCTCTGACTTACAAAAAGCGCCAGTTACTATGGCCGCTCAGAACCACAGCAATGTCCTGTCCCTCTGTTCCAATTTTAATTGAATTTGGTTTAATTTAATTGAATACTGATATGGTTTTTCATACTAGCGATTGATTGATTATATTTTTTAACTAAGTCTTCACAGAAATATTATTTATATTAGTCAAATGAGTTCCATCTAGCTCTTTACAGACTCCTTAAATCTTTAAACGTAATTTTTCAAACTAAAGAAGAATTGATAAGAATTTCTTTGAAAATCGTAGTGTTAGTGAAGTTTTAAAAAACTTTAAATATTGCAATCAGCCGTTGTTATCCAAGTACCGTTGATGTCGATGTCCAAATCGGACTGACTATAATCTTTTTATTTTGACAATTTTATTTTTATAGCTCAATTAAATGATATAAATTTTAAGTACTTCATTAAAAATATCAAGGAAATGGTCGATAATATGATAATATTTTAACCTTCAGCAAAATAATAATGTACACTTGCTGTGATAATACTGATTATAAAGATAAATAATATCCTTTAAGCTTTGAAATCTCAAAAAATTTATTAAAAAGTTTCTTAAACTTATGATAAAACTTCTTGATTCGAAGAACTGTTTTTGATGAATAAATAAATATTTAATTAAAAAAATTATCTGAAGCAGAATTAGCTTTTAATGTTTTTAGTTATCATGATAAAAAAATATTCTGAATCGTTAATTGAAGTAGAACCCTAAAATCGTAATATCTTTTAATTATTAGATTTATAAATAAAATTAACTTTATTTTCATTTAACTAATATATTAGTCGAAAAATAACAGACTATCATTTGCCATGAACTAGATGCTCTAACTTTGCACATGACTCACAAACATTTTAATCAGTACCTACTTTTTTTTGCGGAGAGAAAACCACAAATACGGTTGTTCAAACTATCACTCACTCTGAAATCACCTTTGAAGTTAATAATCTCATTCAAATAAAATAAAATATGTAATTGTCAAGTACTGATGAATCATACATACATAAATTTTTCATATATCCATATAGAAAGTAAGATATTATTATTAAATTATATTATTTTGATTTTTAATGTAATTAATTTATTTATTTTACTGATTGTAAATTCATTAAAAATTTTCACCTTTTAACATAACAAAAATTATTCATGTAGAGATACATGAATCCTTTTAACAATACAAAAATAATAATAATAATAATTGAAAGTATTTGTGTAATTTATTAGCTGCGCATATTTTTTCTTTTAATTGAAAAAAATTTTTAACAAAAACTATTTTTTACTTATAAATCTTAACGCGATATCTATCTTTTTGTTGTCAAATTCATACTGTGAAGTAATTAAATAAGTAAATACTATATAATTATTTTGCTTAACAAAATTATATTTACCTCCATATTTAAAGAGAACTGTAATGAATGATAAGTGTTCTATTACTGAGAAAATTCATAAAAGTAGAACATCTCTATCTCTATATATTATGAATGCGAAAGTAAAGGTGTTTCTTTGCTTGTTTCTTACGCTTTCACGCTAAAACAAGCTAATGGTTTTTAATGAAACTGTACAGCAATATAGCTCATACTTCATAATAACACATGAGCTATAATTTATAAAGATATATTTTAAAAAAATAAAAAAATAAAATTTCATCTGACATTAATTATTTTAAATTTTTTCAGAAATCTGTAATTTATGGTTCAAAATGATGATTATAGATGGGGGGAGCAGTCTATAATCATCATTTAGAACCATAAATTAAAGTATTCTGTAAACATTTAAAATAGTAAATGTCAAACGATTCATGGCCAACTTTTCTGATATACTCAATGAATTATGACTATTTAAAATTTAACAAAATTGAAAACTGTACACATCAACACATCAAGAGAGGTAGAGGCTATAAAGCGGTGTTTTTTTACTGTTAACCCAGTGAAACGTGCGAGTATCTGGCTAGTATTAAATATTTCTTAAGATAAATTGTATTTTTTTAATAAACGTAATATCTCAAAGGAAAACATTTTCTGACGTTTGAGTTTCCCTGTAAATGAATGTGAAAATTATGTCCTTGTTACTCTTACTTAGCCCTATAGAATGATTTTGAAAGGCAAAACTGTTTTGCCTTTTCATAAAGAAAAAAGTATGAGATTTTTCACAAAAACATTTCTTTTTACTTAAGATTTCTGTTAACTTCGTTTAATTCACTTATAGATGGCAAGACAATAAACCAGAAAAAAACTTTAATTGTGGAAAAAACTGATTTGGTTTAGAAAAAACTGATTCAATTTTTTTATCCAGCTTTAGCAAAAACGTTATGTTTCTGTGACAGAACAATGTTTTTCGAAAATTAGATGTTGATTTGGATAATAATAATAAGCCTGGACCCTAAGTGAGTTTTTATCTAAATATAGAGGTTGTATGATAATTTCACATCAGATTTTTAAATTTTAAATGAAGTTAGTTAGCCATTTGCAACTTTTGTATTATTATTATTATCAATTAGTTCAACTAGAGATTTTAACGATTTCAGATGTTTTAAACATAATCTACGTTAAATTTACATGAGATATGGTAAACAAAGTTTAATTTCCTTCCTGTAGCTAAGTTTAATTAATCATCACATATATTATGTTGTACGTCATTCCTGGGAAACTGCATAATTTTTCATAAATTTAAAATTTTATTAAAAGTTTGATGAGGTATTTATGAAAACGCTGTGAATGTTTACCGCAGCAGGCAAAATACAAGACGAAAGGCGAAAGAGAGAAGGACCTTTATCCTTAATTTTTTTTATTACTTCAAAGGACGTTCGTAATCGAGATAAAACATCGTGTGAAATCAATTTTGAAAAACATCAATAACTACGAAAATATGAGGATTTAAATTAAATGTACTAATAGAAAGAAAGGAAAATAACTTTGATGACGTCATAATCTGAAATAAACCTTTTTCACACAAAAATTTTTTTTTAAATGAAAGTAAATGTCTTGATAAATGGGCTAATTTTTTTGGAGACATATGACCGATAAAACAGACAATGAAAATCATTAAAATTCATATTGGCGAAAACGATCCGGGAACACACGAAGTTATACGAATGTCGTTGTGACGTCATTTAAAGTTGATAATAATGATATATTAATACGAATGTCATTGCTTGTCGGATTGACGTAACAAATCACGTGTGCGGTGGAGCCAAAAAAAATCGCTTTAAATTATTTCAAATATTGTAACTTTTTTACAATATTTTTCATAGTGTTTTTATTGTTAAAAATACATAATTTTCGAATTACAAGCTCCACTCGACCTATATTTTCATAAAAAAATTAACAAAAAGCATTTCTGTTTTTCATGAAAAAGGTCTATTGCCACAGAGACTATATATCAAAAGTTGTTTTGCAAGAATAAAATTATAAAGATTTATAAAAATTAGTCAATTGCTTATATCTTTTTTTTTTATCAATCGATTTTAATTTTGATTTTAGATCTTGTCATCTATTCCCGCACATTTTCAAATTTTAACGAATGATATATTGAAAGGCCTTATAAACCATTTTGTTTCTAAAATTTATACACTAGTTTTCTAACTGCATAATAAACATGTATTAATCCAAACATAATTATTAAAAACCCACCCAAACATGATTTCAAACGAAATGCAATTAATATCAAAAACTCATTTACGATAGAATAACTAAAACCCGTTAATAATTTAAACTTAATTAAAATATTCACAGTATATGTAACAAATCATTAGGTATTGCACAATATACAACCTTGACTGCCAGTAGCTAAATATGCACACAATCAACAAGTATCTACTACCTACTAATTCAATGACATTATGAAACTTACAAACTTTCTAAAACACACCCCGTATTAAATGAATAAATAATTTAATAATAATATGTAATTTAAGTCTACATACGCCCCTGGTGTTCAATGCAATGATTGCATCCCATAAATTAATATAAAATGATGCTCCTGTTGTAATAACCTTGGAAGTATGTTTATTTGAAATAAAAAAATCACGTCATTGTACGAAAGGGTCAATGAACATTTTTGTAAGAATTAATAAATAATAATTACAAGTTAGTTAGTTCCAGAAAAATTCTTTAAATTATTTGATCCACATAAGTATACACTAGTTAAGGTTATTCGATTATTTTCTAAAAGTTAACATATGAACTTTTAAATTTTTGTGTAATAGAAAAAAATTAGAAGAATTCAAGTGTTAAAAAATATGCTTTTATTCAAATACTAGCTTGATACTCACCGGTTCGCTGGGCATAAAAGTAAAGACCACCACGTTATAGCCTTCACCTCCCTTGCTTTCATGTTTCCCTCGTTGGGAAATCAAATAGAAGAAGCAATGAGAAATGGAAAAATCGAGATCATTGGTCATTTGTGTATAACCACAGTAGCAATCACACGGAACTTTCCTGACGAGGTGAACTTAAAAAAAATGGCGGATCGCAATCTACAACCAAGGAAATATAATGAGCAGTAAAAAGAGTTACAATAACATCTGCTGAAGTCTGGAAATATTTCAAAACGAAGGACGTTTCTCTGAATTCCATTAGGTAAAGTCGAATAAACTTAACACTTTTATTAAAGATGGAACGTACATACGTACCAAATATGGTAGCTGTTACATTTACCTTCGTTAAATGATAATAAAAACATTATCCAGCAAAACTTGTTTTTAGAGTTTAAAAAACAAAAATAAACTATCATTTAAAATTCTTTTTAAAAGAAGTTTGTGAATGAATTTAAAATATTTTTAGTAGCTTGTTGGTTCTATCTGAGCATTAACATCGCACTTATGATTTAAAGAATCATGTTATTTATGATGAGAATAAATTTATCTCAGACTGTTTTTTACTTTTATTTTGTGGGTTTTTTATTTCTCATTCAAAGTTGTTGCCACATTTAACGTTTTTTTATAGCTTTTAAAATTCTTAAATTTTTCATTCATTTGTAGTTTTGCAAGACCAAAAAAACAAGATAATGTATATCAATAGCAAGTTACCTGTAAGTCTATGGATTTATTTTGAAAAATTCGTCTTTTACTGATCGTGAGAATAACCGAAGAATGATAATAATAATTTCGAAATAAGTAAATCGGCTTTTTAAAATAAATACTTTGAATCGATTACTAATACTAATTAATTTTTTTTTTAAATTTACTTTTCGTAAGCTGGTAGTCTCGGATTAATTAAATAAAATTTTAGTACAATTATAATAGGAGCACGGAATTTATTCAAACTCTGTTATAAACAGATATATTTAACGCATTAATCTGCGCTCCTGCCACCAATTTTTATCATACTCAGTCTATAGAGAAACATAGAAAATAAAACTAGGAGGTAAGCATCGTTTCTAGATTAATAAGCTTTCGAATTATTTTGATTAGTCGATATTTTTTGACTAATTTGACGATTAATATTATGATTTAAAAAAAAATCAACTTGGTTTCTATATTAAGTGAATATTCAGTATCATTAAGTTTAACAAAGCTATGAAAAGTATTCATTTTAATTGACCTAGAACCTTGACATTGAAGAATTTTTTTTGCAACTCAAATTACAGCCAGTTTTAATAAAGATATACAGTATGTAAACGCAAGCACCGTTAAAACTATTAAAAACATGCTTTGCTTTTTAAATTTGTTTTAGTAAATTAAATAAACATATCCAAGGCGATGGTCAAAGTGTAGATTAATTAACACATTCATAAGCACGATGTTCGTGTCTATGAAATCTATTTATGAAATCTTACGCCCCGGTTTAAACCAAAAATTCATCCTTGGCTTTCAATAAAAAACAATAATACAGAAAAATGAACCGTTTAAATAATTTATTTAAATTTTAAGTTTTGTTCCATGACAAGGCGTAGGACTATTTGTAGGAAGAAGGTATATTCATTCAAGAAATAAGGATCATATCAAGCATTTTAAAGTATTAGACAAAGAAATCGGGTGAAATTCTGTTTGGCTAGAAAGAGATACAAACAAATCTCTGGGAGCTTTTATCTACGTTTTTTTATAGTTATTCAAAAATAATTTTCCCTCCTGTTTATGTCACATGAATGAGCTTTTATTATTATGATCCGAATTTTCTTGTTTCGTGAGAATAGTGATAAAGATATATTTTTCCAATTATTCGGCATCCTTTACAAACTAATGAAATAATTATATAATTATAAATTTAAGCGTAAATTTGAAGAATAGTTCTTCGAACAAATAGCAAACTCTGAGAATTATATAAAATTTCATCAATCATTTGATAGATAATACAACAGAAATGTTTATTATATTAAAAATATCATTCTCACACAATACTTATATAAATAATGTTTAAATAAATAAAGTACTTATAATTATTATACGATTATTATTATTGGTACTTTTAAAAGTACATTCACATATTTATAATAATAAATATTCTACACTCTACAGGGTATTTCAAAATGCTTTGTGGTGAATTTCAAACAAATTACAAGTATGATCAAATAAAGTACGTTTACGGTAGGAAATTTTTTGTGGATATCACTATGTCAGTATCGATATGAACGCCATACTTATGTGACAAATGAGGGAATGGTAATATTAACAATAGTTATTTGCATGAAAATGCAAAAAAAAAAAAAAAGAAGAAATTCCTCGGGAAGGACAAAAATCACGTTTTCTAAGAATTATCTATAAATCGTGAATATCAATTCTAAATGTCTTTTATTAATTTTATAGATTTAAGGTGTAAGTCTGCGTTTAAAACATACAATCCTATATTGGATTGTTTTTAACGGTGAGTTTTATTATGTCGCAAGGCTAACTTTCTTAATTTGGAAAACGTATCTTCCTATCAAGAAAATTATTACAAGCGGAGTTCGTTTTTCAATAAAGTACATTAACAGTGATGAAATGCATGGCATTTGTGTGTTATTTCTTCTATAGGTGATTTTTTCTAAATCTTTACGCATCAATATTTCAAAAACGAGAGTATATATCGAAAAATTTTACTCTTGATTATATTAAAAAAAGAAGTCTCAAATGATTGCATACTTAATAATAACATGAAATTACGGTCCAGAGACAAGAAATTTTTTCCACAATTTCCGTCGATTCCACACTTTATTTCTAATATCTCTTATATTTAAACGAGCAATTCTTGTATATATAGGTATATTATATAAACATCTTTCTTGGGATCGGCTGTAACGATTTTGATGAGAAATTGTATACAGATAATATGGAGAGAGGCTTTTTTTCAAAAACTTCTTTCGGCGCGATCTAGGTGAAATTTTTTTTTGAAGCTAATTTAATTGTTTGGAAGTGTTCTTTAATGATCGGTCATATTTGAGGTGATGACAATTTTGTAGCTTGGGTACAAAACGAGCAAAGATCGGTCCACGCAGGTATTGTTATTATAATTAAGAAAATAATTTCATAAATATTATATCTGCTTTAAGTAAATGGTGGAAGCGCAATTCAGTTCCGTACTATATTCATTTTACTATGTCCTGTGTATTTAATTGCGCTCCCACCATATTTATTGAACTTATTTGTTTTAAACTTGTGTCAGTTTAATTTAAATTTTGAAGGAATGATCAGTTTATTTAAAGCTTTGTAATAAAATAGAACCTAGCATTCCAATAAATAGGTTCAATTTGACGATACCATTCATCATGACTTTTTCATCACTCTGTACTAGTAATAAATTATTTATAAAATTAATAATTATACTTTTTATCAATCAATTGTAAATACATAGTCAACACCATAGATAATATATGAAATACAAACACTATACACATATTCAGCTAGCTAGTCAATATTTTATAAAATAAAATGTATAATATAAAATATTAAATGTTATTACATATTATTTTTCAGTGAAAGTGTTGAAAATTATTTATTTTTCAATGATGACGGTTTGTAACTTGATGTTAGTTAGTAAAGATATTATAGATAGATGAATGTTGTGAATGACTATGATGACCGTGAGCCTAAGTAAAGTTTGTATCATTCTTTTTGTCGACCTTTTGTAAAATTGTTAAGGATTGGGAAGAAAAATGATATTTTAACCATCCGTGTTTTGTTTCGCTTGTATTTAAAACACCATACATAAAGAAATTAACAGGAAGTTTGCAACCATCGGCATGGATGGTTTGAAATTTTCTGCCTTTTTAAAACTTTCTGATATTTCATTTTTATGTATTGTTCTGCCTATATTTTTTTACCATATACGATAGTGAAATTAAATTATTGAACCACTAAATTTCCAAATTTAATCTTCTTTTTTATTTCGAAATTCGAGCCACGGTGAAAACTTCATTTTTCTTTATTCTAAAGCCTTCTTCTTTAAGTCTATTAGTATTCTAAAGTCTTGCTTTAAGTCTAAAGCAAGGAAATTTGTTAGACAATAATTTTAGGGTGATAGTGTCTAATAACCAAAGGGTAATCCAATGTTAGTTTGAAACTCAACCCTCAAATTTTTCACCTGTTCTACGGAAATAACAATTCTGTAAGAATTGTGCATAGACTTTTATGGAAAGACTAAAGCTAATTTAATCATCTTAGTGGGTGAAAAATTGGCATTATTGTGTAAATGTTCGAGGAAAGTATACGTAACGAGGGTAGGGTAAGTCGTGTGTATCAACGTAGCGTGCGTTTGGTCAAGTTTTCATAAGAGTCGCATGTATGTCATCGAACCTGCAATATTGGAGCACATAAAAGCTAACATTCGACAAGTTATATCCAAAAAAAAGACCCGAAACATGCAAAAGCAATGGGCTGATATCATTTTTCATATCAAATGGAGTTAACTTAATATTCTATTAATAAAAATACATCTAAATGACATAATATTACAGTTGGCCTCAATTTTTTTTAAAATTAAAGTTAGAAAACTCGATTTGAGTCACGCCTATTTCCTTAACGAAAATTTGCATAGCCAGAGACTTCGAAAATTTGTAATTAAGCCGAAAGCTTAAAATGAATGAATATATATTGATGGCGGTATTCAAAGAAGAAGAAAATTGAATAAATATAAAATGAAAATATCTTATTGTCTAGCATTCGATATAATTTCCACTATGATTATTCGATATTTTAAAAATTTCATTTTTCAACGTGCTGAAAGGCGTTTAACAAGCTTTGTTGAGTCTTGAGACACGACCTAGATTAATTTTCAAACGTTTCTCTCAAATTTTCAGAACTTTTGAAATAATTCTTAAAAGCCACACTTGGAAATATAAATTTCCCTACACTATCAGCGCACGGTCTTTAAGTAAGATATACCATAAACATATTTGATTTCATCAATATAATAATAAGAAATTAAAAATTAATTTATAATAATATAAGAAAAAAGAGTGTTGTTGCTTTTGTTTCCGTATTGGTCATGATTGTAATTTAACAATTATTTATTATTATTTTTATTGTTAAAAACATTGTTATTGCTAATTTACACACTAATGTTTGAAATTGCGAAAGTCCGGATGTACGCATATTAAAAAATATCAATTATACTTATGTTTTGTCGTACAAATCTTGATCAAAAATATTTTTAAAGCTATCTTAAAGAATTTAATCATTCAATATCTAATCGACAGTAAATTTTTACATTTCACTAGCATTTTTTCGAAAGTATTTAATGTTTTCGTGCCATCTGGAAAGTTATTTTAGCAGCTATTTTCAATTAGCAGCTAATTTCATTTTTTTACACATGCTGGAAATTTAAAAAAAATGTGATGATTGATATTCGTTAGGCGGTTAGCCAAAGTAACAACTTTCTAGATATTCCGGGCGAACGCGCCTAGGGTCCTCCGGGGAAATATGTCAGTACCTTGTTGAATGTAACTATGTTAAACTGTTACTTTAAAAGTGCCTGAATCAATATATTTTTTGGCAAACATTGCACACGTTATATTTATAAATTATTTACTTGATTTTAAAAATTGTTTTTAAGGAAATTATAAAAAATGTTTAAATTTTGAAATAATCATGATATTTATTTTTGACTTAATTATTATAATTAAGTAAATAATAAAAACGATAACAAGTGAAATTTAAGAATCCCTCAAATAAAACATACAAACAATCAAACAATCAAACAAACCTGCAAGTACATTTGGTTTTTAATTTTTTTTTTGATAATTTACCGATCCTATGACGCTATAAGCATATACAAGCGGATCTAAGAACAAAGAGTCTTTGCTGTATTTACCATATTAAATTATCGTGGTAAAAGATAATGATAATTATTAGTTTCGGTTTTAAGAATTTCTCGATTAATGCTAGTCAAATTAAAATAAGCAAAATTGTAAAAATTCATACAATTTGTTATCTCTTAGTATTTTTCACTTTTAGTAAGTTTTGAATTTGTTTAATTTCAATGTTCTAAAATACAAAATTTGTAATTTTTCCGATAAAAACGAACCTACTAAATATATAAAATTAACCTACTAAAGTTATAGAATATAAAATGTTGTAAATTTTATTTGTATAACTTCTTTTGAAATGATCAATTTGGGTCAAATCGATCAACCAATCAAATCGATAAAACTTATTTTTCGTTAATTGAAATAGCAAATAACCCGATTAGAAATTGTACTGAGGCATGTCCAAGAATCTGTTTGAACCGAAGAATTAGTTTGGGGCAAAACAAAGCTCTGCATGACGACCAAATTCCAGATTTGGTTGTGTTCATAACTTGTATCTGGAAATGAAAACCGAAGATTTATCGTGGCTTAGTATGCTTATTTTAGGAGTTGAGGCAGTGGGTACCAAGACCTTACTTGATCATTGCTTTGGAATTTCGAACTTGCACTTAGCAATGAAAACCAAAGCTGTGCCGATATTGCATATTCGGGCTGAGCTGGAATAGTGTGTGGCAAGGCTGTTTTGGCTTTCTATATTTCTCTTCCTCCCGACTACGTTTTCTAGTGAGGCATTGATTCGGCCCATTAAGGGCGTGCCGAACGTCAAACTGGCGGTAAGTGGGGAATTTAAACCAACATAGGTTTGAGACACATTTGCGAAGTTTCACATTCGTAATACCCGGGCCAAATAAATACCTCATTGAAATTTCTAGTCGGGAAGATATTTCACAACGTTTTGTTCACTTTATATTAACCACAAAACAATTATTATTTATTATCTGCGTCATAATTTTCTTTGATAATGAAACTACAATAATTTAAAAATCATATTTATAAAGCGATAACTAAAACGCAAACCACAAATTACTAATTAATTAATTATCAACACTATTTTTAATAATAATAAATGAAAGAAAGTTTATATCCTGTTGCCTAAATCAACAATCAATATATAAATAATTTTTGATTAATGTAATTTATTAGGTGAGTATATGCGTGTGCATAAACCGGATGTCCGGATATTAGGCGCCTATTTTTAAAATGCTATATTATAAGTTATAACTGAATTATAGAAGAAAAATTATACCTAGCTATTACGTATAGTTTAGTATACTTATGGTTAACAAATTATAGTTTGATAGGAAGTCATTTATTTACATTTTCCGACTTATCTAGATCATTTTTAATCATAGTATTATAAAATACACTAGGAAATTCAACCTCGTTAAATAATAAGAAATATAACAACTATTAAAACCAATTGTGAATATATTGGACACCTAAGTGTACCTAGTGTAATTAGTTTACCACAAAAAGTTGCATTAATGCGGGGAGATCCTTACAGAACATAACATAATTAATTAAAGGTCGGATCATTACCACGGAAAGCATTGGAGAAATTCTGTATAGAAGAAATTTTATAATTCTAGAAAAAAAACCAAAAGTTGAGCTATTCTAAGTGATATTACTATAACTGTACACGTAAATCACATAAAATATTATAGCTATATCACTTAGAATGGTAAAACATGTGCATTTTTTGTGACATAGAGTGTACATTGTATGTATTGAAACAGTTGAATGGTAACGTATACCTACCATTATTGCACTACAAGCTCATATACTCTTACCGTGCATATAATCCAAAACTTGTTTACAATATTGTAGCAATTATTTTAGAAAGAGATTTTGGATTTGATCTGTTTTGAGGTGATATTTCGACAAAATTGGCGACCAAATTTTTCATCGAATAAAGACAATTACATTTTTCCGAGGCACAATTAATTTCTTTGTTTCGAATAATATCTTTCAACACCATAATTTACTGTTAAAAAATAAAATTTATTTACATGAAATTAATTGAATTTTTTTGCTATCTAGAAAATAAAATACTAGAGGCAAAAAGTTATTATACCATATTTAATATAAATAATTTTTTATATGTTATTTTTTTTGATTATAATAAAAAATATATTTGATACCAAATGCGTGTAAATTTCGTCTTGTTTTTTTTAATATAAAATTTTTATTACCCAATTTCCATTTATAAAAACATGGAAATAAATCAATATTTATACTATTCAAGAATACCTATAAAAACAGTGTTATTAAAAAATAATAATAAAATTTATAAGAACACAATACACAGTGGTACAGAGTGAGGTTATGCAAACGGAATGTAAGGAATCTGTTATTCAACTTTACGACATTCTAGCCAGAATTTTTCGGATCAGAATATCTTCCAGTGCAAATCTAAACCTGGAACGAACAACCTAATTGAATACCTCTCAAAGGTCATAAAAGTCAATTTTCGAAATTTCCTTGGCGAAACAGGTTAAAGCCAAGTGAAATTCCAATTTTGATGATCGAATTTCTTTTTTGCTCAGTTACGAATTTTTAAGAGCTTGGTCTTACATATAAAAGCTGGAACATGGAGAGAATATAAAAACAACTTGATTGATGTTTAGAAGTCCACTTTCAGAGGGTAATTGGTTATTAGTGTAACCAAAGGAATATATGCGAGATGGAAATCATGGATCTCATTGATCTAGTATAAGATCAAAAAGAAATAATAATCAGCAGGTCGTTATAAACTCAAACTCGTTTTTACATTTTGAGCACGCTATAAAAATTTCAGTTTTTTGTTTTTCAGTTATCTTGTTCACAGACGAACAGACGGACGGAAATGGACGAATTAGGTGATTTTATGACCACCTATACCACAATTTGGTTCGTAACAACAATATTTCTAAGCGTTACAAATTAGAATAACTTGCAATATATTTCAGATTTAGGAGAAAATAGACCGGAAAAAATATATCTGTAAAAAATAGACGGAAAAAAAATTTTTGTAATAGTGTCCCCCTTTTAAACGCAAGTGCTAAAAACTTCAGAACCCAACTAACTCCTCTATAGTCGATAAATTCAATCCTACCAACTCGTAATTACAACAATAATTCGGGTCTATATAATGTGACTATTTTTTTTCAATTACTATATTTTTCATATTACCCAGGGTGTAATAACAATGGTTCAGAATAGTTGGACCCTGTACATGTGAATTAGTGGTTTTCAATAATTTTAATTTGACATTTTCTATAACATTAACATGTAAAGAATTGCAAATTAGTCATAACAGCCTCCTTTATCGCCAAAATTTTTCACTGAAAGCGCTGGTATCGATTTTATTGTCCCTAACATGACTACGCACACAACGTATATGTAAATTCGATACATTTTTAAACATTTATGCAATTACTCGATAATTTTTAAATCTGGGCTAATGAGAGGCACTTTTTGATTGCCCTATAAAAATATAATAAAGATAAATTATGAATATTCACAAGAAAACATTTCAATATACATACGTACTTACTACAACTAGGTATAAAATTTTTAAAACAATGAACATTTATATGGTTTACCATGTCATGATATAAAAACAATAGAAAAAAATTGTAATTAATAATTGACATTTTAAGAAGTAGGTACTATATTTTATGTTAGAGTATGTTTTTATGTACGCTCAGCTCATGCAAATAATTATATATGATATCTTTTTAGTTCGATCTAAAAAGTTTATTTTATGATAAAACAACGGTTTTTAACCTTTTCTATTTATAAAAGTTCATTTTAATCATTAATTTGCGTAAGGTAAACTACTTCATTAAATAAATATATTCATTCTTTGATTAAATTGTTATTACCTTGAAAATCATGATTTTGAAAACCTGGTTCAAAGAGGTTTTTATCTTGATATCAAAAAGTTTTTTATCAAGCTATAGATTTAAAAATATTTAATGTTATTCGATTAGTGAGCAATAACATTAAAAATCTGAAAACTTTTCAACTCATGATTATTACAAGAATGTTTATCCCGCGTTTTAATGGGGAAAACCAAACGTTGATTTTTTCAAAATTAATCTAAATTTTTTAACTTATTATTGATGTTTGTGTACTAAATTTTGTATAGAATAACCAACAGTCATATGACATAGTGGCGTGCATTATAAAGCCAAAATTTATATAGGAACTATTTTATGGCATTATTTCAAATTAATAATTTTTGGAACCATATGAAAAGCAAGTCTCATTTTACAGAATTTCCAAAAATAAGAAATGTTTTAGGCATGTCATAACGAAGTCACAAAGGAAGTTTCAGTTGGTTAGTATATAATAATCACTTATGAAAAAATTCCTTTTATGCAACTTATAGTTTCTTGCTAAGACTAATTCAGATTTCACGTTATGAATTACGTTAGTCTGCGTAAGAATAATGTGAATTTTGTTGGATTTCGTAAAAAGCTTCTGTTTTCATCTTCAAAATTAACTTTTGTGTCAGTTTTCATACAAAAATTAAGATTTATGTTAATCTTCGTAAGAAATTGTAAAGTCCTTTTTGTAAGAGAATTTTTAGTTGTGATAGGCTTAGCAAGAAACTTATAAGTTAATCTTCATAAGAAGTATCGATATAGCCAAAAGAAATAATTTTTCAACAACAAATTGTTTTTATTGGCTGCAGGAAATCGTGGAGGTTGGTCAAATTTGAAAATATGTACTTAACAAAATTTTTATCATAAAATCTAGAGATATAAATTATCAAAGCCACGGATATAGGCATGTAAATAATTTATAATTACACATTTTAAACATTCTATGTAATATACGGGGTGTACCATTATAATCTAAAATGACTAATAGTTCGTTTTGTAGTTAACCAATCAAAAAAATAACTTAAACAAAAGTTGCATAGTTAGATGGGGGGACATCATGTTCTGACATCATATTGGACCTAGTTCTTCGGGTTTCTTTTATAGTCAATTTAGATCCTTCAACGTAAAAGATAAACATTTTAAATTAGAAAGTTGATCCTCATAAAAAAACTAACATTTTTGTATATTTAAAACATTTTTTCGAAAATCGTTAGCTTTCGGAAAAAAAATGTTATTATTGCATTTAATCGAAAGAAAATATGCTAGTTACATTCGCCTATATCCATGACTATGTCCTAAATTCTAGTTTAAAGATCCTTGACCTTGATCTTCAAATAATCTTGAAAATTTACCTTTTAAAATTTAAAAGTTTTTAACACATACGAATGACCTTTATTGGATTTGAAAACATTTTTCTAAAAAATTTTTCTAAATCGAGCGTATTTTCTTTCGATTAAATGCAATAATAACATATTTTTAAATAGCATTTTCTCCGAGACTTAACGATTTTCGAAAAAAATTTAAGTTTGTTTACGAGGGTTAACTTTCTTAAAGTGTTATTCTATCTCTTACCTTTTACTTTTAGGATCTAAACTGACTAATAAACCAGCCCGGAGAACTATGATTGGCCAATTATTTTATTAAACTATTATTAGCCAAAAATGGTTCACCCTGTATTCTATACTATATTTCCTATATATGGAATATTAATAACAACGCCTCCTTCATTTCAACTCTATGTTGAACATGATATATAATAAACCACCCACAATAAACCAATTATAATTATAATTAATAAAAGATTCAATTAATAATGATTGTATATTTATAAATATTACAATATAACATCATATGACGGTTGTACCCAAATAAAAAATCAATCATTTCAAATATAAATTAATAAATAAAATAAATAAATTGAAAGTAAAAATTCTGAAGATCACACAAAAGAAGAAAAATATTAAATATAGAAGGTCACTTAACATATGCCATCATCTACAATAATAAATAGAATAGAATCTTTTTTGTTTTGAAATTTCAATTACAATGTGTTCCGTTAAAAAATAACTATATAAAAATAAAATAATAGCTTCGAATGATGTGCAATCTACCTGAAAAAGAAGTATTTATGAATACATTCTCAGAGACGCTATACAGTAGAGGCAAATTCAAAAAGCTGGCCAAAATTAGATAAAAAATGTTTTTTTTCACTAGGCTTTATTTTACGTAAAGTTGTAATATAGTGAGGCTAATCGATCTAACTATACATATAAAATGCTTTGTCCTGAATGACTGACTGGCGGATCAACGCAGAACCGCTGATCCGTATAGACCTGAAACTTGGAAGGTGTGTAAACTACTATGTCTTGCTTATAAATAGTCTTGGATATAAATAGTACAAAAATGCATAATTCGTGTACTAAAATAAATAAAAATAATACAAAGTAGGATAACATATCGTGGTTGCCATGCATATGACATACACACATACGGCATATCTCATTTTTTTACGTGCCAGTTTTTGCCAGTTTGCTCACCATGGCAAGCCGCGTTAAGGAACTTCTTTCCAAAATTGTTTATGACATAAAAAAAGTTATAGTGTTCTGTGCTTGATCATATTCGCACCGTGTGTGGGTTTTATTGGAGGCGTTTCTATGGTAACGATACACTACTTTAATTACAGAATTGTATGGATGCATATATAATTATATGGATTGCATTTATAACTTACATTGAAAATTTAATATTATTGTCTCACAAATTTAAATAAATAATTATGATAATTTACATTTAAAAAATAACATTTGTGCAAATTCATTTCTTATTTTCACAATTTTTAATGCATTAAGTTTAATTAATAAGTGTTTCAATAATTTTAATTTGACATTTCTTAAACATTAACATGTAAAGAATTGCAAATTAGCCATAACAGCCTCCTTTCTCGCCAAAATCACTGAAAGCGCTGGCATCGGTTTTATTGTCCCTACCATGACTACGCACACAACAAATAGCGCATACAAAGTAATAGTACAAGTAAGGAGAATATACAACGAAAATTTAACTAGGAATCCAAAATTTCCCTTATCTCCATTATTTAAATGAAAAAAGGTAAAAATTGGAATCTCTATATGGAACATTTTTTATATACAAAATGTGAGTATGGCCCTGTTAATTCCAAAACAATTATCTAACTTTGAATGACGTAACCGCAAAAAATACATATGAAATATCTTTAAACGATATAATAAATAAATAAATAACAAAACAGGTTCTTTTTATATATTTCTTCCAAATATTATATATCAATTGTAATTAACAATATGTGAATAAAAAGAGAAAATAATTAAAAAAATAAAAATATAGATTAAAAATGTAGTCAAGTCATAACATCCAAAGATATTATGGTTCTATAATTTTAATAAAATCTTTGAGAAACGTATATCAATGCGGTTATCGCATTCTTACAATATAATTTTATTGTATACAGTATCGCGTTTTATCCTTTTTGTGAAATTATTTCACGAGTAGGATTACTACTATCTCCTTAAAATGCTTCAATTGTTTTTCGAAAGAAAGAAACCGCATAAAAGTGATAGATAAAACACACTACTTTAGAACTTGTAAATTTTATTTTATTAAATTTAAGTCTTTAATGGTTGCTGAATGCTCATGTACAGGGTGTAATAGGAGAAACGGTCGCCCTTGTTGCATCAGGATGATCAAGATGAAAAGTCCTCTCCCATTATTTGATCCGATGCACTGATTAAAACCCCATAAACAAACACACAGTGTAACGTTGAAACTTTCGCGTCTCACTCCAGCAGTTTCTTACTATTTCTCCTCCTCCTGTCTTGCGCACCGGATCAAAACATGGGAAAGGACTTTTCGTCATTCGTTCTTCTTTTTACGTTCTTATGTAACAAGGGCGTTCGTTACTCCTGAGATATCCTGTATATGAGCATTCAGCAACGATTAAAGACTAAAATTTAATCAAATAAAATTTCCAAGTTTAATGTGGTGTGTTTCATCTAACTGAGTAGATTTCAAAAGTAATATTTACAAATTAATGTATAAGCGATATTTTCCCCTTAAGTCTTAATTAACTTATTTTAACAACGGTATCCTAAAAAAATATATTAAATAAAAAATAAAAAAAACAATATTTTGACAGAAATGGAAGTACAAAACATTTTATTCAGTTGAAGTTTTCATCTTTGATTATTTCCTCATTCTTTTCAAAAAATTTAATTACATGAAAGAATTTGATAAAAAAAAAAATACTAAGAAATCAAAATCTCAAAAAAACGTAATTAAATTTATGATGTTTGTTTGTGAATTGTGAGTTGAAAGATACGATTTTGATTGAGATGAACCACAGGCATTTAATTTACGAAATACACAAAATACATCAAAGATTTTAATATGTATAACAATAATATGATTATTCAGAGCCTTATATTGTACAAAAAAACTACATTTGACCATAAAATTAACTTTTGCAAATTTAATAGAAATTTCTTCTTAAATTAGATCACTTTCGGACTTTCGTCCACTTATCCTTCAACAAGAAGGGTTAGTGAGATGGAATGTTGCATAATCATTTAAATTGTAAAAATAATACAAAAAATTTAAAATCATTGGGTAAAATTTGATATATCCGGAGTATTGTTGTAATTACAAGTTGATTGGGTCGAGCTTGTTGACTACAGATGAGGATCTTGCGTTCAAAAAGGGGCCACTATTAAAGAAATTTTTTGTCGTACTAATTTTCCTAAATCTATATGGAACACATAGTTTGGACCCGATATATAAATAATTAACTTTGTTGGATATTTTATTCTGTAAATGTTGCAAAGTAAAAATAAAAATTCAATGAGTTGAAAAAATTGCACTCTGTGTCTATAGAACTCGAATAGCCTAATTGGTAGGACGCTTGACATGAATCCAAGAAGTCCAGGTTCGAGTCCTGGTTCGAGTGAATTTTTTTCAATTCTCTTTAATTAAGAAGACAATATTTTTGTTAATATTTAGTTTACGCTGTATGTATCATATTAAAAATCAATTATAATCGAGAGACCATGATGTAAATAAATATCGCATACATCATTAAAAGTAAACAAAAAACAAAAAAGTAATCTGTAAATGTGTATATAAAAGGTTAAGGAATCAGTAATTTTTGAAAAAATTCCCCTATTCGACAGTATCAATTTTATTTCAAATTTATTAATTTTTGTAATTTTAGATAATTTAAGACGATATAAATTTTGTTATTGCACAATATAAAATAAAAATAAATTTAAATTAATTTTTATAAACAATACGAATATATAGGAACGTTTATAAAATTTTTAATTATCTATTATTTAAGTACAAACTATTTTTAATCACTGATTACTAATCAACAATGATTACTCATTACTCATTATTTAAACACAGATACAAATATATTAAATTTTTATGGTCATCCATTGTATTTGGTTTAAAACTATATTTTATTTACCTACACATGTACTTGACACCAAATTATTTTTAAAAAATCTCACGTGGAAGTCCGTGCAATTTTATGGTAATTTCCATTAATTGAATATTATGCCATAGAAATTGTACTTTTGAGGTAATGGTCGCGACGTTATGCCTTAGATGAGTTTTGTCCAACTTTGAATCACTTATTGTTAGAATATCATACTATACTTAAAGTTGCCCTAATAAAAAAGCGTAAATTTTCTTAAGCTTACTCTACGTTTGTAACGTTACGAAATATTGATGGTATAAAATTTTGATATAAATGTTTACAAAATCACCCAATTGATTGATTTCTGTCAGTGATCACGAAAATGTATTCTTTACCCAAAAAATCACTAAAATTTATCAAAGAAGTCACAAAAATGTATCTTTTAAATCGCAAGAGATAGAAGGAAACTCCAAATATTTGCCAAAATTTTAAGTTCGAATCTAATGGTAACCAAATGGCTGATAGAATCCATTGCTTAAGGATGTATGATCTCCAAGGCAATTTTGGATAACAGGCTTGATTTCTTCATATATATGAAGTTGGACTTAGTCTAAAAAAATTTTTGGAGGAGGGCGTTTGTCCGATTATTTAAATAAATAATTGACTCAATTCAAAAGTAGGCATATTTAACATTGGTCTTATGGGAAAACGGGCTATTTAAATTAAAGTTTATTCCTTAATAAATTATTGAAAAAAAAAACCGTTGAGCCCGACTAATTAAGGATATATAAGCACGGTAGTGGGGACACAAATTTAAAAAAATTTATTTTTTCAATTTTGATGGAAAGACGAAAGAAGAATTTTTTGATATCTGGAGCAATTTTCAAAATATCGAAAATTGAAAATTCTGTTTAATTACTTGGCTTCCAAAATTTCGAAAACCAAGGCAAATATCGAACTTTAATTCTTATTTTTCGTCTACATTTATCATCAAGTTAGAACAAAATTCATCATCAAAGTTGAAAATAAGGTACAAATATTTTCAAAATTAAATCTAAAATTACCTTGGCGCTCGTACTACCTTAATTTAATATTCTTAAAGATTATATATACAGCTCTATCAATGATACGCAAGCTATTTAAGCAACTAACTCTTTAGTTTAATTAGAAATTTTTTGAAACAAATGAAATATTTAATGTTTAAAACAAGATAAAAAAAATTCCAAATAGAGACCTTGGTGGTAGTTTTCAGTATTGATTTTCAGTAACAATGACTAGACAAATAAATGAAATAAATGAAAATTATGAACATAAAAACAAAGATATAAAATTTTCTATTTGCTCGAACAATAAATAATTTTTTTTAGTTAGCCGAACAGAAAACATATATGATAAAAATAATAATAATAAAAATAATTAAATTACACCACTTTAGTTTTTTAGTTGCTTAAATATTTAATTAACATTTGTATTAAAAGTTATAAAATGTATTACTAGTAATGAAACATGTTTATTACTAAAACAAATATTTATAGATCAAATAATAAAATTGACGTCAACCATATTTTTTACAGATAAATTCATGGAGTTTTTGTTTTCAATAAAATAATAATTAAATACTTCGATATATTCTTTTGACGAACATGCTATTGGTGAAAAGTAACACCAACTTTTGAATCAATAACAATAAGATTGAATTAATCGCGTTTACTTTGCTGTTGATGTTTTTGTAACAAATGAATATTTCTTCAGTCAACGTTCTTAATACTTAAATTCAGGGAAATAAGTGTTTAACTGTTTACAACTTTCTTCAACCATGAAAAAATTTACTTACTACCATATTCAGAACATATCCTCTTGCAAATAGTTTTTTATCCAAGGTTCCAATAAAACTTCCAGGATTATACCGATTCGATGTACCATAATTACTTATATTTTCTTGATAAAAATAATATAAAAACAATCTATATAAACAAAAAAAGAAATTGGTAGACTGGCTGATCGATCAACGCACAGTTAAAACCGCTGGGTCAAGAAGCATGAAATTTTGTACACCCCTTTCTTAAATAACGTAAGTGTGCATTAAGATGTTTTTGGCACTAAGAAGGAATTAATCCCCTAAGGGGTTAAAAAGGGGATAACATTTTATATAAGGAAAACCCGTGTAATTAATTTTATAGACAAATATAGATCAGCGTTTGCTATAAAATCATGTCACTAAGGTTTTTTTTAACTTTATGTATTTGTATTTAAAATTGCAATTGATAGTTTGATTATAAAATAATAAGTTCAGGAAAAGGCTTATGGTAAGCAGCATTGAAGTTTAATTCTCTGCAAAATATGTTTTATGATTTTATGATAAACGTATTTTGTTTATCACAAATTATCCTGTATCTCATAATCTAACTACAAAATTCCGCTGAAAGTCCAAAAATAATTTATAGTATTTAATACTTATTATTTTTCCTTGTACGGAATTAATTTTTGCTTTTCAAAACTTTGTTTGCTTTGAGAAGAGTAGTTTTTAAATTTTTTTTAGCCGGAAAATTTATTTAACTTTTCCTTCGTTTCCTTTCATCCTTTTATCTAAAGCGTCAGGGCAATTGTGCAACCAATATCGCCAAATTTTATTCATATTTTTCATCTACATTTATGAAGTTATAACAAAATTCATCATCAAAGTTGAAAATAAGGTACAAATAATTTCAATCACAAGTCTTAAATTGCCTCGGCGCTCGTACTGCCTTAAATTTATAGAAGATGATTCATTTAAGTATTTAGCCCAACAACCTATACATAGCCTACTCATAGCCACGATCGAAGCTCGTTATTAGAATTTAGTTAATTAAATGTTATTTTCACCTGACTTTTATTCTTCTGACTAAATAATTTGGTATTTCAATTAATTATAATATTCATATATTTTTTTGTTTATTTATTTTGGACAAAGCAACAAATCCCACTCAATAAAATAAAATAATATATATTTGTTTGTTTACAAACAATGTTTTAACATAATGTCTGTTGCTCCTGCACTCCTCTGTGCATATAATAAATAAAAATATTTTAATGATGATCATTTTAAAAAAATATGCCGGTATGGTGGTGTATCTGCATAGCATGGCATACACAGTCAATGAGTCAACAATGTCAGTCACAACTTCCCATAATTAAATATAATTTGTATTTTTACATTTTTATTTTGAATATATTTCATTAAAAAATGTATATTGTGTAGAATTAAAAAATGTTGTTATAATATATATTAAATGAATGCGCATGACGCACGTGTAGTTGACATGACGTGGAAATTCAGAACACACAGATAGAGTTTATTTGTATACAAAACATGTTAATTCCTTAAAAATTGATTAAAACCATGTTAGAAATCAACATGCTATGTTGAAGTTTGACAGAAAAATAATTATACATTATATTTTTCTAGGCCGAAATATTCCTACTGCACAATTTTCATACTTAAACAAAAGTATTTTTAAATATTTCTACGTTCAAATCTGCATAGAAATGAAGTTTCGGAATGGAAAATATTAAAACCTTCTTTAATATTTTACACTCCAAAATAATGCTTATCCTAAAAATTATACTATTCTACTTCCAAAGAACACTACTTCTGTCATATTCGATTCTACAAAATTTTATCATAAAAAAAAGAAAAAATGACTTACATTATTTTTACACGTCATAATTTATCCCTTCCCAAGTTCTAATTTCCCTTGATCATTTTTTTCTGTAAAGCTAATATTCACAGAAAAATTCACGATAACTGATTTAATGAACTCGTATAACATTAAAAAAATAATTTTCTCAGTGCCCGGTTTTGATATCAGTACATGGTAAGAAATGCATGGCGTTTACTACAATGTTGGTATGGTATATAGACAGATACATATAGTATCTATGTAAGCATAAGTAATATTACAGTATTGAATAGGGTTATCCACCAGAAGTATTAAGGATATCGCTAACCAGTATAGGCCTGACGCCCATACTGCATTGACTCGCCCGCCATAAATTTTGCTAATGTTACTATTTCCTTAATACAGTATACAGTATGACGTTCAGACCGATACTGGCATATTGTGATATCCACAAAAAATTTCTTACCGTGTAATTTGTGCATTGAAAGCGCAATAGTAACCCCTAAGCCACACATCTCTAATATAATAATTAATATTAGCTCGACTAGCTAGTATTAATTATGACTAGCAGCGGAATTCAGTAGAGCGGTATCCGTGGCGAAACGCAGTTATAAATATCAACCGTAATTTACTTTATTTTTATTTATAGGCAAAGTTATTACAGATATGATATACAAATTACACAATGAACAAAAATAAATATTAATATTATTTCTCTATCCATTTGTGGAACTTTAATCTATTTCTATTTTATGTTAAAAGCCAGTACGATAAGCTTGAAAGGATAAATCATGGAATTTGATAAAAAATAAGGAAGATATCGAGTAGACAGAAAAAAAAAACAGGAAATAGAAATAATATATAAAAACGAAGAGTTTTAGGAAGTAAGCGAAACTTATTTTCACCATCTAATAAGTTGAATGTGGGGACCTTAAGAATCGCACTCACATGAACAGCTTGTTTTGGAGAAAATTTTGGCGTCATCGAAAATTACTGATATAGCTGACAAATAAAATTGATTTTTGTATTATAAGGGCAGAAAGACAGAACAAAAATAATCTCTTGTCAACAAAGGTCTCTTGTCAACTCCACCCAACCATGGAAACAGTTTCGTTTTTAATGAAATTAAAAAGTTGGATTAAAGTATTAGGACAAATCCCTTTGAAAATGAATAGCGCACCCAGCATCAAAATAAAGAATCATTTATATTAAAATCATTATAACTAGCATTATATTATAATAATAATTTATTACTTATACAAAGATTATATCAACAATAATTATGTTAAATAAGATGAGAATCAGTGATGCATGTAATTAAGATTGGTGTTTTTAAAATGAGTTCCCATTGAGATAAACACATCAAGTGTGTAAAAACATTTATTTATAAAAGTTTAAAGTGATCAAAAAACACTTTATTTTGTCAAGAATTACCTATTATTCTTCCTTCATTTGAATGTTAATAATAGAGAAAGCGCGGCGCGTTAATCCAATTAAGATTGTCCGAGTGAACGATTTTCTTTTGTATATTGGATGTCTTTTCTTTTTTAAGTTGGTATATTCTTGAAACTTAAAAATTAGTTTTATCGACAAAAATGCTTCAAGCAAAACAGGTTGGTGTGTAGGTGCACATCATAGGTTTTCAAGCACAATGAAAAGCTCATTCTACTCCATAAAAGTTAATCGATAGATGAACACTTTAAATTAGAAAATTGTTATTTATTAAAAAAGTAACATTTTTGGTTCGAAACATTTTTCCGCAAACCGTAAAGTTTGGGCAAAAAACGGAAAGAAAATGTGCGTTCAAATAATTGTTTCTGCGAACTTAGACAATCTTCGCAAAAAAATTTCCAATAAATCCAATAAAAGTGGTTTGTTTTTCTATAAAGACCATTTTTATCAAATTGAATGAACAAACGCACAAAAAGCTGAATTTTTGCTATCAATTACTGTCTAAACTATTCGGTTTACACAAAAATTTTTCAAACAAAATATGTTTGTGTATTTATAAAGTACAACTTTCTAATTTAAAGCGTTCATCTAATGTTTGTCAGTTATGAATCAGAGTGAGGTTTTAATTCAACCTGAAAACTTAATCGATTTCGATGCCGGTATAAGATGTGTGCCATTGAAACTAACATTTTTCGTTTGAAGCATTTTCCTCGATTAACTTAACACAGAACAACTTAAAATAGAATCGCACCCTGTATATACATTTTTTCATTCAAATAAATAAACTAACAAAATCTTAAACTTAAAAAGTATGGTAACATAAAGAGTGCTCCTTGGAAATAACATCTTCAAAATTAATAAACTAAAAAAGGGTAGATAATGCTTCCAAAAGACTTCAAGAAAATGTGAAAAAATTCGATTAATCAATAAATTGTTTGACATTATCAACTCCAACAGAATAATCGTTGTTAAAGTTTAATTAAGAATAAAAGGGTGTCAAAATTGTAGCCTTTTTATCGAGCTTATATCTGTGAATTTTATAACTCTTCGAAAACCGGCAAAAAAACCTTCATTTGGAGTGTGATTCTTAAGAATCAAAGCCATTTACTTGAGCCATACTGCACAGAGTTAATAAATTTCAACAAATAATAATATAATGTTTAAAATTAATTAAAATTATGAAATATTTTGACATTTGAAGTTTTTGGCGGAAATAAATAATTACAAATATTTACCAATTTCAAAATAATTGTATAGCATTAAACATTAAAATGCGCATTTATTTTTATTAGCCCAACCGATCATATTTTTAAAACAAATTTCGCTCGAAGGTAAAAAAGACTGCCAATATAGTATATCAAATTGACTATCTAATTCATTCAATTTTGTGCTGATTTTAAAATAATGATTTCGTAATAAATGAAGTATGTAATAAGTAAAAAATGCTTACGTTATATTAATTACTTTTATTCAAAATTAGTGTATATACTTGGCAAAAAAATAATCGCAAGCCGCGCTTATTACAAGTGAAATTTGAAATACTTTATTTCCACGTGTAAAAATTTATTAAAAACAATTTTTTACTCATTTTTATTTCCTACATCGATTCTATTCGTATAATTAATTATTAAACTTTGATAATCCATTTTAATTTCGTATTACCCGTTTTTGCATTGTAAAAAAAGAAATTGAAGAAACATTTTGAGTTAGGAGAAAAGTTAAACATTCTACGTTCCCTCCAAAACAGATGTTGTGATAATATTTTGACAATTGTATTTAGTTGTTAGAATACCATTATTCGACAATCCTGATAATTAAAACTTTTTTGTAGGTCACTTTTAGAATGTTACACAGATGTAATTTTTCGCCATAATTATAGTTGTTAATTATATGCTATTTATAGTGATTACCTAAGATTAAATAATTTATTTTGGCTATATTATATGGATATATTACTTTTGGTTTGTTTGGGCGACTATTTTTTTTTTTTTAATATCAAAAAAAATGCCTTTTTTACATGAATTTTTTAAGGCTGAAAAAAAGTAAAAGGGAATGGGAAATAAATAAACCGAAGGCACTTAATTTGGATGGATAAAATGGGATGACTAAATTTCGGCATCAATGTGCATCAAGAATGAGATACAAATATTAACAACACAGGAGAACAATCTTTTTTTATAACAAAAAGAATAAGCTCTCAAAAGCACGCTTTAAGCACAATAATATAAAATTTCAATAAAATAAATAAATATATCAGCATATTCTATAATCTTTTTATTCAATGAAAATGATCAGCTTTGTGACCTGATAAAAGGTTCATTTTTTCGGATACCGATACTTAAATTTTTATAAAACTATATGATCATTGAACTATTTTATAAGATATATTTCAATATTTTGATTAATTATAAAGGTCAACTATTCAGATTTTTTTTAAATTGTATCATGTTTCCTAAATGGTACCAATACAGAGTTAATGAAAATGTTATTTAAAGTTTTTATCATCAACTTTCTAATTTAAAGTGTTATTCCATCTCTTACTATTTAGGACCTAAATTGGCTATTTAAAAAACCCGAAGAACTAGGTCCAATCTGATGTCAAAACATGATGTCGCCCATCATACTCTACAACTTTTGTTATAAGTTATTTTTCGATTGGTTAACTACAAAACGAGATATTTAGGTGTATAGATAAAAATGGCCCACCTGTAGATAAATTTTGTCCTCGGGAACGGATAAACATACTATCATTTGATTTAGAAGAAATTTAAAAAAAGTAAATCAGTTTGATGAACTAGTTCTTTAAAATTAAGGTAGTACCAGCATGAAATCACTTTTCGACAGATTTGGCCGAATTTTTTTTCTCGGGTTTATAATAGCTTTATTTATGAATTCCTAAAATTTCATTTTTGACCGTTTAGATCGCGAGATATTTAAAGACAAAGTTCGCGATTTTGAGGGTCATGTCCCATTTAAAGCATGTAAAATGTCCGGTCTCTCCAACTATTTTTTATGATATTATTATATATTGAAGAAAAAGTAGAAAAAAATGTTTATACAATACAATTCTAAAAAAAAAATTTAGAAATTAATTTTCACTTTCGAGATATTAATTTTGACGTAAATTGATCGAAATTGGGACGTTGGCATAATTATTTCCCATTTTAAACGGTCAAAATTTCTGAAACTTTGGGAATTAATAGTAAGCATTATTAAATTCTTAAATTTAATTTTTCGTTAAATTCTGTCGAAAAAAAAATTGTACCATTGCTTTAACATAGAAACTGCAAATACCATGCTGGAACATCCTTAAGTACGATTATAGCTACTCTATCTATCCTGTGAACAAAAATTTTAACGAAAGTTATTTTCGGCATCTACTAGGTAGAATTGGACATTAGAAGGTAATTTTGAAAAATCGATACATCTACAGCAGCTCTATTTTCTTTCAGATAATTCGTTAAAATCAGCATTGCATAATACAACTGCTAAAAATGGTATTATCAATAAATATGGTTGATTATTGTGATCTTAACTCGTGTGCCTCTAAACAATTTATTATTTATTATGAACAATTCTTTTTGTGAAATGAAAAGTAGTACAATGAACAAATCAACAACGCACCGTTTTGAATTATACGTCTTGTAATAAAATCTAGTTTAACCATTTAAGGATAATAATTATTATAAATCGATAAATAATAATATCATACTTTTATATATCTAATATTTGTAATCCAGACTTGACGTGAGATAATTTTTCATTTCTAATACATAATACTTTTAACTGGCTGCAACACAAAAAGCTGGTTTAATGTTTTAATGTATAGTAAACGTGTGTTTGTATATGGAAGTGTTGGTTTATTGATGTTATGGAATGTAATTCCTATGTTTTCTATTTTAGGTCAATTATTAAAGTTAATTTCCTTGTATAGTAGGATAGAATTCTAACTTGTTTTTAACTGTAGTTGAAATGTTTTTGTACTAAAAAAAAAACTAAACGTTTTACTCGCTACACGTTATGATTTCCTATATTCGTTAAAAAAATGTTAAAATGTCTGTAAAGTACACCTTGATTAAAAATATTACAAGCAATGTAAAATGAAACGAAAAATTGCGTTCAACTGTTTTCAAAAATCGTAATTATTTTACGATTGTACAATTCATGACAAGTGTACTTCGAGGAAACCATGGGTGAAAATCCACATCTAGCAGATCAGGGATTTTCCCTCCCAAGAAGTACCTTAACCTAACCACTTCCTCTTCCTTGAAAAAAAATAGAAATGCTAAAAATTACTAAAGGTATTTCCAGCAAGAAAGCACTTGCCGACAGATTTTTTTCACAGACTCATGTTAGCTGTGAGATCCTAAAGTTGCAGAATTTTTGGTCGGCAAAGTTCGCAATTTTTTCATTCAAAGCATGTAAAATTCACTGCCCTACCAGCTACTTTTTACGATATTAAAAAGTTCGACAGAATTGAAGAACAAAGTAGGAGAGTTGAAAGGAATGTTCTTAGAATAAAATATAAAATAATAGCAACGTATCGTTTTGTTTTCGAGATATTAATTTTGACGTAAATTGGTCAAAATTAGAAATTTAGCCATTAATTAACTCGTTTTTCAACGGTCAAAATTTCTGAAACTTTAGATTTAATAGTAAGCCTTATTCTTAGCCTGTGAACAAAATTCGTTAAATTCCGACCCAAAGTGGGTTTTACTATTATAGTTTAAGCATAGAAACTGCAAATGCCTTGCTGGAAATTATACTGCTACACAATTAAGAAAAGTTGAAATGTGTTTTATAAAATTGAATAACACAAGTTTACCAGCAGAATAGGCGGCTTGAGTGTATGGCGCAAGTTTTAAGGACACATTAAGTTGTAATGAAAGAAATTGTTTTTGTTGCCACCAAGGCAGTACTACCATCGGAAAGATATGTATTGCGTGTAAAACTGATGTGTTTTACAGAAAGGCAAGGATTGGCGTGGAAAGTCGGGAAATATATCACAAATTCTATATTTTTGATGTTTTGGGCACCCAGATTTTCCACAGTTAAAATTTAGATAAATATTCTTCAAATAATTTAAAATAAAAGTGGATCAAAATGTCCAATTTATCTGAATTTAAAAAAAATCTTTATTTACTTAACGGAAGATTTATGTCCGTCGATAACGATAGTCGCAAGAAACTACAATTTCTGAAAAAAAAAATTAGGTTCAGTTCTTCAAATATAATAAACTATTAAACTATCAACGAAGTGAAATTCATTTGAATATTATTTTCTGAATTTTATATTCGTTATTTCAACTTTTTAAACCACAACATTATATTAAATTCTTCATCAACTTATCAACTACAAAACTTTGGTAAATAAATTATAGATAAACGACTAACTAATATCTTTTATTAATACAAACGCTACAAACAATAAAGCTCTAGGAAATAAATTATAAAATTCCTAACCTAACTTTATTATTACATTAAACGATAAAGACTATAATTTTTTTTTTCTTAAACACAATAACAAATATATTACGTTAGATATTATTAAATTAAATATAATAAAAGAAATAATATTAACACATATTAAGTCTGAACAATAATTTAATAATATCATATAATAAGTATGCACGTAAACATGCAATGCTACTGTGTAACGTTTTCAAATATATTGTTAGGTTATATTAGGTTATATTGGCTGTCCACGAAAGACACACTTAAGCTATAGAGCCCATTGTGTTACCATATATTTTTTACCATATTTTCTGCTGATAATTTCATTTATCAGCTACTCAATTATTTTCAGAGGCTGAATGTACCTCCTTCACGCATATACCATGCACTACACCAGCCTATCACAACTATTAATTAAAACAATTTTTGTTGTGACGGCGGGAATCGAACCCGCTACCCTATGCATTCTGCGGAAGGAATAGGTTACGCTTTAACCAACTGAGCTCCCAGGATTTGATAAAAATTGGAATCGGACAACCTGCTCCAATTTGTTGTCACTACACTCCTCCATTGTACTTTTTTTGTGTAAACGCCATCAAACTGTAAGAAACACCAACAATATTGTTGCTTACCGATGCCATATTGACAGTGAGCGGGTTTCAACGCCAGTTGGCGGAAATTGCAACTAAATTTAAATAACTAGACTAGGCAAGTAATTAAACGCTAGTTGAATGGCGCCGTTGGTAAAAATACTAAGATGTTAATAGAAGATTCGGACTAAATTCGAATCACTTCAGAGGAAGAATTTTCACTTTTCAAAAAGAAAAGTGAAGTTGGTTTTTAAAAATCTTTACTAGTATGCAAGATATGATCGTTTAAAATTCCTAATTAAACAAAGAGGAAAATACCCACTAGTGACGTCATACATGAGTATCGCCATAGAGATTACATATAAAACTTTGTTTTGCTAAAAGGAAATGGGCAGCCTTGAATGCATTCTTTGATTGCTTATACCTTCTTCGTTTTTAATCAATTTTAATTTCACTTTAAAATTTTGTCATGGTATCAAGTTTAGTTTTACATTTTTATGGGTAATATGACCAATTTGACATCAGGATTATCCCCTATTGGACGACTATTCAAGCTAGTTGGCTGCGACATATATATTTCTTCGTATCATAAAATTAACGGCGGTTTTTTTTTTATATATACCTGTCTATATACGTACCTATACTATGATTCATGCGAATTAAAATACAATGATGTTTGTATATTAAAACTGATGGAATATTATAATGCCATTTTTTTTTCATTAAATATTTTAATAATTTTTTATAATTATGAAACTTAATAACTACAAGCCATGCACCTTACTACTTACATTACTTTATGTTTTTATATTGTGAACTTTTTTCTATCATTTCAAAATTAATATATGGAAAATTATTTATTCTTTAATTAATTAAGATATAAAATTTTTTATTTTATTAGATAATATCAAGATTCTTGCTGATATGTGTATTTTTGTCTTCTGTATATTTAATTGATTTGTTAAGGTAAACATATTAAGTAAATAATGGATGTTTTCTTAGGTTCATGAAAGAAACCCAATGTTTTTTCTCTCAAGAATAAGGTTTTTGCCCCTTATAGCAAGAAACAATAGATTTCGACACGTACTAGAAATTTGAAGAAACTTTTCATGTAGGCATCACACAATTTCTTTAATCAAAAGGAATTCAAGGATGCTAAAAAAAGAATTGAAATTTCTAAACATTTTGCTCTAAGCCCTCTAGTTTTCGAGTAAAAAATTCGTAAAATTTGAAAAAATGTGATTTTTACGATTTTTAGCCCTCTTTAGTATGAAAAAATCATATTTTTTAATATGCATAAAATTTTTATTTGTAATGTAAAGCTTGCTCAACAACATACCGCAAAATTTTTTGGATAAATTGCATTTCAAGTGTTTGATTGTTAATTGTTAAGAGAGCGCGCGAAAAACACCTCAAAAATATAACGATTTTTTGTTTTATACATGCTAGAAAGATGAAATTTTCACTAATCGACTCGAAATAAAGTTAAATTAACAGTAAAGTTCGAAAAATTTCCCAGAAAATTGGAAAAACTGTTTTTGCGATTAGTTTAAACAATATCCTACCGGATTATCCACCGGCATCCTGCACTCTTACATTCAGAAGCATTTTTTAAACGGGACCCTGCAAAAAATTTCCATTCGAAAATTATTCATACTCAATGACGGATTACCGGGTCTAAAATCTTAAAAAAACAGTTGTCTATGGAATTATAAGACCAAGTATGGAGAGTATTTTTTATTAGACAGTTAATTTATAAATTTGAACCGTTTTATTGTAAATTACTTACCACTATATCCAATCTATTTATTCAACGTCTTCCAAAGCCCAATTTCTGTAATCGTATTATTTTAAAACAAAGATAATCGCATGGCAAAATAATTTCCCCAATAAGGAACAAAATGTTTAAATCGCTATTCCAGAAATTGAATTATTTTTAAATTTCAAAGTTGACTGAGAGAAGGAACTAAGCTGTTTTTTATTTTATTATTTTTAATACTTCCAAACTGAATTTTTTAAGTAATTTTCGAATTGAATGTTTTTCATTCTGATATGCGCTTATATTGGGAAATATAAAAACAGTAAAAGACATGTGTGTGATTCCTTAATCTCTACGATGGCGGTGAATCATAAGTACCGTAAATTACACGCCAAAAATGGGTAAAATAGAAAGCTGGGAGAAATAAGCATATTATATTAAACAGACATAATAAAAATAATAATACTTACATTATTTTTTCAAGACGTCTTTTAATTTTTTTTTTTTATATATGGTCTTATGAGTAGGTCTTATTCATCACATATAAAAGTAGTCCATATGTGGGACGAAGCGATTAGAATTAAATATAACGGTTTGACATCTTAACAAAAAACATATTATTTCACTTCCATATATACAATCAATTATTTGAATTATAGGATTTCATCATCATTGCAGAATATTGAACCTCAGTTTGCACTAAATTACTCGCCCACTTATGCATTGTCTATCGAACGCTTATGCATTTTTATTAATTCGCTTATTAGTTTATCCAAGTAACTTTAGCATTGTTCATTGATTATATATTTGAATGGAGTTAAATGTGCCACAGTTTTTAGTTTTATATAGTCGTTACATTTGAATTTCAAGGCGATAATACCCTTTATTCTCCCTATCCTGGTTACATTTATTCATCGAAAATTCTGTTAATTTTCACAATTTTTATTATTTTTTATTGTTTTACGCCAATCAAATAATGATTTCACGCCATTGAAAAATGTGTAGAGAACCGTCTTAAGCTATGTCATATGATTACGACGTCTACAATGAATATGGTAGTCACATGAGTAGATATTTTACCCAAAAAATCTTACTTAAATTTTATGTTGAAAATCCACATATAAAATTTTTATAAAAATAATAAATAATTAGTTTTTATATTTGTTTAAATATAATTGATAATGATTAAACTGTGATTACATATAATTACATAAATAAATGTTTATATACATAAATATTCAATACAATCACAAAATATCTAAAAATACATAAATTCTTACTAATCATCACGTACGGATTATTACAAAAACAACAGATATATTATTTGGATATGATAACAAATTATATGCAATAATCATACAATATAAAGATTGTTTTAAATATCCTCTGTTCATTGGTCGATGTCCTGTCAATCCTCAAAATACACGAAAAACATAAGCCACCAAAGCAACTAGTAACATACCTACCTTCACAATAAGAGTTTTTACGATTAGGTAATTCATGCTGATGATGACTACTTGGTAGTAGAAAAACGTATTTAAATAATACAAAAATTGATCTAGGAAATTGGGGCAAAAAAATACCCTAGAGATCTTATTTATTATCTTTGATAATATGGTACAACCTCGATATAGCAAATCGGAAGGGAACAAGTAAATATTCGTTATATAAAATTTGTTATCAAGAGGTAATTAATGATGTTTCGCTTTTCTACGACTGATAAGGAACTTCTTTTACGTTTCTGAGCCAATGCAACTTGAATTTTTAACAATAGTGACGAGCAGCAGTGTTTACATTACTTTCTATTAAACAACAATAATTGTTTTACGAAAAAAAGTGTCAGAACCTGTTGCGACATGAATCACATACTATGAGATTACGAGTCATATATTGGTCGGAACGTTATATATAAAGGTTTTGGGTTGACAATTCGTTAATGAGAGGAATTTACACTTTTTTTTTTATAATTGAATATATTTACACTTTTTTTAATAGTCGAAAATTCGTTCTGAAGAAGTTGTTCGCAAAACTTTTGACTTTTGTGGATAATTGAAGGAGATTCAAGAAAAATTTGTTAAATCGAGGAATTTTCATTAGATTGAAGTACGTTATATTCAAGTTGTAATGTATTTATAAAATTTAAATTGTCAACAGGTTTCCATAAAAAAAACTACCTAATATTTTACCAATGTCGTGTAATATTAAAATATTTTTAAATCATTGCATTGTGGAATTTCGTATACTAAAAATATTTCCTTTAACCACGTAAATTGCAATATAACATGCAACGAAGAGGTTCCTTTGTCTGTTATTAATGAATTTATGAGTCTGAAATACTTTTTTAATAAACTCGGCGCGTGGGAGCATGGCAGAGTCAGTATAGTATCATTCATACTCGATAGTTTTTTTGATAATTTTACAATTCAAATTGTAATTCTATCGAAATTGCACTTGAGCGAATTTATCAACAATAACATTTAATAAAAAATTTCCAAATAAAATGCTGTTAACCTCTTTTCCAAAGGACGCATTTTTGGAAAATTTACGTTTTATGATTAAATTATTTATTTATATTTGAAAATTGTACCAAAAATAAATTTTAAAAGTTATCCAAAAAATCAATTTTGCTGTTTTTCAGCCAAATTTCAACAGATTTTCATAAAACAAGTACGTTATTGAAAAAATGATTTTGCAATGCAACAAAATTAAAAAAAAAAAAACAGATCAACTATAATGGTCAACATTCCATAAACCATTCTTTTTCACCTTTAGGCTCGCTGTGACTACCATTTTGACTGTTTTAGTGATAGGCGTCATTAGTTATTTTCCTAAGGGATTCTAACTACTATCCAAAAAAGAAATTTTCTTAAGAACTCGGTAAAATTCCAAAAAATCAATTTTGCTCTGACACACAAATTTCATACTATATTCTACTAAATTTGGATCAAATTTCTCAATTTTTGAGTATAATGTACTTACATTTTAAAAATTTTTAAAGAAATAATTGCCAACCCTGTTTTTATATTTATTGAATCATACACATCAGTTATCATAACTAAACCTCGCCTATAACCTATACGTTAATTAATTTTAAGAACCCTGCTGGTTATATTTAGACAGATGATAGAAATCAGCCAATTGTTGAATTACATAATTAAAATATTCTCTGTTCCTTGAATTCTGAAAACTTTAAACGATAACTTTTACGTAGGTGTGTTTTAATAACAAAACTAATAAAAGTAATCAACTTAAAAATATATGGCGTATAAAAGTGTAGATGAATAAAATTTTAATATAAATTGTGTTAAATAATTTTAATATAGAAAGGATATTTTTACGTGGGCTTAAATGTAATAATATTAAAAAATAGTATATCCATTTCATTGTCATTAAAGTTTACAAAGTTAACATGAATTGTTCGCAGAAATATAAAAGATCTAGCTTTTTTGCATATATTTCAGGAAATTTTCTTCCGAGTTCAATTCAATAAAATTAATATTTTAAAATAATACCCTAGCATATATCTATAATAAATTAGGTTAATTAAAATAGTGGAAAGCTGAGGGGATACGGTTCTCACGGAAAGCGACGAAATTGTACGTTACAACTCTATTTTCCACCATGTAGCTCATAGAAACATTCCAAACCCTGTTAATTTTATGAATTAATTCCTAGAATAATAATCTAATATTACAAACGTTAAAATGTATATATATAATGTTGATTTTTTACGTCAAATAAAGTATATATATATATACTTATAAACAAAAAAAAAAAAAATGTAAGATTTTTGTAGAGGTATTTGATTTATTATCTCAAAATTATGTTATTATTCACAAAAATATCGAATTTTATATTGTTATTGATAAATATGGAAACTATAAAATTAAATTATTTTTGTAAACATTGATCGTTGAATATTTATCAAGTTCAGAACTACCTGTCATCAACTTTCAAAATTACCTAAAGATTTCCAATTTTAGAGAATCATAGTTTTTCCCCGACATCGGAAGGTTAAATTTTTGGCTAAACTAATTGACTTTTGTATTATAGTCCTAGAGATTAGTCCAAAAGACAATATATTTAGCAACACAGAACTCAGAAGTACCCAATTGTTTAACAGAACCACCGTTTTGCTGAATGTAACAACATTCGTAGGGTCCTTTATAATCATAAAATTTTAAACTGTCACAGTATTCACTTAGACGAAGTACTAGTAGTGATATAATTATACTAATTGTTAGATTTTTAATCACTGCAAACAAGTCACAACAATCAATTATTATTTTAAAGGTTCCTTAAAGGCTCCTAATTGAATTCCTACACGGTTCCTACACGACTACTTAACTTCGCAATTGATTAACAACTGATTTTAGAAAAATTAATTATTTACCTATCTCGGTAATAAATTATTTTCGAACATATGTTTATATGAACATTTTTGTTTACTTTAAACAAAGGGGTCGTTCATAAAATACGTTCGCACTCAGGGGGGCAGGGGTTCTGCTGAGTGTGACAAGATGTGACAAGGAGGGGGCAGGGGGACTAAGACAATGTGACGTTCGCAGCTTATCAAATAATTTTATTGGAGAATTTCTTTCAACTATTTTTTTTTTTCATTTTTTGTCATGATAAAAAGTATTTTATTTTTAAATATACAGATAGCTAAATTTAAAAATTTTTATTATGACAATTTTAGGGGGAGGAGGCCTTAGTTTTTGTGACGTAATATTTATAGGGGGGTCAGAGAAAGTGTGACACAGTGTGACAGCCGGTTGGACGTGGTGTCAAAATCCTAATTTTAGCGTGACGTATTTTATAAACGGCCCCAAAACAGAACACGACTGAGTGAGGAGACACACTGAAAATAGTCCCGTACAATTTAGAAGAAACACTTGTTTATCTTTTTAAGCGTATCGATAATATACGATAATAATAAAGCGTATTGATTAAATCAAAAATATAAACATAAAAAAACGTTAAAATGTTGGAAATTTGTTTTCATATTACATTATAATCCATGTTATAATGTACGATATGTACATGCTTGATTTATTGTCAAAAAAAAAGTTAATAAACTACACGATGTTATTATTATTATTTATGAAAATATTCCATGTATGAAAATTATAAAATATTATACACCAGAAAATTGAGGTAAACATTAAAAAATTTAATGTAAGTTTTCATTTTCTATGAATAGAACCACTTTTTAATTACAATTTTATTTTTATTTTCTAAATAACCCTTGACATTGATGTTGCCTTGTGACGTAATTAACTAGTTTATGTGATGTGTGAATATCATGAAGAAACACCTGATTTCCATGAGATATCAGAGTTTATATGTACCTAAAGACAATTGTAAGGCCTAATACATACTTATATAAATTAGTGAACATTTTCCCAGACAGTAGAAGTCACCCTTGAGACTTCAGGAGTCCACTTAAGGATAGCTCTGGCATTGAATAATATAGACACAGGCTCATTTGGGTCACTATGACGTGAAACAAAATATAGCAAACCCAATTTGCCTACCAAGATTTTACGGAGGCCATACAACATTAATAGTAATTATTATTGTTGGCAGGATATTGCCGGTTGAATTACCAACTTGATTTTATTCGCAAAAACTATATTTATGTTATTTAGATAACTCTACGGGGGTTCAGTTAGTGAATGTTTGAATTCAAAACTTGGGAGCAACATCGGCAGAGAGAAACTGTGAGTTTTTTATGTTGCCTCTAACCTCGCCAGAATCTTGTAGTTCTAATTGCTTATGAAAAGCTATTTCCATCGATAGACGGCTCTCCTTCCAGATGATGAGAAGCTCTTAAATAGTACGCAAGGAAGACACCTAAAACTAACTCCTTCAGGCCCAGGTGGTTCATATCACCTAAGAAGTAGGTACAAATAACTAACCCTCAAAATCAGTTTTATATCTTCCCAGTCGTATATTCAAAAATTCTTAACAGATTTTCTAGCATGACTCTGGATAAACATACAATTAATTATAAGGAGTAATTATTTGATGAAGCTAAATAACTATTTCAACTATCGTTTATGGACAACAGAGAAAACGCGATCTTTTTTGTCGAGTCCTCCATTTTAAAAACTACTTGCTTTTTCATTGTCAGCCTTTTACGACGCAAATGGGCAAACGTTCAAATTTTGCATTAATTTTGGAACATCCTTATGTAGAGAGTATTCAATTTCTGCCGAATCAATTCAGTTTTCAAACAAATGTTCCCAAAGAAAAGTTTTAGCTGTTTTAACACAAAACTTGAGTTTTATTTTTAAATAAATTTCATTACAATTTTTTTTCAACTCCATAACTTTTATTTGTTTCATTTTTCATATTCCATTTTCCAGGTTTTAAGGCTTTTCTTCACTCACTAGTAAATCCATCGCTAGTAGATCCATATATATAAGTATGTCCATAGCCTTATTAAAGTTATAGTTAGTCTAGGTATGATAATTCAACCTAAATTCATAAATAATTTTATATATTTTTCATCATCTCATGGTCAATTATCTCTTATTAAAGACACGACACATTAGGTAATTATATCAAAACTGAACTACATTTCTCTGTTTTTAGATTTCATATATGAATGACATAATAAATTTAATTATTATATTGGAAATTAATTAAGTTATTAAATTTTTTTAATTTTTATAAAATGAAGGCTTTTTTTTATCATATGTACTAGCCATTAACGGTCTGCTAAGTTAGACACTTCCGTTATATACAAATATCATCAAAAAGCATTTCCCCTGTTGTTTTGACCCCCAGAAGAACTTAAAGGAGCAAAGCGCCTCTCTGTAAGCACTTTGCTCGAAAAATGTGTACAAGTTCATCGATTTCGAACCGTAAAGAAAGATCAAAGATAAAGAGAAAGAAGTAAAAATGGTCTTCTACCTGATTCGGCCTCAGAACTCACCGCAACATTAGCAATTATACCTCTAAAAATATATTCCCCAAACTGTAACTTATTTCCACTTGCAATGTTAAAAACTTGCGAGAAAAGGTGCCTTAATATAGCAAAAAATCATCGGCAAAACAAATATTTTGTATGAATTTAAGGTCAACAAAAGTTACACCATTACAAACAGGCGCCCCAACGATTATAATATAAAAATTATTGATTTCTGATATCAATAAATTGTTTGAATATTTCATTTTATTGATAAAATGATAATGTAATCTCTTGTAGGTGGGTTTTGAATTGAATATTTTAAATCGAAACAATTTTTACTAATATTAAAAATTCGAAAGTGTATTTGTTTGTCCTTAAAGATGACGACTGCAGGGTAGAGAGTGACAGGGATCATGGAAAAAATTATTCAAATTTAAACAAGTTTATAATTTAAAATAGGCTTGAAGCGACGTGTAACTTTTAATAACCTACATAAAAAGTCCTTAGCCATTCTCAGCCTTTAGGGATTTGAAAGTTGAACATTTTAAAATTTAAAACTCTCAGGTCAGAACTAATTGAAACTCTCAGATCAGAACTAATTGAAACTCTCAGGTCAAACCTAATTGGTTTTTTATACATAAAAATTAATTTTGTGTATTATATTAAAATTAAGAGCTTTCTGGGTAAGAATTATTGATTTTCTCCGAAATACTATCGATTTCGAAATGTTTTAGTTTAAAAATCATACATTCTTTAATTTTAATTGGGTAAAAAATCTACCAAAAAATTTAACTCCACAGGGATTCAGGGAAAATCAAAAAGGGTTTCGTACATGTCTTCGAAAACTTATTATTATAACTTTAAAGGGCTATACAACGTAAGCCCACACATGCTGTGCGTGAATAATTTCATTTGAGTTTCAAAAGAAAAACTTTATTTTCATGCACCCCACTATTTTGGATCTTGTTGGAATCGTCTTAAAAAATGGGAAAAAAGATATCCTTCTTAGCTAATACTAATTATTATTCAGATTTATTCCGTGTAAAAACAGTTCAAATTTTTGTTAATTTAATACCAATAATTATAATTGAAATACAAGTTTTACTGTAATTTTGTAAAATTAATAACTAAACTTGGTAAAATTACTAAGAAAAGAAGTTCATATTCACTTGAAAATATGTTAATTAAAAAAAATTTACGTTTTTAAAAATATTATTCCATAATTAATTTTTGAATTTTAAATAGGCGTAACATGCTTATCAATTGATATACAGGGTGGGTCATTTTAAACTTTAAAACTTAAAAAAACAAAATCTTTTTTGAATCATCGTGTGATAATTATTAATAATATAGTGGAAGATAAATGTTATAGTGGAAGCGCAAGGAAACAATACTCTTTTACTCTTACCGGCTCTTCCACAATATCAATTCAGCAACATACAAAAAATGGAAGAGCTAATTAAGCATATTACGGCTAAATCTCTTAACAGGAAGTAGCCTCTTTTAATGAGGCTGCCTCAAACTTATAAAGTTCCATTTATTTTTGTCAGGGTAAAACTCGGGAAAGAACTCGAAGTAAATGGGAGACAGCTTTGAGAAAAATTGGAATCTGTTAGAGTATAATAAAATATCTTTGGATCCAGGCAAAGATCTTTTAAAATGTAAACATCATAATATAAATAATATTTTTTAAATATTTGTCAATGTTGTTTTTTGTATAGTCTTAACTAGACTTTACAAAAACCAGATGTGGTTATAAAAATATCCCAAAAAAAAAAAAAGATTTCATTTTTAAAAATCAAAAAATAGAAATCAAACATCAACAAACTGTTTATTTGTAAATCGAGAAAGCTAAATTTAAATATGCCGTTACTACGTGAAACAACCAGTCAAAAATTATATAAATTAAAATGTTGCCACTAGCAACTTACATTCCTAAATCAACTACCCAAAAACAAAAGAAAAATATTAAATCGAACAAAAACGCACATACCTATAAAAATCGTTTTCCGTAATCATATCGCGAATACTATCCTCTGGATCAACAAAATCATAATTCAATTCATGCTTATTCGGTTTCTTCAACGATTTCACAACATTCACATGATTGTTTGAGCTATTATCACGATCCAAAAAGTCACCTTCCGGTTCACTATCACTATGTACAATATCCGGGATTTCATCGGAATATACACGTTGCATTTCATCAGATGATGTTTGAACTAAATCATTTGATTGTTGCACTTGTAAAACTAAATCATCACTCTTACTATGCTTTAATTCAGCATTTAATTGTTCACTAGGTCTACACAATCTTGATACGGAAGTCGTCGACCCGGATCGACAACCATCAAGTAAACCACTTCGAGGAAAAGTATCGCCACGACTTCGTGTCGTTCTAGACGCTAATAAGTCAGTCATAATACTATATTTTTATGATTTAATTATCACGATACTAGTAACATAATTATTATACTAGACAAAACAGCAAAGTTAATTGATGCTGTTGGCCTTGCATAACGAACTGGTTTTTGAATTGATTTCTCATACAATATTCAATAAGAAAACGTTTTAATTTTATTTATTTATAATTTTTTATTTTATTTATAAATATGAATTCACTAAACAATTCCGACATTTTATCAATATTATATTTTTTTGTATAATTTAACTTTGTTTATGTAGTATGTTAAGTATTTCTTGTATCTGTGATACTTATTATATTACTGTCAATCTGACAATTTTGCTATAGGTAACACAAACATACTGTGAAACACCTTCTTTGTAACATTCCACATTCTGTATTGTATCGATCTTTACGTAAGTGTACAGGTTAAACAGAGATAGTTATTCTTTTCTGTTGCGTTGCTTGAATCTTCTGTTATTCAGTTGTATACATATGACTGGTCACGGAATCATTGTCCAATGAGTGTTGGAGTAAGTGTAGAATGGGTCTAGAACTTCCTTGCGCTTTAGATTTTTCTTGCGCTGCGTAGCTTACGAATTTTCCGAAATAGACCTTTTCATCGATTTGCTTTTGTTCCGGACAGTTGTTAGAAAACTATTCAACCTAAGAAAGTTAAATATATTTTATCTTTTTCAAGCAGCGCTTTTTGACAAGGATAGAAGATATAAGATATGTCTTTACTTGATTGAAAAAAGTCAGAAACAAAAAAGGATCTTTTTGTAAATGAAAAGACCTATTAAGCGGAAAAACTGGCAATATAATTGGTTTCCATGGCAATGATTACTAAACCATGATGCACGAATCGTTTATAGTAGTAGATCGCAAATTGAAAAAGAAACAAGAAACAAATTCCAAATTTTTTGTTTTTTTGTAAAGGATAACTTTTATGAACTTCTATCTAGTATCCAGACAAGTTGTTCTGTATACATATTTTTGGATGTTTCCGCCTGTACCTAAACCAAACCTTTGGTGTTACACTTTGTCTTTTGACTACCGGACGTAAAATTTTTAGTGCAGACAGATTATTTCTAGTAAGTGGATCCCCAGATTAGTTCCTAGAAATATTCCTCTAAAAGGTTGTACGTCCAAACAAATACGGACAAATCTTAATACCTTGATGATAAGGGCGTGACAAATGTCTTGCCTTCTCAGGATGACTGTTATAAATTATTTCTGAAAAAGGACCATATAAAACCATAAAACTCGAAATACTATATAATAATTAAAGGTTGCTTTACTTCCAAGCCAGCCGCAATAACAATTTAACTGTGTCCTTCCGCTTCGCTGACTAGTTCGAACTTAAGAAACAAATATAACCACAGTATATTCATCCTTTGGCATTTGAACTCGCTTAACCCGGAATGAGGTTTAGATACCTAAGTTTACAACCCTTCGATTTACGGAATACAATACTCTCATTTACGGAACTCGGAATATGGTATAGAAGCCTAATTTATATCCCTAAAAAAGGAGTTATAGTGACAGTTGAAGTCTTCGATTTCAAAACTCGGATCATTATTAAAATTATTTGAACATAACTGGTTTAAAATAAATTATCAGCAGTCGTTGACATTATAATATTTCTTATCGAAGCCTTTTTCCAACGAAAAAGTGCTGCTACCTATTGAAAATGAATGCAATTATACCGGTCATAAAGTAGAAAATCACATGGAAAGAAAACATATTTATAACCTCAAGAAATGTCAAAATGGCATTTCATTTAAGAAAATTATTATCTTCCGAATTATACAATTGTAGTCAATTTATTAGCGTTCGTCATGGTCATCATTTAAGAGGAAAACCACCTGGTGTAGCTAGAAGTTTACAGCAGCGATTAGAAGGTAAAAATAACTTGATAATTAAATAAAATGAGGTTACGTAAATCGTCAAATTTTTAGAATTAAATAAGAAAGATCCAGAATTATCGTTACGTGTGGATATTGGATTCCCTCAAAAATCCGTATCACGATCAGAGGAATTAGCGAAGAGAATCAGTCATGCAAAAGAACAAAGAAAAAATCCAGAACTTGAAAAATTGGCGAGAAGCAAACAACGTGAGTTTAAAACGCTTAACTGGAGTTAAGAAGATTTTATAACTTTTTTTTTTGTAATTTTAGTAAAAGTTAATTTGGATGATGTTAATGCCGAATGGTTACAGACATCCGGACCTTACCAAATACGACGAATAGCCGAACATTACGGCGTTTTTGAGCATTTATTCGGTGAAGCTTATTTCACTCCCAGAACAATTTTAAATATTACCTATCCTGTATCAGACGATGAAGTTTTACCTGTTTATTATGGAAATTTATTAAAACCAGCTGATACTAAAAATGTACCGAGTGTAGAATTTGAGAGCGAACCAAATACTTTGTGGACATTGATATTAACAAATCCAGATGGACATTTTACTAAACAAAACGCTGAATATTGTCACTGGTTTGTGTGAGTATCAAAACGAAAAGCAAGATATTTTACTAAAAAATTTACACTAGAACCAAATATTTATAATCATTAGACAAATAATTCCTAAGCGATCGGGCGTTATTTAAAAAAATATTGGTTTCATTATTGAGTTTTATCATATCTGAAAATAGTTTTCACTATTTGAATATATCTTGTGAAATCGATTCGAGAAATCGTCTTTGGTATTTGATTTTAGGCGTTATTTAAAAAAGTGTTCGTCTAATCGTTGAATGCATCCAATTTTTGAATTTTTCGTGTCGAAACTGCTTTAAGTTTTATCGAATATGGAAAGCAAAACATTTTCTCGATTTTTTAAAATTTTCTGTTTTTTAGAACTCGATAAAACTTAGTTTCTAAATCGAAAAATCGTTCTTATGTTATTTTGAGCGTTATTTAAAATCACACAAAAATTTCCTTTTCGGAATTCAAAAAAACTCAGGTTCGAACGTTAATTTGAACTAAAAATTATAAAATTCTTGTTTACTTGACGATGCACGTGTAGTTTTCGATATTTTAAGAATTCGCCTGAAATAGATTCGAGAAATCGCTCTTTGTATAAAATTAAAGCATAATTTTAAAAAGTATTCGTACAATCGACGAATGGAACCAATTTTTTAATTTTTCGGGTCAAATATACTTTGTATAATAATTTTTCGTGTTTAATGTGACCCAAAGCTAAAAAATTCCAGTGCCTTTGACGACTTAACGAGTAGTTTCTGAGATTTCGCAGTAATTTACGAAGAGCGATACCTTGGAGGCAATTTACATTTGTTATGTCAGAAACAACCAATCGTCAAACGAAATATAATTTTGTCTTTTTTAGCCCCCTTTAAAAAACTTCAAAATTTAAAAAAAACGAATTTTTTGAATTCTTTGCTGTCTCGTTATTCAATATTTCACTCTCATTAACATTATAATTTTAGTGGAAATATTCCTGATGGAGATGTATCAAAAGGTGAAACGATATTCGAATATTTACAACCATTTCCACCACGAGGAACAGGATTTCATCGTTTCATTTTCATTTTATACAAACAAGACAAGAAAATTGATTATTCAAGTCTGAAAAAATCTGGACCATGGTAATTTATATGAAAAATGAATGACAAAATAATTATTTACATCGAAAATTTCTCGTTTTTTAGCTTAAATTTGGAAGACAGAACGTTTTTAACTCTAGAGTTTTATCGGGAACGCCAAGATTTTATGACACCAAGTGGATTAGCATTCTTCCAAGCAGATTGGGATAATTCATTAATCGATTTCTATCATAAAACATTAAGTGAGTTTGATATTATTAAGGTTTGGTTAAGACTGTAAACGATTTTATAGCAAGTTCCTCGCTAGCTTCATGGGAAAATTTGAGGTGAAAATTCTGTGATTTTTATGAGGTTGAGAGTACCTCCCCCCCTTTTTGATATCTTATTAAGGTTTTTATCAGACAATACACTGCAGTTTTACAGTACCCTCAAAACTTAATCTCTAAAATTAATAAATAATGTTTCGATTTTTGAATTTTTTATCTTTTTAAATATGGTATTTACAATGGTCTTCGCCAGACTAATTTTTAAAATTTTAACGTAATGTACCAGATTTAATTTTTAAAAGTAGAAGATTTTTCTTTGTAATTTATAGAAAGAAGGTGAAGCAATATACATTGCCTAAATGCCCAAACAACCTTAACGAGAGGTATGCGATTTTTGCGTGATGTGCTCATAGATATTAGTCAAATTATGATTTATTTAAATAGATTCTTAAAAATATTTTCGGTGGGATCGCAAAATATGAGAACTTGTTATCGAAACTAATTTGTGAAAGATCAAAAATCTTTTTAAGTCTGAGCTGATCTGTACTCAAGTAAATAGAACAAGGAAATTTTATATTTAATTTATTTATATTATAGATATGCGTGAACCTTCATTCGAATATGATTTCCCTCCACCATACATACGACCACAAGAATGGTTTCCTCTACGTAAACCGTTTAATATATATATGGATAAATACAGAGATCCGAAAAAAATTACCGAAGAATTATTTCTTAAGAAATTAAAGAAAACAAATCCATTTAAAGGTTCAGAACCACCTTTACCGTTTCCAAATGCAGAGCCCTTGGATAAAAGAATACCGTCTTGGTTAAAAACTGAAATTCGGAAACAACGTTTGGGATGGGGTCGAATTAATGATGTATAATTATGAAATGTTTTTATAAATAAAGTAGATATTAAGATATTATGACTTTTATTTGTGCCTTTAAATAGCGCCTTTTTTATTTATATTCCGAAAGATATCATCATTAAAGGTTGGTTTAATTTGACCACAAATTTGAAAAATATGACACAAATTTAGTGGGATTCATAGGCGATATATCAAAATTGGATATTATTTGAATGTGATAGACTAATATTGGATTTGTTAATAATATTTAAAAGTGTCTCCATGTTAAGATATATAGGAAAAAAATTTTAAGGTCAAGATGCAGGTCAAAATTTTTGGTCCACATTCCTTGTGATTCATTTGATTGTTATATGGGTGTCTCTAGGATTTAATTAAATAAAACTAACGAATTTTAAAACTTGTAAATGATTTTTTTATACAACTATTAACTGTATTTTATAATAATAACATAATTGATTATTATTTTTATAATATTGGACAAGTTTTTAATCATTTATTTATATAATTAATAATAATATATAATATTAATAATAATAATAAGATTAGAATAATTTGTTTTTTATAAATAACCACTATATTTACAAATTTTTTTTTTTCGTTTTTTTTAAATGTTTTGGAATAATTTGTTTTTATTTTTAAATATTAACTACAATTATTATCACCGTTATAAACAGAAAAATAAGTAACGAAAACAAAAATAATTAATTATTATAAAATTTAAATATATAAACAATTGCGGATACTTTTAAATTTCGCCTTGCATACAATGTAATGTTGAATCTTGGGATAATTCATCGATTGACGAATCTAAAACAAGAGAAAAAATATATAAATTTCAAAAATTATAATAATACAGTGATTAATTTGAAATATATCGAGTTGGATACTATTATCGGTGAGTCCTGTCAGTTGTTTTAAAGAAAGAAAAATTCTTAATTAAGTTGGAGTCGAGTTATCGAAAAAGTAAGATTTATAAGTAAGTTTGATCAAAATACATTTTAACAAATTGTTTTATAATGTAGTTTAAGAATCGATTGAAAACCTTATAACTGCGAGTTGTAACTCGCCAACTGGCGATAATAATTCGTACTAAATATAATAAGAAACAAGTGAAAACAAACAATTGACTGAGTTAATTGTTGAAATACCATGTATAGGCAGTGTTGATTACTCTTTCACATTACACATACATACATGTCACACATATACCACTAGTTCGATTTACATCTAGGCATATAAATATCGCGAGTATGACAAAGTACATGCGTTAAGCAATGCATCTAAGTAAGAGATATTATAGATGTTATATGTAATTGCAAAAAAAGACTTGTATCGTGGCTTCGATGTCTTTTCAGCTATACAACAGTTCTTCTGTTGTGTGCCTGCATAGAGTGGGAGAACACATGTATATAATACTGCTCACTTAGATGCATTATATAAAAATTTCAGCTTGATATGTTTTTTCGTTTTTGAGTTATCGTGATGACAGATGGACAGACGATAGACAGACAGACCGAAAATGCACTAATTTAATGATTTTATGAACACCTATACCTAAATTTTGTTCATAGCATCAATATTTTTAAGCGTTACAAACTTGGGACAAAACTTAGTATACCTTGCATATTACATATATGTATAAAATCGAAAAAAATTTATGATTTCTGATTTGAATGAAACTTAGTATATAAGGTAAATTTGACCCAAAAAATTCAAAAATCGTTTTCATTTGTTGATTGAAAGCATAGTTTTTGAAATATCACCCATTATCCCATATTTTGGCTCGATATCTCCGAAACTAGTTTCCTAATCGTTATATAAATACGATTTTTGTAAATTATGGGTCAAAATTACCTTATAAACAGAGTTTTATCGAAATCGGAGTCAACATTTTTTTTTCGATTTTTGTAAAGGGGTACCCCTTAAAAAAATTCCAAAAAATCGAAAAAAATTTATGGTTTCTGATTTGGATAAAACTTAGTATATAAGGTAATTTTGACCCAAAAAATTCAAAAATCGTATTCATTTGATCATTGGAAGCATAGTTTTTGAAATATCACCCATTATCCCATATTTTGGCTCGATATCTCCGAAACTAGTTTCCTAATCGTTATATAAATACGATTTTTGTAAATTATGGGTCAAAATTACCTTATAAACAGAGTTTTATCGAAATCGGAGCCAACTTTTTTTTTTCGATTTTTTCGATTTTTGTAAAGGGGTACCCCTTAAAAAAATTCCAAAAAATCGAAAAAAATTTATGGTTTCTGATTTGGATAAAACTTAGTATATAAGGTAATTTTGACCCAAAAAATTCAAAAATCGTATTCATTTGATCATTGGAAGCATAGTTTTTGAAATATCACCCATTATCCCATATTTTGGCTCGATATCTCCGAAACTAGTTTCCTAATCGTTATATAAATACGATTTTTGTAAATTATGGGTCAAAATTACCTTATAAACAGAGTTTTATCGAAATCGGAGCCAACTTTTTTTTTTCGATTTTTTCGATTTTTGTAAAGGGGTACCCCTTAAAAAAATTCCAAAAAATCGAAAAAAATTTATGGTTTCTGATTTGGATAAAACTTAGTATATAAGGTAATTTTGACCCAAAAAATTCAAAAATCGTATTAATTTGATGATTGGAAGCATAGTTTTTGAAATATCACCCATTATCCCATATTTTGGCTTGATAACTCCGAAACTAGTTGCCTAACCGTTATATTAATACCATTTTTGAATTTTCGGGGTCAAAATTATCTTATAAACAGAGTTTTATCAAAATCAGAGACAAAAAAATTTTCTCGATTTTTTCGATTTTGTATAAAGGGGTACCCCTTAAAAAATTCCAAAAAATTGAAAAAACCAATACTTGTAATTTTGGAATAATTAATAATTTTGAATGGAATACGCAAACTAGAGCTGCCTATTCGTTTAAATAAATTTTCGTAATTTTTTTATTATTGAATATTTATGAATAAACAAATGAAAACAAACAATTGACTGAGTTAATTGTTGAAATACCATGCATAGTCAGTGTTGATTTCTTTATCACATTACATATACATACATGTGACACATACATAACTGATAATCAAGTATATTATAAAATTTCCGCCTAATTGGCGCCCTCACGGGTAAACAGTGATGTTTACGAAAAAATGTTACAAACAAAAGTTGTTAAATTTTTGATAAGGAACATTTTTTACATTTAAACTTTTGTTCTATCTCTCTCGGTTTACAAGATGGGTCCTACGGACCCAAGACCCAATTGACCTATGATGCTCATTTACGAACTTGACCTCACTTTTTACGTCCTGAGTACGCTGTAAAAATTTCAGCTTGATATCTTTTTTCGTTTTTGAATTATCGTGTCCACAGACGGACGGACGGACGGACGGACAACCGGAAATGGACTAATTAGGTGATTTTATGAACACCTATGACAAAATTTTTTTCCTAGCATCATTATTTTTAAGCGTTACAAACTTGGGACTAAACTTAATATACTATGTATATTTCATATATACATGGTATAAAAAGACCCGAATTTGTTAGTTACAATTTCGACTACCAGATGGCAATGCTTGTAGTTGCAATTTTTTAAGGCCAATAAAAAAATTCAAATCAGATAAATCCCGTTAATTGACGATTAAAATTTGTACTATAAAACAGGAAGTGGGCAGCTTTTTCAGTAGTTCCAATTTAGACCACCTGATTACTTACCATTTATCAGGCGATACGACAGATCACTAAAAACGCTTTGAGATCGATTTTTTTTTCGGGTAACACAGATCGAAATGCAGTTTTTTGCATTCGATTAACTATTTAACTATTCAATTAATTTGACTGGATACGTAAGTGCATCTTATAACAAAAAATTTATTACTTGGTACATAATTAACGAAATCGGCCAAATTTTCTTACTCGGGCATTTTCAGGATCGCAAATCACGAATGTGATGTTCAAAAATTGCCTCGATTATCTTTAAATTGTTGTAAAATGCATCCAAAATAATTACTCGGTTTTAGAAGTTTTCGAATCCGATTATTGCAATTATGATGCCTAAAATACTCTTCGGTTTGCCTTCAAGATTTTTCACAAAATTTCATAACATCATGTTAGTGATCAACGACCTCGAAATCCCTGAGTACCGATTTTGGATGGATTTTGTGAATAATCTTGGAGATGAGCGCTACAACTAGGGTACTCTGGTACCCAGATACACCTAGGAGTATTTTAGACATCTTATTTGTGGTCAATTTGTGGAAAATTGAATTACGTATCAAGGAGGATATTACTGGTGTTTAGACGAGTTAGACGTGTTTATTTTTGTGTCCTATTTTTTGCTAAATTAAAGTATCTTAGCGCCTTTAAAATTTGATAAAATCTGTGTTATATTATAAATAAAAAATTGTTCAACGATTTAACGAAAAATTATTCTGGAAAACTGATTTTTTCGGAGTAAATTTTGGTTTTTAAATAATTGTTCAAGTGAGTTGTTTTCAATAAAAAGCCATATTTGTCAACTATATGTTGTTACCTGTTTAATAAAAAAATAATAATAATAAAGTGCTGTGTGTATATGCTAAACGCATTTGGTTAGTGAATTGGTGAATTAAAATAACTATATTCTGTTCAGATTAGTTTAGCATACCTTTGCTGATTCTATGTCAGAATACGAATAATAAAGGTACATTTTATACATTTTGTTTGAAAAAGAGACTGGTATTACTTACATTTTGTTTATAAAAAAAAAAAAAAAAAAAATTAAATAAATAAAATAAAATAAAATAGTGAAAATTAATTGAGAAAGTGTTAGGGAAAGCAAACAAATTGTAAAAACAATCAAAATATAAAATAAATAAAAATGGATCAAAAGCTGATTATTGAAATGTTTAAAGAGCTAAAAGAGGGTTTAGAAAAAGTTAACGATAACTTGAATGAAAAATTCAATACCTTGAAGCTAGATGTTAAAGAGTATCAAGAAAAAATAGAAATAATAGATAAAAAAATTAAAATAATTGAAGGAGAAAATAGAAAAAGAAACTTTATTATTCACGGTTTGATAGAGGGAGAACAAAATTATTATGAACTTGAACAAAAGGTCATGAAGTTGATACGAGAAACCCTTATGCTAAATGTTTCAATTGAAGATATTGACTTTGTTAATCGAATCGGAAAAAAAGACCAAGAGAAGACCAGAGCAATTGTAGTTGGCATGATTGCATTTAGAAAAAAAATATTAATTATGCAATCTAAACATAAACTTAAAAACACAAACATATACATAACAGATGACATGCCTGAATATATGAGAGAGTCAAGAAAGCAATTGATACCAATCATGAATGAACTAAAAGAACAGGGAAAAGAAGCGACCTTTAGAAAAGATAAACTTTTATATAATCAACGATTGTATGATGTAAAATCAGCAAAAGCATTGGTGCATGAGTTCGGTGGTCAAAAAGAAGAAATAAAAATCCCAAACTCAGACCATGAAAATCAAAAATATAAAAAAAATAAAAGAGAAGATAGTAAAGAAGAAGAAAATTGTGAACAATCCTCTCTAATAAAACAAAAAATAAAATACCCAAAAATTGGAGAAAGTTCTAAAGACAAAAGGCACATTGACTTTTTTTTGAGAAGAAGTAGTTCAATGAGTGAAGTAGATAGGAAAAATATTGGAGATGGCTCCAAAAACTGACAAGCAAAACCGAAAACGATTTAACGATGACGAAAAGGCTACGAAAAGGTTATGAATGGACACAGAAAAAACTTCAAGTGGAGGGCAATGGCAAACCCCCACTCAAAACTGCTCAGGAAGATTATGCTCTTCAATCCCAGAAAATACAAAAAAACAAACTAAATACTAATAAAGGGAATATTAATATTGCTTCGTGGAATGTACGAACAATTTCTGGGACACATCATCAGAAAAAACGAGCTGGAAGCAATAGCACTGCTGGGAAAAGTGGAAGGACGCAGGGGGAGAGGGAGAAGAAGAAGAAGCTTCCTAGAAAACCTACCACTTAACTTAACAACAGCCGATATCGTACATTCGGCATACGACCGAAAATTATGGAAGAGCATATCCGTCAACGTCTGTAAACAGACATGACACATCATCATCATCATCATCATCATTTGTGGTCAGCGATTGCGAAATCCACCGAGTAAAAAATTTTGTCCGATTTCGTTAATTATTTACTAAGTAATAAATTTTTCGTATTAAAAAAATGTTAATGAATTGTATATAATCAAAATAGGTCACAAATTTTTTAATTGACTCCTGAATCTAATGCAGAAAACCGTATCTCGCTTAGTAGGAAATCAACTGTAAGAATTTTTGCTAGGAAATGTTTATCTGACGCAACTTCACTCTCTTTTAGAAAAAAAATCCATCCTACAACTCGGGCTTATTTTTTTTTGTACAAGCTTTTCATTCTATTTACACGATTAGACAATGTCATTTACAAATTTACATTTAGTTTTAAAGAAACAGTTCAATGTTTATTATTGTATATGCAACTTTTTTAACATCAAAGTAAAATTGTTGCCTAGCTTAATACAAATCATTGATTTGTGTTTTGGTTGGATAACTTAGGACAAATAATATTGATCTGAAAATCTATTTTTGCTCTTTTCCCTGAGTCGAAATCATTAACCCTGGTGGAAAAAAATATTTGAAGAAAGAATAAGAAATTCTGAAAAAGTCTTAGGAACTTTGAATTTCTCAACGTTTTCGGACTAGTCTAATTCAGAGTTATTCAGAGTTCTTAATACTTTTTTAAAGTTTCTAAAAATTTTTCAGAGTTTCCTAAGACTTATTAAGAGTTATTATTTTTTCAAATATTTTTTTCACCAGGGAATCTCTTCGACAACTAGCGCTTACTAAATTATTGGATAGCTAGAATTTCATATTTCGATAAATTAATTTTAAATAATTTTATAAATTATTAATGTGTAATATTTACCATGCTGTGAGACTAGAGATGGTGTTTTAGAACATTCCTGATGTGATTGAAATGAATATGTTAATTGTAAATTAATATGTCGACCAAAACTACAACTTTCTATTTCACGTACATTATTTACTGAAACAAAACAAAAAAGAAAACTTAAAAAAAAAACTTATTTTCACAATGTTTTATTCTAGAGTAAGATAGTGGCGCTATTGTGGTTATAAACCAAACTATATATTTTTAAGTAATTTAACGCCAATTTATTATCATAGTTATTCAATATTCATTAATTTATTGAATTAATAATGGTCAAAGTTATTTTATTGTAGGTATTTTGTAAATCTTTAGTTGATTAAGTTTTCAATAATTTAATTATTCTCAAGTCAATAAATTTATTATTTACAACAAATTAAACACATGTAAGTTATTAATTTATTGAATAAATAACGAGATTGTATTTAATCCTGAAAGGAATATATTGACAAAATTATATAAAGGAATTACACTAAATTTACAAACAAAACATACCTGAAAGGAATAAATTAAATTACAACGTTATTTAATAGAATGTCCACTAATAAACGTTTATGATTCTAACACAATATAAATTATAAAAATCTTTAGTTCAGGTATGTCAATTGAAACAAAAGTAAACAATTATATCACTATGGAAGTGATAATAATTTACACCTTCCCCCCCGAAGTCATTTTTTGCGAAGTAAAAGGTGACAGCTTACTGCTATGAAAATAATTTGATTCACTTCTTTTCTTGCCACAATCAACTTCATAAAACGAAGATGAAATCCGGCTTAATATTTTAAAAGGCCCAAGGCGAACTTTGTCCATTTTATTGCGATTTAATTTGTTCCCATTCTCTACGTACACAAGATCTCCAATTTCAAATTGAAAAGTTGTTCGATTTTTGTCAACTCTTTTTTTATTTTCCATAAAACTTCTGGATGAATTAATGAAAGCTTGCTGGCGGTCTTCAGCTAAATCACTAGGTGGTTCATATATTGGCGAAATGTTTGATTTCTTGCCTAGGAGCAGATATTGTGGCTCATAGTTAGTAGAGCTATGAATCGTTGAGTTATAATTTTCAACACATTCAGCAGCAATCGTAGGCCATGCTCGTTTATCTCCATCGATAATTTTACACCTAATTCTATTAACTAGAGTTTGATTTAAACGTTCGTTGAGACCATTTGAACTTGCACAATCTATGCTTGTAAAAACAAGTTGGATACCTCTTCTATTTAGGTAATTTTTGAGTTCTACGGAATTTAGTCCAGTATATTGATCGGCAAGAATCAACTTTATTTTATTATTTTTAGCGATCGGATGTATAAGATTTATAAAATCTTTTGCGCATTGGCTTTTTGTAGTAGAAATCCAAGCATACCTGCTAAAATGATCCACTAGTATGTGCATAAATTTCTTTATAGACTTATTTCCGGCAAAACCACCCACTGTATCTATGGACAATATTTCATAGGGTTCTGTTGCAGGTCCAATTCTTGACAATTTTCCAATCAATCTTCCTCGGCGAGTTTTACTTTGCCTACATGTCACACAGCCTTTACAAAAGTCAATGATAAGTTTATCTAAATTTTTGAAATAGTAGTGTTGTCGTATTTTGTTTCTCATTTGTGCAACACCAATGTGACCATAGTGATTGTGCAACTTGTTAATTATTTCAAGGCCTAACTTTTCCGATACAAAAATCCGCTTTCTTCCTTTTAACATCTTAAATATAATATCGTGTCTACGCTCAGTTCCCTTTGCAGTTGTAAGTTCTCTTTGATTTTCATATTGATCCCTCTTTATTTCAGACAATTCTATTAAATTGACCACTTGAATGACATCTTCATTTTCGAAATATTCTAAAACTGGTTGCCGTGATAGTAAATCAGCGATAATATTTTCTTTTCCTTTTTTATATATTATCTGGAAATTAAATTGTGACAAGTAGTGGACCAGATCGCCAAGAATCTCATCAGTTCGTGACTTTGTTCTTAAATTTTCCAATGGTTTATGGTCACTACAAACGAAAAACTTTCGTCCAATAAGATAGTATTTCCAGTATTTAATGGCTTCTTTTATCGCCTTGCATTCTAAATGAATCGTTTCCATTTTCTTTTCTCTTTCTGACAGTTTTCTAGAAAAATAAGCTACAGGGTGTAATAGACCATCTGACTGTGGTTGCCTCAAAGTCGCTCCAAGTCCTTTTTGACTAGCGTCTGTGTCAATGTAAACATCTTTTTCGACATCATAAATTGATAAAATTGGACGGGAACACAGATATTCTTTGATCATGGAGAAGCTGCGTTCACATTCTTCCGTCCAAATAAATTCAGTATTTTTTTTCAGCAATCTGTGAAGGGGCTCAAATTTTTGAGCACTATGATCGATATATTTTATAAAGTAATTTATTGTTCCTAGAACACTTCGAACCCCAGATTTATCTGTAGGTCTTTTCAAATTTTTTATTGCCTTTAAATTTTCTTGTGCTGGTGATATTTTATTTTCTTCAATGTAATGGCCAAGATACTTAACCGATTGGGCTGCAAATTTACACTTTTCGAGCTTTAATTTAAATCCTTCTTCTCCTATTACTTCAAGAAATCTTGAGATATGTTGCATGTGATCTTTCCAATTGCGTGAGAAAATAAGACAGTCATCCATGTAGTTGACGCAAAACTCATCTAGGTTATTTCGTCTTATAATATTTAAAAGTATGCGTTGAAAGATTGCAGGAGCATTTTTCAATCCAAAAGGTAATACTTTGAACATAAATTTCCCGTACTTTGTAACGAAAGAAGTTTTCTCACGGTCCTTTTCTTTTAACCTAATACACCAAAAAGCGGAGTTTATATCAACAACAGTAAAGTATTTACATTTCGAAACTTTTTCCGTTATATCATTTATTGTTGGAAATGGGTAGCACTCTGGGATAGTTATTTTATTTAAGTTTCTAAAATCGATGCAAAGCCTTGATTTTCTTCCATCTTCTTTTTTATATGCGAGTGTTACCGGTGATGCGAACGGTGAATCAGATTCCTCTATTAGATCGGATGCTAGTAACTTCTGTACTTGATCTTTGATTTCACGTTCATCTGGTATAGAACATTTATAAGGGCGGGCCGTAACATATTCATCTCTCATTAACTTTATTTCGGCCTCTCTAGACTTTACTTTACCGACATCAAATTTATTTTTGGCAAAAATTTTCTTGTGATTTTCAATAATATTTAAAAGTTCTACTTTTTTTTCATATCCATCTATGTGATCTAATTTAGGTTTGAACTGATTTTCATTAGTTTCTTCTTGATGGTAAATTCTAATATTTTCAGTGTTTTTCTCTTCTTTTTCATTATCATTGATTTTACCTTCTTTATTAAAATTTTTAACATCTTTATTATCTTCTTTCTTTACATCTCTATTATCTTCTTTATTGACATCTTTATTATCTTCTTTCTTTACATCTATATTATCTTCTTTCTTTACATTTTCTTTATCTTCTTTATTTTCATTTGTAATTATTTTGTTAGAAATTTCACAAGATTTCTTCTGATTTTGATTACTTCTTATTTGGAGCATCTCATCATTTTTAGGTTTTTGGTATATGTTTAAATTCTCGTCTTGAATTAGTTTAAATTTTTTAATAGCATCTAAACCTAGTAACAGGTCATAAGAAAATTCTGAATTTTTAACTACAAAAGTATTCAAATTGTTTGTAATATTTCCAATTTTAAGCTTTATGTTTGCCCGGGCCGAACTAAAATTGAAACCATTAATTGTCTTGAATGCAGTGTTATGCTTTAACAAACTTGTTTTTAATACATCTACAACTCTTTGATTAATTAGACTCACGTTAGATCCTGAGTCATACACTGCTTTTATTTTCATTTTATCATCAATAATTACGTTTACATGAATTAATGGAATCAAATTATCCGGGCTCTCTAGTTTAAAGAATTTCGGTCAATTTCTATTTTCATCATTTCAGCCTCATTTTCTGAATCAGATTTCGTTTCAATTAAATTAGATTCTTTTTTCTGAGCGTACAGTATTTTATTTCGGCATTCGTTAGAGGGATGAAATCGATTTTTCCAACCAAGAGCTTCACACATGTAGCATGGTTTTTTCAAGGGTATATCAATTTGTTTCTTTTTAGTCGATTCTCCTAATTTTGTTTTTTCATGCCGATTATCATATGGTTTATTTTCTTTCGAACGTTTATTATATTGACCATCTAGCTTTCGGAGTTCATTGTATAATTTTTTTATAGTGTTAATGTCTTCGCGATCTAGCTCATCTTGAACTTGAGATGGTAAACCCATTACAATCAAGTTTATTCTGGAACTCATAGTACTATCACTTTCTACTTCTAAACATAAATTTTCTTTTGTTAAAGCGTAATCGATCAATGAGCCGCCTAAGTATTTATAGGTATATGCTTTTCTGACAGCTGTCCAACCTTTGTCAATAAAAATGGAAAAAAATGAATTTCGCCATTCAGACCAATTAGTTAGACCAAATTTTTTCAAATTTCCTTCATACCAGTGTTTGGCCGATCCAGCGACAAAAAATCGTAAAGCTTCAATCATCTGGGTACCACTTTTTATTTTATTTCGGTCACATTCACTTTCAAATTTAGAAAACCACTCAGAAGGGTTTTGTGTTTTGTCATATTTATCAAGAACAAACTTCTTTTCTATATTTTGCAATTTTATCTCATCTTTGTCATTTAATTTTAATTCTAATTCCTTGATTCTTTTAATTAAAAAATTTTCTTCTTGGAGTTTTTCACTCACATCAAAAAAAACTACAGATTCCTGTAACGGATAGTTTTTGTAGCTAAGGTTTCCATCTTCATCAAAATATTCTTTTTTCAAATCCTCATCTAATTTAATGCCAATTTTTCGGAAACCATTAATCGGTTTAATAGCAGCAATTGCACTTTTAATGGTGGTTTTTGATGATAATACCTTATGTTCATATAAATTTTTATGTTCATCTGGTAAGCTAAACCATAACCGCTTATCTTCGGATAGTCCAGCTAATTCAAAATATTCATCGCTTCTTCTTATTAAGTGGACAAACAATTTTTCCATCTTAAATGATTGTAATTTAATTTGTAAGTTATTAATTTATTGAATAAATAACGAGATTGTATTTAATCCTGAAAGGAATATATTGACAAAATTATATAAAGGAATTACACTAAATTTACAAACAAAACATACCTGAAAGGAATAAATTAAATTACAACGTTATTTAATAGAATGTCCACTAATAAACGTTTATGATTCTAACACAATATAAATTATAAAAATCTTTAGTTCAGGTATGTCAATTGAAACAAAAGTAAACAATTATATCACTATGGAAGTGATAATAATTTACACACAATATTAATATTATAGAATATTTGAGGCTAGTTTTACCTAATGAATTCAAATACAGTAGAATCTCGATAACTAAAACCTCGGTAACATAAAAACCTCTGTTACTTCAAAAAACACTATGTTCCCTTCCCATCAGAGCCCAAAACCTCTATAACTTAAAAGACGCAACCTCTATAACTTAAATAAATAATCTCTGTATAGGCCCTCAGTAACTACATAGAAACATGTACATACCTCTATATTAACTAGCGTACACAGAAACATGTACATACCTCTATATTAACCTTTACCTAACATAGACACTTGATAACTTAAAACCTCTATAACTTAAAATATTTTGTGTTTCCCTTGGACTTTAACTTATCGAGATTCTACTGTATTATCTTTTGTCCTATTATTGAAACTTATAATTTTTTTAAGAAATCCTTTTAAATATTCATTGGTGGTAACAAATCTATAAAGAAAAGCGGTTTTCTATCGCTTTTGAAGTTCGGATGTTATAAATATTAGTATTCTACTTGGCCTGGGTGCATTTATTTTTCGAAAATCCTGTTAATTTTCCCAATTTTCATTTTTCACACCCAGGGGAATAAGAAAAATTTCTATGGTTCCAGGGCAGGTAAGAGGTGTGACCTATTTGAAGATGAATAGAAAATGGGATAGGATTTGTACTTACTCTGGGACTACACAAATTTTTGTTATTCTATTGTTCTATTTCGTATTTATAATAACACTCGGCTGGAAAGTCGGAATCCGATACAAAGTTCAGAGAAATGTGAGAGGAATATGTCCATCTGTCCGTCCGTTAGAACGATAACTCAAAAAAAAACTAGCGTGTTCTAGACTTTGAATAGTCCGTAATTTCATTACAAAAATTAAAATTCAGTATACATAGAGTGTTTGAATAATAAATAATTTCTACTAGTTGCGATATATTTTTAAATACTTACATTGCGTCTTCATTTTGCCAGTATTAAAATGTTTTTTTTGTCGTGCACGTGAATTTTGAAACCAGACTTGTGTAACTCTTTTACTTAAACCAGTTATTTGAGCAATTCGTTCTAAATCTTGACCATCAGGATTTGAATCTAATTGAAAATTTGCTTGTAATACTTGTAGTTGTTCTTCAGTAAATGTAGTACGGACACGTTTCGCTTTATTTTTATGATATCCTTCAGCATCACAGCCATCTAAAATTTATCTTTAGTTAATTATGAAATAAAGATTTTTGAGCGAACTCAATAAACGTTCCTGAATTTAAGTATTTTTGATTCTATAGAAATTATGTCAAATAATTATTTTGGTAAATTTTTGATCTTTTAAGGTTTTTGGATACTCAATTATTTAAAAGAAATGATTTTATAGAAACATAACTAACAAAATAAGAAATATATTTTGCAGATTTGAAGCACAATCTTACTCTTTGCTAAATCAACCCTTGTGGAAATATTTCAAACCAAAGACTTAAAAAGTTTTACTAATTCTGACTTTAATACTAACTCTTTAAGTCTTTTGTCTGAAATATTTCCACAAGAGAAGCTTAATTAGTATATTATGCAATACAAGGACAGAAAGTTTGAAATTCATTTTTGAGATTGAGATTCATTGAGCCATGATCAAATCGCTCAGTGTAGGGCTCTCCAATTTTCTGCCCATGTGATATTTACTATTTTTCTTTATTTTCGGCCGAAAGTATTTGAAAGTATTCTACCGAAATGTCTTCTAAATGTCGGACTTTCTGCTTCCCAACAGAAGCAAGAAGTAGGTATGTACTTTCGGCCGTGGAAAAAGAAAAAATAATTTCAATCCTAGTTGGAACGGGAAATTTCATTTTTACAGTATTTATTAAAGTTTTGTCTCAGTTTAAGTGCGTTTTTGAATTCTGAAATAATATTAGTAGACTATAATAGCTGCTTCATCAGCTACCGATAAGTCTGTAAAAAGAATTGACCTCAGTTAAAAGATCGATAAAAATATCCAAAATTATTCAAATTTATATCTAAAGTTCCCAAAATAACTAGTAAAATTTTAGTGGGTTTAAAAATAAGAACCGTTATTGATTTTCGCTCTTAACTTGAATTTGTAAATAATTTGAATTGCTTAGTTGAAAAGTAAATAATAAACCTAAAAATTACCATCCGATGAGGTGGTTCCTCCATCTAACGTTTCTAAATAATGCGCTTTACATAATACTCGATCCTCGTGTAAGGCAAATTCTTCACCAGTACTTAATTGTCGATGGCATGCAGCACATGCAAAACATGCTAAATGATAAACATGATCACGAGCTTTTCGTACCCAATCACTTGCTGATATACCACGACAACATACAGAACATTTGGCGCCAAAACTTCTGGAACAAATGTACACATTGCGTTAAATTTCTGACGTAGATACTAAAATAAACTTTACACTGTTAAAAAAAAGTACTAATTACAAGAAAGTGTGTTCTTAATTAATATGGTAAACAGTATTTTTAAGTTGTAAAATATTTATTTTCTTGTATTAAGTGTTTAAGAAGAAGTTTGAGAACAAATATTTACTTGTTATAAGAACATCAAAAGGTAGGTAAAACTACTTCAATCTTAATATTTACTCCAATCTTAATATTTACTCCAATCCAGTAAATTTTTACTGTGTATAATTAAATATGTCTTGAATTTTCAATAATTTTTACTAAATACATGGTAATAAATGCTTGGCGTTTATTATAATGCTGGTATGGTATAGGGATAGATACTTAAAAAGTATCTGATACTATATTATATTGCCGTAAGATTCATAACTATAGCGTTATTTATAATACCGTATGTCTTATGGTACAAAAACTTTGGGACCACTTACATTAGTACATTAGTAAATATTAATTTCAACTCGAAAGTCTTGAGTCACATACAACATTGTAGATGTTGCAATGCTCCTTCCTTTTCCGCTATGATTTTTCAGTATAGGTGTAAAAGCATCAGTAGCTTTACAGTGTTAAATAGTACTATTTAAGAAGTATTGAGGATATCGCCAGTCCTTATGGATATGACACCCATACTGACATCGGCTCATGTGCCATAACTTACTATTGCTCATGTTCAAATGGAAGACACTAGAATTAAGACACATCGTGAAAATAATGAGTATTTGAACCTCGAATTTGTGACAAAAGAGATTGCAGTGGTCGGAATATGTCTAGAGAATAAAGCTAGGTAAAATGGCAAAAAGGGCAGTAATTGTTGAGAGCGAAGATTGTGAGACTTATAAAGTAGAAAAACTAAATATATTATTAATTGGAAAGGAAAGCCAGCAGGAAATAGGTCTCTTAATTGATTTTTGAATTGAAAACTCAAAGTAAATTCTCCCGTGATTTTATGTACCTACATGGAGAAACTAAGAAATCTCTCGGGCTTAATATATCCTCAATTTGAATTAGGTATACTTGGTATTTGATAATAGGTTGCATTATACGTTGTTATAGACCATAATTTATATAAATAGCACAATGAAAGCCGATATCAAACAAAACCTACATAGATACAAAGATATTCATCACATCAATAATGATGAAGATACTTCTCCTAATTCAGTACTTCAGTCTATAATACAAACAGTTTAGAAAATATTGAAGGTATCCTTAAATTTTTTAACTACATATCGAACATTATTTGCGATTATATTCGTAGATCATATTTAGCTCCAATTTCACATTGCAATTAAGTTTATTGGTTTTATCGGCGCTCCCACCATTTTATCACCATACAATTTCATGGTTTAAAATAAATAGTTCTAAACCAGAGTAGGTATATGTAATTACCAGAACCATTCCTAATTTTTAAGTTATGTAGATTTTTAAATATCGGACAACAGAGAAGGCAAGTTTGTAATTTTACAGATGTTTTTTTTCACAGAAAACGGTTAGTTACGTCGCTTTACTAAGTTTAAATTTCTAGCACGTAATTTCAATATAACCAAATATCAGAACGCAATCGTAGGAGTAAAATAACTTATTGTCACCGAGAAAATTAATTTCATACAAATAATTTTAAAACAGATTTATCTTTAACAGCTTCAATAATTTAGTTCTTGAAAAGCTCAGATTTTGAATAGCTGCTTACTCGGTGTTACTAAACTATACTTGAGATCAATTTTCTACCTGTTGTAAAGAATTTGAAAAAAACATGTATCTACAAATTTGTACGACGTTGATGAATGTAGTTAAAAAACTTTTTTCTCCCGTCAATTTCCGAAGCCCTACGTGTTTATTTCTGTACGGCATTTATGTTATTAGCTTCGACTATTTATGCAGAGTTAGTATCCAGGAAAGCCGTACATATTCGCTGGTGCAGAGTTGAGATTCCAAGGAGTATGATAATCATTTTTTCACCTGTAATCACCTGTAGGTACCGCGCAAAACTGACGCCATGGTGATTAAACTTACTGTTACATATAGGATCATCTTTTTCACCAAGTTACTTGGTGGCTCATTTCACCCGATAAAATTCCGGCATGGGCTTCTGGTCTATTGTAACTAATATTTGTTTTGTACAGTTGAAGCTCAGATATGAATTTAAAAATCGATTTAGAATCGATTTTTGTAACTATAGAAGTTAAATTTTTGTTTCTATAGAATAGTGAAAATAGTCATAGATAGAAAGTTTATCTTCATATCTAGAATAGCTACCTTTAGAATAACGGTTTTGATAAAATTTTATGTAGACAGTACATTCTTCGGCTAATGGTTTTTGATCGCTAAAACTAGCCAAAATGAAATACTTAAATGAATGTTTGAAAAATAACAGCATAGAATTTTTTTCTAGATTATAATATTTTCTTTAGTTTCTGCAAAGAAGCATTTGTGGGTTCTAAAAATAAAAACGATAGGTTCGATTATAAAGATATTTAACTTTTTTGAGAATTGTTCTGAATAAATCCTCTTAGAATATTCAATAAATTCTGTGTACAACTAACAACAAACATAATAGTTGATAGTTGAACAACAAGTATGAAGTGACTTGACTTTGTAATATTATGTATAAGAGATATATCTACTATAAGCAGTAATATATATTACAAATGAATGATAATGAATATTATTGCGATCAAAATCAAAGACATTCATATGTACACATGATGCCTCCCAGTGGCCACATCACTGACTTTGTATTATATATACCTATAAACGTATGTATGTTGTTTTGTGTTGTATGTACATTTCAATGATTTGACCCAACAATATTGAACATATACAGCAGATACAACCACGGGAATGTGCTGTATCACTTTAGGGTCAAACATAAACGTTATAGCCCACCATGACAGCAAATCGATATCACTGTTCTGTTTGTTGTAGTGATATTCAAAGTTTTCGATATAAACATTATTTTGAATTGATTTAATTCTTTTTTTCTATTATTATTTTGAATCGATACTTTTGTTGATAAACGTAAATATTGAGACTTTGTTTAATGTAAATATTGGGTGATTTAATTTGAGCTTTCTTTGGTTATGACTCTAACACGATCAGTTCATTTTCACAATAAATAATGTCAAATGCAGTCAATCAATGTTGACAAAAATGAAACTGTTTTATTTATCCGTAATTATTCCATTTTTTACGTTTTACGTCAGCAATGAACGATGCTAAAAGGGAAAAATAAAAGGAAAATGAAGTGCGCATATCTACTCCAAAATATTGCTAAAATTACTAAATGAGTAATATACCGGCTGTTTTTTTTTAACTTCACATAAACGTGAAACTGGAAAAGTTAGTTTAATCGAGGAAAATGCTACAAACGAAAAATGTTTCAAAGGCACACATCTTATACAGGCATTGAATTCGATCTAAGTTTTCAGGTTCAATTAAAACCGCACTCTGATTTATAACCAGAGTGACGTTTGCCATTAGATGAATATTTTAAATTTAAAAGTTGTTCTTTATAAAAACGCTAACAATTTTTTTTTTGAAACATTTTTTTGTTGACCGAATAGTTTATAGAGTAATTGATACCAATAATCTACCTTTTTACGCGTTTTACGCGAATTTTGGAAAAACTTATTTTGGATAAAAATTTCCAATTCGTTTTTGCTTAAACTGTACGGTTTGCGGAAAAATGTTTCGAACAAAAAATGTTACTATTTTAATCAATAACAACTTTTTATTTTGAAGTGTCCATCTATCTTAGCTCAGTTGGTTAAGGCGTAACCAATTCCGCGGTATGCTTAGGGTAGCGATTCCTGCCGTCGCAACAAAATTAATTTAATTAATAGTTGTGATGGGCTGGTTTAGTGTATGGTATATGCATGAAGGAGTTGCACTCAGTCTCTGAAAATGAGGAGCTGTTAAATGAAATTATCAGCGGAAAGGTGGTAGACACACATATATGGTATCACAATGGGCTCTATAGCCTAAGTGTGTCCTTCGTGGACAGCCAATATAACGTTTGAATTTTTATGCAAAGTCTATTTAGGGTAATGAGACTGCTGTTGAAGATTCAAAAAAAGTCATTCAAGTGTTAGTAATCCAAAATATTTAATGAAAAATATTAATTATTTGATTGGTTATATGGTAATAAGATTTTGTGGAAAAATCTTTAGCCTTCGTCTATAGACGAAGCAGTAAAAGTTTGGGGATTAATGCTCGGTTATGATCGTTTCGCTACCTGTTTACTTTAAATTTAATCTTAACAAATATTTTCAAAAATATTTCTGTAAAAATAATGATAATCACCGTCGAAAATTGTCACTTTACATGTCAATTGTCAAAAAAAACTAAAAAGACGTTGTTTATATTGATATTTTGACCCGTTGTACACTTATACAGTTAGTCATATCTTATAAACATCTATAAAAAATATATTTATATGATAGGATTCAAAATAAAAATTGATTAATTAATATCAAAAAAAAGATGATGTGTATAAAAATTTTTAAATATTTCTGGTTTGTGAAGACAATATTGGTTTGAAGCTGTCTGTCATGTTAAACATGAAATATTTGTGATATTACCACACACGATACTTCATATACAGATTTGTGTATTTTGACATTGTATTACCAATAAAAAACAAATCGTTGTGGATCTGATGATTAGAAATAAGCTAAAAAAAACTTTCTGTTTATTATCATTTTGTATAAATATGAACTCGCTTAGTTGATAACAACTGGTGCACATTAATTTGACTACCCCGGGACCTCTGGATCTTTAAACGCATTCTCGAAAATTATCGAAAAGTTACTCCAAAATGAAATGTTTGTAAATTTTCATCCCCCATCGGTAAGTATGCGTCACTTTTTAATTGCTTTCGTTTTTAAAATTTATTCTAAAATATTTTGAAATTTTTTGGAATTTGTCACAAGAACCATTGGTTTAAGTTCACCTATAGTTGTTCCATTTTGAAGAACTCAATTGTGAAAAACAATATTTTATGCTCACAGTACCTATATTAATATACAATTTACGATAGACTTTCTTGACTCCTCAACGCTTCCACCCTTTTGTTAAAAAAATTCGTAAAAATTTTAATCGGCTGTGTACAGTAACTCTACCAAAAATTCTTGTTACTAATGCAATATCAAGTTATTAATGTTCACCATTAATGTCTTTCGTTTCAGACAATTCCGAGTCGAATGACGAAAACTGCATCTTTCTAGCACGTCTAGAACTGCCTTAGAATTTGTGTGGTCAATTTCTTGACTATTTATAGTATGAATTGATATATTAAACACTTCAAAACATGGTACAATTAACAATTGGGTCGTTGAATAAAAAAAAATCATCAATTTTTGTATTTTACTTTATTTTTTATCATAAATAAATTGAACTTCCCCAAGAAAATTTTGTTTAAAGCTATGTATAATTAAATGTAAGTTAATTAAAAAGAATTTACAGATTACAACTGTTTTTTGTAGAAAGTGTGCACAAAGTTCGTTACATAGTAATGTTAAAATACTAAAGCTTATGTATAAATACTTGCTTTGCTCGCAAAGGAGTTCTCCCCTAGGCAGCAGTGGCGGCCTACGGCCTTGGTTCTGCGTCGAAAAAATCATTATATGAAAAAATCAAAAAACCACATCTTTCAAGCTTGTAAAGAGAAAAATGGTAGTTTTAGGGATGCTTTTTCCATTTTTTCAATCAAAATTTTCTATTAATTTGACTTTATTTTGGGACGATTGCTGAAAATACCATCATGTATAGAACAAAAAATATAATTTTGGGGATGTTTCCGATCTTCCGGGGGTTGCAATTACAGAGTTGAAGTCTTTCGTTGCAGGCAATGCGACCGAATGACGAAAACTGCATTTTTCTAGCACGTCTATTATGCCACAACGATGCTTTACGAAAATGATTTCTTCGGGGATTTTTGTTTCTCTTTTGAAAAGTTTTTTAAACTATATTTAACTTTCAAATTATTATAAAAAAATAAAAAATAAAAACAGTTTTTCAATATAACTTCTATGGGATCTTTCCATTTTTGAAATAAAAAAACTTTGTTCAACAACTCAGTTGTACACAATTTTTGATTTCGATTTTCGGGTCGAATACAATAATTTTCTATTAGAACACTGAAGATGATGATGAAAGCATATGATAGGAATTCTATTACATCTTTTTACAAGGGCCGATTTTGATTATTACGTGTAATGTAATGTACACAAAGGTATATCTTGTTTGTGAGAATCAAAAAAATTATTGTGAGTTTAAAAAATATTGATTTTGACAAGTGTGTCGTTGTTCAATTTTTTATTTGATTCTCATGATTTGTTTTCAGTTGGAAATGGCGCATCATGCATCATCTGTGATGAATTTTTCATACATTTTTAAATATGAATATGGGTTGATGTATTGGGTCAAAAATATTTTAATGTATCACACAATCTATACTTTTTGGGTTATTTCTTTTATACCTTCCTGATTACTTTTTCAGTAGAACTTTCCTCAATATCTTGATCTCAAATTTGCAAAACTTTCAATATTGCTAACAACCGATAATGAGTCGTTCTGAGTAATCTGAAACTCGCTGTTCTAAATTTATCATCTAGTATAATGAACATAATGCGTGTAACATTGAGACTAAAATTACTCAAAAACCGGTTTATTATCGGCATTTGGGGCCATTGAGATTTTCGATCGGGACATTTGAAATAGAAATAATATTTCCGACATGTTTCTTCAGTCTGGGAATAATTTTTACTTTCGGTTTTAATAAAAACAATACTAAGATAATTATTATAATTTTAAAATTAAAAAAATTTGGTATATTTCAAATAGTCAAATGAGAAATATGTAAAATTCAAAGATAAAGTATTTTGCAAATCATTAAAATAAAATCAATACAGTGACTGTACTATACATGGAATATGTTTTAATTGAAAAAAAAAGGTTTTAGAAATCTTTACGAAACCTTTAGTACCCTCTGCTAATACCAAAAAACACTTTTGTAAAGAAAAAAATAGATAATTGTTCATAAAAATGTACTATTAAATAGACAAAATAGACCCGGAAAAATAATCCGAAACAAATTTCTGTAACAGTGTTCCATTTTTGAACGCAAGGGCTAAAAACTTCAGAACCCAGTCCACTTCTCTATAGTCGACAAACACAACCCTATCAACTCGTAATTACAACAATACTCCGGACCTATAAAATTTTCGGTCTTTATTTTAGTTTATTTTTTCCGGGTCTATTTTTTCCGATTACTATTTGATACCGTAATTTGAGCAACAATTTTTAAGTGGAGTTTTTTATTTAACAAAAAAACAATTTTATTTAAATTATTTTGGTATTATAAGCCTTTCATTATTCTAGAGATCTTTTTATGTATAGCTTGATTTTCTTTTAAACATTCTCAGATATAATTGAAACAAATGTAACAGATCACTCTTTCCAAAACAATCAAGTTTTTAGTTGGCTCTTAATACTAACATGATTTTTTTTTAAAGAATCAAGCAAATCTTTTTACATAAGTACTCAATACTCGTATAGTTCATGAAATGAATGTACTCTTTCGAATCATTAGAATTACTCATCAATTTTTCAACATTGATATTATTTAAGTATTGAAATCAATAAATATAATTCTTGTTTTATGTACTTACATTTATTATAGAAAATATTAAACACACAAATTATAGATATAATCAGTGGCGGCTCTATCAATGTGCCCGATTGTGATAGGTCTAAGGATTCTGTTTTGAACGATTTTGAGCAAAAAGCTATAAAAACCATAAAATTATGCTTTAAGCTGGAATTATTAGAAGAAACTAATTAAAAATTTATAGAACATCATTTAAAAAAAAATTACAAATTTATTTATTTTTTCACGTATTGTTCTTTCTGACCGTCTCAATAATTGTGGTATTCTACTATATTTGAAAAAGTACTTCAAAGTGTCGATTTTTCTAATAAAAAGCCAAAAAAAATATATTTCGGCAAATTAAACACGTTTTCTTGCCATAACATTAAATTAAATTCATTAATCATTAATCTTTTTTATTCTTGTAAAAAAGCTGTGAGCCATTTTGGTGACGTAATATTGGTAAAATTAACAGTCGTTTACGTAATCATTATATGTAAAAATAAAATTGATGGTAACATAATCTACAATTACTATGAAATATTTTTGCTTATATTTTGTCACATCAGGGCGGCTCGTGTTTTAGGTCACGTGAAAAATGTGCTTTTATGACTCAAAATCAGAATATTTAAATATATTTCTACATAAATTTTAATTTTTATCAAATTTTATAATTTATTTTTCACGAAAGTTTCGGTTTCAAAACAATTAAAAAAATTATGTTAAGGCCTACTTTTTAATAATGTATCTATTTTAAGATAAATGAAACATTTGTAGCTTGCCACAAGAAACCAATATGCTGGGGATTAGGTTTGATGGGATTTTCACTACACATTATTATTATTCTGCCTCGATTTCCCAACGCTTCCACCATTTCCAAAGAATTGGCTTGTGGGAAGGTTTGTATGTCTGTCGCGCACGTACGTTCAAACACTTGACTTAAGATAAATGGAAACTGTTAGAATGGAAAAATTTTGTTGATATGACAAACAATTTTCGAGATAAGTCGTTCTTTACAGTCACCCTTTCGAATATGTTTTTCGTGAATTTATTTGAACATTCAAGGCCTTAAGTTTTACTAAAGATCTACATATTTCGTTATAAAAATCCTGATAATTAATTAGATGCATTTTAAGAAACAGGAATATAAATGTTTGGTTTGTATATATGCTAATTAAAATTTACTAATCGTGTATACTTATAATATTGCACTTATACTTTGTAGCTAGCTTAAGTAATGTATGTATGAGAGAGCTACTTGTAAGTAATTTGAATAATACTACAAAATATTGCACAACACATCTCTGGTTACAACAACTGAAGTAACCAACAGGTTCAATTAGAAAGATTTAAGACTATGTAAAATAATTATTTTACATGTAACGAAAAAAAAAAGTTAAAAACATTCATTTGTAATTAGGAAATTTTATTAATTTATATCCATCATTTTTTTATACACGATCAGTAAATTTTGTATCATTTCATAAGTTTAGGCTGAAAGTTAGCCCTATCTTCAGAAGAATTGGAAGTATTAATGGTAGAAAACAGACATTCATACATTTACTGGTTAAATTTAATTAAAATTTTTATATATCCTGATTACAAGTTTATATAATTTTTTAAATTATTTTTAGTGTTTGAATTCCTATCCAAAGTAGTCCAAACATCTTAGGCTTTTACCTGGATATCTACCAGAATAAGCTGAATATTTGGACAAACCTTTATTTTGATAGTGAAAATGTTATCTCAAAAGTCACATTTGATGGTGTGTCAGCATCTTTAGATACTCAAGGTCAAAGGTCGCAAAAATCAGTTTTTTGAGATTATCTCGTTTTCTTTACCTTCAATTGTATTTACATTTATTATAAAAGTTGTAGAGAATAAAATTCTCTACAAATTTTGTCTGAAATTTTGTTATACGTTGAACCGTTTTTAGAGATGATATTGGCTTTAAAAAATTGCTGTAGCAAACGATGTGGTATTTTGCTTCAGCAGCAATCGAGTCATGCTTGTAGGGCTCGTAGGATATCCGATTTTTCACATTTTTCTTCTCTATTTCAAAAAAGGTTCAACGTATAAAAAAAGAACGAAATTAGTAGAGAATTTTATCCTCTACAACTTTTATAATAAACTTTTATCAAATTTGACATGACAAATAAACTTTGATCATGAATATTTAAAGAGATGGACACGTGATCAAATGTGACTTTTGGGACTATATGTTCAATCAAAATGAAGGTTTGAACAAATATACAGCTTATTCCGTTCCATTCCGTTATTGACTCCTTTTTGACCAAGATGAATGAATGGATTAAAATACTAACTTGGCTTTCTATTTGGCTTTCAAGGCAGACTTTTTTCGGTGCAATCGATAAATAATATGAGTCATAATATGAGTCCAGTTTCATTTTTTTATGATATGAAAATTTCTTACTACTCACTTTAAAAATTTCATCGCGTACGCTTAGCCACGATATAGTTTATTATATCACATATTCAATTTTTTATAATATTTATAAAATCGATAAAATGTATGACCATTTTAAAGAATTATTCACCACAATCATACTAAAAATAATAACATAATAAATTTTTATAAATATAAAATTTATTTAATAATTATTATTATATATTTTTGTTATTATACGACAGCTATATTTTTGAACAGAAGCAATATTTATTCGAAAACGATATGACAAAAGTGGTTATATTTAATCGTATACATGTAGAATATAGATATACTTATTATATATGTTTTTTTAAATAATATACTTTTTTTCAAGATTTCCGGCCCTTCAAGCCTTTGATTTTGACTTCAGATAAATTTATTTATGAAAAAAAAAAATTCTTGTATTATTTATAAAGTTTATTAAAAAGTTTAAACCATATCAAAATTTTTTTTTAAATATTTCAAGTATAACATTTATGTTTGTAAAATTTTTTATTTTATTGGTTAATAGATTTGTTTTTATACTTGATTGAAACTTTTTAACTGAAAATTTAGAAAGAAAATAATTATTGCTCGGATTGTTTGTAAAATATGGAATATAGTATGGTAATATGGCAAAATTTGGCCCGGAATTTGTAAAATTTCGTATCTTGAATGTAGATAATATTTATTCACTAGAAACATTAGGCATAAAATAATGCTTCACGTTAGAGCTACGTCACGTAAGAGTTCGAGAACTTATCAAAGAGACATTGCAGCTAGTTAGCCCGTCAGCACTCGTGTCAACCGTTCGGTAATCTTTAGTAATGAGAGACTTGCTTAGGCGTACAGATATTTGCGTGTTAAATATGCTTTAACAGCAGCTAATTAATAATAGCCCGATTACGTGATTATTGAATGATGTTTGGGAGTGAAAATATTAGAATAGAGAAATAATCTAAGTAATTAAATGCATTTTAACTAATTTCACCATATTTCTATCAAGTTTTTTAATTTACTGAGAACGACTTATATTTAAATAAACAAAGATTTATACTGTACAGTGTCGCATATCCATAAACTAACGAAAGTACACCAACAGTCCCGAAAATTTTCAGTCAAAATTTTTTGCTTACGCTTTTATTCTCACAAAGAGAAAAGTTTTTGAAGGACTTGAAAAAAAGAATTTTTTCTATACTGTGAATTGGTTGAAAATTTCCGAAAACTTCATAATTCGAAGATAGATAAAATTGTAAGAAGATTTCAACCACATATACCATTTGAAAGTTATTTATGTTTTACATCGAGTGTGACCAAAATGTTCATAACGCGAGTGCTGACGGGTTAAAAATAATATCGGTTAACTATGGGTTGATATTTATCTGATTTTCAAAGCATTTTCCAAGCTTTATATCGTCAAAACGGAAAAAGCTGGAAACCAAAACGGAAAAAATTGTTATAAAGTATTTATTACGCTCGAAAAAGAGAAACGTTCCCTGTTGTCCAAGAAGATTGATCGACCAATTAAAGCAGAAAAATAGAAACGACTTTCCATTTGGAATTTCCAGTTTAATTTGAATATAATCTTCTTGGAGATTAACAGATATGTGCAGTTGAAAATGAGACTAGAAGTACACCCCAAGAACTTTTTTCCATTAAAGAACTTTTATCTATCATTGATAGCACCTAATAGATCAATTCATACATTATTTAAAATCTAAATAACCAGTTTTTTTCTTTTTAATTCGTTAAAATGTGAACGCATGAGTATTTTAAAACAAACACCAAAGATTTATAATGTAGAATTTATTGTTCGTTATTTTCTTGATAGTTAATAATTCAGTTTTAAAATAATATTTAAATCTAAATTTATTTGTGTGATTTGATAATTTTTTTTCTTAGCTGTATCTATCTTCTTTCTTTACCTTTTAATCACTTGTGTAGTACCTACACCTTTTTCAATATTTACTGAATCGGTAGTACTTTTTAAACACAGTCATGAGGTATGTGTTATAAAGACTCTGAAGTTATTATAAACTCAATGATTAAACAGAGACGTATTATTTATTATTTATTGGTTAATTAATTTTTTTTTCATGTATGTTTAGGAGATAAGATTGTATCGTTTTGAAATTTAATATTTTAAAATAATTATCAAACTGTACAGGTACTACTTATTTTCTGTATGCTGAAAATACGATACGAAACGTGACATTGCTTAATTTTTATGAATTAACATGTTTTAAATGTTGAAAATTTTTAATAAAGCTTAAGTTTATAAAATTATTTAGTTAAAACTCCTTAATAAAGTTTAGTTAGATTGCAGGGAACTGAAATAATACTTGATTATTTGATCCTTTTTCATTGGTTATTCCGAATAAAAATTCTTAAATTTCAACCGAATATCGACTTTTAATTTAATTAAGGGAAGCGTGTAAAGGGAATATTATAATTAAATTAATAGTTGATATTCAATTGCAATATTAGAATTTGCTGAATCTCAAACGATTGATAAAGTGGAAATAAGTTTTTGATAGTGGATAATTAGATAATTTGAGGAAAACTTTAGCTATTCGAAAATTGAAATTTGGGATATCATGGCATGTACAATAATAATAACCAACCAATATCAAAACATCAAATATTGATTCAAAAATAGGTTTTAATGTAAAAAATATGAGAAATATTAGCTCCTATTCACAATGTAATTCGAAGAGTTTGTAACGACATTGTAATTGCGTTTCTATCGAATGTATGTACATTTGATAGATGCGACATTGTCTTGTAGACAAATATCAGCTAAGCAATGCCTGTGATTTGTACCTCATTATTGCGGAATACATTTTGAAATACAGTTCTTTGGTTTTATTTCTAACCATTTTTTCGAAGTAGTAATTTAAGTGTTTTTAAAATTACAAGGTAGTACAAGTGTAGTTTTTCACATTTTTCAGAATATTAACTACTGTCCTTTTTCGATTTTAATTAAAAGCAAGCTTTATGAAATTATGAAATTATAAATTTCTTCCGGCATGAAATGAAAATATACCTCTAGACAAAGACGTTTTTATTCCAACTTTCCTGATGAATGGAACAGAGAAGTAATAAACAGATAAAATGTAATAAAATCTGGTATAATCGCTGGTCACACTCAATGTAAGTACCAATTAAAATGCTGTTGAATACATTAATCAGCACTTCCATCCAATGTGAACTCCTTCAATAAACACAAAAACACTGATAATCTTTAATTGTTAAAACAAGGCATTGTAATCGACTGATTTACGGATATAAAGCACAGATAGAGGGTTCCTAGGTAGCAAAAACAGAGGGATAAATAGAATCAGTTTGATATGCAAGTAATTGCTTGGATTTTCATATTTTATCTTCTAATAATAGTTAAATTAAAAAAAGTACAAACAATTTAAAAATAAAAAAATATATAAATTTTAATAAAAATTTATAAATTTTAATACAAGATTCATTGTCTTGTTATCAAAAGAAAGTTAAAGAGATAAAAATAAAAACAGTTACACTCTGATATCAGTTGTTTTATTTTTGTAACATGATTGTTTGTGGACTACTGTATGTTATGTAGCAAGATGCAGAGTAAAAAATAAATAAAAAACGATTCATTAATAAAATCAACATGTCCACCTCGTAATTAATGAATTAGTTAAGTGGTCCATTTTACACATCAGAATTTTGGATACAAAATAATAAACAGTATGTTTACTTTTAGATTTTCTATACTGTTTTCAATGTTAAAACGCTGGAGGCTATAGAAATTTTACAAAGTTAGGAAATAATGGAAAATGGTGTAAGAAATTAAAAAATAATCGTACTGTGTATACCTACATAGAAAATCGCAACAGAAGTCCGATATTGAGCAGATGTAGAGATAATTAAAATACCTCATTTTTTAGTGAAAGCATTTTCTATAAGTTCTAAGGTGCTTTTAATATCAAACACATCGAAATTTACCTATTTTAATGCTTAATTCGGTCATGTAACGGGTATGCAGTGATAGGACGGTGAACCACCCCTTCCCTCAGATTTTGACCGTTTAAAACACGAGATAATTAATGTCTAAGTTCCCAATTTTGACAATTTACGTCAAAATTAGTATCTCGAAAACAAGACGCGATTTTCTTTATTCAAAAATATTCCTTTCAACTCTCCTACTTTTTGACATGCTTTTTATTAGTATGTAAGCATGTAACGGAAAATTTGATAAAGATTTTGACCCTCTTGTATTAACTCGAAATTTGGCATACTTATCAAGGACCGATGACAATACAATATTTTAATAAGTATATATAATTTAATTTTATTTGATTATTTAGATCAGGATTTTAAGGAATAACGATTTCCATATCTGATAATATATACATTTATTTGCGCTCCCACCATATTTACACTGAATTTTGAAAAAAATAAATAATAGTCTAAAAAACTAAAAAACACAAAATAAATAAAAGTTTAACAAAACTAAAAAACAAGCTTTTGTAACTAGCTAAACTAAAAAGTAGAAAATAATTTCTTTAAATTAAAAAAAAACCATTTTATCTTATATATTTAAACGAGCAATTCTTGTATATATATAAATATATATATATATATATATATATATATATATATATATATATATATATATATATATATATATATATATATGTATATATATATATATATCAACGATCTTGGAAATGGCTCCAACGATTTTCATGAAAATGAGTATTTAGGGGTTTTTTGGGGCGATAAGTCGATCTAGCTAGTTTCATTTATCAGAAATGTCGTTTTATCCGTCTTTTCATGAAAAATTCATCAGACATCTATTGGTGTATAACGTAGTTAATGAAATACAATGCAAATTATAACATAACAAAAAGGAGGCGTTTGAGTAGTCTAAAGTGAAAAATATGACTCTTGCTGACATCTATTGGCGAATAACCGAGCAAAGCTCGGTCATCCAGATATTCTTAAATAAACGTGGGTTTTTAAGATATTTTAATGACTATTTAATGACTATAATTTTATCAATATCTGTTTATAAAATATTTACAATAATTGAAAGTTGGCACCCCACGCTTTTTTAAGATAAAATGATTTTTTTGAATTTAAAGAAATTATTTTCTACCTTTTAGTTCAGCTAGTTACAAAAGCGTGTTTTTTTAGTTTAATTAAACTATTATTTATTTTCAAATGATGACGAGAGAATTTTTTAATTTAGTAATAATAGCTTTAAGGGCAGTGAGTTTTACATGCTTTGACCCTCGATATCGCTAACTTTGCAGCTGATTATCTCGAGATCTAAACGACCCAAAATTCTGTAACTTCGAGATCTTACAGCTAACATTCTGTGAAAAAAGTATGCCAAATCTGTCGAAAAGTGCTTTCACGCTGGAAATACTATAGTAGTCTTGTTGCTGCTTTTTTCTTTATGATTTTAACAAGCTCATAACTGCCATAATAACTACTTGACGTTATTTGTGAATTTCCACATAGAAACTCCAATGATAAACGTACTGTATACAATTGAACTATGGTCTTGTTTCTTAACTTATTTTGTATTCCTTGTTGGTACTTATAAAATCTGTTTCTCATAAACACGAATCTACTGTAATAATATTTAAATTCATACATGTTTTTATTTCTTTTTTTCTTCTGTTTTTTGTTTTTAAAATAAAATTTATTTCATATGTTCGATTTCTGTTTGTTTGTTTGCTTGTTTTAAAGGTTTCAAAATACACATTTTTGAAATAAATAAATTATTTATTCAAATAATAATAATAATAATAATATGTCATTGATCTTAAAATAAAAAACATAAAACCAAAAAAGACGACAGAGTTATAATGAGTATAGAGCCAGGTGTAGTATTTCAAAATGACCGGAAATTTTAGAAGCTAGTAGCTCCAAAACTTTTTTCTTTACTAAGCCGTTGATTTTACTTTCAGGAGGCTTGGAAAATTTAGTGGCAACCTTAAAATTTATGAGTATACATTGAGGTCAATATGTAAATAATAAATTGGCAGTACATAATCGGTGTGGCACTGAAGTCGTGTGAGTGCGACCTCTTTAGTCCACACGACTAACTTCCCAGAGAGGGGAGAAACATTGAAAAAAAGGCCTTGTTAGCCTTCATAGATTATTCTTCGAACATGTACTTGCAGCTTATGCTGGAACGATCATTTTCTCTATAGATAAATGACGTGTTTTATCCACTTTTCAGATTCTGTTTATTCAGTTTTTTCCAGTTTGTTTATTACCATTAAAAAACGGCTCAACTAATTCTTCTTAAACTCTTTCAATTCTTAAATACGCGATTACGCGTCGAATAAGCTCAGTCACGTGTTAATGTCAAAAACTGGTTCGCGTGATAATCGAGGCAAAAGAATCCGAACGAACAGAAGCACACACACACACACACAGATATCACATTGAAAAGGTTTAATTCGGATATTGCGGCCTTAAAGCGGTGAAAATGTGTAAAACTGGAGATTTTCAAAATCGGTCCCATTACATAAACTTCCTCTGGGAAGTTAAAAAGATAATTGAAGAAAAGTGTGAAAGAAGGCCTCAGTCGTAAAAAATTGCAATTTTGAAGGTATAAATCAACAGACGCGTTGAGCACTTTCGGGATGGGGAAAAGAGACGGTCGAAACTAGGCAATAAAAATTAAATTGAAATTCAACCTGGCTGGTGGATTAGTTGTATCGCTACTGGTCTGGATAACACAGTTATTCCAAAATTTGTAGTATTCATTTCAATCAATAGTACCCATCACTGACTATCATTTTATTTATTCTATTATCTTCTTATCTAAAAAAGAAGTTTCTGGAAGTGAAAATTTTCGTAGAAGAATAAATTGTTATATTCGGCCCTTTCAAGCCGAAAAAGCCTTCAAAGCGTTGTCCTAATTTCCAGGCATGTTGAAACATATACCGCACCTGAACCTAGACCAATAAAAAATAATGACTTTAGTTCGTGTTAATCGTTCTTTTAAATTTAATTCAGAATAATATGTTTGTTTTTTTCACTTCTTTTAATTCATTATCTTGTATTGATTATCTATATTGATTAAGAAAAAAAAATCAATAAATTTGTATTTATTTTAAATTTTTTTGTGATTAAACGGTTTCCGAAATATTTTATTTCCGTTAGTTTAGTTAGTTCTATTTTATTTTTTAAAATATTTGTAATTTTATGGAATTCCATTTTTGATTTGATTAAGGTAAGAAACGTGTTAGTTTATTGATAAATCGTTCTGGTAATCTTTATGACTAAAAATCAATTAGTCGTGAGATCATATAATGAGAAATTTTGTTGCTAGATTTATGAATCTAATATTGTATGTCAGAGTTATCTATTTCTGAGAGAGTTCTATCTGTATCCGAGTTGTCAAAAAACTATCGGTATTATCTTATTTATTGAAGGGAGTTTGTTAAATGGCGTACATATTACAGCATTGAACATATTCTTCTAGTAACGGACGGAAATTACGTATTTCCGTCACCTCAAAATGAAAAGATATCATTAAATTTCGATTTTTTGGGTGAAAACAATAATTACCTATCAAGAAAGTTTACTTTATAATTTTACTTTTTTCAATGTCCAATAAGTACCAATTTATAAACTCTTTTCGTAATCTCTGGTACGCATTTAGTAAAATATAAAAATTATCTTAAATCAAAAAACTGTTAAATAATAATCATACATATATAAAGAGGTATACTTTGTGTCACAAAAACTACACATGTTTTACCATTCTAAGTGATATAACTATAATATAAAATGTGAATTACATGTACTGCTATAGTAATATCACTTAGAAGTGATATAACTATAATATAAAATGTGAATTACATGTACTGCTATAGTTATATCACTTAGAATGATTCAACTTTTGCTTTTATTTTGACCTAGACTGTACATAGGTAATTTCACAGTTATAAAAGGTATATTACACAGAAATTTTTCCTTGATTCAATAATTTTAACGAAAAAGACAAATATTCTTGAAGTAAGAAATTTTCACTTGTTTAAAATTAAAAGTTCTCTTGTATTTTCTTGTTTTCCTTTTAATATACCAAGAAAAACCGTCTTTCCTGTACAGTTCATTTCCAGTGGTTGATATGTAAAGATTTTTCTAACTCTATCTAAATATTTATAAACAAGTATCTTGCAGAAAAAAAAAAGATGTAAATTATTGGTAATGGCAATAATGTTTTATGTTTAATTTTTTTTTGTATATTTTAAAATATTTATATTTTGTAAAAATGCTGAATAAATGAACATCTATTGTAGGTACTAATATTTTTATGTATATCTACTTATGCACTCTTCTGTAGATATGATATTATCGGTAATACCGTAAATTGTATTTTTTAAAAAAAAGTAAGATTTACTATATTAATATTATAAAATATCCACTTGATAAATTCAAAAAGATGTTTCGTTTCAGTTATCAAAATAAATTATATTATTAAGTTTTAATGGTCCATTACTCAATATTAAAGTGTTAAGTTATTTAAACCTATAAATTATTACTTAAGTTTTCATTTATTTATTTATTTTATATTTAAAAAAAAAAAAAGAGTTTATAAAGCGAAGATTAGTATCGTATTTGTTGTAGTCGGCAACTTCAAGTCGGTATTTCTAAACTTTTCTTTGCATTTAAAATATAATTTGCATTAAAAAATGATTAAAGATTTATTCCCATGATAAGATTTTATAAAATATATTCTCTCATATATGTAAACTCATAGATAAAATAGTGACAAAAATCTGTAAGATCGACGTGTCTTAGCCCGTTTGACTAGGAGTTTTCGATTGATTTGTAATCGAAATTAAACCGATAATAAATATGTAGAATTGAGTAGAATAATGTTTTTGAAGATATATCACCAACAATATTAATACGATCCAAATAAGATTTTTAGTCAAAGCAAAATTTTCTTTAAAGATACATTTCGTTTTCATCTAGAATTTTAGGTTTGGGGTTCTATTTGAGACTCAAAAACATAAAAGTATCCAATTTCTAGCACAACTTGAAAAAAGTGTTTTCTTGATAAATTATAGCATTTCAACGAATGCAAGATTTATAAGCGTTTTTCAAATTTAATTCTTAACAAGTTTGTAATCGGTTAAATTTTCGTCAAAATATTTCTTAATTTCGTCAAGGTATTGGAAAGGTTGTTTTCCATTAATTTTAGAAGAGTTTGGAGAAAGTGTATGTAGTTGGTGAAAATTCTTTCTTAAATTGGAACAATGGTGGAAGCGGCGGGAAACCCCTATCCCTAACCATATATATTATAAATGTGAAGTTAGGATGTCTGTTTGTTTGTTTGTTTATTTGTTTGTTTCGCTTTTACGCAAATACTACTGAATGGATTTGAATGAAAATGTGCAACAATATAGCTCATACATTAGAATAACACATGCGCTCTAATTGCTAAAGATTTATCTAAAAACAAATAAAATTTAGTCTGACATTTTATAATTATAAGATAAATTCAATATTTCTGTTTAATTTTATATAATGTAAAACTTTTCATGGCCATATTTTCTGACTTAATGAATTGGCTATTTTACACTTTAAAAAGTTGAAAACTGTTAATATATTTTAGCTGTGTAAAACGAATCCCTTCGAGTATTATGGAATGGAGATAAGTAAAATCAAGAGAGGTGGAGGCTATAAAGCTGTGGTTTTTACTTTTAAGCCCAGTAAAGTGGACTTACAAAGATTAAAATTTCAGTAGGTATAAAACAATGCTTCATGTTTTACTCCTTCCAAATGGAATCCTTTTACATGCGTGATAATCGAAGGTGAAAATTTCTTTATTATATTCACAAACTAAGAAATTTACCTGCTAGAGACAGACACGAACATGACAGAAAGTTTTACTCGGAATATGCTGGGGTCAAAATTTTTTATAAATGGCTGATCACAAGATTTTATTCAAACTAGATAAAAAATGAAAATTAGCTTAAACAGGCTATTTATCAGGTTAATTTCTAAAAAAAGTTATGTTTTTTTTAATGTTCATTAAAATATCTTGAACATTCAATATACGTAAAATTAGACTTGACTCAAATCATGACTGTTGAAGATACATTTTCCAATTAGCACTGATAATTAAAATTCAACTTACTTTGCATAATCCTGTTTACAATAAACTTGATGATCTTTAATAAAACAAGATGGTTGTCGATCCAATTGTAATTGACATATACTGCATCGTAAACAATGTACATGCCATGATCGTCCAGATACTTCTAATAAAAATTTATCACCAATTGGTTCTGAACATGCTGAACATATTCGATTTTCTGTCTGTAACAATTACAAAATAAAAAATTAATTATTTTAATAATTAAAGCTCATCACAATTTTGTTTAAAACTTGTTTTAAAATCAGAAATGTATTCATTTACAATTTGTAGAAACGTTTTTTGGAAATCGTTAAGGTAATTAGTTATATGCTTTCTAAAATAACCCCAGTTTCGTGCAGAATTAATCCATTTAAACGATAATACATTAAATTTATCAAAATCGATATTTTATGGAACAAATCAAAATCCATAAAATTTGACGAAATGGATTTTGAAATCATTATTTATGTATGGACCGATGTAAGAATACTTTTGTCATTAACTTTTCTGCTTTGTTTAATATTGCAAGTTCCATAAAAAGAGTGGAAAGAAATTTTAGATCAAGAAACTGCGTGAATAAATCTTTATTTGTTCATCGATTAATTGAAATATAATAAAACAGTGTGGTAATTTTTAAAAGAGAAAATTAATGATAATGATATGTATTTAGCCTACGTTAATGGGGATATCTATTCATCAGGAATATTCTAAACAGGAAGAAAAGGAGTGATATGAACTCCAGGAGAAAAAATTTTTTTTTGCTGTTAGAGTCAGTTTTTGCTGGAAACAATGTCCACCCTGTAAAATTATTTACGAGCATAATCGTTTAATATGAAATACTATCATCGATTAAGAATTCCAAATGAAGCAAAAACGATAAATAACGAATTTGTAAAAAGTTTCGGTCAAGATAATGCAGACTATGAAATTCAAAAGGGACCAAAATCTTGTTTTAACTCCTATTATAAAACAATATTTCTTGAGGAAAACGCAGGGAGTGTAGTAGGTGGAAGGAATAGCTAAATTGACTGTAACGATGTTCACTTATAAAATTTGCAATAAATAATCACTTTTTGATCAATTTTCCATTGCTTACATGTAAATGATATAGTAAATATCGAATTAAGATTATCAAAAAATAACAATTAATATTTCTTATTTAAATTTGTTAGAAAATAGTATTAAATTTTCAATGTAAAGCATATATGCAATACACAGACTTATATGTTCATCCATACAATTATATTAATAAGGTAGCTTGTCGCTTCTATAGCAACTTCCTGATGAAAAATCATAAACGGAGCGAATCATTAAAAATTATCGACCAGGACTAGAATTGTAATTAGTGGCGTCTAGATTGAGATCCCTACTTTTTGGTTTATATACCGGTATTTTGAGAGTACTGAGATGTAGTGTTCTATCTTGACAATCGAATTAAAGGGGTATACTGTGATTTAAATGAAAACAAAAGCATAAACGGTTAAAATAGGTTAAACATATTTTTTTCACAATGTTTTTGTCACTGACAAACGATACACAATACATTTTAGACCCTGTTAAACAGTAATACATATCATTCAGGTAATATAATACTTGATGGTGATAAAAAGGGAACAACTTTTTCCACAATGAATTATGAAGTTACCACAATTATTATTTATTCCTCCTCTTGTAACTTTTGTTAGTATATGACTATATGATGCTTGTTTATTGAAGGAAGGAAACAGATTTTATGAATAATGCAACCAACATTGACAGTTGCAAAATGTTTATTTCAATAAAAAAAAAAGTGGGTACTTCACTTCTGACTTTTGTAAATAAATAAAATATTACATGTACTTTTAATAATAAATAGCTTGGTAACATCCCTATCAATTACTTTTACATATTTCTTTTGTTCGATGAATTTTTTTTGGGGGTAGTATAACATTGTATTTTGAGGCCTTTTTTGTAATACATTGATTTTGTGGCTGATATTTATCCATTAAAATGATTGCAAAATATGCATATTTTTAATACGATTATAAGTATACTGACGTCTACTGTTAACGATTAATGTAATATTAATGATCGTTTTTGGTTTGATTGATTTCTGCAAAAGGTTAAAGTTGGGACGTAGAATCCTTTGCTTCTAATTACTTTTTAATATTCTAATTACTTTGTAAGTTCCTAAACATTTTAAACGTGAACTGTGTTCGAAATGATAAGGTTAAAGTCCTACTAAATTCCACTTCATTTTAAGCTTTGTACTGCTTAAAAAGTGCACTTGCCACAATTTAGTTGTCAACTTCTTAAGCATATTTCAATAACACCTCTGATGGAAAAACTTAAAAGAAAATATTTAATTGGCTAAAGAAGATTACATAAAATGAATCAAGAAATGTTAACATTTATTCCAAAACTCCAAAAGGGCGCACTTAGTTGTAATAAGCAAAGTTTATATGAAAGTCAGACTATCATAGAATGTAACTTACAATCACTTACCAATGGATGGTAATAAAATATTGTAACATGTTTTTACCTTTTCAAAAAACAAATAAATAAAATAAAGTAAAACCCATTATTTAATATGTTGCATATTACCTATGACAGACCAGGTGATCATTGTTTCAAAAAAATATCATTTGATACCATTACTGTAGCATCCCCAAAAATTATAGAAAGATCATGCCAGAAAAAGTACTTTCAATGACAATGTAAAAGCATCTTTTGAAATAAAAAAGAGAAAAAATAAAAACTTTGAAAAAATTAAAAATTTTTGAAAAGAACATTCCAACAAAAAATTCAATTGCAGGGAGTTCCAAAATTCAATTGTAGAAAATAACAAATTAAAGTTTATAAACAAAAAATTAATTAGGCTCCAAAATTTCAATATCATTTTGTTGTTTAGTATATAATTTAGTAGGTTGTTAGTGTATTAAAAATGGAGTATTTATTCAATAGACGTATTAAATTAGGTATTATTTGTGAAACGATGATCTCCTGATCTATCCAGACTGAAAATCTATCCATAAAACTTAGCATAATAGTAAAAATAACAGCAATAGTTACCATAATAAATCAACTAAATATCAATTACAATGTATGATACAAACTACATATAGTCCAAGAAAATCAGACTTTTGGTTACTTAAAAATTCTGAAATGAGCAATTTCTGAACGTAAAGTTAGATGCAGGTTTTTAATTTTTTTTGAATTTTCGGAACCAGTACTCTCACAGCATCTGGAACTAACTTTACGTTCAGAAATTGCTCATTTCAGAATTTTTCTTTGAATATATATATATATATATATATAATATATTCAAAGATGCCCAAATTTTTTGAAAAAAAAGCGCACAAAAGGAGCTTAAGATAAAAAACATTTAAATCCCAAAAAAATGAGCGTATATTTATATTTGTATATAAAGGCTGGGTCATTTTAATCTTAACACGTAAATATCTCGTTTTGTAGTTAATAGAATTCGATGGGACATATCATGTTCTGACATCAGATTGAACTTAGTTCTTCGGGCTTCTTTAAATAAGAAAGTTGATCCTCATAAAATAACTAATAATTTATCGATAATCGTACGTCAAAGTCAAGGACATAGGTGAATATCTTTTATTGCCCTTGACAAATTTTGGTTAAAGCGTTTTTCCGTAATTAGCGTGTTTTCTTCCAATTAAATGCAATGGTGACATATTTTTAAGTCGTATTTCCTCCGAAAGCTGACAATTTTCGAAAAAATGGTTAAGATGAAAAATATTAGTTTTTTTTAATGAGGATCAACTTTCAAATTTAAAATGTTCTTCTATTTCTTATCGTTTAGAATCTAAATGGGCTATTAAAGAACCCCGAAAAATCAGGTCCAATCTGATGTCAGAAAATTTGACAGGTATAGTGAGAGAACGGGTTCGGAAAATCCTTTTTAAAAATTAAAAATCTACTTTTCTTTTTATATGTTTAAAAACTTTTCATTGAGAATCTGCTTGTCCCAGAAACTAACAAAAATCAACTTGCTTGGACTAATATGTCTGCTATATGCTTAGAATATGCTGCTATATGTTCACATATGTGTTTGGTAGTTCCTATTGTCATATTGTTATTGTTATTATATTCATAAAATATCATATTTTCACTTATGTTATTATGTATCCCGCCCAAATTGTTTTATGATTGGTTCAAAACCAAATAAACAACAATTCACCTCCTTGACTCCTTACATGATACACATTTTTACACACACAGACACATTTTAAACCCCTAAATTTAATATTATAATCATTTAATCATTTTTACGATTACGGACGGTTTTTGTCACAAATATATATATATTGTTAAGAGGGTAAAAAGTAATGTGTGACAGTATTTTTGACATGTATTGTTGTCAAAAATTATAATGTGTTTACATGTATGTAAAAATATTTGGCAACGATTTTTTTCTCATTTTTTTTACATGCAAAATTTATTTTTTTAGGGTTTGAAATTACAGGAGATAATATTGAAGTAATAAGATTTAAATTTATTGTAAAATAAAGTTTTTTTTAAAACTTTGATTGGAAAACATAAAAATAATATATTCCCAAGAGCATAATTAAATGGTTTAGAATTATTTCAGTTTAATTTTTGTTTGGGAATTTTTTATATTTTTCAATTTACCTACATTTGAATAAAATATATTGCCGAAAATATAATTGTACAATTTTTTAAATATTCCAAGACCATTTTTTTTAAATTTTTGAGATATATGATGGGTTTTTTTAATCTATAGCTCGTTTTTACTTAAACAAAATTTTACTGAATTTGATGGGAGTAATCATGTTCTGACATCAGATTGGACACAGATCTTCGGGTTTTTTGCAATAACCAATTTAGATCCTAAACACTAAAAGTTAGAATAACATTTTAAATCAGAAAGTTGATCATCATAAAAAGCTTTGCGATTAAAAAATAGCATTATTGCATTTAATCGAAAGATAACACACTAACTACGGCAAAATGCCTTTGCCAAAAGTTGTCAAGGGCAATAGAGAACATTACTTTGTGTCCATGACTCTGACCTACAATTATCAATAAACTTAAAACGCATTTTCTTTCAATTAAATGCATTAATGACATATTTTTAAATCGCATTTCCTCCGAAAGCTAACGTTTTCCGAAAGAATTGTTTGAACAAAAATTGTTAGTTTTTTTATGAGGATCAACTTTTTAATTTAAAGTGTTATTTTATCTCTTACCGTTTAGGATTTAAATTGGCTATTAAAGAAACCCGAAGAACTGGATTAAATTTGATGTCAGAACATGATATCCCCCATCAAACTCAGCAAATTTTGTTTAAATTATTTTTTATCTGGTTTACTACAAAACGAGCTATCACTTAAAAAATTAAGGTTTATTAAGTGTTTTTTGTACAAAATCTGTTAATTAACTTTTAAGAAATGGTTTAAAATAAATCAGCTCCAACTTTAATAGTGAATACCTTTTTTAATTGACTGGCAAAAAAATTTGTATTTAGTAATTCTCAAGGGGATGGTTATATTTAAAATTTTCTATTCATTTTGTAAAGTGGATTTTATGGACAGTGAGTTTACCTTAAATAGTGTTATTTTTCATAGAATATTCCTGTCATTTATTGTGACAATTAATATTATCCAAAAATAGAAATGATTGAAATCCAATGACATCATATTCACGCTTATTGAACATTATCTACGTCTTTATAACAATTACCTATATTTATAACTATAATGTACAGCTAGGTAACCTAACAACCATATAAAGCGCGCACTTACATAATAATTGTTTTTATTATTATTATTATATGATAAAGTTCATGCAATACCTATTTATAAATGGTATGAAATTAAAATACTTTGTATATACAATTTATATAAAATAAAATATTAAATAAATAATATTTTATGATTCTATGGTTGTTTTTTTTTGTTTAAACGTAAAGTTTGTAACCGTAGTTAATTTTATTTTTAATTGCATTTGTAGATGCATTTATCATCATAGTTATAATTTTATTGTTTATTCGATGTGTAATACTCTCCGTTTATTTCAATTTATATATAAGCGCCACTTAAAATTCAATAATTTTTTCGAACTTCAATGAACTTTTATTTGAGAGTCTAGGTGTATGTTGTTTAGAAGGATTTAGGTGAAAAAACAGACCGAAAAAAGTTTCTGTAATGTACCATTTTTGACCGCAAGGGCTAAGAACTTCAGAAATTAACCAACTCCTCTATAGTCGACAAAGTAAATCCAACCAACTCGTAATTACAACAATACTCCGAGTCTATGAAATTTTCGTTCTATTTTTTCGATGTCTATTTCTTTCGATTACCTATTTAGAACCGTACTGTCGACATTCGTTAAGCATTTGATGCATGTTAAATTGCGTCATGCACTTATTTTCAAGGAAAGAATACTGAAAAATTACTTGCTGAATCTGAAATAACTAGCTCGACGATAACACGATAACGTAGCAACGATACACTACTTTAATTATAGAATTATATGGATGCATATATACTTGTATGAATTGCACTAATAATATTGAAAATTTAATATTATTGTCTCACAAATTTAAGTAAATAAATAATTATGATAATTTACATTTAAAAAATAATATTGTGCAATTTGATTTCTTATTTTCATAATTTTTAATGCATTAACTTTAATTAATTAGTGTTTTTCAATAAATTTAATTTGACATTTTCTATAACATTAACATGTTAAGAATTGCAAATTAGTTATAACAGCCTCCTTTATTGCCAAAATTGGGCAATAAAGGAGGCTGTTATGACTACTTAATAATAAACTGGAAGCACTATGACTTAATAATAATAAATTGGAGGCGCTGGCATCGATTTTATTGTCCCTACCATGACTAAGCACACAACGAATACAATACAATTTTCACAAAGTTGTTTGTTTTAAAAATAAAATATTAAATATATATGTTTAAAATAAAGATGCTGTCAATTTTTCAACGTTTCTTTTCATCTCATATTTTATATTTCTGTATTTTACATCATATTTACTAAAATAAAATAGTTAAAAATATTAATAGATATGATTACATTTATATTTATAAAGACAATTATAATAATTATACACATCTTATACGCTTAAAATAATAATACCTATAACCATTCAATAATTAATTTAAAATAAAATGGTAATTATGTATAAGCAAATTAAAATTTTTTTTTATATATATTATACTATAATAAAAATATTTTTTTAATAACAATAATTTATTAAAAACATAATATGTATTTGTTTAATTTACGTGTATTGAAATTATTATTGAAATTGTGTCTTAATAATTCAGTGATGCCACTGGAATTGTTTTGGTTTGAAAAATTTAAAGTAATATAATAAAATCTATCAGTGCTCATTAAATAAATACACTGTATTTACTGAGCTATCAATATTGTAGAGATTTATATTATATTAACAAGTGAATTTCTCGGGAACGGAACCCTAAACTTGCTCTTGAAACATAGCTAAGAGCACTCACCGTTAAATGCCTTTCAAAAAAATGAAAATCAGTTCATCCGTTTAGGCTCTACGATTCCACAGACAGGCAGGCACACGCACATATCGGTCAAACTTATAACACTCGGGGGTTAACTTTTATTTCGGGGGTTAAAAATGTTCTCAATTAAGTCAGTCCGACCGATTAGTGGCTACGATGCCACTGAAAAACACACAGGTGCACAGATAAACACTTTAAACTTATCACACTCCTTCTTCAATATCGAATTGACGGCCAAGGACATCAGATGAGATGAAAATGATACTTAGGGAGCTATCATCTTTTTGGACAAATTTTTGGAAATATTTTAACGGGAATTGAAATATTTGAGTTGGCTTTGTTCTTTTGAATTATTGTTTTGAATTACCTAATTATTTTAACATTTCACTTTTCGAAATGAGTTGAGCAAGGTTTATTTGACCATTCATTTCCATAGTAATTATTATTTATATGTTAAACATATATGTCATGCCTTTTCCAAACTGAATCGATTTTGAAGATCATCGACAATTTTCTAATTTTTTCGGGTACGGAAAACTAAGCTCGCACTTGAAACATAGCTAAAACACTCTCCGTTAAATTACCTTTCATTTGATCCAAAAAAATTAAAATCGGTTTATCCGTTCCGTCGCTACGATGCCCCAGACAGACAAAGACACAGACACACACATAGCGGTCAAACTTATAACACCCTTTTTTTTAGTCCGGGGGTTAAAAATTAACAGACTTCATGTACCTAGTATATTTATATCAGATTGTACTTCCCATGAAAATTTCATATTAATCATGTCAATATTGTAGGTATATTTGAATAGTTTAAAAAGAAAAGTTTACTTGGCGACAGATTATGGAAAAACTTTATGAAATAAATTTATAAACAATTGTTAAACAAAAAAATATCATTTTCCAATTTTGCTGGTCCTTGAATTCTTAAGCTATTCTAAGCATTATTCAGGTATATCGTATACAGGGAGATTTACACAATATTTTAATATATTTTTCTCTAATAATTAATAAAATTCTAAAAATTTTTAAAAATATAAAATAAAAAAATAACTAACCTGTAAATTTGTGAGTATTTGATTTAATAAAATTTAATTTTTTGAAAGACAAAATTGAATTAAAAGTAACGTAATGGTGGAAGTGCATGTAACATTTAATTTCATAACAAACAGATATGTTTAATATGTTGACATGCGCTTCCACCAGTTTATAAAAAGGTTACCAGTACTAGGTAATGCATAATAAACTATCCAAATAAGATTGGAATTTTAATAGTCAGTACTTGGGAAAATACTTTTATTCAAATTTCCTCATTGAATTTGAAAAAAAATAATGAATTCAATTTAAATAGACTTAATTTAAAGTTTTATAGAATTTTGTTCTTCAATGCTTTTATATTAAATTAAACCAGTAAAAAATTATTTTCCTTTGCCCATCCATAAAAATGTAAAATTGATTAATGGCGTTATTGGTACTATAATTACTGCGAAACTGGAATAGTTAAATTTAATAGAAAAAGAAATAATGTAACGGAAAATAATATATACATCCAACGCATTATATCAGCTAGATGCGTTTAATCCTTTTGTAATTAAAAATAAAATTAATAGCTTTTACTGTCAAATAAGAAATTAATGACTTTGGAGAGTAAATATTAAGATTACACGATTTCCTATTCCATATCAATGAAATCTTATAGCCTTTTTTATTAAACATTTTTTCATCGCTATTTTCTCTTTAAAATCTGAAATATTCCTTGAAATTTATTGAAGTCTGAAAATCAATCAATTTTCGATATGATAAAGCTTCCATCTTATTACTGTCGTAAATTCATGTCCGACCAAATCTAACCATAAATTAACAAAACTTTGTACAAAAAAATAAAAACTTTTTTCCCCAATTTCCTAGATCAGTTTTTTGTATTTTTAAAATACGTATTTTCGACTACCAAGTAGTCATCATCAGTAAGAATTAGCTAGTGATTACTCTTATTATGAATGTTACTCTTTGCTAATTTGGTGGCGGACTGCACATGTTACTTGTGGTAGTCGAAAATACGTATTTTAAAAATACAAAAAACTGATCTAGGAAATTGGGGCAAAAATCGAAATTTATTTCGATATATCCTAGAGTTCTCATTGATTATCTTCGATAATATTTATATGGTAAAGCTAGTTGTAATCGATGTCGTTAAAGTTTTTCACTGTACTGTATTCGATAAACTCGGTGGAAGCGTTGGTAAATTTTTATGTCTTTTATAATTAAACTTAATTATTATTATTTAACGGTTCTTAGAGTAACGTTTCTAAAATAGCTTCTGAAGATATGAGTATAATTTCAGTTTGTTTTCTCAAGCTGTATCCTTCAAAAAACTATGGAAAAACTAGGCTCGAATATATTAAATTATGGTAAACACGTGAATAATATATTTTAATATAAACTATGACATATTATTATAATTGTGAGGGCTGGGTGAGAATTTAAATTTATTACATTTTGAGAGGAGCAGCTAGCATAGTTAAAGTCAAAAGCTGTTTGCTTTGTTTGTTAAAAGTCATAGACAACACATAAGTAACTTAACAACAATTACATTACTACAAAACCTTTAAAAATCCATCCAAATGTGGTTAGATTTTAACAATAGAGTTCAACAGTATAAATAAATGGTGATATTAAAATGGAAAGGTGTTCACAAGCTTGTACATTTTATGTGTAATTTCTATATCCTGCTGCTTAAAATGTAGGTATCATAGTATGATAGGCTAGGTGGTATGGGAGCTGTGATTTTTTGGGGTTATCAGATCTCTATATATTATAAATGCGAAAGTAAGGATGTTTGTTTGCTTGTTTGTTTGTTTCTTTGTTACGCTTTCACGCTAAAACTAGCGAATGGTTTTTAATGAAACTACAGCAATATAGCTATACTTCAGAATAACACATGAGCTATAATTTATACAGATATATTAAAAAATAAATAAAAAAATAGAATTTAATTGTAATTTATGGTTCAAAAGTATGATTATAGATGAAAAAGATCTATAATTATTATTTTGAAGCATAAATTAAAGTATTCTGTAAAAATTTATAATATTAAATGTCTAACAATTCATGGCTAACTTTTGTGATAAACTCAATGAAGTATGAATATTTTACATTTGACAAAATTGAAAACTGAGCACATCAAGAGAGGTGGAGGCTATAAAGTGGTGATTTTTACTTTTAAGCCCAGTGAAACCGGCAGGTATCAGGAAAGTTAATAAATAAATCTTAGAGTAGACTGATGAGTCTTGAATCCTTTGGTATCTCGAACATATCAACAATATGAATATAAAATTTACTTACCTACAGGCAAGCAACCGACAGAATGGTTAATCATGTGCAAAATTTTAATAGCAGGATTTTGAATTCTCTTTACAATGACAGTGCCCATGACACCTAGTTAATAAGTTTTTACTATTATTAGAGTTAAGCTATGAAAAGTTTTTTTTTGAATATGATTATTATATTTTATTGACTTTTGTTCACTAATATTTATTTTACTTTTTATTATATAAATATAAGCATTAAAGTAGATTTAAAATGAATTATAATTTTTAACTGTTCAAGTAGACCTTATATTAAAAAAATCTTAAATACTTAATGCTAGTTGAAATCGCAAATAAAATTTTTTCAGCTATTTAATAACAGTTTTATTGTAATATAAAAAGACTTAAATTAGCTAATATTAAATATTATGGCAAATTTATTTTTTCAGTAGCCTCTCAAAAAAATTGTTTTTTGTTTTGACAGTTTCTAAATTTTCCATATTAGTGACCAAATGATTTAATCAGGAGATTGAACAAGTAAGTTATACATTGTAATGTAGATCACGGCATGTGAACTTAATAAAAATGAAAAATGATGGTGAAATAATACAAAATTGTTGTGAGCGACGTTTCAAATTTTATTAATTTGTTATCAAGCTTTAAAGTTATAAAGTAATACAGTTATAATTTCAAAGCTTGATAATTACAGAGCTTGAATAAAATAAAATTTGATATTTCTACTATATATACCTTTTATTCTGTTCCGAAACAAAAACAAATTTCATAACTGTATAACTTTATAATTTCGGAGATTGAAAACTCAAAAAATATATAAAAATTGAGTTCATTTAAAGATTGGTCATCCAATTTAAAGATTTTATGATTGAATGGTAAGTTTTTGAGGTATAGAATGAAAAAATTTCATCTAATCTATCACCAGTCATCTTATCGTTAATAGCGTCCGATTTACAGCTCTATTCATTCAAAATGGTGACAAAAAAATTTCCCATTTCTTAAAACTTTCTAAAGGGATAAATTGCTTTTATTTCGCAGTGATTCTGGACATATTTTAAAGAATATTCATATAATCAATACCAGAGCTAGATTTGAAAGTATTTTGGACTAAATTAAAAATAACCCACATGCACACTCAAAATATAGTTGATTTTGCGATCGAACAATAAGTTTTTGAGATATCGAACGAAGAAATTGCTCTGTGATATCACCGATTTTACTTAAAATCTCAGAAACTACTTGTTCTAAGATCAATCTGACTTTATTATGAATTATAGTTTTGGGGCTGCAAGTTATTTGCTTATTACTTAAAATATTTGACTTCCATAGTATCTGGATGGGGCTATATGATATTTTTTACTTGTCCTCATAAATGATTAAAGTATTCCAAATGAATTTTATCTAATAAAAAATATTAGTTTTTATAAATTTATTATATCTTTCAAAAGTATTTTTATTGTCCAATACAGGTTACAGGTTGTCATTTAAAAAAAAAAGTGATACTTTAATGTTCTTATCTAAAACATTGATCAATACAGTCCAAAATACTTACCTAACCCTTTAACTATAAAGTAGGTAACTAATATACCGATCTCAAATAATGGTGAATATGGATTTTGTGAGACAGATCAATCAACTTTTTGATTTAGTAAATTATTATAATCATTGACTATTTATTATGAGAAAATTAATTTGCTATAACTTTTAATAATTCCATTTGACTTTCACTATCTGAGAAATTTTATGCCTAAAGATATTACAATCGTAAAATATCTTTTTAAATATTAGACATTTAACCGATAAATACTTTATACAGTGCAACCTTAATATAACGTACCTCAATATTACGAATTCCTCGATTTAACAAATTTTTCGTAATCCCTTTGAATTGCCCATAAGAGTCAATGTAAAATAAACCTTTACATTACGAACATTTTTTGAGAACAATCTCTTTATAACGAATTTTCAACTATCCAAAAAAAGTGCAATAATTTTAAACTATCAAAAATGTACAAAAATATCTCTAATTAACGAATTTTGTCAACCCAAAACCTTTATATAACACGAAACATAATTAATTACCTCTTTATAACAAATTTTAGACCAACCTAACCCCAATATAATAAGCCTCAGTTTAACGAATTACTTGATATAACGAATACTTTCTTGTTCCCTACCAATTTGTTATATCGAGGTTGCACTGTATATCGACTTAAATCGGAAGGTAAATTTGTAGTCAAATTTAATTATAACAACTTATGATAAATATTTCGATACTATTATCTTCAATCGCGAAAATCTATACCTGTATTGTATCCATACTTGAAAATGTTTCTGTTTCCGATTAATTCAAATATATTGGTAAATAATAGACTTACAGATGGTAAATATTAGACTTACAGACGGTACTTACAAATGGACCGATAATAATTTTAGAAAATTAAATTTTCAATAACTTCGTTTCTTTTACAAATAAAGATATCATAAGACATTCAATTTCATTTTTCGGGATGAAAACTATAATTTTTTATTAGATAGTTAATAAATTCGTTGATATATTATTTTGATAGTAAACTGCTACTTTTTTTAACTACTATTTCTATTTTTCTTTTATATAAAAATTACATAATCCTTTAATACTGATTGGCATTTTTATCAAATGATTTAAATCAATATTCATATATTATATTTTAATAATAAATAAATAATATTCATAGATAATATTTTTTTTATATAGATATTTTGAATATATTATGACGAAAAAAACTATTATTGGTCAGCTTTGATCGATTTGTTTTACGTGACATACTAAAAATCCTAAAAATATATTTCTTTTAGTTTCGATTGTTTTAGATTTGTTGTTATCTCAGTGATCTATAATGTTCTCACGGAGTATCTCGTTCTTCCCACAAAATCAATGGGTTAGCTGCAATGCATTAGCAGAGAAAATTCAAATATGGAATGAATATTCGACTTTAATCAGAAGTTAAATTTGTAATAAAATTTATTTCCAACAACTTGATCCCAACTTGAATCCGATAAAAATGTAATGTTTGTTATTTTTCCTTTATCCCGTTCGGTGATTTGCACGGTAATTTGAGAATATCCTTATACAATACAATTGTGACAGCTTCTTACAAATTTCTTCTCGTATTGAGCAGATTATATTCAAGTAATATTTCTTGGTAAAAAGTTCGGAAAAGAAATGCATAATGCAGTAAATCTCAACCAAAAATACAGAAGTCGAAGTTGACAAATTTTTGGACTAGTAAAAAAAGCGAATTATAGTAAATTTAACTTATGAAATAAAAATAAAAGTTTCCTTTTTTTGCTACCGCGAATAAGAAAAGTACCTATGAAAAAATTGGGAGTGACAATGACAAATGACTATTTCAAAAGACTTTGAGTGCTCATATTCTCTTTTGAAAATTGCCCTTCAAAATTTTTTAAGATATATTTCAATACCATCCGCAAGTTTAAGCTAAATATTACCCATGTGATTAATTTGAACAAAATTTAAGATGTAGTTTTTTGCATAAATCGTTTTGTTATTGTTAAAGACTAAAAAAAATGGTTAAGTCAAAAACAAATCAGCTTACTTCATTTGCAATAATGATAATGCACTTTTTAAATCATTATACAGAGAGTTTCTGAAATATTTAGCATGTATTTAGCACTACAAAGGTATTATAGCACCAAATTGCAATTGGCTTTCATAGTAAGCTGTCTAAAATGTCTTAAAATTTTTCACAGACATTCGTACGGAGAACATTCAGTGGAATAGACTACTTAGTTAGATGCCGATCCTCCTTAAATAATTTGTAAACACCCAGTTAGCAAAAAAAAAATCCAAGGCTTAAATTAATGATCACCAAGCAGAAAAAATAGTATTTATTTGCGTATAATTTTTAATAATCATTCATATACTTTGGATTCAAATCGACAACTTCTTTTTTTATGAAAGGATGATTATTCCACACGTTTAAGAATTAAAAAAAAACCAGGAGATTGAAACCCCCCACAGTGTAGTCCATTCATGGATCTTGTTCATATAAAGATTTAGTTTAGTTTTAAAAAAAAAGACACAATTTTTTTAAGATTATTACTTTACATATGTGATAGATATTAGAAGAATAATAATGTATGCGCGGTAAATAATCTACTTTAGAATATGTCAATGTAAAGAGATATTAATCGGGATACAGGAAAAAGCATAGCACATTAAAAAGCTAGCGGCTGTTGTAATAATGTTTTACGTGAATGTATTGCAATATAAAAGATAAACGTTAACTGGGGAAGACTTCATTACTTTTTAGAACAGTCTCTCATGTTTTTCAAAGACGTTTGAAAGGGTATATTTACACCATCTACGGTACACTTCTCGTCCCAGAAATTGATTTTATTCTAAAATATTTTGAGGCATCTCAAAATACGCCTAAGAAGATATTTTCACAACATATTCGTTTAGCATTACTTTATACCTCAACGTTTTAAAAATATACTACAAGCTTCTTGACTTCCAGCCGCTTTCAGCAATTTGTTCGAGGCTACCACACCTGCTCTTATTATCAATGGCAGACAAAATAGTCCAAGCGAAGTGTCATTGGGCTAACTGTGCAGCAGCTTACTGTCTACCTTTTGGTAATTGAAAAGTATTGATTTTATTTGCCACTTTTCATCGGTTTGAACCCTTTTAAAATTAGAAACGAAGGAAAAAACGGCGAGGAAAAGTACAAAATGTCAATGATAAAAATTCGGAAAATTTAAAGTGTAAAATGAAGTGGCTAGAGCAACGTGAGATTACCTGTGCAACGTATTAAATAATTAGTAACGTGTGACTAGCCTCAACGTTAAAAAAACTTAAGTCAATCTGAATCCGATTGTTTTGTATATTTTTTTCTATGTAATCGTCGATATAGGTATTACGTTATAATGTTATTATTTTCGAACAATTATTTTTATCCAAAAAAATAAAAGAATTAATAGGAGGTGTATTTTTTAATTCCATTTATGGGTGCTACCAATTGTTTTTCAATATATATATAAGATTGTTTCTTTCCCCATGTATACATTTTTTATCAATTTTAAAAATCTTCCTACATTTCAATGAATGATTTTGCAATTTGTATAAACATTTCTTGTACGTATTTAAATGTTATGTGCTTGTTGTACTCTTTTTTTTATCGATAATCTTAACGCCTATTTTATTGATTGTTTATTTTAAATGGCTCATCTATTACCAGGTTGCATGTTTTAAAACTGTATATTGACCGTGGGCATACTACTGTATTAAACAAATTTTATTATTTAAATAAATAACAGACTTCAAAAGTAAGCATATTTAACAATGGTCTTATGGGAAAACGGTAGATGCAAGATATGTCTTCATAGATTTCTCCAAAACTTTGAAAGTATAACTTGATAATATAAGACGAAAAGTATGAATAAAAATTTTCGATATTTGGAGTAATTTGTAAAATTCGAAATTTTTTTTAAATTATTTTGCTTTCGATATTTCGAAAACCTAGGTAGATATCGAAAAATTGTATGCTTATTTTTCGTCTACATAAGTTATAACAAAATTTATCAAAGTTGAAAATTGGTTACAAATAATTTCAACCACAGGTCTAAACTTGCCTTGTCGCTCGTACTACCTTAAGTGAAGATTTAGAACAATGGTACTGCAAGGCGTAAGAGTGCAATCGCAGGCCTTTTGAAAATAATATCTCCTTTCCACGACTCTTTATTCATAATATAGTAATGGCTGTTGCTTGATCTGCGCTTCGACGTAAGCATCCTGAGATCTTAGAATTAACAATGCACCACGACTACTGCAGGAGCTGTCACAGTGAAAAGGAAGAAAAAATGCTAATTCACCTCTTCTGTTTTTATCCCGCTTTTGCTTGAAAGTTCTTAGCCCTAGATTGTTCAGCAATTTCAATTTCATTAGGCTTGTTTCTGGCAATTTCTTTGTGGATATTCAATTGGCCTAAATCTGATGGAAAATTAAAAATGGGGTAAAAGTAAAAATATTTATTTCTTATGTAAACGATAGATGCAAAAATAGTCGAAAAAACGAAAATAGAAAAAGTCAACTTTATAGATTGAATAACGCTAGACTTTTATAAGATCATTTGCGGCTTGTGCTATTTATTCTGTTTTACTGGCCATGTATATAGTGTTAGAAAATACAAGCCGTATGCATCGATTGGTTGTAGGGTAATTATAGTTTTTTATGTTTTGATTAATTTCAACACGAGTTACATTCATTAAAGTGGGTAAAGGTTTTCTTTGTTATGTTGCTTTATAAAGACATGATCTGTAGGAGTACTCAAAGATTAATTACGATGTGTTTTTGGTGATAACGTCATTTTTATTTGATTCATAATGGTATTAGTTATTTTTTTATCTATTTAAATTGTGCATTTCAGGTCTATTTTTAAATAGAGGGATTTTGTTTTTTTTAATTCTTCAATGGTATTTTTCAAATACAAATTGTAGAAAATAAATTATTTGCTAATATTTCTACAAATGGAATATCCTAAATTTTAGTTCTGAATCGAAACGTTGCAATTTCATGTCTTGATAAAGGTTGTACATATTTCTAAAAATATTTTTTTTCTATTTTTAACCCCCGAAATAAAAACAGAGGTGTTTTAAGTTTGACTGCTATATGTGTGTTTGATTTTAATTTTTTTGGTTTCATTTGAAAGGTAATTTAACGGAGAGTGTTCTTATAAGTGCGAGCTTAGAGTTCTATACTCGAAAAAACTAAAAAATTGGCGATGATCTTCAAAATCGATTCAGTATGGAAAAGGCATGACATATAATTTTAACATATAAATAATTACTATGGAAATGAATGGTCAAATAAACCTGGCTCAATTCATTTTGAAAAGTGAAATGGTAAAATAATTAGGTAATTCAAAACAATAATTCAAAAGAAAACTCAACTCAAATATATCAATTTCAATTAAAATATTTCCAAAAATTTGTCCAAAAAAATGATCGTTCTCTAAGTATCCTTTTCATCTTATCTGATGTCCTTGACCATCACTTTGATATTGATTTAAGACAGAGTGTTATAAGTTTAAAATGTTCATCTGTACGTCTATGTGTTTCTCAGTTGCATCGTAGCCCCTAAACGGTCGAATCGGCTTGATTAAGAACAATTTATAGCTAAGTTTCCAAAAATCGGTTTTTCAAGGAATAAATAGCATTTGTCGGGGATATTTTTAATTTTGTAAATTTCACTTATGGACTCTGTATTTCTGTATAATACGCCCTTTTATCAACACACGAAAGTGCAGCAAGCTATTAGTTTTATTCAATATTAAAAAACACAAGTAATTAATCAAGACATCAATCATTGATCTGCCTAAATAAAATAATCATATCCACTACGGTGTTTTTAAAAAAATCTTAGAATGATTTAGATATGACAAGACATAAAAGATCAAATTCGAATTTTTTTAGCTAGACAAGATTGAGATTTTAAAACAAATCTACAATCTCTTAATAAGATATTTTCTAGAGCAACTAAAATTTTTAAGCAGAAACAGACCATTTGGCATGAATTTTAAGTTCAGTTGTTATTTTATTACGTGAAATGCAAAATTACGATGTTGATTTTTTTTCTACAAAAACTTTAAAAATAAAAGGTAAATTATTTATGTACGCGTGTGGGCACATTAAACAGGTTTTACTCCTTTTTCAAGTCTATTCATTAAATGGGAATAATTTTTAATTTTGATATTTTATATCCAATAATTTTTTTAAGTTTAACACACTGACTTGGCGTTTTATATAATTCATGTCCTAATGGCTTTATATAAATATTTATCTAAACATGAAACTACAGCCTCGTTATGACTGAAAGATGTTTTCTTAAAAAACTCGAGCAATTGTTAGATACCACCGGTGACTAGTAAAAAATATATGTAAGATTTTGACATTCGTGTGAAATATTTTTAGTTTTGACAATTCATTTATAATTTCTTTTTTGAAATTTGAATAACATTTCTGGAATGTCTTTCTCAAAAATTTGAATAAAATTTTAAATCATTACAAAAAGCTTTGTAAGTATCATTATTAAAGGCAAGACTAATAATTTCTCTTTGATTAATTATAGCAAAATTAATATTCTTCGCAGCGTGAATTTTCAGCTCAAATCTACGTAAATTTCAGGCCAGGATTAAGGAAGTCATTTTATTAACGGTAAAAACATAGGAAGCTATTTTTAAGTAAACGCCTAAAAACTTTTCCCTTTTTGAAAATTTATACAGCTGGAAATATCGCTTTTAGCGGGCACGCAAAGAATGGTTTTGCCGTTTTGACCGATACTCGACGAAATAAAGTGTTCATCGCACGTCAACCTTTTTGCTCCTTACAATTAGGGTAACGGATAACAAACTCCTCGAATTTTCGACAAATAAATTTAAAGCTTCTAGCGTCATTAAAAGCTCCCAGAAAGAGAATGTTCACAAAGAAAAATGTGGTGGAGAAACGCCACTTTCACAAGTAATTTTTTATATGAAATTGGACTAAGTCTAAATCAATTCTAAAAATTTTAGGGGGAGGGATTGCCCGATTATTTATAAATTTATAAATAAATGACTTCAAAAGTAGGCATACATCGGTTTTATGGGAAAACGCTAGAAGGATGACATGTTTTCATAGATTTCTCCAAAACTAGTCGGCGGAAATTAAAAATAAAACTATTTAAATTAAAGTTAAAACCTGAATAAATTATTGAAAACAAAAAAAAACCCCGTTGTGCATGACAAATTAAGGATGTATAAGCACGGTAGTGGGAACACAAATTAAAAAAAACTTATATATTTTCAATTTTGATGGTGCGCTATAACTTTACAATATAAGACGGAAAGTAAGAATGCAATTTTCGATATCTGGAACAATTTTCAAAATATCGAAAATTGAAAATATGGTTTAATTATTTTGCTTTTTATATTTCGAAAACCAGGACATACATCGAAAAATTGTATTATTATTTTTCGTCTACAGTCGTGAAGTGATAACAAAATTCATAATCAAAGATGAAACTAAGGTACAAATAATTTCAATTCTAAGCCTAAAATTGCCTTGGCGCTCTGACTACCTTAAAAGCCCCCAGAAAGAGGATGTTCATACAGAAAAATGTTGTTTCTTTTTCATGAACCGACTTCAAACAAAATAAAGATGGTTCTGAATTCGACTGTATTTATTTATTTTATTTTTTTTCTTTATGTTTGTTACCTCAGACTTTTCGACTGGGTGAATCGATTTTGATGATTTGAAAACTGGTGCTTCCCGTGTGGTCCCATTTCATTTTGGTTTAGTTCTGACGACGGCATCTACGAGAAAAACTATAAAAGTCTTGCATTAAGTGTGCACGACAAGAGGACGAATAACTCAAAATCATGCCAACTGATTTCGATGATTCTTTTTTTAGTGACAAATTAGTTAGTGTACTTCAGATTCACTAAAAAACACAAAATAAAAAAAAATTTTAACAAAAAGAAAACCGACTTCAAAAGAAAATTTTTTCCAAAACAAATTAATATGCACTAAAAAGTAAAAAAATAACGATGATATAATATAGTTAAAATTATTGTTATTTTTGGAGTCGGTGTCAGCCAAGCTAATGTAGGAAACTGGTCTGTCAGAGATGTGTCCTTGGCTGACACCGACTCCAAAAATAACAATAATTTTAACTACATTATATTATCGTTATTTTTTTACTTTTTAGAACATATTAATTTGTTTTGGAAAAATTTTCTTTTGAAGTCTGTTTTCTTTTTTTTTCATTTTAGATCAAATTTCTGATCTAAATCCCGATTAAAAACAGTGAAGTTAAGATATTGCAAAATGCGTATTTTAGAAGAGTAGTTGAGTTTCAACTTTGTGTTGCATCCTGTTTATAAACTATCCTCACTTGATACCCTAATAAATATCTAACGACGAATTCATGGTTCTAACGACATTTTATCGATTTCATAAAATGCATAGATTTTGAAAACAAAAAAAACAAAATAAATGATTTTTTTTTAGATTTATCAAAAAAAAAAGCAACTTGTTTTTAAATATAGAAAAGAGCCTACTTAAATTGTGGGCAAATTTGCTTGTATATACAAACCTCTTCAGATTCTATTCATACTCACATTATGAAATAAACAACTTTATGTGTGTTATCAATAACACAAATACCTTAACAATTGTTACACCTATTGATAATAATTTTCAAAAATATATTGAAAGAATAAAAACCAACAAATTTTAAATCAGCAGGAGTTCATTTCAATATAATCGATCTAGACACAAATAATAACATAAAAACTAAACACTCTACAACAGTTAGTCAAAGGCAGATGTGTGTTTTTTTTTTTGACATGGCCCGTGCGTGCCCTATCCAAATTTCTTTACCAATAATAATAAATGTTCTACACATAAAATTCTATTCTTATATTATTTAATTGTGTTTTTGCACAGAAAATACAAATAATATATTAAAAAGTATTTTAAAAATAATCGTAACATTATATTTTGGTATTCTTCATGTGAAGCGCCTTCTAGGTACTTCAAAATTTATTGTTATATTTAACACCTTAATGTTTTTTTTTTTTTTTTTGGTTTGTTACTGGATGTCACATTTTTCACGTATTTAGTATTTTGTTTCAAAATGCGAGCAGATAATAGGTAACGTTTGGTTAGGTTAGGATAAGCAGAAGGATTGGTTGTGCTTTTCTGAGGTTTCACGTCAGAGCATTATTAAGAAATCTGAAGCCCATTTCGCTACTCTTTATTATAATCCCTTTAGTCTGTCTTTGACTTTTGCTTGAAATCATTTGTTTAAGCTTTGTAGGTCATTTAAAAAAGTTCATCCTAATGTTTCAGAAGCCCGATTCTCCACTGATATTATTACAACAGTTATGCCGTGCCGTTTCATCTTCATTTTCTTCATTGCATTCCTAATAGTAGTTATGTTGTCAGAAAAGGAAAGCTGAGGAAGTAAATTGTCAGTACCTAGTCGTTGTGGTACGGAAGTCATGTGAGTGCGACCTCTGTAGTCCACACGACTAACTTCCCAGAGAGAGAAACATCATTAAAGAAAGGTCTTGTTAGCCTTCATAGATTATTCTTCGAACATGTACTGTAGCTTATGCTGGAACAAACATTATCTCCATAGATGAATGATATGTTTTATCCACTTTTCAGATTCTGTTTATTCAGTTTTTTCCAGTTTTTTATTACCATTAAAAAACGGCTCAACTAATTCTACTGAAAACTCTTTCAGTTCTTAAATACGCGATTACGCGTCGAATAAGCCCAGTCACGTGTTAATGTTATAACTGATTCGCGAGATAATCGAGTCGAAAGAATCCGATCGAACATAAGCACATACGCACATACGCACACACACACACACAGAGACATCACATTGAAAAGGTTTGATTCGGATTTTGCGGCCTTGAAACCGCGGAAATATGTAAAACTGGAGATTTTCAAAATCGGCTTCATTACATTAACTTCCTCTGGGAAGTAAAAAAGTGTTTGCATATGGATGATCCATAGTATCATAGGTAGTTTAAATTGAAATGATACTGCACCAAGAGAGAAGTTAGATTAATATTTACGTGTAATACAATCTCTCTCTCTCTCTTGTTGCAGTATCATTTCAATTTGAACTATAGATAGTATCTCAATAGTGAAACTTTATATTAGAAACACCCTGTTATATGTTACAAACATGAAGTATGAATAGCAGATTTTGGATGGATTGTCATTAGTTTTAAGTGGATTTGCGGATTAACTTCAAATTTTATTCAAATTCCATTGTACAGTAATTATTCTGCAAATTTTAAATAAATCATACTGTTTGTGAGAAAAAAATTGTTTTTATTCCGGATTGTAGAAAGCAATTTCAGAACGAGATATATTCTTTAACCATTTCTACAATAAAATTTTGTACCATTGAAAATAAAATATTTTTATTATTAATACAAATTTTTATGAAGAATTTTTCTGAAGCAAAATGATTATTAATAAATGTAAACGTGAAAGTTAACTCCGTAGTATCGTTGTTTGCGTCCTAATTAGCAGTTAATCCATCCTAAATGTCCAGTTTAATAACTTTATAAAGCCAGAATTATATAAAAAATTTATTTTTAATTGATATTTTTTTGTTTTTGCAAGTATCGAATATTTTATATGCTTTTAATATATTGTAATCAAGCATTGTTTTGACAAAGCGAACGTTTACAATCTTTCTTTAACTAAGAAAACTTTAAAATTATCCAAGGTTGACACATTCAACGAAGACAGAAGCCTATTGCGTATGGGTAATTAATTCGAAGTATTTTCATAACTGATGATGATTATGTGAAATCAAACGATCAATGAATATTGATAAATCAAAAAATATAATAAGGCGTCAAAAATCAGATAATATAATTATTAAACAAAAATTTTTTTTTGAAAAAAATGGAAAGATCATAAGTTGTATAAAAAAACTTTTTTTATTTTTTCATGATAAGTTGAAAGTTACATACAGTTTTAAAATACTTTTCAAGGGAGAAACAAACAAATAGGAAAGTATCGAAACAGCAAAATAGTTTTTCTAAAGTCTAGTTAGTTTTCGAAAAATGTATTCAACAAACTACATTCTTCATTTTATACAGACCAACTTTGAAATTTAAAAACTATATCTTTTCTATTCTATCTCTATTGTGAGGATTACAATAAAAAAATTACCACACAAATAATGATCGAATTTCGAGTCCAATGTCTGCAGAATTCTATATTTAGTTGTCGAAATAATCTTTCACAAAAGAATTGTTTTGTTATGAGGGATAACTTTATAGTTTAAATTTTTATCTTTTATCAGCTTACTAAGTCAATTTCAGAATTTATACAGTTTCTTTAGCTCTACAACTTTAGTATGCAATATTTTTTCTAAAACCATTATTTTCTGTGCTTTACACTCACTAGTTCACTTACTTGAATATTACTAGTAGTCAAACGGTAAAAGTTGATTGCGCTTCCAAAAATATTTATAATAATTGATTATAAATAAAATTTTGGGAACGTACAGAGAAATTAGTATTTTTCAAAAGAAAATCGAAGCACTATAAAGTTGAGTACGATTATTATTATTTTTCTCCCCTATGACTTTATTTGTTCAATTTGATATCTGTAAAAACAGAATCTCTCCACACAACCATGGCTAATTTGTAAAATATACGAAACAAATCTTAGTCTTTCATATATATCTGAATGCTGATGCGTATGCATAATGCCTATAAATACATGCAGCGAGTTGTGTATTTCTTATGTTAAGTGTTAAGAAGTTTTGATAATAATACTAATAATATATTAAATCGCCTTCCTACCTACCTTCGTCCAAAAGGTATTACATTCGGCTTAGTCGTTTCATACAAAGGATGTGCTGAATTATGTCGTGTGGGGCCGTTTATTATTTATTTTTTAGAATAGACTGCAGTGTCACATAAATGTGTTTTATATACTTTTAAATAATATGATGAAGTAAAATTATTATTTTTTTTTAAGTTTAAATAAAATAGTAATATTTAGTGCGCATGAATAATTTTAAAAATATGTATAATATAAAATGCCAACTGAATGATTTAATATTTTAATCCAAAAAACAAGTATTTATTATTTTATAATATTTATTGTTGTTTATCTGTGCTGTCTTTTACGTGCTGTACGCTTATGGTCAAAATAAATGTGAAGATTGCCTAAAATTGCTGTTAAAAACTTAATTCTCGCTGGAAATCGGTAGTGGCCACGGATGATAGAGATAGTTAAACTCAATCCAGTATCAATCGATCGAGTCTGTATCAGACCAATTCTCCTCCAGTTGGGTTAAGTTAACGTATTAGAATACTGTAAGAACATTTAAATAAATATTTAATATAATTGTTTTTACCCATTATAGATATCTCCCTTCATTCACGCACTCGCGGAGTATCCTCGCTGAGTATACTCGCTAAAGTTAGCTGAAGTGAAGCATTCACTACCAAACTCTCGACTTAAAACGCAATTATCCATTGATATGACCGAAATTAAGCTGGCAACAGCTGCTACGGTAAATTTCTGTGCGTTTTGTTCTTAATTTAAAAAAAAAAAAAAACATGCGGGGCTATCTTTGGAGACTGTCGATCGAAGTGAAAACTAAGTAACTTGTGAATTTTATAAATACACATGTATACACAGTATACATAGCTGTTCACAATTCTATATAAATATGATGGGAGCGCAAATAAATACATCTGAATAGTAAGATTTAAAATAATAAATTATTTATATGCGTTTCCACCATTTATTTCATGGTTTTGAAATAGTTTGTTGCAGAACCCCCAAAAAAATTTTGTAGTGGACCGAATTGTAAATCAAAACCATCCTTGCATTCACTCAAACACAGCCAGAAATTTCATCATAATCGGTCCATCCGTTTAGGAGGAGTTCAATAACAAACACACGCGATGACGGTGTAGATAATGATGATAGCTATATGCTCAAAAAGCTACTGCAGCGATGTTACCACTTCGAAGTCCGAAGGGATATTTGCAAAATAAGACGAGAGTGGGGTAATGAGTGCTTCATTTTGCCTAATTTTGAGGAGTATACTAGATCAGGATACATTGTGAAAGTGTGGATGAGGGGTTAATAGTATGCATAAAGGTGTTATAGACGGCTAATTCGAAGAAACTGTGCAGCTACGTCTATCTTCCTCCAAATTTCTTACCTTCTTGTACGAATGTTTTTTAGGGCAAAAATAGAAATATTATATGATTATCAAGAATGGAGAATCGAAGACTTGGGAAGCGAACCCATAAAGGGAAGATATTTAACCAAAGTGTCATGAACGGAAATTTAGACAGGCAACAAAGTACTCGTAAATTTTGGACTTACGGTTAGTAATTCGAGCAAGAATTGCATCAAAATATACCTTATATAAATAAGCACAGTAAATTTTGCTATTAAGGCCAATATTATAAAAAGGGGTGGGTAAAGCTTGATAGAGAATGTAAATCTTTTCATCAGTTCAGTTTTCTTGAATGAATATGTACCGTACGCATTGTATTATTGCTGTTTGATGATGGTACAATAAATGCGACGACCATTGGTCATATAATATGTGATAACACCATGTCAGAATGAGCTTAATGTGTATAGTAAATACCTACGTATATAAACTTTTTTTTTATATTTTTATTCCATATTCCAGAATGGTTTAGTTGGATATCTACTATACCTACATAGGTGTATGTATGTATGTTTATATAAATTTTTATAATTATGGTGATTTTATATGGTGGATTAATGTATAAGTAATTTTATGTACGGATATATAGAAAATAAAATTTACTGAAGCATTTTCACTTTAAGGTAGTACCAGCATGAAATCACTTTTCGACAGATTTGGCCGAATTTTTTTTCTCGGGTTTATAATAGCTTTATTTATGAATTCCTAAAATTTCATAATTTTTGACCGTTTAGATCGCGAAATATTTAAAGACAAAGTTCGCGATTTTGAGGGTCATGTCCCATTTAAATCATGTAAAATGTCCGGTCTCTCCAACTATTTTTTATGATATTATTATATATTGAAGAAAAAGTAGAAAAAAATGTTTATACAATATAATTCTAAAAAAAAAATTTAGAAATTAATTTTCACTTTCGAGATATTAATTTTGACGTAAATTGATCGAAATTGGGACGTTGGCATAATTATTTCCCATTTTAAACGGTCAAAATTTCTGAAACTTTGGAAATTAATAGTAAGCATTATTAAATTCTTAAATTTAATTTTTCGTTAAATTCTGTCGAAAAAAAAATTGTACCATTGCTTTAACATAGAAACTGCAAATACCATGCTGGAACATCCTTAAAAATATTTTATTAACTATTTTTAATATGAAAAATATTATATATACAAATATTATTTATGACTGTAGTAATAAAATCAAATTATGTTTGTTGCAAGAAATTTATTTTTTTAACAAGAATAATCAGTTTTTAAGGGATATTCGAAATATTTACACTTTAAAAATGCTGTTAAACTTAAGCTCTTTGTGCAGTATAGTTTATAACACCGAAGATGTATATTTAAATTATTTATTATTGTATATAAAAAAGTTACATAATGTTTATGTATTTGAAGGAGACGTTAGCTTGTCGACATAAATGGTCGAACTAATTATTGAATTTAGAATCTTGTTGATGTAAACTTGGTTTCCATATAAATTGTTTTTTAGAGGATAACTTGATTCCATTACATCATTCCCCCCTCCTTAAGATGAAGAAGGGACGGGCAGAATTCGAATCTGAAGAAGAATGGTGCAGTACAATTCCTTGAAGCAACAAATAATAATACATGTTGATTGTAAGTTGATGCGTATTATTCGCTGGGACATCGATCAGTGGATAATAACACTATAGCTGTGTAGCATCCAAAAATCAAAACATGTTGACATGTTGAGTGCAGATCGCCCCCTTTGACATAACTGCTAGTATCTTCGTCCATAATATTAATCATCATAAAAGTTTATTCCGAACTTAAACATAATCATTCCCATCACCGGAGATTCCTCGTTTCCAATTTTAGTCAATTTGGTATCGGAACCATTTTATAACACCGAAGATGTATATTTAAATTATTTATTATTGTATATAAAAAAGTTACATAATGTTTATGTATTTGAAGGAGACGTTAGCTTGTCGACATAAATGGTCGAACTAATTATTGAATTTAGAATCTTATTGATGTAAACTTGGTTTCCATATAAATTGTTTTTTAGAGGATAACTTGATTCCATTACAAGTTAAGCCAAATCAATCTTTTTGGTCAAGTTAAAGGAAAAAAAAATTTAGTAGGGACATGGATAAACTATTTTAATATTTTGTAGTTTTTAAAAATAAACTATAGCTTAAAAAGACAAGCTTTATTTTATTAAAAGTTGATAGTAATTTTAATTGTAGGTAATATAAAATTCAAAGCGTAGGGTGGAACATGGGATACAAAAATTTATTCATTTTATCCTGGTATCCTAACCAAAATCACCAGGATACACAATCGATATTTTTATTATCTTTATTACTTAATAATGATAATGAAATCTTGAAATATTACTAGAAATTTCAACTACCATGCTCGTAACGGGTTTTTTTTTGTTTTCAATAATTTATAAAAGTTTAAACTTAAGTTTAAATAGTTTTTTTTAGTTTCCACTGGCTAGTTTTGGAGAAATCTATGGAAACATATCATCCATCTACTGTTTTATCATAAAACCAATTTTAAATATGCCTACTTTTGAGGTCATTTATTTATTTAAATAATCAGGCAACCCCTTACCCTCTAAAATTTTCAGAATTGATTTAGACTTTGGACAACTTTATATAAAAAGAATCAAGCTTTTATTTAACATTGCTTGGTGCTCGGACATCCTTAAAATTATTTGATATCCACTTTATAGTTTATTTAAGGGTGTTTTTTTAAACTAGAGTTTTCATTCTTATTCATTAGTTTCCTTATGATTGTTGATAAAATAATCGAGCCTGCTTGCTAATTATTTTAAGAGAAAAAAATTTAAATCAATTATCTTCTAAAACAAATGAATTCCTACGTTAAATCAAGCTTGGATACATAATCGACTCAGACTTTAATAGTAAAGAAAGAAATACCAATAAATAGTTAAAAATCTATTAGACATACTTCCTTATTCCACAAAAGTAACAACTATTGTGAACATTTAACAAAAGAAGCGACATAATTTTTTGATGTTACCATTTCCTAACTTTTATAATTGTATATACACAAATAAAAAGTCAAAAATAGTTGGCAACCTCTTGAAAATTATGGGTACACATAATATGGGAATACAAAAAAAAAACATAAATCTCAAGCCATGTATTTTATTCACAAGGTGCGGTGGTTATGATATCGAAAGAACGGACTTGTAACTTTCTGATCATAATTTTGTGACTTGAATATTTAAGTTATAATGTCCGTTAAAGTCAAATTCATAAAATTTGCTGCCATATACGTGTATTATTTGTAACAATAAACGTGTGACTGTACATAATACTTATACATCGTATGTACACATACATATTATACAAACACAACTGTGTATTAACCAATTGGTTTTTGTGTTTATCTTTTACATTTAAATCATAAATATTCGCTCAGGAATTAGTTTTACAGTAAGAAATGATCACAAGAAACATTCCAGCTATTATGTTTTTCCATAATAGTGCGCCAACTGATTGCAATTTTTTTTACTCTTCAAATTAGCTATATATCAAAAGAGATTGAAGTTTCATAGGAATTGATTGCATTCTTTTTTCTACGAGTTTTCTCCGGAGCATAAAAATTAAACTTCCAAAATATTTAAAAATAATTAAATGTGAGCACATCGAAATAAACTTCCAACAATCGACATCGAAATAAAGTTTTCGATGTGAAAATAACAACTTTCGATCAGTTAAAAATATATTATATAAATATAATATGTGACTATTTTATAAATAATACAGACAATGAAAAGTGGTTTTTAAAGTAAATCTTGCAAAAAAAGGGCGTGAATTATTAAATTATATGCATGAAATGTGACAAAAATTATATTTTATAAAAATGGTTTTATATGATCTTAACTTTTGATTCGTTTTCATTTACATTGTTACATAAAACACAATTCAAGATAGGCATACAGAATTTAAACAAACCAATTTAATCTGTTACTTAGTATTTAAACAATTAACTTGGTTAGTATTGATATACTAACGTTTAGAACTTCAGATATAAAACTTTTAAAAATATCCAGGGACGAAGATAAGAGAACAAACCTTAATCTCTATACAAGTTTTTTTCCCAAAAACATTACAGACATGGATTTAAAAATTTGGCTCCCTTCAGCAGCTTCAAAAATTGATGATAGATAGACGAGGCAACGGTTACTTTGAATATGCACTTGAACTGTATAAGGATCTTGATTGGAATTTAGGAAGAAATAGACCTAAAAAAGACCGAAATAATTTTTTGTAAGAGTGTTCCATTTTTGAACGCAAGGGCTAATAATTTCAGAATCCAAATAATTCCTCTATATTTGACAAACTCAACCCAAGCAACTCGCAATTTCAAAAATACTCCGAGTCCATAAAGTTTTCTATTCTATTTTTAGGGTCTATTTTTTCCGATTACCTTCTGATTGATGATAATTATTTTCGTTATCTTTTAATTTCACATTGATTAACTTCGATTTCACTAAAGAATCTTTAATATAGAATACGTATATTAATAAGTTTAATATCACCTTTAATTACTATAAATATTTCCAAACCAATATAAGAGATATTAGAAGGTTTTGACATGAAATGTGCAAAAGAATCTTGATAATAATAAACCACCTCTATTATAAGTTTCCCGCAGTGCATATTTCTGGCACGCAGCGGGTGGTTTTTGTTTCTGGGCCGTCATCAATATAGGTACTATATATAGATAGTATGAATGTATATATAGGGCCGCTTTTTTTTTATTAAAAGGTATATTATAGAACGCTGTTTTAAAGACAGCGCCGCGTGCCCCAAAGGTGTGATACACCGCCGTTGTCTCTCTTAAAACCATCATCACCTTAATGTTTTTTTATTAATCGATATAATATTGGTTACACTATGCACAGTGAAATTATTAATCGATTGGCCGCTAAAGTAATTAAAAATTTAATGGATCTATAAGAATCTATTGATATCTTTTACCTCTATATAGAGTTTGTAAACGTAATAAATATTACAAATTATTTTATATTTTAATATGTTTGATGTCGATTTTATTAAGTTGATGGAAATTGTCGAACTGATTTGATTGATATAAATTTAAATTAAAGTAACCTTGGTTTCCATATATGTATTTGTTATTGATATGAGACATATATGAGAGCAGTAGTAGTAGAATATTCCCGCAGTAAAAATAATGCGAATGGGAAGGAAAATCCATTAAACCAAGAAGCCTGTGTGTTAACTGACTTCGCACTACAGCTTCCAAGGCTGACTTTGGGGATACTGTGGGGCTTACGAAGACTTAGGGGATACTTATCGATCGGTCTCGACGCAGGACAGAATAGAAACTATGGGTTACTTGTATCCAGGTCCGGTATAGCTTGGGGTTACTCAACACAGGTGGAGTTATCCAATATACACAGGGATATTTTCTATTTACAGATTATGCACTTCCTAACCATAATCTGTGATAATAATCCTTTTTTATTTACCATACTGACGAAAAACAATATTCTTGATGCATTATAAAGTCATTAATCCAGTAAATTCTATTTTTAACCCCCGAACTAAAAAAAGGGGTGTTATAAGTTTGACCGCTATGTGTTTGTGTCTGTCTGTCTATGACATCGTAGCACCTAAACAGATGAACCGATTTTATTTTTTTTGGTTTCGATTGCAAGGTAATTTAACGGAGAGTGCAGTTCTTAGTTATATTACAAGTGCGAGTTTAGGGTTCCGCACTCGAAAAAAACTAAAAAATTTGCGGCGACCTTCAAAATGCTTTAAGGGAAAACGTAATTTAATGGAGAGTTTAGGCTTCTATACCCGAAAACTTTTTTCGGGGGTTTTTTAAATTTTGCAAATTTCACTTTTATTAAGTTATTGTGGCAAGTATTTACTGGAATATGGCATAAGCACAGAAAGCGCATCGGTTATATTAAACTTATGACAAAATTTATGTTTTATGGGATAAAAATAACTTGTTACTTGTCAATCGTCAATTCAATTTAAAAATATATTATCATTAAGTTCGCGATTAAAGAGTCAAGTAAACAGTATTTCAGCCACTAAAGTATAATCTTAAAATTGAATCTAGTTAACTTCAAATAAAAAACTAATATAAAATGAACAACTAGCGCACCATTACCTATAAAAACTCAGAGAATCAGAGTTAAATCCGGCGCTATCGATGGTTAAACTTCAAGATCAAAATATTTGTAAATTTTCGTATTATAAAATTTGATATATTTTATTCAGGTATATTGATTTTAAAATATACAAATTACTTTGATCAGATCATATATTGTAAAACCAAATATCATATACCCATTTGACAAACTCCAATTGTAAGAACTCGAAAAAGGCTTTGGATTAATATTTTTGGAGTTAGTATAGCTTTTCTTAAAAATGTTAAACACTTGTAGATGTCACTAAAATTTAGAAATATACAGCTATCCTCTTAAATCAAGTAAGATAATCTATATTTGTATATAGAGGTTACATGAGTATTCTAGACCATATATTTATGAATAGATATAAAAATAATAGGTGAGAAAAGATATTACATCAATTAATTTGCGTTAAGATTTTGTAATTTCAAGGAGATAGTTTTTTTTTCTTTTTGTTTTATTTTTATTCTATATTGTTTAGTTTTTTTCTCGATTTTTTAATATATTAGTGCGGAACAAATGATTTTTAAATGTTCGATCAATAGGTAATATTTATTAATATACTTAATAATAATTGAGATTTTTATTTTTAGTTATTTTAATTATTTTTTTGTATAATTTAATTAATGTTTATTTAAATTGATACATGAAAATAATAATTTAATTAGAATATTTTGTATAAGTGTTTATAAAATATTTTATTAGTTAATGACCCAATTTTTCTGGAAAAAAAATCAGTTAACTACTTTTTATTTTGTAAAATTTAAAGAATATGGAAAGTAAAGAAATTATACATTTCCCAATTTGGAAATGTATAATTTCTTGATTTGGAGAGAATCTGGAAAACGAAAGCAATAAAGTAGAGAACACTATCAACTAATTTGAATTGAGATTTTAAAATTTCAAGGATGTTAGTTTTTTTACTGGATTTCACATGATCGGAATTACGAAACGACGAAATTAAAAGGTCCTGACACACATTTATTTTGTAAAACGTAAAAAATTTGGAGTTGAGTTGCTATCACCACTGATTTAATAAAAAAAAAACTCCCGAAAATATGTAGGTAGCCGAAAATATGTTTGTTGACTTCTAAACTTGACTTCTAAACTTAACTTCTAAACATGACTTTTAAACTTGAATTTCTAAACTTAAACTCTCAACATATGTGCACAAAAATTTTGGCGATGAGGCATATTAGTTAGATTTTCGAAATTTTTTGGTAAAATTATTAAATTAATAAAAAAAAATCATAATTAGTTTATAGCCACTTTGAACCTCGCAAAGTCATTAGCTAAAATTCGTTCCGGTTAATGTTTCCCGAAATATTATCTGTATAATAACGTATTCGATTTTTTTAGCAAAATTGCCTTATTAAGGTGAAATCCAAAAATTTGTATGCATATTTGTCTAATTTTTTGTATCCCCAAGAACAAAATAAATTTTCGATAAGAATTTTCTCCTCATTTTTATGAAAACTAAATTTTAGACTAACTCGGTCAGTACGATGCTACAGGGCTTTAAATTAAAATACCAAGGAACTAACAACGGGATATTTTGAAAAGAACGGACAATCGATAAGATAAAAATAAATGCGATTTTATGATTTTTTAGCCAAAATTACCATACTAAGATTTTCATTAATATTGGGAAATTGTAGCAGAATTGTCAGTTTTTTATAATTTTCGAAAGGTCAAGAATATTGCCAAACAAATTTTTCCCGCAATTTTCATAAAAAATTTCAGATTTTTAGGTTTTCCGAAAAACCATTCACAAATTAAGGTTTAGTTTACTTATTGCAAATTATAAAAATCAAAACTTGATTTTTTTCCGACAAATTTCAGTTTTGGATAAAAAATGCAAGAAATATATTCTCAAAAAGAAGTTCTCAGCTATTGGTAAAATATCATATTTTTTTCTATACGATATATTATATCATATTTCATTCCAATTATCACGAAACATTATTTTATGATTGCTGCAATAAATAATACAAATTCTCAAAATGACCTATTTCACGGTCTAGACTCGACTCGTCCCATCTTAAGGTCATTTTTAAAATAAATAATAATAATTAAAAAAAAATATTAAAATAAAATAAATAAAAATATAATAAATTAATAATATTGTCTGTAAAAACAAATGTTTTCATTTGTGTTATCCATAAGATATTAAAATTGATATTAATTTTTGTTATAAATTCAATCATAAATCACATTGATGATAGCTTTTTATGTACATATGCAAAGGGGAAAGTATTGTACCTTGATTCACATTTACATGTGTTTTGAATGTTATATAACAATAGACAAATTTGAATATTAAACATTTATGGTACAAGACGTTAATGTACCATGAATCGGATGCTAAGGTACCATAGATCGTGTACATTGATATATAAATAGAGAATAATTCAAACGAATGTATCAATTTGCAGTCTTTACATACAGTTTACTCTAGGGAATGCCATTTTTGGAGGAAATCCGATTGAAAATCAAAATCCTTGTTTGTAGAACATGCACATTACAGCTTGAGTAGATGTTTTAAAAGCCTACACGCTATTTTTATTAACCGTTAAATTTCTCTTCACACTAAAATTGTCAAACGCACTAAGGAAAGCTGTAGAGAGCTTTAGTCTAAGGCCATTCTATTCTAAATTAAGCAATAGTTATGTTCAATGGAGATTAGATGTAATCGTGGTCTTAACTGCACAAAACAAAAGCTACATTAACTGCAGTTCTCTGAGCGACCAGTAACAACTTCAACTAATTATTTCACGAACTCGGGGTATGTTCATGATGACAACACAGGGCACAAAACTCCGCATTTTGTTCCAATTTTGACTGATCACTGGTACAAGACGTTGTTTTGATCCAAGATATATGGATGGCAAAACATACAATTTTATTTTTGCACTAAAAATTATATTTCTATTTTACTTTGAAACAAAAGTACATGGGCAACTTGCCATTTGGTTTCTTCTCTTGTGAGTCTTTTGTCTTCTTAGAGTTCATAGACAGCAAAAACTTTCAAGGAACGAGTGATTTAAGATACTTATATTATTATTAAGAAACAACAGTTTACCCTTCACAAGAAGAAGAAATTCTTCAGATCGGTTAGTGACTTGACCGCTGTTTCTTCTAGTGCTTCTGAAGCCGTCGTCCTCCTCACTATATTATACACCGCCGTCAGATGAGTCGCGGCTTTATAAAATAATATCTACATGTGTACCTATAACTCTACACAGACTCTACACCGAAGCGAAGATTATTATTTGTGTAATGGAGAATGATAGATGATTTATATTCTAGAATTATTATATTATTTCCCCCCTTTAATATCCCATTCTTTACAAGCGCATTCACAAACATTTGAAAAAAGATTTCAGATTCGAATTGAATTTTTTTTTTTCATATATGATTTTTTTTTTTTTTTCAAAAAAATGATCGATCGTTTTTTGTTGATTTTGAGTTTTTTTTTTTTAAAGTTTTTTTTTATTGAATTCATTGAATTGCGTTGCCACAAATTTAATATAATAAATTTTGGATAGTTTTTTAATCGTTGTTATAGAAAAATGTTTGAATTCATTCAAAAATGTTAAAAATTTTAATTTATTTTTTAGAGTGTGTAAAGTTTAACGCATACTAATGCAGCAAGAAGTTTTTGGATAAAACTTTTGTTGTGCTGATACACATTTCACCAAACGGTCAAACCGTCTAAGTTGCTTAATAACTTCTGTCTTTATACAAAACATTTTGTATAATCACCGCATGTTTATTGGTTTTCATTAAATTATGAATGTTAAAGACTTACCAGAATTTCTTATCTTTTCTCTCTATTTTGAAAACATGAAAATCTTCGATTGCAAATTGACATTCAGGGATATTATCAGAGATTCATAAGTTTTTTTTCAATTCATCTCTAAATATTATAAATGCGAAAGTAGGCACGTTTGTTTGTTTCTTACGCTGTCACGCAAAAACTAGCGAATGGTTTTTAATGAAACTGTACAACAATATAGCTGATATATCAGAATAACACATGAGATCTAATTTATAAAGAAATATTAATAAAAAATTAAAAAAAAGTTAAAAATTATTTTAATTTGACATTACCATAAATTACAGATTTCTGTAAAAATAGTCAATATAAAATATTTCACGGCCATCTTTTCTGATATACTCAATGACAACCATACATATATTTTACCTGTGTAAAACAATCCTTACCATTATTACGAGTGTTATAGAAAAGGGATAAGCGAGAGTAATCTTTATCAATCTTTACTTTTAAACCCAGCGAAGCAGGTGGGTATCACTCTAGTTTCTTATGCGGCTTTTTGTTTTTTTAAATTTATTATTTTTTATGAAAAGAATTTTTTCAAATCAATCAAAATAAAATAATTTTCTAAATAAATACATAAAATATGTTAATAAGTTCAAAAAATGTATTCGAACTACAAATCAACTGTATAGTCAAAGAGGTATCCATTGCTTTCTGAATCGCTTTCGTTATTATTGCTTTTTGAAAATCCTTGAATGATACTAATTCACTTGTTCCCGGTAAATTAAATCAAATATGACTTCTCTGAGTCGTAAAGGTATATGCAATAGGGAATGTTTTTAATGATGGCACAAGAGAGTACGGGATTTATAGGAATCGTAAAAATTGTACGCGTTTTGTTTTGGTATCTAAGAAAAATATTTGCCATTTTCAAATAAAAAAATTTAAAAAGTTAGTTTAGGCGGTTCTTCTTGAATGGCTTCTTCTAATTACAAGCTTTTATTTAGTTTCACCTGTACCGTTGTCTGCCTGTAATCAAATCATGGTAAGGTTGTGGCGTCCTGATTTTCCCATCGCTTTCACCATATTTGGTATATTGATATACATTTTCTTTATTCTTAAATTAAAATTTTTAATAAATAGTACTTGTAAATGTTTAATAAAAAAGGGACAAGATTTTATTGTACTAGAAAGTAGAAAATAATTTTATCTATTAGTCACTCATACTCGATTATTTGTAAAAGCTTGAGGGGCTCCGCTGAAAATATCAAAAATGAATCGGAACGCCGCATATACTCCACATGTCTAATTATTTTTCGATTCATTTTTGATATTAAGCGCCTCATGCTTTTACTAATAGTCGGGTATGAGTGACTCATACATAAAACTATTTTCTACTTTTTAGTGCAATAAAAGCTTGCCCCTTAAAAAGTATTTTTTATTAAAAATTTTGTTTAACATTAAACACCAATCCACAAATGAAACTTACAAAATTTAAAAAACCCCCGACAAATGCGATTTATTCCTTGTATATCGATTTTTATGAAACATGGCTATAATATGTTCTCAATTAAGTCGGTTCGACCGTTTTGGGGTTACGATTCCAATGAGAAACACACAGACGCCCAGATAAATACTTGAAGCTTATAACACTCCTTCTGAAATCAATATCAAAGTGAAAGTGAAGGACATCATATGAGATGAAAAGAATACATAGAGAGCTATCATTTTTTGGAACAAATTTTTGAAAATATTTTAATTGAAATTGAAATATTTGAGTGACTTTGTTCTTATGAATTACCTAGTTATTTTACCATTTCACTTTTTGAAATGAATTGAGTCAGGTATATTTGACCATTCATTTCCATAGTAATTTTTAAATTATGTGTCATGGCTTTACCAAACTGAATCGATTTTGAAGATCATCGCCAATTTTGTACGCCAAGTACAGAAACCTAAACACGCACTTGAAACTAAGCTAAGAACACTCTCCATTAAATTACCAAAAAAATTAAAATTGGTTTATCCGTTTAGGCGCTACGATGCCACAGCCAGATACACAGTCATAGCGGTCAAACTTATTACACTCCTTTTTTTTTAATTCGGGAGTTCATAAAATGAAAATTTTTAATATACTCCCTTTGCTTGTAAATTAAAAATTTGGTAGGATATTATTTGGCAAAAAATGTCACATGTAAGAAAAATCAAATCTACATTCAACCAATAAACACAATATAATGAAAAAAATCGTCCATTACTACAATAATATTTCACTGGAAAAGGTTTCCCATGAAATTTCCTATACAAAGTTTTTTCGGCAGACAAGCAGACAAGGAAGAGTTAAAAAATTTATCGCTTCAACTGTTTGACTACAATTGAAAAATCATTATATTTCAGTTTTTAAGAATTTATGATAAACAATTTATTTTGAAAATTATTTTTATTATGTAAAAAATAAAAAATATTTATAAAATATATAAATAATTTTAATAAATAAAATATATGTTTAGCGATTTATCACAGTTATAACAAGTATTGATATTTCTGTTTGAGTGAAGATTGAAGAGCTAATGTGAAGTCATCAAAATGTTTGACTTTTAAAATAAATCGGAAATCTCAGTTAGGGTTATATTATGTGATTAAAATATTTGTACTTAGGTATGTTGTTATGTTTATTGTAGAAGAGAAAAACCGTTGTAAAAGGATTATACAAAGATTTATTATTTCTTGAATTTATGTTTTTACACTTTTATTGTTCTGTAGCTAAAAAAAAGTCTATTTTAAACAATATTCTTAATTCAAACAGTCTTACATAATAACATGCCTAATTGCTTGCGTAATAACAGTTAAAAAGAGGATGATTTTTTTTTTTACTTCAAGTTGAGACATAGTTATTGAAATAAATACCACGATACTCGAAATAAAATATAATTAAAAAACATACAACAGACTTATATTTCGCTAAATATCGATATTTCAATTGCAACGCAACCATCGTCAGTAGCTAAATTTATTAATATAACACATTACAAACATTTTTTACAAAGTGACAAAGTAAATATGTAATACATTACCAACAAATTATAGTAACATAAATTATTTAGTGGGTTTGAAAAACTTCTTTATCGACCGCAATTAACATCTGTGAGTTGGATTAAAATTTGGTACCGTTTGTGAAAGGAGTGTGGGTAAGTTCGCTATAACTGACGAGACTTGTTTAATGGGTTCACTTTTAACAGATGTTCTTTTTTTTCAATTCAGATTCAGACATGGAACTTTTATCCTAGTTGAGAGTCTTATTTTCCCCCGTGTGGATGAAAATGCATTCGTAAGCATCTAAACTGTTGTAATACCTTACAGATTTAACTAATTTTGCAGGAAGACTTTTGTGTTCTGTACTTAAAAATGGCCCGCAATGCAAGATTTTTCGATGCGCTGTTTCTTGACTTCACTTTTATGATCCTTTTTTTATCAAATTGAATAATTGTTTTAAAAAGAAACATACTTTATTCAAATTTTTCCTCATAGCTGAATTGAGATTATCAAAAAAATTGAAATAACTAAAACCTTATAGTAAATCTAGCCGGTTTTTCTGATTTAATTACAATGGTTTATTATTTTAGTTGCAAAACATTAAATAAACTGAGATGAAGAGGTTTCTTATTATATTATTGATGCATTTTTTGTTTTTCGTATTCAAACATCATATGAAGAACCCAACAACGATCACTAGGTTTGTATGAAGAAGACATATGAACATAATATTTAATATATTAAGTGAGTGATGCAGTTTACACCTGCCCAGGTGATATATAGATATTATTATGTATCTTATAGCTTTTTAACTTATAGATAAGTTATTCCACTTAAAATATATAGATATATACCGACGTAAAGCTATTGAAACTAATCTAGATTAATACTAGCAAAATATTACGTTTTATTCTATTAAATAAAAAAAAATGTTTTGTATAAAAACGTTTCCTATCTATAACAAGAGGAAAAAATTAATTGACTGAGTGATTGTTGAAATTTCATGTAAGTAAAGAAAGATAGCCACCCTGACACATAAAATAATAACAGTACCTATCCTTCTTATCACTTCTTCAGTGTACATATTATTTGCTATAAACAAACACGTACATATATACGGTACGCCTTCACGGGTAAACAGTGATGTTTACGAAAAAATGTGGTTTATTTTTTATGAGGATCATTTGTCACACCTTAACTTTTGTTCTATCTCTAACGGTTTACAAGATGGGTCCTACGAATTCAAGACCCAATTGACTTATGTTTCTCATTCACGAACTCAATCTCACTTTTAGGGTCCTGAATACGCTATTAAAATGGCCAGAAAACGTATCATTTCCGGTCATTTGAATATTGGATGAATATATTTTAGATATTCTCGGAATGGTCTGAAATAAAAGTTGTTCAAACATATTTTAGGTAACATCTTAAAAACAACTCAACCCGATTTTTGTATTTTTTTAATCAAATTTTTGTGTGTGTTTTTTGATTTTTATAAGTACCTTGAAGAAAATTGCAAAAAAATCGGGAAATTTTTTAAACCTCCGATTTTGATAAAAGCCATGTCCTAGAGTAATTTCCACCAAAAATTTACAAAAATGGTATCCATTTGACGGTTGGTTCTTTTGCTTTTGAGATGTTGTCAAAATTTTGCCAAAAATCGTTTACAAAAGGGGTTTATTCCGGAGCAAAGAAAAGTTCCAGTTTAAAATCGGTTATAATATCGAAGCGATTACGCGGACAAAATTGGAAGATCCTGACTAAATCCCTATAAAAACACATATATGAATGTATCGATCGGCTATAACAACATCGGTTATAGCGAAATTTTGGCTATAGCGACCAATGGTCATTGGATTTAACAAGCAATAATATTAATTACTCAAAAATGCCTATAGAAATTCCTGTAAAAAATTATTAGACCTTAGTTTGTTTCGAGTATGTAAGATTAAACCGGTCTAGTGCAGGTATTATATTTTAATGTATTTACTTTATCGTATCGTATAGATATCGTTTACAATAACCTAAGAATATACAGCATAGTAGATACAATAACAAATAAATATATGAAAGTTGTTATCATTCGTCATATTCAAAAGTTCGTCTTTAGGATCATAACATGGCATTAATATTTTTGACAGTTTTTACTTCCAATACATCATTATTGAAGAAATACATTTACCAAAGATTATACCTATTAACTTGCTGATCGAAATATTATTGTTTTCATCATTAAAAACGCAATTTTTTACATTTCGATATGCTTGAATACTCTCTTTAAAGGCTATATAAGTTGATCAGCCATGGTAGCTCTGCACAGTAAGAAACGGTGGCTCTAAAGGGAATAGCATAAAATTGAATACCTGAATCCAAAATTTTTCTTCGTGCAGTGGTTTCTAACTATTTCTGTGACAGTAGCCAGCACAAAAATATATTTTTCGAAATTAAAACTGATCAAAAATTACCTGAGAAGTATTTTGGAAAAAAAAGGGTGAGCTCTTTGACCATTATTGAAAACAAAGAAGTTTCCAATCTAACCAATGTACCTGCGAATACAAAATTTCGCATGGGGGATTTTAGTAATCAATAATGTATATAACGCCTTTTTAATCTACAAAAATCGGAAAAATATGCATTATACGAATAAATAAGTTTGTGCGCAAAAGAGTATCCTTTTTTTACCTTCTTGTAAAATTGATAAGGGCGTGGAGTCCTCGAAGGAACACATTAAAATCGGCAGTAGTTATGCCATTGATAACTCTTGAACATATTATGCAATTTTTTTCCAATTTTGATTCTGGCTGGGTTTCAAAGAGATCCGATTGAATAATTTATTTAGTAGGAAAGAGATTGATTTGATTTCTAAAGGTGATATACTCCACAACTCGTTATTGACTTGATCTAATATTATTAATAATATGTGATATACTCCACGACTCGTTATTGACTTGATCTAATATTATTAATAATATGTTCACTGCTTAAGGTCGATATTTGTTAAGAAATCCGATACTAATTTTCTTTAAGCTAAGAAGCTTTTTCGATTTTATATAGCAAAGTTTGTAGCTCAGTTGAAATATAGGTATTAAAAGACAGACATATCGAATTTGTTGCTACAAACAAAATTGATATAGCTGTTTTTTTTTTTGAGAACAACTTAAAAATTAGTTTTCCACTTTCTTCAAAAGGTGCCATCTGAGTGTTGTTAATATCTAATTGTATATTTTTTTTTAAACACATCGTATTAGCTACCTAAATATTGCATTTTTATTCCAGAACAATTTTTATTAATCATTACTAATCGTTTTCTTCAAGGACATGAGAAGATGCATTCATTCTATTATGTTATAACTTATTGGATTTATTTGTTAGATAAAAGGTTGAATTCAAAAAGAATTTGAAAAACTATTTATTACAGATCGCAGACCACCAAGTACCAATGATGTAGTTAGTCTGAATAAAATGAAATTAATAATAAATCATATAAAATATTAACGCGTATATCAAGGTTCAAATATTATGAAATTAACTATTATTATTATATAATACACGTAGTAATTAATACTACACGTAACAGAGGTAATGTTTTTCTTTCGAATAGCATATTTTTTAGAATTATTTTCAATAAATTAATAATTTAAGTAGGCATAGTCTTTAGGTCGCCCAACAATACTGATCAAGGGCGTTATTGAGAGGACCGCATTTTTATTTCTCGGTCCAGCCCATAAAAACTGCGGTTCTTAAATATATATGGTAAACTGGTATTACTTTCAAAAAATTGGACTAAAACAAACAATTTTTTTTGAAAAATTTAAAATTGTATATTTTTTTACAATCATTTTATTTATTGGCTTATTTGCATATTTTATATTTGAAAATTAAGTAAAATTTCAGGATAAAAATATTTTTTGGCATAACATATACTCTTTGTATGAATTGAAAGTTTAACTAAAAAATACAATCTTTTATTACACACAAAAGTATAATAACTATCTTCCCTTGGATAATATTATAAAACAAAATTGGGCTACCGCAAATTATGATCTAATTTCAAATTTTATTTAACTTTTAGAACATAGAAGTTGCTAAAATTGTATGAAAATGATTAATTATTTATTTTATATAATAAACATTTAAAATTTAATTTGGAATTTTTTTATAAACAATTTCATTTAAATTTTACCATAAGTAATAATAAATTAATAAAATTTTTATATTATAAACAATTATCTTAAAAATATTTATTAAATATGGTGATAGAGCATATTATAATATATAAAATAAATATTTTTATAAATAATATCAATTATTATTGTTTATATTATATTACCTATATTATAAAAATTATAAATATTGAATTTTTAATTTAGGAAAATTTTTCTGAAGTGTATTAAATTTTTGTAAATCTTATTAAATATTATTTTTGTAAATTCAGCGATTCAAAAGCATGCTGCATATTGTTGATTCCAATCGTCAATATAACTTTTATCTAGCAAACAAAACATACTAAAAATCAGTGCAGAAATACATATTAAAAATGGTTTTGATTCATTAAAAAAATATAGGCAATATTATTACATCAATGATAAAATTTTTGTGTATAGACTTAAAAGTATTCAAAATATTTGAATTTCCAAGAATTTTTGTTGATTTTTTCACGCTTTTATCACGAATATTGTGAATATTTCTTACAAATTCTGTTTAGAGAATAAGTTATTAAATATAGAGTAAAGAATATTAAAAATTTATGGAAGATAAATGGTTATATTTCCTAAGACCAAGCCAACTTTTGAATGTCAAAGTGAGCTTGGGAAATATCATTCTATTCCCATTTTTAAAAGCAAGAAACTATTCTAAACATTGATATTATTATATTTTAAATATTAAAAACTCGGAATTAGATGTTCATTGACGATCATATAAACTGAATATTTTAAGAGCGTGGTTTGGCCGATATCTGCTAGATATAGTTATTATTATAATTATGTTGCAATAAAAGTTATTTTATACATTATAGGTCACATTTGGCTAGTAATAAAGTGAAAAACTTTTAAATTTTAGACTATATCTACATCACTAATCACACTAATTAAATGTATGTTTTCCCGTTGCCTCCACCATTGATACAGTTGGGACCATTTTTATTGTTTTGTCATCAAATGACAAAATAATTCATATAAAATTATTAATACTTATTGCAAAAATTTAAATCTGCGTATAACGTTACAAATTCATGATCAATATCATGTGATAATTGATTTTTGCTGATTACTAAAAAAAGTTTGTAAAATTTTTAAGAACGTTTACAGTAAAGAATATCACCTGATTATTGTTTTAAGTGTTAATTATTATAAATATTTATCGATATTCATTGATTTCTAATTATATAACAAAATTAATCAGACCCGTATTTAGATATTTGGAATATTTTTTGAGTTATAGGATGTTAAAGCGAATATAATCTTATATTATGTTACTATAGGTTCTGACTAATTTTACGTGACAGAAAATAATGAGCTTAGAGTACAAAGCTTCAAGTCACATAACATTAAAATACAAAGCTTTATTGAATAAATCGTAATTTTTAATTTGAGGACACGAAAATTTTAAATTGAATTTTTGTCTGTATTTTTTTCTGATAAAAAGATAATTTAAAAATAAACAAAAATTATTTTATCCGACAATTCATAAACCGAGCCTTTTTGTTAATTTTAATTTTCAAAGTTTAGGATCGTTTTGCCGCATGTCAGACAAAATGAAGTTTGCTTTCGTTTATTAGAATAAGAAGAAACTATATATTATCTATTTAAACCTGGATGTGCATTTACAAATTTTTTTCTTCTTTAAAAATTATTCTTGCTCAATGGGCTACCAAAAACACACCCAAATAAAACCAACCAAAAAAAAAAAACGTTAGCTTTATATCTAAAAGTTAAAATTATTATTCCTTACATACTTCCCTGCCCCTGCACCAAAAACAATAATTTTTTATTAATTTTTTAAATAGTAAATTGTTAAATATTAAAATATATTTATTCAAAAAAATTAGCACAACTTATACAATAAAAATACATAAAATTGCCTGAATTACAACTCTGTTCGGAAATATATAACGGGTGATTTGTTTGCTGAATCAAATATTTTTCTTATTATATTTAGTTTTCGTATATATTTATGTCTTTACACGATATATAAAACTAAAAGTAATAATTTACTTAATAATATATCTTAATATAAATCACATATTCTTTAATATAAATATAATTAATTTAGAATCAATATTATAAAATCAGTTTAATAAACTAACAGCTTCAAACATAATTTTGAGTACAATTGAAACGATGGGTATATGCCATTTGCATTTTTGTAAATTATATTATAAATTTTTTGGTTGAAAAAAATTGAATGGTTTGAATGTTAAGATTGCGTCTTACAACTTTTTCCTTTCAAATATTTTTCAGGAACTTCCCTTTCAGATGGTCCAGATACTTTTTAATTGTACCTATAACAAGCTTCAAAATTATTTTGCCTGACACGTGATAGAATGCAGTGTCCTGACCGTCTAAGAATTAAAATTTTGTGGGTACCGAACTGCGGAAATTTGTTTTCTAAATTCATCACTGGTTATGAAGATTTAAAGCGAGACAGGTGAAGAATCAGCCAATCATTTTTTTCACGATATTTCTACTTTATTTATTTTTTAGTGAATCGTAATATAGTATTTTCATCTGATGTACACATTGGCCTGCGATTTTAGTTTCACCGAAAAGTATTCTGTTTCACTGAAAAGTACCTTAATTTTTAAAATACGTTTGTATTGAAAAAACTTGACCAAAAAGTATTTCAATTTTCAGATATATTCATTTTCTGTGTCGAAAAACCATGCAAACAAGAAAGTGAGTTAATTTAAGCTTGTAAAAAAAAAACTTTTGTGTTAACTTAAAGGTAAAGATCAACTATTGATGTTTCTCTTACTAAATAATTTTGAAACACTCTGTAATTATGCTTGTATTAATTATATTTTTGTATACGAACAAAAACTTGTCGAATTTAGAATTAAAAAATTTATAAACTTTCATTAAATCTATTTATTATTATAATAAAATTTTAATAGCACATATTAAACTCAATATAAATAAATATTCATTTTACTTAATAAGTTGAAAATTTTTGCTTATAAAAGTATACAATCAAAATTATTGATTATACATTTTCGACATTAAATTTTAATTATATACAAACTATCGAATATCAGGTATCACGTAGGTACCTTAAAATTTTATAAACATTTTCGATAAATAAACATAATTTCATTTTTTATTGTTAGAAATTCAATCTATGTGTGATTTAAATACAAAATTTCTTTAAAAATGAAAAGCAATTATATGGAAAATCTTTTTTCATTGTTTCCGATAATTGTAATCCAATAATAAATGAGAAAAGTCTATCAAGTTTTTGTATTTTTATTCATTTTCAATAAATAAATAAGATAAATAATAATAAATTTTACTTTTGAAAATCGAATAAATATGGAAATGTTGAATTTGTGGAAATGACTCAGTAATTAGTTGAAGATATTTTTAGTAATTAATTTAAACATTAATCTACCAATATAAACATAGCTAATGAATGCATAGAATAAATAGGATTTCGAAAATAAATAATCTTGGAAAAGATTATCGCTTTTTTATGGAATTGACAATTGGAGTCAGAACGAAGAATTTCTTATAATTAATTCTGTTTTCTCTAACATTTTGAAGTAGGCTCAAAACGTTATTTTATATATTGTGCAAAATTTTGTTACCATATCCTATATGGAATATAAAATCTTAAAATTGGATCATATTTTTGAAGAGTTTTCCCAAATGAGTTACAACAAAACGCGAAGCTTTCTGGTATAAAATCAGAAACCAGTTACTAGCTGAAATTTTGCAATAAGTCATTCTTATATAAATAAAAGATGAACCAAAAAATAATTTTGTAAAAGTTTTATTGCGTTAAATATCCGTAGTTACTGCGACATCGGAGCAAATATGGATTTCTTTTTGAGTTGACAGTTATTTAATTTGTATTTTGTATACGATGTTTCATTGCCTATTGACGCCCTTAATGGGGGGGGGGGGGTTCGAAAAATTCTTCTTGTATGTTTACTGCATAATAAAACCAACATGCCCTCAAAATTTTACTTTTAAAACTAAAAAAGTTGGCCTTTGGGATGACAAAAAAGAGTATAAGTGGATATACAATTATAAAAAGTAGTTTTTAAATTCTACATTATTAATCGTTGATTTGTAATACTTTTAGGTTTTATCGATTTCTAAATTACTGAAATATAGTCTTGAAGATTTTCATGATGAGCGGACCAATAAATTAATATTTATAAATTTTACAGATTTTACAGTATATTTAATAATACTTAGTTATGGTGTAGGCGCAGGGAAGACACATTAATTTTGTAAATCTCACGAGAAAATTGTTTATAAATATGATTATATGATTCCAATCATCATGAAAATCGATACAGCTAAATTATAATTTTTCACAAATCGTCAGATCCAATACACCACAAATTAACGACTAATTATTTAGAAACAAATTTAGAAAAGTTGAACAATTTCATAATTTAAATAAATTAGAAATATTAAATAATATTTCAAATAATATAAACTTACCTTCATTTCTTCAAAACTTCACAACAAAAATTTTTACAAAAATAAGGAAATCGAAATTTAAATTATTAAAATATACAAGAGAAATCCACAGGAAGAGAATAATCGGATATTATACAAATTCACTACAAAATTGTTTATTAAAATTTTAAATATTATTTAAACGTTTCAATTCCGTTTCCGTAAAATTTAATTTAAATATTTTAACTCATAATTCTCAAATAATAAATATTGCACCCACTTTTATTTAATATTGTTTTTCTTCAACAAAACCAGCAACAAAAAAAGCTTCACTATCAAAACAAACAAAAATCTCTCAATACCCACAATATTTAACGATTATCAAAAAGTTCCCCCCTTTATGTGTAATCGTGTAATCTGTCATTAATCGCCTCATAAAAAAAAAAATTAAGATTTAAAACATAATCTTCTGAAGTGTATCCGTTGCTCATCGATTACAAACTGAATATAATATCCACTAAATATCAGGCTTCAATGTATCCGTTTTTACCTCACTCTAGGTATCTGTTTAATAATAAAATTCCATGCAATTTCATTGGATGGCTACGATTGTTGGATACTTATTGTATCAAAGGCGGTTACCAACCACCAAGGAGGTGGTTCTCTAGTTATCATACGAATACGCCTTTTTATATGTTATGTCATGTACAAAAGAGATTATTTTGTATATTATGTTGGATACAATCGTCAGGAGTACTTGGGGTATGTTGTTTGTGTTTTTTATTTGTTTTTGTTTATATATATATATATATATATTTACAGTTTTTACGATGTATGCGAATGAATTTTATTTGATTTTGGGGAGAGGGAGAAGAAAGAAGTAGCTTTTTTATCGTTGTTAAGGTACTTTTAATGGATTTGGAGAAGGAAAAGATGTTAACGATTAAGAAAAGTGCATCAAAAAAATCGAATTTCATGTAGATTTCAAATAATCAACGATAAATAACAGTGCTTACGAAAAGAGAAAATTCCCAAAAAACTTGGTGTTTACTTTTTATGCCTGTCATGCAAATTCAAAAATCTAAAATTAAGTTAAGTTTTTCTTCCCATTACTTACACTTAATTTGATAAACATGCGCTTACTTTAAAAAAAAAGTAAGGAGGACTGTCGACGGAAAACTTTGGAATAACTGACTTTAGGCCTGGTTTTCGGCCTAGCTTATTACTCTAATGAATACCTATTCACAATACCTGAATTATAATAAATAACATCTCGATACTATTAAAATAGCTGTTCACAATTCTTGAAAAATATGGTGGGAGCGCAAATAAATACATTTGTATAGTAATATGTTTTGTAATATATCATTTATATGCGTTTCATTTATTTAATGTGCTTTAATTTTTTGGTCAAATTTTTTAAAGATTTTGCATCAAAATTGGTCCATTCATTTAAGAGGAGTTCGATTACAAACACGTGATGACGAAAGTTCCATGATTTTTGTTCACCCAAAAAGTGCTTAACGTGCCAAAAAAAGTTTTCACTTCAAAAATAGTTTTAATATATATATATGTTTTGATTATGGACTTAAAAGTATAAAATTTGCGTTGTAATACTTGCGGGCAATGTAAAATTTAATTTTGAAAATCGTTGTGTGATCCATATTTGTTAAATAAAATCTTCTTTCATTGGAATTAACAAATATTCAAATTTTTTCCAATACGATTTGTTAGACAGAAATACGCAGAAAAAAGCAAGAAACTGGAAAAATTTTATAAAATTTAATTTTTTTTCATGTGATTTTGTACATGCATGAAACTGTTTTCTGGATTGAACTCAAAACAAGTAAAAACAAACAATTGACTGAGTTAATTGTTGAAATAACATTTATAAATAGGAATGTTTACGAAAAAATGTATCAAACAAAAGTTGTTTATTTTTTTATAAGGAACATTTTTTACATTTAAACTTTTATTTTATCTCTTATGGTTTACAAAATTTCAGCTTAATATCGCTTTTCATTTTTTAAGTAATCGTAATGACAGACGGACAGACGATAGACAACCGAAAATGGACTAATGAGGTGTTTTTATGAACACCTATACCAAAATTTTGTTCATAGAATCAATATTTTTAAGCGTTACATACTTGGGACTAAACTTAGTATACCTTGGTATATTTTATATACATGGTATAAAAAGTTTTTTTCTATTTTAATGTGCTTACGTTATTTCCTATACGTTTTTTCATATAACTACTTCTCTCTATCTACAAATATTTGTAAATAAATTTCAATAAAAAATACTTTTTATGGAATAAGCTTTTATTAACTACTAACAATTAGAAACAAATTTTTTCAAATAGTGACTCATACACGACTGTTTGTAAAATCTGCAGGCGCCCAATTTAGAATACCAAAAATAAATCGGAGCGAGAAAAAGTTATTTTCTACTTTTTAGTATAACAAAATCTTGTCCCTTAAAAAGTATTTTTATAAAATTTTTTAATTTAAAATAAAAAAATATATATATATAGTAAAAATACATAAGGGATCCATTTTTGCAACTGATTTCTTTAACTGATTTTTCACAGATTTTAATTTAGGAGAGCTTGGGATGATTTCTATACCTATAGCGCTTTCATTATCAATATGTAAAGTATTTAAAAATTTAATTAAGTTAGTTGTTCTTTTGTTATAAATTCAAATATATTTCATTTACAAAAATTATAAAATAATTCGAATAATTGAATTTTCCAAAAATATTTTACTAAATTAAATTATATGAAAATTCGAATAAAAAATATTATTGTTAATAATTTTTATTTTTTAAAATTTTAAATCAAATTTAAAATAATAAATAATTATTTTAAATTATTATTCTAAATATAATTACGGTTATCAAACCATATGTAGAGTTATAAACTTTAATAATATATATGCTGTTGCATAGCGTTTCTATATATTCGAATTGATAAATGATATACAGGATGCTGAATAATAACCCCTAAAATTTTAAGCTGAAAAATGCTCAATTTTTTAAATATAAGATACAATAACGAGTTTAGATATTTCTAACAATATGAGACTAAAATATTGGACGAAATATTGTAAAAAAATAGATTTAAATGATGTAAAACAAGTGAAAACAAAATATTGAAAAATTGTATTTATTGAGTTAGTTGTTGAAATACCCTGTAAAGACAGAGTCAGTCCTTGCATTATTTTTATTAATTAGAAGAGTTTGAAAAATCAACAGAACTATGGCAGCCTGTCGTCTGCCTTTTATTTAGATTTCGAAAATTTTGTATAATTATTTTTTGTTTTTCGAGAGTATTATTTTCAACTCCCTAGTTTTGGAGAAAATGTTTCAAGTTGTGCATTTTAAAAAACATTTTTTACATTTAAACTTTTGTTCTATCTCCAACGATTTATAAGATGTGTCCTGCGGACCCGATCGACCCAATCGACCTATTTGTTTCTTATTTACGAACTTAAACTCACTTTTTATGTCCTGAGGACACTATAAAAATTTCAGCTTGACATCTTTTTCCGTTTTTGAGTTATCGTGTCGATGGACCGGCAGACAACTGGAAATAGACTAATTAGGTGATTTTATACTTGGTAGTAAACTTAGTATACCTTCATACACATTTCATATATACTTACAGGGTATAATCTTTCTTCAAAAATATAAAAAATAAAGAGATGAAAATTTGTTGGTAGCTTCAAATAGTGAGAATTATGAAAAATTTGAAAAAAAAAATCAAGGGATGTCGCGGACTCTCAGTAGGAATTATATTCCTTTCGTACCTTGGTACATTATGTAGCGCTTACTTTTTTTATTTGCAATATATTTTTCTTCAAAGTTTTTAGGTATTAATTTTATAATTCAAATAATTGTTTGATTCTTTAAAGAATTTGTTGAGTTTGAGAGTTGGTTTTATTTTTGTGGGTAGTACACATTTAAAAATAAGCTAATGTAGAGCCACTTTCTCATAAATTGACTGTGAGCCATTCAGGCTTCCGTATATCTTATATCCAAGTGTTTTCATTTTTGTAAATTATTAACCGACTTCAAACCAAAAAAAAGGAGGTTCTCAATTCGACTGTTTTTTTTTTTTATGTTTGTTACCTCAGAACTTTTGACTGGGTGAACCGATTTTGATGATTTTTTATCTATTTGAAAGCTGGTGCTTCTCGTGTGGCCCCATTTCATTTTGGTGAAGATCTGACAACGGCATCCATGAGAAAACCATAAAAGACTTACATTTGCATTCATTATGCACGACAAGAGGACGAATAACTCAATATCACGTCAACCGATTTCGATGATTCTTTATCTATTTGAAAGCTGGTGCTTCCCGTGTGGTCCTATTTCATTTTGGTCTAGTTCTGACAACGCCGCCCAAGAGAAAACCATAAACTTAAATTTGCATTCATTATGCACGACAAGAGGACGAATAACTCAATATCACGTCAACCGATTTCGATGATTCTTTATCTATTTAAAAGCTGGTGCTTCCCGTGTGGTCCCATTTCATTTTGGTCTAGTTCTGACAACGCCATCCAAGAGAAAACCATAAAAGTCTTAAATTTGCATTCATTATGCACGACAAGAGGACGAATAACTCAATATCACGTCAACCGATTTCGATGATTCTTTATCTATTTGAAAGCTGGTGCTTCCCGTGTGGTCCCATTTCATTTTGGTCTAGTTCTGACAACGCCATTCATGAGAAAACTATAAAAGTCTTTAATTTGCATTCATTATGTACGACAAGAGGACGAGTAACTCAATACCACGTCAACCGACTTCGATGATTCTTTTTTAGTGAAAAAGAAGTTAGTGTACTTCAGATTCACTAAAAATCACGAAATAAAAAAAAACTTTTAACAAAAAGAAAACCGACTTCAAAAGAAAATCTTTTCCAAAACAAATTAATATGCACTATAAATTAAAAAAATAACGATAATATAATGCAGTTAAAATTATTGTTTTTTTTGGAGTCGGTGTCAGCCAAACTAATGTAGCAAACTGTTCTGTCAGAGCTGTTTCCTTGGCTGACACAGACTCCAAAAAAAAACAATAATTTTAACTGCATTATATTATCGTTATTTTTTTACTTTTTAGTGCATATTAATTTGTTTGGAAAAGATTTTCTTTTGAAGTCGGTTTTCTTTTTGTTAAAAGTTTTTTTTTTATTATATCCAAATGTTTTCATTTTTTGTAAATTATTTATACACATCCTGTATACATATGGACTATAGCAACAAAATAGCCCACACCCATAATAATTGAACGGACGCCACATACATGTGTATATATATATTTATTTGATAATAAAATAGTACAAAATAATATACTAATATTTTGACAGACAATATTATACATTACATTGTATGTTATATAATATAACATACATAATATTATATATTTATTATGAACAAAACCCACAATAATTCTAAATATATATTTCCTTTGTCAATGACACGCGTCAACCACTGACGTAATGATGACTGACTATGTCATGTTAAACAGGCTAAATAAATGGATGCACTCCAATATACATAAAATACGCACGTAGGTTTTATAGAATTAATTTAGTAACAATCACTACATATTATAAAACAAAGTCGCTTTTTCTGTCCCTATGTCCCTATGTCCCTATGTACGCTTAAATCTTTGAAACTACGCAACGGATTTTGATGCGGTTTTTTTAATAGCTAGAGTGATTCAAGAGGAAGGTTTTTATGTATAATACATCCATATTATAGTAGAGTAAGGGGTTGAAATAGGGGTTGAAAGGGATATGCTTCAAAAACTAAAAAAGTTGTGCATCGATTAAGCTCAAATATTGACACGATATACAATCAGCTTCAAAGATCTATTGTTTTTATCTACTTTTAACCTTCGGAGGGTAGAAAGGTGTAGCGAGAAAGTGGGAAGGAATTATCGAATATTTACAAATATACCTAAGTGGGGTATCAAATAAAAGAGCATGACGAGTACATTACAAAACTGTTATCCCACGCAAGGAAATGTGGAGGGAGGGGTGCAAGTGGGGATGTTGCCCAGCAAAGCGGGTAGTTCACAGTTAGTATTGTATAAAGTGTATCCATAAAAATTCTTTACAGTCTAAGAGCTGAGTGACTTTTTTGAGTACATATTTGAGACACATTGAAAATATTAAAGTTGATAACTTGCAAATGTGTGGATGGTTAAATCGACATCATGGCTGGGAGGTTGAAGGGCGTTAGTGACCTATGAAATTTTCAATGAGCAATTTTTCCTATGCAAAAAATGTTTTTGAGGCACTTTGAAACCTACACCATTTTAAAGTCTAATATTCAATCATACGAAATATCATCGCCTGGCATGATTTGGTGGGGGTTAAAATAGCCTGGCAGGTGATTTTAATTTGCAATTTTTCTATTACTATAATACGCTAGCAAAAGTCGAGTATTGTAAAATTTCAGTATACTGCAAATAATCAACCTTAATGTCATACAGTATTGATTTGTCTATACGAATAAAAAAATTATTTATAAAATTAATTATTATTGCGGATATACGAGCGCCAGGGCAATATTTATACCATGTATATATATGCGACTACAGATAATTTTACCGGGTATCTGTAGTCGCGTATCCCGCGTAATTTTATCTTCAGTAATGTTTATATTAAGTGACAACCTGTAATTAAATACATTTTCAAATGTCAGAGATTGTGATTGACAAGAAACTATTGTATAACTTTATACAGGTTGATTTTTTTAAACTACCCTTTACTATTTTTCGAAATTGTAATGGAAAATCAATAAACTTTTAAAACACGATTCAGCTGAAAGTTACTTTTTTGCGGCAAAGAATCTGCTAAAAATATGGTATTCTATTTTAAAATAATGAATAAAAAATTTAAATAATAAATTTTCGAACCCTCTTAAGATGAGCCAAAAACTTGTTCACGTTTTTTTATTTCCCGTTTCAGAAATGTAAAGATGGAAACTTTTAAAAAATAATCTTGTATAATTAATTGTATAACTTAATTGTAATAAGAAAATAAACAAAGAAATGTCAATTTGACATTACAAGGACTACAAGGAATTTTGATTTCAATTATCATTCGATTTTATTGACGTATTAAAAACTTCTGTGAAAGAATGGTTATATAACAGTAATTAATTTTCTAACGAAAGATATTGTTACCGCATCGAAAATCGAGATAAAATATTACACAGTAATATTACTCTTGTAAAAGACATATTGACATTGAGAAAATATAGGTAAGGTTAGGGTAGGTTATATTGATTGTCCACGAAAGACACACTTAGATTATAGAGCTCATTGTAATATGTGTCCTACCACTTTTTCCGCTGATAGTTTCATTTATCAGCTCCTCAATTATTTTTAGAGGCTGAATGCACCTCCTTCATGCACATACCATGTACTACACCAGCCCATCACAACTATTAATTTAATTAATTTTTGTTATTTAGGCGGGAATTGAACCCGCTATTAGGCATACCGCGAACGGAATTGGTTACGCTTTAACCAACTAGTTCACAAGAGTTAGTTAGTTAAAAACGTAACAATTCAGTGTTTTCCTTGAAAATATCAACTTTAGGCATCCTTGAATCGAACTTTCTATCTACTTATCTGGGATAACTGCCCATTGCTATTTCCTTCTACAAACCGATATAAAAAATATTCGATGGCTCACATAACTCGAAAAACTCGATTTTTTATATGTAGTTGGACTATGTCTAAATCAATTCTGAAAATTTTAGAGGGGGTTGCCTGATTATTCAAATAAATAAATGACTTCAAAAGTAGGTAAATTTAACATTGATTTTGTAGTAAAACGGTGGATGGGTGATATGTTTTCATAGAGTTCTCTAAAACTAGTCGGTAGAAAAAAAAAAAAAAATTACCTACATTAGAGTAGAGACCTTAATAAATTATTGAAAACAAAAAAAACCCGTTGTGCTCGACTAATTGAGGACGTATGAGTATGGTCTTTGGACACAATTTGAAAAAAATATATATTTTCTATTTTGATGGTGAATTATGTTGACAATAATAAGACGAAAAGAAAGAATCAAATTTTTCGATATCTGAAATTAAAAAAAAATTTTGTTTAATTATTTAGCTTTCGAAATTTCAAAAATCATGGCAGATATCGAAAATTATATTATTATTTTTTGTCTGCATTCTTGAAGTTATAACAAAATTCATCATCAAAGATGAAATATGGTACAAATAATTTCAATCCTAAATCTAAAATTGTCTTGGTGCTCGACTAGCTTAACAGAGTACTAATATGCACCTATTTTGGCTACTTTGTCAAGCTCTTCGTTTCCATGTGTCCGTGGTAACCAGAAAAGACTGATTTTGCTCATTACTTCAATGATATAAAGCTCATCCTGTTTGATACATATATACTTGATGTACCTACTACATTGTGTTAGATACACATTTCGATGTTGAATGCACCGCCTGAGAGCGTTACGCGACACGACCCTCCACGAGGTGCACAACTATTCAAAATTGACCATGTGTAAGTTATATACAATTACCGTATTAGAATCAGCATGAGTGGAACTGCAAAGGTACAATTTCATATTATGTGTACATATTACTGTACATACATGCAGTATAGACACACTTTCAAGCCGCACTTAATTTATGTATACCTCTGTTGTTGCTTTAACTTTATAAAGAGCATATACGGTTTGTATGTTTATTCATTGTATGTAGAGTGTATCATGGAGTGTTCCCTGTAAATAGAGAGTACCTACTTCAGACGATGTTTACCATCCATTTAATTTATCTCAATGTGGAAATTCGTCCGCATGGAATTAGAAATGCCACTGTTTAATCAATCACACTAATTCATTTGATCGATTCTGCTTCTCAGAATCGATTATGCTTGAAAGAATGCGAGGGAAGAATACGAGAATCACAATTTTAAAATCTTTGCTGCATGAAATCTATGACTTCTACTTTTCACCTACTGATTGAGTTCCCAGTGTATGATTTCATTCGTGAAAGTTATATAGAGAAGTATCTGATAGATCAGACGTATCTAAGGTGTCCAAGTAGATTAATTTGTTGTGTTTTTTTGTTAAATATTTGTATCTTTTATTTTTATTTTTATATTTTCCATGTTTTAATATGGTAATACTTTTATGTTATTTATCTTAAGAGAAATTTTTTATTTAAGAAACAATTATTTACTCAACTCCTGTAATAAACCGCTAGGCTTTAAATACACAATTATTAATAATAATAATTATTTATCAACACTCCAAAGAAATAGACAGAAAAATTAGTAACACTTAGAAGCATTAATGGCCTGTAAAAGAAATAATTAAAAACGAAGCAATACCAATATCAATGAAAAGTAAATTGTACAACTCATGCATTATATCATGTCCCGCTTATGGTTGCCAAACTTGACCTACTACAAGCAAAAATAACCAAAAGCTGTTTATCTGCCAACGCAGCATGGAAAGAAACATGCAGACAACTTCAAGAATAAGTAAAAGAACAAAGGGGAGCGATCGCGATGTACGACAAAAAAAAAAAGAAAACTGAAATGGAAATGGAAATAAGGGTATATAAAGGAAAATGGAAGCAGTACGTAATGGAATAGTATCCTAGAATAGGGAAAGACAAAAGAACTTCAAATACAAAAATGAGAGAATGAGCTACCAAAAGGATGGAGAAGGTTAGCTCGATGCAGAGATGTAACTTTCTGTGTTTCGAAGTATTTTCGTATGCTTTGCCAGTCGAAAATAGAAAAGTGAATGCTATCCACAAAACTAATCCACAAAATTGAGAATATCTCACATTTTATAAATATACAATCCTCCTAAGAGAGAGAGAGAGGGGGGGGGGGGGGAGAGAGAGAGGGGAGAGAGAGGGAGAGGGAGAGGGAGAGAGAGAGTAAGCCAGGAAGCGAAAATTCTGCAGTTAAATATAGAACACCGTGAATACAGTACTTAAAGCTACAACCTGTAAAAGCAAATATGCACAAAGTACATTATTAGTATGATTTAAATGTAATATAGGATTTGTGACGATAAAAAAGATGACTTTAATTCGATACGTGTGTGTGCTTTATGTAATCTTATTAAATATGTTATATGACAAAAAGTTCATACACTTTTGTTGTAATGAATTTAATAATATATGTCTGAAACTAAGAACTTTTATTGTGCCTTTAAAATGTTTTGACTCGAGGGTATATTAATTGTTTATATAATCTTTGATAGATATTCTATGAGAAAATTTTCATTTTAATATTTTTCATCAAGTTTTCCCACGAAATCAATACAGCAAGCTTGCTCAACAACACAGTTTTTTTATAGACCTATAATTTTTGTGATATTTTCTTCTAAAAATGAAAAGTGAATACGGTAGTTGTGCTTCTAAAAATGCAAAATTAGATTTGATCCCAGGCACATCTCCTTTTAGCAAAACAAATTTTTATATGTAATATGTATCTCTTTGGTGATATCGGAAAATGATGTTACTCGCTTATATTTTCCTCTTTGTTTAATTAGGAATTGCAAACGTTCATATTTTGCGTACTTCTAAAATGTTCAAAAACCAACTTCACATATCTAACTGTGCAGTGAGAATTCTTCACCTGAAGTGATAAAAAAAATTTAGTCAACATGCCTATTGAAATAGGTACTAAATATTTTCTTGTTATTAATGTTAATATATTTTGCTACATTTTTATACCATGTATATGAAATATACCAAGGTATACTAAGTTTAGGTATTTAGTCCCAAGTTTGTAACGCTTAAAAATTTTGGTATAGGTGTTCATAAAAACACCTAATTAGTCTATTTCCGGTTGTCTGTCTATCTTTCGTCTGTCGTTTGTCGTCTATCCTTCTGTCATCACGATAACTCAAAAACAAATAGAGTTAAAAGCTTTTTACAGCGTGCTCAGGACGTAAAAAGTGAGGTCGGATTCGTAAATGAGCAACATAAGTCAATTAGATCTTGGGTCCGTAGGAAGATAGAACCGTTTAAGATAGAACAAAAGTTATATAAAAAATGTTCCTTATATAAAAATAAACAACTTTTCTTGAAACATTTTTTGTAAACATCACGGTTTACTCACGAATTTTATACTATGTATTTTATATGGGAATATCAGTTATGAATGTGTGGCTATCTAAAAGTAGACATCTTTCTTTACTTTCATGTCGTCAAAAAAAAAAAAAAAAACGATTCCGCCATCAACATTGTCGTTACATGATATTTCAAAAATTAACTCAGTTAATTGTTTGTTTTCAGTTGTTTTTTATAGTTTGTAAATTTAGCATTTATTTTAGAATATTGGGAAAAATAATAATGAATTTTTTTGTAGCATAAACGTGGTTTGCCTCCACCTTAAAAATTAAATCATCAATATATAAAAGTAACATTTTAAACTGCACATAAAAACTAAAAAGTTCTCATAACCATATTTTGTTCTGCTGATACATTGTTGTTTAAATAAATTAATTAAAACATAAAACTGTAATAAGCGTCCCATTTGAATGATATACAATAATGAAATCATAAATATTAGCATATAGATAGTATTGAATTTCTCAATTACCTTTGTATCGTTTATTTAATTTCTCAATATCGATCATATCTTTTAGAGAGATATATGAATGTTTATAATAAAGATGATAATGCTTGTAAACAAAAATCTGGTTTTAATATGCCACATAACTTCTATATTTACGGTCGACCGTATTATTGGTTCGTTATTTTTTAAGTAAGGTCGTGTTTAATGTGACAGAAATTTATAAAAACTTCTTTTAGCCAAATATTTAATGGAAAGTGGTCATCGTACTTCTTAATTTTAAACATCTCAGAGAAAATTATATCGAAAATATTTATTCATTATCAATTATCTATATATATATATATATATATATACATTTATATAAGCGATATTTCTCATACTTACCTCTTGCGTGACATAGACGTCCACTAAGATCGGATTTAACGAAATTCCTATCCCAACGGATTTTCTATAGTTTATAAGTCTGTAGATACAGTCATAGAGGTAGAAGATACTGTTAACTATCCTGTCGAGTTTCTACACACACTCAACCCACCAGGAATAAAACCTCATATTCTTCATCTAAAAATTGGACACCAATAATGTTGTGGCATAATTTAAGCCCTCGAAATTGTGTAATGGCACCAGGCTACGAGTAAAAACCATGCAAAGTAACGTTATCTGCTGATTCCATCGGACTATCATTTTAAATTTAAGCGTTTCCAGTTTCAAGCCTAAGGTCAGAGTTTAAAACTAGCCGGTGTAGACATACGAAGTGACTGTTTTTCTCATGATCAATTTTATGTGGCATGTTCAAGAGTGAGTTCACCTGAGGATCTCATCGTTCTCTAACCAGATAAACGTACGAAGAATGTTGTTTACGGAGTTACGAAGTATTACGAAACTATTTTACAGGTTTATATATCTTTATCCATTTTTATGAGTTTCATGTACGTGAAATGTTATTAAATGCTAAAATTAAGAGAAATAAATTAATGTGATGAAAAATGGAAATGTTGTTGTTATTTATAAAAATTGTCATACATAAAAAATAAAGGACGTAAAAATATAATTGATTACAAAATTTTATTTAATAGATTTAAAAAATGAATAAATATTTTTTGTAAAAAAAAATTTTCAAATTTTGATCTTAGTTTTATGGTGGCAATTTTTACGTGGTGTAGGCATACTGAGGATCCCGCCACAATAAATAACGGGAACGCATTCCAATAGTACCACAGTACCTCATGGACGTGATGTGGAAATCTGTGTATTCACTGACTGGGACTATATTTTCTATTATAATTAGGAAAATTTACAATAAACATCTAATCAAAATTAAACATTTCGTTAATAAAATAAGTATAGATTCACATTCAAATGGTTAGTGTGCCCAGCGAAGCGGGAGCGATTCAGCTAGTTGCATAAATATAAATAATATATAAAATGCATTAAATATTTCCATTTTGGCAACAATTTCATAAATGATTTTATAAATGGTACTCACCCATCTCTTGGTAAAATATTTATCTACAGAATCAAGCTTTTTCTTGTAGATAACCAAATAATACTCAATAATAAAGTTTATAATTTTAATTGTTTATTTGATAAAAATTGCACAGAAATGACTGGCAAGTCGAAATAAACATAATTTGTAAGCTTAGTATAGATATTTTAATGTACTTTTTCACCAAATCTGTATTAGTTCAAGCAAATAACGTTCTCGTATTATAGAATATTATAGGAACACAAAAGAATTGAATAGAGTTATTAGTTGAAAAAAATATTGTTTCTTGATTCAAACTTCTTTGCACATAGAGGTAGAAAACTGAAACAAAAAGTAGAATGATAAATATTATTCAATAAAATATTATACAGAATTTTTTTAATAATTTTCATATTTTATCATTTAAGGTAGTACGAGCGCCAAGGCAAGTTTAAACTTGTGGTTGAAATTATTTGTACCTAATTTTCAAATTTGATGATGAATTTTGTTATAAATTCATGAATGTAGACGAAAAATAAGAATACAATTTTTAAAAATATCGAAATCTAAATACTTATGAATAATTATCAATTTTCGGTATTTTGAAAATTACTCCTGATATCGAAAAATTGTAATCCTAATTTTTGTCTTGTTATAACATAATTAACCATCCAAATTGAAAATATATATTTTTTTTAATTTTTCTACCTACTACCGTGCTTATACATCCATTAGCCGGGCACAACGGATTTTATTTTTTTTTTCAATAATTCATTAGGGTTTATAACTTTAATTTAAATATATATATTTTTTTTAATTTCTACCGATTACCGTTTTACCATAAAATTCAATGTTAAATATGCGTACTTTTGAAGTAATTTAGTTATTTAAATAATCAGACAACCTCTCCCCACCTCCTAAAATTTTCAGAATTGATTTAGTCCAACTTAATATTTAAAAAAATCAAGTTTTTTCATTTTAAATTGGCTTGGTGCTCTTACATGCTTTAGACGGGACATTCAGTGGTATATGATAAGTTTAAGTGCACTCTCGATGTATTTAGAACTTTACTACTATATCATACTTCACAGTTACTTAAAATACTACTTTTTTCTTGTTTGTTACACTAGGGGTTGTAGGATACTAGCTGCCCTCTTAAAGTATGCCCCGCAATATCTGTAGAACAAATATGTGTGATACTTGCTTTTTCTTGTATTCTTTGTATTGTATAGATTGTACCTCTAAACGTGAAAATATCTTAAAATTTTGCTTTCAATTTTCAGGATGTAAACAATAAATTTCTATCGGTTTCAAGTTTAAAATATGTTTTTTAATGTGCACTATAAGTTATTACATATTGATTCATGATTATTGTTACGACTTAAGTTGTAGTACTTAATGCCTACAAGACCTTCTGCATGCACTACAACAACAAATATAATATTTATACGACCTTATATTCATTTGTTGGCAGTTATTAGTGCTTGTTGAAAAATCAATAAATCTTTTTCTTAGTGTCTGACCAGCTACCGACCGACCGGAATGGACCGACCAATCGAATAACCAAACATATTATATGAAGTACATATAAATATATTTTGAAAATTTGCCTGAAGCATTCGAAATATAATATATAATATTATTTACAATAGGCAAAGAGCGACTGCGGCTGCTGTTACATTAAATGCCATCCATATAAAACCGAATAAATATAATAAAAAAATGAATATGGTGTGAATGCCGCCCAACCTCTATATACACTTACTAAATGATTACCTGATTTGTTTGCTGGTTGGAGGGTAAAACCAAAAAAGGTGCAACAAAAAAAAAAGAAACCAAAGCCTACTATTTTCGTCAGGGTTACCTAGGAAACTAAAACTTTTTCAATATATTCAGCTTGCCATGAATTTTGAGAAAATTCAAAAATATTATTATAGTTGTTCATTTGTATTTTTGTCAAATTTTTATGTTTTACCATTTAAAAAAATTCGGTTGTGGAAGTTATCAGAAGTTAAAGATAACAGAGATGATTTAAAGTAAGTACAATGAAAATCTTATGTTATGGTGCCCATAATAAATATTCCGATCAAACCAAATGTAATGAACGCATATGTTGGGTCAATCAGAAGTATGTCCTTTTAAAACTCATATTACAATTAATTAATGCAGTAAAAACAAAAAGTGGCTATAAAATTAAATTCTTAAAAAAGAATCAAACAAGTATTTTACTTCTTAAATTAATACCTTTAAAAAATATTTTGTAAATAAAAAAGTAAGCGCATATCAAACGACACATCTCATTTTTTTTAAATTTTAGTATCTTTTTTTGATCCCCTGGCACTCACATACCAATAATATTTTGTAACATTATTCGATTTCTTTGTACGTTTAAAAAATAGACAAAATGATTTATTCAGGAATACCTAGTTAAAATGGACATTTCTCTTGAAATTTGAAAATTTTGATACCGCTTCCTAAAACTTCCTAAACATCCAATGCTAAAATTCAAAATTTCAACATGCTACAACTAGCATGTACATGATGTTTCGGAAGCTCTTCCAGAAGGCAATTTTAGAAATGGGGTTGAAATTATTTGTACCTTATGATGAATTTTGTTATAACTTCATGAATGTAGACGAAAAATAAGATTTTCGATACCTGTCTTGGGTTTTCGAAATATTGAAAGCTAGATAATTAAACAAATTTTTCAATTTTCGATATTTTGAAAATTACATCAGGCATCAAAAATTTTCTTCTTACTTTTCATCTTATATTGTCAAAAACAATATATACTATGTTAGTTTTCTAAGAAACAACCTTCTAGTTTAAAGTGCTATTCTATCGCTGAAGTCACGAAAGAATACTATAATGAATTTTCATCGAGAATCATATATTGAGTTTTTATCAAGTTTTTTTTATTATTTCATTGGGTATTTCTAAACGTTTCTGCAAGAGTTGAATAAATAAATAGATATTTTTGTTGAACTTAAAGTGGAAAAAAAGGTCATGAAGACCTTGGAATCGATTAAAATTTAACGCACCTTGTAGGTAATCCGTGTATATAGAAGTCAAAATGAAAATGATTAAGAAGACCTTTTAGTCAGACAACGGAACGCAACGAGTAGGTAATATCAACAATATTATTATAAAATATGATATCGTAATATATAAATTTTGTTTATATTATTTATTATACATATTTTATTTAGTTCGTATAAAGTAGAAATCACATATTAAATAATATCGCATATATTTTTAATATAAAGGCATTAATGGTTTTTAAAAAGAATTGATAAAAAAAAAAATATTTCAAAATAAACTTTTTTTTTTAAATACGGCGGTCGTTTTTGGAAAAATTTCTTTTTTATTTTCCTTGATCCTTTTTATCTTTGACTGCTGTAAGTCAAGCGCTTTGGGTCATACGACCTATCTCTCTACAATCATAACTACACGATACATTAATATAAATTAATAAGAATTAACGCCTTAACAGATGGCCGATTTTGATTTTTTTTGTTTCGTTTGAAAGGTAATTAAATGAAGATTGTTCTTAGCTATGTTTGAAGTGCAAGTTTAGGATTACATACGCGGAGCAACTAAAAAATAGTAATTACTAAAGAAACAATTGACTGAGTTAATTGTTGATATACCATGTCTAGACATTGCTGATTACTCTATGACATTACACATATACCTATACATGTCACATATACATAACTGATAATCCCATATTAATACATACACTATAAAATTTGCATCTAATGTGTGCCATCGTGAGTAAGCACTATTAATACATACTATTAAATTTGTAACTAATGTGTGCCCTCGTGAGTAAACACCGATGTTTACAAAAAAATGTTTTAAACAAAAGTTGTTTATTTATTGTTGAGGGACATTTTTTACATTTAAACTTTTTTCAATCTCTAACGGTTTACAAGATGGATCCTACGGACCCAAGACCCAATTGACCTATGTTGCTCATTTACAAACTCGACCTCACTTTTTACGTCCTGAGTGCGCTGTAAAAATTACAGATTGATATCTCTTTTCGTTTTTGAGTTATTGTGTTGGCAGACGGACGAACGGACAGACGGATGGACAACCGAAAATGAACTAATTAGATGATTCTATGAACACCTAAACAAACTTGGGACTAAACTTATTATACTATCTATATCTCATATATACATAGTATAAGAGGTGATAAATGGAGATATGTTTCAAGTGCGACGTTAAGGTTCCGTATCCGAAAAATTTGTCGGGAGTTTCTTAAATTTTGTAAATTTCACTTGTAACTTAATCTACCAACAATTTGATGAAGTCTAGTTGTTATGCCTCGGATCACCCTGTTATAAGAACTTTTATACCATGTATATGAAATATACATATATTAGTATATTAAGTTTAGTCCCAAGTTTGTAACGCTTAAAAATATTGTTGCTACGAAAAAAATTTTGGTTTAGGTGTTCATAGAATCACCTAATTAATTCATTTCCGTATGTCTGTCTGTCTGTCTGTCGTCTGTCATCTGTCGTCTGTCCGTCTGTCATCACGATTACTCAAAAACGAAAAGAGATATCAAGCTGAAATTTTTATAGTGTGCTTAAGACGTAAAAATGAGGTCGAGTTCGTAAATGAGCAACATAGGTCAATTGGGTCTTGGGTCCGAAGGACCCATCTTGTAAACCGTTATAGATAGAACAAATGTATAAATGTAAAAAATGTTCCTTATAAAAAAAAACAACTTTTGTTTGAAACATTTTCTTGTAAACATCACTGTTTACCCACGAGGGCGCTAATTAGGTGAAAATTTTGTAGTATGTATTAATATGGGAATATCAGTTATGTGTGTGTGGGTGCCTATTAAAGAGTGAAAATCTTTCTTTATTTACGTGACGTCAAAAACAAACGATTACGTCATCAAAACTGTCTATACATGGTATTTTAAAATTAACTAAGTCAATTGTTTGTTTTCACTTGTTTGGGTATATTTTTTACTAGGGAACACACATCATAATCATAAATAGTGTCCCATAGTTCTGAAAATATCTAATAGTCATACTACCTTAAACAATAATACGTAACAATTCAATATTATTAAATAGTACAAAATTTAAATAAATAAATAAAACTCCTACTACATTATACTATATAGATAACTTAATTACCGATTACACTATCTGAAGGTATACCCAACAGAGAAAAAAATTATTACATGATGTACAATAATTTATACTTCATTCATCATGCAATGAAGAGAAAAATACACGATTTATTCAATTGTTATTGTTCACAATCAAAACCCCCTTTTACATAACAGACTTCGACATGACGTTGATGTCTTTCTGATCTTTTGGATACACGAAAGTGAGGGAGAGATTTATATGGTCTGTGTACGAAAGTTTATAAAGATAATTAGATACTAAATAATATTAGTGAAATTTTTTGTTGACTGAGATTTTCTTTCCTGTTTATTGGGAAATTAAGTTATGAAAATAAAGTTGATATAGCCAGTCTTATGTTCAAAGAGCATGGCTATGTTGTGGACATTCACGTTTTCAAAATAGGTACCGTTTATCCCACAAATGGAAGATATATTTGTTTCACGCCTTATCGGTTACCCTTTTAATTTGATCCATTATAGATCCAAAGCGTCTTGATGGTCCGGGGGATATATGATGTAATGTTGACGTAACAAAACAATCTAAATGATGACCGTCATTACTAAATTTTCCAAGATGATTTAAATTTTTCTTGGGCTGCCCTTACCTATCAAACGAAAGATTTTTTTACGGTAAGAAATTTTTTGACGATATTACTATGTAGGTAGAGACAGTAACCATTGATGATTTTACCATTAAATGTATCGGAACATGAGCAACACTTAAGGCGCATGAGCCGATGTCAGTATGGCTGTCAGGCCCATTCTATAAAATATTTATTAAAATGAAAAAATAGGTTAAGAATAATAGAGTGACGAGCAGTGTGACGACAAACATCAATAATGCGTATTGAAAATGGCGCCAAAAATTATAGGGGGAAAAACAAGTAGTATTGCGACGTGTTCAATATATAGTACTCAAGACCATGCTGTCGAGTTGAAGTTACTATTTACTAATGTAAGTGGCTCCAAAGTTTTTATACCATAAAGTATTGTAAATAACGCCTCATTTATGGATTTTCCGGTAATATTACATAGAGTATTATCCATTGCTTTTTTTGTGTTCTTGGAGATATCGAAAATAAATATGCTCACATAAATTGATTACCTTGTACATCATTTTAAGCGAAAAATGAGCAAAAATTCAATATATAAAAACATGTATTATTCATATAATGATTTTTAAATCATTTCTAAAAAGGGCTGCTAGAATTAAAAAAAATTTTGTCCGATCGCATCCTTATATGCTCTTTTGGTACTCAATAACCGTTAGGACGACAGACAAATTTTCATTTAACCTCGCCCAGGAGTCTAAAACCGAATATCTGTGTGAATATATTCTTTATAGGAAACAGAAGTCTTGAGTTATCATCAACATCAAACTTTAGGATTTATAATTGTTTTTTCTATCCTAATAAAGTAAAGTTATGATTTTAATTTTTTTTTTATAAATGAGAATGGTAACTTAAAAAGAAATTGTTAATGAGGTTTGATGCAGTTTATGGTTTTTTTTTTTTTTTTTTTAGAAACAACATTGTTGTTAAAATATACAAATAATAACCATAATATTATTGTTTTACAAGTAATAATATTTTTATTTGTTCAATAAATCATTTTTAAACAAACAAGATTTGTACCATTAACTTCTGTTGCAAAAATAGTCCTGGTTCTAATCAGCAAACATTGTTACTTATAAATACATCTCTAGAAATTGGTGTAGAGCGTTTAACTATGTTTATAGAATCGTTAAAGCTTGCAACAACATAGAAAAAATGCTTAACCCTCCTTTTTTGGGGTGGTTGGGGGTTTTAATCAGTTTTTTACAAATTACAAAAAAACAATGCGTCAAATAAAAGCTCTAGTTGATTTAATTGTGCACATTTTCCTTTTATTTTCGACTTTGAAGCTTCCAAATTGACCGAGATATGCCAAATTTAAATTTTTGCCAATTCAATCAAATAAAAAAGTATTCATCTTGTTAATCTTTATAGATAGATGAAAAGTTTAAATATAAAAGTTATTCCTTATAAAAAAAATAACAACTTTTATTTGAAATATTTTTTCATAAACGTTACTGTATACCCAATGAAGGCGCAAATTAGAACAAAACTTTCCTCTTACAATAATTTTTCGTTCTCTTTTATGCGGCTTTGAAAGTTTTTGATGAGACCAACCTTGACAAGATTCGTTTGTTTTATTTTTTTAAAAAGACAGTTGTATAACAAGTGCAGAAATATTTTTGTTCCTTGGAGGAGATGACCGATAACTTGAAAATTACGACTTTTTACAATTTTCAAGTTAATGAATAACAAAAATTTTTGTTACTTGGTGAAGGGCAAACAATTTTTGTATTCTTTATTCAATTATCTTCCGAGTAGCAAAAAGAAAACGGATATTCTACAGATTAAAGCTTACTCGTAAAATCAAAACAGTTAGGTGGAAAATAACACCCCATTTATAAAAATTTCGATAGTCGATAAACTTGTGCAGTTAAGCATAATTGAGTCACCAACCAATTTTGTATAAGTTTATTTTTTTAGTAGCAATATGTGGTGATGGATACCGGGACTAAAACTTTACTTTAAAATAAAATGTATGTAATATATTACTTTTTTAATAATATGTTTTGTGTAGTAATTAAAATATATATTTACTTATTAATTATAATAAAAATTAATAATAATAATGAAAGAATTCATCATTATACATAGTTATTGAAATACATAAAGGTTGCCACCTATACACCCGGTATAAACTTACTCTTCTATATAACTATACAATTCCTATTAATCTGGTCTTCTACACTTCTCTTGGAAAATTGAATTATATAAATTATAACTGGACTTCTATGAAAATGTATATATTCATGTTTCTCTGGCATGGAGAAAAGTTATGGTCACAACAACTGTTTTTTATACTTACGACCAACTTTGTGTATTTATTATACTAGTGCTAAAACAGCCGTACGACCCTTAGAACTTTAAAACTTACATCAATAAAAACTCCTTGTTTATGTTAAGTATTGCATTTATTCTAAAACAAAGAGCTCTGCACTATACGGGATTTTCTTTCATATTTGAAACCGTGAAGTTCGAAAAATTTCTTTTCAACTGATGTATTGAACAATTTCCATGCCAGAGTTAGCAAATATTATTTTATTCCAATTTACGCCCTTTAGTTGTCTTCGAAAGCTGGTAATTCGTTCGAGAGTTCATTCTAATACAGAAGAATTTCGAATATTTCTTCTTTTTTGTACGTGTTGCACCTGAGAACAGTCGTGGGTACTTACGCTGAATGCGCGCTGGTAAAGCATCTGGATTTCTATCTTGCAATTATATTGCTAAACAAACTAGAAAAATAAGTTTAAAAAAAGTGTAATAAAATAATTTTAACATCAACAATTTACGCAGCTTCTTTCGGGAATGCGCACTAGTAACCACTTTCAACTGCGAGGCGGACTTCATCTCAACATGGTAAGAAATGCATGGCGTTTACTACAATGCTGGTATGGTATACAGGCAGATACTATAGTATCTATGTTAGCATAAGTAATATTGCAGTATTGAATGGGACTATCAGCCAGAAGTATTGCGGGTATTATCTACCAGTATGGGCCTGACGCCCATAGTGCATTGACTCGTCCATTACTATTCCCTCAATTCAGTACACAGCATGTCGTTCACACAGACACTGGCATAGTGATATCCACAAAAAAGAATTTCTTACCGTGTACCTAATTTCTAAAAGAAAAGAAATACACAAAATCAAAATCCAGTCAGTCTTCATGAACTACAAAGAAAGTTTTATCTTAGAATTGCATGCTCTACCCCACTCTGTCCTTTTAATGCATTGTAAATTTTAAGACACCCTATACAAATATACTGACATGTAGGTATTATTTAGAAAACATAAAGATGTCCTTTTCACAAAATATAATACTAAACTCTTAGATAACGAAGTTAAAAGTTGTGTTTTGATGCTTACTTGGTTTTCAATTCTATTCGCAGACTACATAACATTACAAACATTTTATATAACTACAAGTTGATTGATGCTACTTTATCAATTATTTATATTAATAAAAACACACATTCTGTTGATATAAGTATGCATCCAGAAATTATATGGAGGGTTTACTATAGATTTTAGGTAAAACTCAGGTTGCGAACTACCGGCTTAATTAAAGTATTTCGATCTCGTAAAAAAAATTAAAAATTTTATTTATCATTCACTCTTTTATACGTCTTTCGGGAAAAATTCTAATTGATTCTTTGTACGGTTTATGACCAACTATAAAAGCCAGTGTTTTCACCAAAAAAAGTACTTTTTTCATAGCGTACAAAGAATCAATATGAAATTTTCACCAAAGACGTATAAAAGAGTGATAAATTGATAACTATAATTTTAAGTTTTTTTAATCATTTTCATTTTTACTCTTTTTCCAAAAAAGCACGTGCTTTACCGTTGTAAGTGTTATAACTATAACATTATATGTGAATCACATGTAGTGTTATAGTAATAAGACTTAGAATGTTTTAAATTTTGCGTTTATTTTTGTTTGAGTATATATCGGTTTTTCATTTTTATGCACAGTTTTATTTAAATTAATAAATAATAAGAAATTTTGGTATGATTGATTACAAAGCTTAAAACTGAAGGAATATAGATAAAAGTTTTTTTAAGTAAAAATTAAAACTTTCAAGAGCACTTATTGACTAAAAACGATTTATTACTTCTCCATATACCAATATCTTAAAAGGTTTATTACAGATTAGGGAACTCTAAGAATGAATCATTAATAAAATGATTGAAGTTGGAGCATTTAGCCTTATCAGGGCAGATTAGCGGTGTGCGGTAAGTACTTTGTCGATGAAACATTTACAACTAGTAGAAATCAACCTTTATAAAATTATTGGATAGTATCTAAGTGAATCACATACAAATAATGAAAACAAGGGAAAAACGGTTTAGACACACAGGGTGCATTCGAATGAATGTCCGTCATTTTTGACATCAAAGTATGAGAAACATATTAACAGGGTCTCCAAAAACGGCCCTTTTCCGTTCCAGGTTAAAGAGTACACAATTGTTAGCTTCGCGAGACTAAAATATAAGAAAATATATTATAGTAAAACTAAAAATACACCCTTTCTTGGACTGAGATTTTAATTTTAATTGTAATGTAAAATTTAAACCGTGGGGTGGTTTATATCAGTCAAATCAGCTAATTTAAGAAATCAATGTAGAGACCATCCCACGCTTTTAATTTTACACTAAAATTATTATCCACTTTTAAGTGTAATAAAGCGTGCTTTTTAATAGGTTTTTAGACTTTATTAGACAGTTCATTCACATATTTTAACAGTATTATTGTAAATTACTACAGTTTCTTAATATACAACTATTTTTCCAACACGTACTGAAACCCACTTTCAATCTATTATCGTAGTTGTATTTGTATCAGTTGTAGCATGACAGAAGGATTTTTCTAATTGATACAGCAAAATTTTTAACACGAATATTTAAAATACAAGGAACTTTTGTTGGAAATATTACAATTTGCTCCAATTTTTGCCATATTTTGATATCAAGAGTAAACTTTTAAAGAAATATATTTGAACGAACACACCCTGTGTGTTATGTACACTTATAAACGTCAGCAACCAACATCATACGGAACGGACTATACGTTAAAGTTTAAGAGTGAACCAAAAGAGATAAGTATGCAGGACAAGTACTACTATATCGAGGTAAAACACGATATAGAAGTTGTTCAGATGAGATTTTACGATCGGTTGCACCGGATTACCGGGTAGCTTTTGTCTTATCATCATATTAATGCTTTTGAATCATTTTATTTTGTATCGTGTGTTTCTCTAGATATAGTTTTTAAATCTTTAAATTATATACTGAATTGTATACAATTGTTACAATTTTTTATTTTTTATTTATTTACTATTCAATAGTACTCGAAAGTCGAAACTATATAGAATATACATTTAAGTAGAAAATTATTTGTTTCTTTTGTGAAACTTTTATTGATTCCGCCTTTTGTATTTTATTTGAGGTCGAACTATTGACAGGTGTTTAGCATGAGAAATAAGCCGAGACTCTGATTTGGACGCCATTCGCATAAATTTTTAGAAAACACCCAGAAAATCTTACTAGCTAACTCCGATAGTTTTCAATCACGTTTACTTCAAAGGATACAATTTACCGATTTTTTTACCGCTAATTGGATATTACGCCGTTATACTATTAATTAAAGACGCAAAACTGATAAATGACGTTAAGAATTTTAAAAGTTTTAGGGCGAAAGAGACTATCAAGCAAAAGTCTATGCATATAAATTTCTCACCTCCTTTTGGAATCGGTTTTAGATTTAAGTTAAATGAGTAACCTATTTAAGATTTATCAAGCATTTTCATTCTTATATTGACATAACAGGCGCTAAGATTTTAAATGAAAAATTTTTAACGTTTTATGAACTTTAAATAAGACTAAAGATATTATTTGGAAGAAGTTCTAGCTAATGCGATGGCGTTCAGATCCCGATCAATTTTTAACATACTTTTATTAGCTTTATACCTATGATAATATGTTATACTGAATTCCCACCATATTTATACTGAATTATTCTTAAATAAATAATAGTCTAGAAAACTAAAAAAAACAAATTGAATAAAATAGTTTAAAAAGACTAATAACACGCTTTTGTAACTAGCTGAACTAAAAGGTAGAAAATCATTTCTTTAAATTCAAAAAATCATTTTATCATAATCGTCGAGAGCTTTTTATGATATTTTATAATGATTTTACTTTTATTAATACCTGTCTTTAAAATATTTACCATAATTTAAATTTAGCATCCCTCGCTTTTTTACGATAAAATGATTTTTTTTTAAATTTAATGCAGTTTGACTAAATACTAGTATTTTATTGTAATATTAATAATACTATAAACACGAAATATTTTTCGTTTCCAAAAATGGAGAAAAAACCACACTTTAACATAATTTCTTTCTTGTTTCGAATGTTGTCTTTTTTGTATTAATACTTTTCAAACATTCTAGACATCTTTCAATGCTCAAAACATTTAATTTGATTTTTTAGGGTGGAAACATATCCTGTTCAAAAACTGAATAAAAACTTTGTAAAACCTTGATTATGTGGGATTTACATCAGCTTTAAATACTTATCAATATAGAAATGTTATCAATGTCAAACAATTTCACGTGCAATTATTATATCATAGAATTACGTAATATTGTCATTATATAAGTACCATCATGTTAACATGTACATGTAATATTATAATATTACAAGAAGTTGCTAGTTGACTGATCGCACGCTGTGAAAATTGCATAATAATTGCTTATACACGTGTATTATTGACATGCCAATAATAATTATTTACAGTGTCATACAAAAAATAAAAGACCATCGGGTATGTTATATGACTTTATACCTTCCGGAAAAAGAAATAAATTGTCTCTACAAAAAAATCATTACACAAATGACCTACATAAAGATTCTAAATAAAGATCAGTAAATCCTTTTAAAAAGAATCAAGAAGTCATCTGAAACACGTGAGAGTGTTTATATAACAAAAATTATCGAAGAGAGAAGTACTATGACTTATTATTTTACAAAAATTGCTCAATTAATTAATTACACGTTACAAAGGTATCAACCGAAATTTTCACCCATTTACGGCTAATAACTTCAGTTATTTGAGATAAATACTTACATACATTAAATTCCCATTACATCGAGCTTTTTTCGGTAGTAGCAACCATCGGAAGTATAAATATTATCTCAGATAATAAATGAGATATCGAAATTTCGATTTTTGCCCCAATTTCCTAGATCAATTTTTGCATTACATATAAATACGTATTTTACATAATAAGTAACCATATATACGTATTCATCAAAAATTGATCTAGGAAATTGGTGCAAAAATCGAAATTTAAAACTATTGGAAGATTTTTTTTGTCAAAATAGTTACTAAATGCGCATCCTAGTTTTTGGACGACACAGTATATTATATCTAATACTCTCGCTCATCAATCAATACAAATAAATAAAAAATAAAATATAATAAAGTAAAATGCTGTAAATACCTTACACAATGTTTTATTAGTGTGTTCCTTCATGTTTTGTGATATTGGTGTCTTAATGGCAAATCAAAAGTTCATTTTCTTAAAGATAAAAGAATAGAAACTCTCTTTTACTCGAATGAGAAGCAGTTAGCCACGTGAAATCCCCCGAAATTTTCCCTTATTACAGATTAAACTGACATATTTTTCAGCTCTCTATTTAGTTTAAACTGACATATTTTACTAGCTCCTTTCAAGGGCCAGTAAATGAAAGGTGGTCCATAATAAAGGGTAATTCAATTTCAGTTTCCTATGCTCAACAAGAATCAACTCTCAAATTGTCAACTTGTTCTACAGAAATTACAATTCTGTAAGAACTGTGTAGAACTAGACTTTTAAGGAAAAATTATGGTCAATTTAATGATCCTATAGTGAGTGAACAATTCTCATCATTATGCGAAAGTTCAAGGAAACTATAAGCATTGGAGATAGAGTAAGGTATGTGGTTCATTTTAGCATGCTTTCATTTAAGAATACGCCATTGGATTCTTCTGTGTGGTTTTCTTAAGAGTCGCGTCTATATCAACAAACCTGCAATGTTGAAGCACCTAAAATAAAATAGAAAACTTATAGATAATAACCTCGAACGAGTAAACTGCTGCAAAAGGTCCAGAGGTGGTCATTCGGCTGACATCATTTTTTATATATAACGGAGTAGACTTAATATTCGATTAATAAAGAAATAGAGATTAAATTTTGTGTCTTTTTTTTTAGATAAATTTGGATCAGCTTTTATAAGTGAATAACAAATTTTTTTCGCACACTTCACTGTATGATATCTTTTCAGTTAGCTATTAACATATACGTGTTATCGTTTTTATACCATGTATATATGAAATATACATAGTATATTAAGTTTAGTTCCAAGTTTGTAACGCTTAAAAATAATGATACTAGGAAAACAATTTTTGTCTTAGGTGTTCATAAAATCACCTAATTAGTCCATTTCCGGTTGTCCGTCCATCCGTCCGTCTGTGGACACGATAACTCAAAAACGAAAAAAGATATCGAGCTGAAATTTTTACAGCGTACTCAGGACGTAAAAAGTGAGGTCGAGTTCGTAAATGAGCATCATAGGTCAATTGGGACTTGGGTCCGTAGGATCCATCTTGTAAACCGTTAGAGATAGAACAAAAGTTTAAATGTAAAAAATGTTCCTTATCAAAAATAACAACTTTTGTTTGAAACATTTTTTCGTAAACATCACTGTTTACCCGTGAGGGCGCCAATTAGGCGGTAATTTTATAGTATGTACCATACTTGAATATCAGTTATGTATGTGTCACATGTATGTATGTGTTATGTGATAAAGAAATCAACACTGACTATGCATGGTATTTCAACAAATAATTCAGTCAATTGTTTGTTTTCACTTGTTTTAAATTAATAGTGATACATTTTGAAGGAATCAACTTTAACCATCTCGGCTACAAAAGTTTGGTATTGTAAGCATGCAATAATAAACCAATATACAATGTAATCTCTTCATGACATTGTTGAAATCATGTGGTTTTCCGCTCTTATCAAAAATGTATTGTTCGAAATAAATACAGGAGTAAACTTAAAATATCAATCATTTAATTATATATTTTACTCTATTGTTGATGTTTGAAGTGAACTATAAAATATCCTTCGCATTTATCCTTTTTTATTATTTTTGAAGTTCAATTATTCGACATGCTATGAAATTATTATGGAACTAATTTTTTACGATTTCGGTCGAATACTATTTTTGTACATTTTTGACATCAAAAGCAATGTAAGATATGAAAAAATATACACCTGAGCGAAGATCGAACTCTCGATCTTTGGCATTTCGACGCTTCGGGTGATTAGAAGTTAGCTTACGGAAATATAAAAACACATTTACTATCAAACAAATTAGATAGTATGAAAAAACTGGCATTTATCTATGAATTTTTTTAATAACTGAAAAGTCTCATTAGCACAATATTTATTTCTATAGAAATTAATATAGGTACTCTATAAATAATATAATAATAGTTTCATTAACGCCTGCGGATAGACCAAAATACCAAAAACTAATTCATTATTTACTTTTATCGTAAAATATATAGTTCGGATAACCTGCAGTCCGGTTAGGAAGGCGACATTAGAAAGATCAAATGAAAGAAAGTATGATAATAATACGGCGGCTAAAAGTGGCATGCAGTGTATTTGATGTGCCTTTCTCCATTTAAGGTAGTACTTTCGGTAATAGACTTTGCATTCAGAATTTAATGAAACTTGGCATAGTTGTCCATTATTATATCATAATTAACCAGTTAAATTTCTGAACGAAAATCTGCACGTCCAGTTTTGTGAAATGAAATAAAATCTGTGATTTTCCATAAGGATCAATGTAAAAATATCTTTAAAATATCTTTTTTTTCAGTTCTCTGAAGGCCCCTAAAAATTTAAGTGGTAAATTATGATATAATAATGGACAACTACGGCAAGTTTCATTAAATTCTGAATGCAAAGAACTGTGTCCAAAAAATAAGGTGATATTTGAATTTAAACTGCGCATGTTTGTTGTGCATTATGAATTCCTTCCGCCCGGCCAAACAGTCAACAAGAAATATTATTTGAACGTTATACGTCATTTGCGTAACGCTATCCACCTAAAAAGGCCGGAATTTTAGAAAGACAATTCATAGTTTTATCACGATAATGCACCATCCCATACTGCACTCATAATTCGTGATCATTTCGTCAAAAACTCAACCCATATCGTTCCGCAACCACCGTATTCACCTGATCTGGCGCCGTGTGACTTCTGGCTGTTCAGCTCAAGCTCAAAAGACCGCTCCGGGGACACCGTTTTGATACGATAGAGGAGATTCAAGCAGCAGAGAAGACGGAACTGAAGGCAATCCCGGAAAGTGACTACAACCAGTGTTTCGAAGATTGTAAAATCCGTTGGCATAAGTGCATTGCATCGGGAGAGTATTACTTTGAAGGGGATGAAATTGATTTAGAAGAGTAAGTAAAGAATTTTCAAAATTAATACAATGTCACCTTTTTTTTGGGCACATAGACCTGTTTGATTCAAAAATATAAATTTGTTTATAAAAATAAGTTATAAACAGTTAATGAACATCACTTTTGAACATGAGTGGACACACCAATTGGGTGGCAAACTCTTCTTGGCCGCCGTACTATAAACGTTATTAAATATTAAATATCAAATGTACCTGTTGAAATCCTTTTATAAATTAAAATAATATTTGGTTAGCAATAAATTATTTTAGAAAAAAAATTTTTTTTCCCGGTCGTTTTTTTATTTATTACTTATAAATATTTTAATTGATTCATATAGATAAGTTATTTTTTAATGACTTCTTTTAAATCAATATTTGTTGTTTTGTCTTTAAATGAGTCTGTTTAAAAAAAATTTAATTTTCGTCTTTATAGACCTAGTAGTTATAACAGAACAAATGAATTACCAGAATACAGTTTACCCTTTTCAATACTGATAGTTGCGATGTGAAAATTGTTATGCGTTCATGGGTGTTACATAACGCAGGCTTACGAGGCATATAAATAGGTCAAGCTGGTAACTGGTAAGAATAAAATTTATTTTAGCACGTCTTATGCTAATAATGTCTTAATACTTGACTCGGGGAAACCATTAATGTTTGGTGGTATAAATTCGATTTTTTTGGTCCTTTGGAAGAACAACAATTTCCAGGTTTTACGCTATATTTCATATCAGTTATACTGGATTTTTTAACTTCAGTCTCATAATTTTTATTCATGATGGTAATAGCGTACCTTTACTACATTAAGATCTTTCTCAGGGTCAAAATAACCTCACTTATTGACATTCATTCTTTCTATCGATTTGCTCAAGACTATTAAATCCTACCCCTGGATCTATCATTTGATACTTTCCCCTCAGCGTTGTATGTTATACGGGACTTTTAAAGAAATTCGCATGACTGATTTTTTATTTATAATGGTCCTAACAACATGCATGAATCAAAAAGCCCATTCTTTCCCTCGCCTTAGTCAAGACAGTTACACTCTAAAGCCACTATTTGATACTCGTCTCTGTTCCTTGTATATTTGCCAAATATACAGGGTCAGCCAACATATAGAGTACATTGAGTATTTTAAGTTGACCGCCTTAATTTAATTTAATATTTTCATTGGATATACAAATATCCAATAGTAGGAGATTTTTGTAAATAATAAAAAATATCTATTTTCAAATATATTATCTGTCTCATTGTAAAGCAATAAAGCAATAAAGCAATAAATATTTCACGTTAAAACGAATCAATAAAGGTTAAAATTTATCTAAATGGTCAATTACAATTTTGAATGATTCAAAAATATCCTACTATTTAAAAATTTTTGTATAAGGCTAAGCCCTTATGTATGTAAACTCCGCCTCCATGTACCAGTTATATAGATTAACCCGGTATAACTTCAGCTTAATTCTACGAGCAAGTCAGTTAGAAATACATTGAAGGAACGAATAATTACGGTCGTTTTTAACCGATGGATGTTATAAAAGATATGTACATTTTTACAGTAAGTGTTTTAGCCTATACGTTGTTATAACCGATTTTTGCCTTTATATATTGTAAAAATAATTATTGAAAATGTTCTAAATTGTAAAATATATCTAAATTTCAAAGAATTTACCTGTGGATGTTTTAATTGTATCGAATTAGTGAAGAAATCTTTACAAACCTAGAGCAGAGAGCACAGGAAAAGGCACTTACAAAATGATTTTTGCCAAATAAAACCTAAAGATTTGGATTTTACATAAATAATCACGAGTATCAGCTAGTAACAAATATAATTCTATTTCGATAACCAAATATTTGAGTACAAACTATTTTTATGCTAATTTCTAACATAGATAGAACATAAAATTTTATGCTAAATACAAAAGTAAATATTATAATACATTGAAAACAATTTATACAATAGTTACAATATAATAAATATACAACTGCACTACATATATAACCTTTAGGGGTAGAATAAATAAATAAATAAATGAAGCAACTAACAGAGTTTTAGAATGCAGGTAATTGATTGACTGATTGTTGACGATCTCTAGAGAGATACGATCACGAAATGATATAGAATTCTATGTATGTGTGTATGTATGCGAGGGTGACTATTTTCTTTATGTATATAGATAGAATCATCCCTTTTACTACCAGTACCGACATATTATTGAGACGGGTCAATATATGTATATACATATTAGGGTGCCCATATAGGAGGATATTTAACAATTTCTTTGGGTTTAAAATCATGTGGTCCGAGAAATGCATTGGAGAGGCTCGAGAGAGATGACTGCTAGGTAGTTTCTGAGATATCGGCAAAAATGATTCACATTCTTCGATTGTTTATAACGACCCAAAAGAAAGAATTAAACCCGATTTGTGTGTTTTTTGGGGTCAAAATTACCCTATTAACTAAATTTTATAAAAATATTAAAAAAAATCTGTTTGCGCTTTTCTCGATTTTCTCAATTTTATACCTCTTAAGAAATCTTCAAAAATCGAGACAAATTTTTGAAGTGAAAACTTCTTTTGGCACGTTGAGCACTTTTTAGGTAAATATATAATAATTGAACTCCTCCTAAGCGAATGGACCGATTTTGATGAAATTTTGTGTGTGTGTTCAAGTGGTAATGAGGATGGTATAAATTCGATCCATTACAAAATTATTTTGATTGTTCCTTACCAAAAAATTAAAACCCATGAAGTTAATGGTTGAAACGCATATAAATGATATACAACATTATTACATTTTACTATTCAAATGTATTTATTTGCACTCCCATCATATTTATCTAGAATTATGAACGGCTATTTGAATAGTATTAAGGTATTATTTATTATTATTCAGGTATTTATTAGACCTATATGCGAGCGCAGCAAGCTCAATTACCGAAGGCCCCAGCCAGATCAAAAGGCAGTCCCCATGGCTGACTATCGACAGTCCCCGTAGTTGACTATCTTTTCTAATTTCCGATCTGGTACAAAATGGTTTTCTAGAGTATTTTTGACCCAAACTAAACAACAATCGGACTATTTTGGCGATCTGTTTCTGAGATATTGGCCAAAACCATATATATACGGTGGATGATATTCCAGAGCAATTTCCACGTTTTTCTTCAAGAAAATATTCAAAGAAAAAATGTTAATGAAAAGTTCATATTTAGCGATGGCGCACAGCATATAAAGACCAGAAAAATTGGAAGGTCAAAAAAACCTGGAGGCGCTTAATTATACAAATATTATCAAACATAATAAATTTGATCTCTAGCATATTTCGAGAGAAAATTGATCTAGGAAATTGGGGCACAAATCGAAATTTTCGGGTGGAAAAAAAGAAAAAAAAACTCAGTTTGAAGCCTTTGTTAAAGCTTCCTGCTCCGAAGCTAAATGCACTATACAGAGTTTAAAAACGGACACCCTAGTATGTATACATGTTTATAATATGTACAAAGTACACTCTAATGAACATCATGTTTTTCACCCTCACACAACCAGATAATAATCAGGGTGCGATAATCTGTAACCAAAAACACTGTGTATGTTAAATAATAATAATACGAAGGAATATTGATACAATTACACTACTACACTACACGAGTACGAGTATACGAATGTGATGACAAGTGTTGCAAATAAAACCAAATAGAACTAACAACTTTATAGGGGTAGAAATTTTCATGTATGTTTCAGCATATACTTGTTCTTTTATATTATTACATGCGGATTAACATATACTTTGTAAGACCATTGTTATTGGGTACAAGCAGATTCCAAAAAAATGGATCCTATCCTGAAAAAATGGATCGAGGCTTTGATATGGACTCCACATAATCTGATATAAATTATAATCGTGAAAGTTTGGATGGATGGATGCATGGATTTTTGTTACTGTTGTAAAAACTACCGAACGGATTTGGATGAAATTTGGCATAGATTACAGTCTAGAGTAACACACTGCCTACTTTTTATCATGGTATAATGTATGGTTCCCGTGGGATAGATTTGTTTTAAGTTTTGATCGACATGATCATAAAATGACTTGAATGATTAAAAATGATTAATTTTTACCTCGGAAAAATTGGACGGTTCCTATGGAATAGCATACAGGAATCGTGTTTTTTAAAGGATTTCGTAAAAGTTCATGAAATAGATTTTTAAAGCATTTTTCTCAAGATAGCTTGATTAATTAACATAGTAACGAAAAAAACTCTCAACACCACTCTCTTTTAATCGCGAGTAACACCGGCGTGGCTAGTATTTATTATATGTTAAAAAAATGTTGTCATGGCAATCTTTATTATAGCAATGTTTTACTCCCATAAAATTAGATAAAATTAACTGAATTTTTAAGGTGCAGCAGTGCAGGAAAATAAAGAGTGATTACGGAAAAATGAAAGATTTTCCACATTTTTTTACAAGTTTTTGCAATTTAATCCAAAGATTGATCTATGCTTTTAGAAAAAAAATAGATCAATCCAAAGTTATCTGGCGTAAAATTTCCAACCAATCTGTATGTTTTAATTATAACCAATCTTTCGTATGTTCGGAAAAATCAATATTTAAATAAAATTTGCTACGTTTTTTCGCAGTTTGTTTGAATTTATTTCTGTTTATATATTTCTGGATTTAAATTTCACCACTAGAAGAAGGAAAATGGACATAAGTTTGCCTCGTATAATATATAATACAACAAAATAAATATAGTAGTAAATATTGATTTTTTAAAAAATACGAAAGATTGAAAAAATCTAAATATCCAGATCGGTTGGAAATTTTACTCCCATTAACTTTGTACTGATCTATTTTTTCTTTAAAACGCTTACTTTTGGAATAAATTGCAAAAAGTTGAGAAAAAATGTCGTGGATTTTTTCGAAATCTCCATCTTTTTCTCTGCGCTTGTGTAGCAATGCTGCTTCCAAAACTAAATAGTAAGTAATTCATATGAAAAATCATCTGATTTGATGGGCGTATTTATTTCCGGTACAAAAAAGGCTTTTAAAAAATAACAAACTATAAAGTAAACACTGATCTTATTTCTAACTATTGCATATGGATAAACCTCATTATTTAATACCGCGCATTTAGAGACATCATTTCCACTACTACACTGTAATAACCCTCGTTTTCTTTCGGAAAATTGGCAAAAAAAATTATACACTTCTAAATGACTGTCTGAACTTAGATACAAAATCCTCAAATTTGCAGAAGTGGTTTAGATGAACAAGGCTTTCGAAACGTTGAAAAAATATTTGGTTTGTTGTAACTATAATCGAATAATAATGATAAAACCAACATTTTAGATAACTGAAAACTTAAGGTTTAGGCTTGATAGGTTCAAAATTTTTGATTTTACATATACAAACGTTTGTATCAATAGATATGAAACTACAAAAGAAATAAAAATGTATAAATGTATGTATTTTGATCCAGTGCAAGCAGTAACATAGTATATGTATTTAATAATAAAATTATGATCGATCTATATTTTATTGTATAGATAGGTTATATGTTGTTATTATTATTAATCATTACTTGGGTATTTAATATAATTATATTTGTTTTATTGTATGAATGAGGAGAATATCTATATGAACTACAACAACCCTTTCTTTTTTAAATTATTTGAACATGTTTGTGGGTTACATAATAAATTCATAATAATTTGGTTCAATAATTTTATTAAATTTAATTTGTCATCAAAATAATATGTTTCACAATGTTTTTACATCATTTTTATTATTTGTTTTGACAAAAAACTAGTCACAAAATGTGCTATTTTATGCAACTAGGAAAAAAAAAGGCTCTACAACCAGGCGGGTCAAACGCCAGGCGGGGCCATATAAGGTAGGGTACTTTTTATACCATGTATATATGAAATATACATACTACATTAAGTTTAGTTCCAAGTTTGTTTAAACGCTTAAAAATATTGATGCTATGAAAAAAATTTTAGTATAGATGTTCATAAAATCGTCTAATAAGTCGATTTACGTTTGTCCATCCGTCCGTCTGTGAACACAATATATAAAAAAAATGAAAAAAGATATCAAGCTGAAATTTTTACACCGCACTCAAGACGTAAAAAGTGAGATTGAATTTCTAAATGAGAAACATAGGTCAATTAGGTCTTGGACCCGTAGGAACCTTTTGTAGACCGTTAGAGATAGAACAAAAGTTTAAATGCAAAAAAATGTTCCTTATCAAAAAATAAACAACTTTTGTTTGAAATAAGAAAAATTTGCAAAATTAAAAAAAAAATAAAGAAAAAACCGTCATATGCGAGTTTTTGTTTGTAGCAAAACTGAACCGATTTTCTTGAAACATAGCTAGGAAACATTCATTAAATTACTTATCAAACGAAAAAATAGTCAAAATCGGTTCATCGGTTTAGGAGCTACGATGCCACAAACAGGCACACATATACACTCATAATGGTCAAAGTTTCAACAACCTTCTGTTTTCTGGCGTTAAAAATACTTCATATCTCGGATAATATATGACGATTAAAAAGAGACATATAATAAGCTATAATTTTTTTTAAATTACATCGTTTCCTGTAAAAGTTGAAAAATACTGAAAAAAATATGATTACTTCGCAAATGCTTATTTCATATTTTTTCGTTATCTATATTATATTTGTATTGCATTCGGTATGAAAGTGGCATTTTCGGAATCGGGGAATATAAAAAGTAAAAATTCAGTAAAAATTTATCATCAAATTTTCGAGCTAAAACATTTCCCTCTGTATTACTACGTATACAAACGTAAAAAAGAGATACAATAAAATATTTATGTACACAAATACCATTATCCTCTGCGCATTAATAAATATTATGTACAATCGAAAACCCAACAGCGAAACTTTATAAATACATGTTATAACAGGGCGTGTATTCAATCATTGGCATACATTTAAGGCTGTGTTGTACAAATTTTTGATTGGCGTGATACATTCTTTCATTGGTGTGAAACTTAATTTTTTTTAAATCTCTTGAATATTCATTAGTAGAAAGAAAAAATTCGGACACAGACCGGTTTATCTGTTATTGCCGGTTTATTCCATTCGCAATCCGCATATTTATGATAATTTGTCAAAGTCAACTGACAAACTGACGGCACAGTGCAATTCGTATAACTTCGTTGATTTCCGGATCGTTTTCGCCAATTTGAATTTTAATGATTTTCAATAATTTTTCCTCAAAAAAAAAATCGGGGAAAAAAATTAGCCCATTCATCGAGACATTTACTTTCATTTAAAAGAAAGAAAAAACAAGTGAAAACAAACAATTATCTGAGTTAATTGTTGAAATACTACGCATAAATAGTGTTCACTACTTTTTCACATTGTACATACATTGTATATACAATTTATATAATACATACTATACAATTTACGCCTAATTTGCGCCCTCACGGTTAAACAGTAATGTATACGAAAAAATGTTTCAAATAAAAGTTGTTTATTTTTTGATAAGGAACATTTTTTACATTTAAACTCTTGCTCTATTTCTAACGGTTTACAAGATGGATCCTACGGATCCATAGGTCAAGACCCAATTGACCTACGTTGCTCATTTACGAACTCGACCTCACTTTTTAAGCCCTGAGTACGCTGTAAATATTCAGCTTGATATCTTTTTTCGTTTTTGAGTTATCGTGTCCACAGACGGACGGACGGACAACCGGAAATGGACTAATTAGGTGATTTTATGAACACCTATACCAAAATTTTGTTCACAGCGTCAATATTTTTAAGCGTTACAAACTTGAGACTAAACTTAGTATACCTTGCATATTACATATATGCATGGTATAAAAATGTGTAAAAAGGTCTATTGTGAGTATAGCACTACTGTACAAATGATCGAATTCACAATTCGTATATATTTATTTGTAATGACAGATGCGCAAACGGATTTAGCCAAGCCGTGTAATTGGATTTTATTAGTATATACTACTACTATGCTATGTATGCTCATATAAAACTAATGCAATTACACAATATGAGCATTGTCAACATTTTGTATGCTACACACAAGTTTTTTTGTTTTGTGTTTGGTTTCAACATTCAGTTTGTGTAAAAAAAATATTTATTGTATAAAATACATTTTTTGCAAAAAAACACAAAAACAATAGTAAAAAAAAAACACTAAATTAAATTTTCGTTTGCTACAAAATTTCTATATATTCAAACATATAACAAAGCGATATAGAAAATAAGTTTTAATTCGATTGTTTTAAATTTGAATGTCCTGTTATTATAAATAAATCTAATATAAGGTATGCAAAACAAAAAATTTATCTACCAAAATAGACGCAAGCCACGGTAAAAAACGATAAAGCGAAAAATAGAGGAAAATATTCTGAATTCAAAACAAATTTCGAAAATAACAAGTGAAAACAAACAATTGACTGAGTTAATTGTTGAAATACCATGCATAGTCAGTGTTGATTTCTTTATCACATAACACATACAAACATGTGACACATACATAACTGATAATCAAGTATAGTACATATTATAAAATTTCCGCCTAATTGGCGCCCTTACGGGTAATCAATGATGTTTACGAAAAAATGCTTCAAACAAAAGTTGTTTATTTTTTGATAAGGAACATTTAAACTTTTGTTCTATCTCTAACGGTTTACAAGATGGGTCCTACGGACCCAAGACCCAATTGACCTATGATACTCATTTACGAACTTGACCTCACTTTTTACGTCCTGAGTACGCTGTAAAAATTTCAGCTCGATATCTTTTTTCGTTTTTGAGTTATTGTGTCCACAGACGGACGGACGGACGGACGGACAACCGGAAATGGACTAATTAGGTGATTTTATAAACACCTATGACAAAATTTTTTTCCTAGCATCATTATTTTTAAGCGTTACAAACTTGGGACTAAACTTAATATACTATGTATATTTCATATATACATGGTATAAAAAGGATTGGGTGAGTTGGTATACATAGAAAATGTTCCCGGTACAGACCCGCTCGTTACATTTACAAAAAATCAAACGTGACTTTGATGGTTGCTTTTCGAAAAAAAAAAACAAAAAAGCAAAATACAAATGTCATATTTGTTGTGACCAAGGCCTACATAGTCTGTGCAATTTTCGAGCAACTAGTTTTTATTCAATTCAGAGTCTCCTGCGATGTGTTCCTTACAGATTTCTGAACAAAACAGCCTGGACAAGCCTTTACTTTTTTGGATCTGTTTCGAACTTCCTTGAAATTATGTACTTTCTGAATATTGGTTCTTCACCATAGCTGCTATTTCATCAAGCAACTTCTTGTTCATTTTAGCATTGCAAAATCTTGTGGGATTCAGATTCAACTGTGACCTCAATTCCAACCGTTGAAATTATATACAGTAAATCATTCAGACTGCCAGTACTTCTGTAATGAAGCCGTGTTTTTTCGGTTTCAATGAAGCTTATATTACAACATAATCATCGAAAAAACATTTTTCTCTTCTTATAAACAGCTACTTAAAAGGTTGTAAATTTTGTTCACTCGCCCTTTTACTGTGTTAAGACTTTTGACAACTGATATTAGTGGTACGTCGTAAAACCTCTCATTATGATTTGTTAACGGACGATCTCTTTTCATTCAAACGTGGAAAAAGACCGAAAATTAAGCTTCTAACACCTAATCTTGAAAAAATGTTATATTTCGATGTTAATACAACATCGGGCCAATTTTGGTTTTCTAAGTATGTTCCACTAGTGAGTAACCACTAGCCAGCTAGACATGAACTAATTTTCGATCGGTTGTTATTTCTTCTATGGACTTTACAATCTGGATGGGAAAAATTATCGTTTTAAAATTACAAACAAACCGCGAGTTTTCTTCTACAATGGATGAGATGTTGGTAAATTATACTATTAGAAAATTCAAACTTTTAAATACTAAAATATTTAAATTGTAAATATCTTTTTAAACAAAATTGGCAGTATATAGTTGGTGTGGTACTGAAGTCGTGTGAGTGCGACCACTGTAGTCACGACTAACTTCCCAGAGGGTGAAAAAACATTAAAAAAAGGTCTTCTTAGCCTTCATAGATTAGTCTTCAAACATGTACTGCAGCTTGTGCTGAAACGATCATTATCTCCATAGATAATTGTTGTATTTCACCCACTTTCCAGATTTTGTTTATTCAGTTTTTTCCAGTTTTTTTTATTACAACGGCTCTACTAATTCTGCTGAATTCTGCCCAGTCACGTGATAATGTGATAACTGGTTCGCGAGATAATCGAGGCGAAAGAATCCGAATGAACATACGCACATACGTACACACACACACACACACACACACACACAAAAACACAGGCATCACATTGAAAAGGTTTGATATGGATATTGCGGCTTTAAAACCGAGGAAATATGTAAAACTGGAGATTTTCGAAATCGGTCTCATTACATTAACTTCGTCTGGGAAGTTAATAAGATACATAAAATAATTGACGATTATCAATTTATCGATTAAATTTTCTTTAAAGGTGTTATCTATCGAATATTTCTACAGTTGTTATATTATGTTTGCCACCTAGCATATGCGTAACACAGCCTTTATAGATCGGATTATCTATACTTAAAATAAAATATTTATAGAAAAATAATAATAATATTTTTTTATTTATTTTTATTTAATAAAGTTTTTTTTTTCTATATATTCTTTAAAATGTATAAAAAAAAATAAAATAAAATAAAATCTTGATGTATCAAAAGTAAACAATAATGACAAAAAAAATATGAGTAATGATGTTTGAGAAAACGTTCCAGGAATGTATATATTTTGTTGAACCAAAGTATGGGCCACTTACTATTAAAATATATTATTATACATACATTTTCATTTTAATTCACATGTGTGTTTGTGTGATACATTTTAATGTGTATATGTGTACAAAGTGGTTTTAATGAACGTTCTCCAACCGTCATTATCAACTTTTATACCATGTATATGAAATATAATAGTATATTAAGTTTAGTGCCAAGTTTGTAACTTTTAAAAATATTGATGCTACGAAAAAAATTTTGGTATACGTGTTCATAAAATCATCTAATTAGTCCATTTTCGGTTGTACGGCGGTTTATATCTTTTGATATAATCAGCTTTCAAAAAATCTCTACAGCGCTAGTCAGGACATAAAATGTGAGGTCGAGTTCGTAAATGAACAATATCTTGTAAACCGTTAGAAATAGAACAAAAGTTAAAAAGTTAAAAATTTTCCTTATCAAAAAATAAACAACTTTTGTTTGAAACATTTTTTGGAAACATCACTGTTTACTCAGGAAGGCACACATAAGACACAAATTTTATAGTATATATTAATATGGGATTATTAGTTATGTTTGTGTGACATGTATAGATCACATTTATGTGTAATGTGATTGAGTTATCAACACTGTCTACACATGGTATTTCAACAGTTACCTCAGTCAATTGCTTGTCAAACTCCCCATGGGTAAACAGTGATATTTACTAATTAATCTCTTACAGTTTTCAAGATGGAGAGAGATTGAGTCTTGTCTTGAGTTATTTACGAACTCAAACTCACTTTTTACAGAGCTGCTATAAGAATTTCGTCTCGATATCTCTTTTTTTTAATTATCGTGTTGACAAACAGACAGACAGATGAACAGACATTCAGACGGACAGTCGGAAATGAATTTTATTATCACCTATACCAAAATTTTATTCGTATCATCAATATTTTTAAGTGTTATAAACTAGGGGCTAAATTTAGTATACCTTGATATATTTCTTATACATGGTATAAAAATTACACAAATTTTAATTAAAAATTAGATATTATTGCATTTATTGCAATTAATTATAATTGTAGAAAAAGAATTATGTTCATAATTATTTATCTACGCCCGTGAGCTAAGAATTACTTTTGTCACTCATTTTGCGTGTGAAAAAAGGTTCATTTCTGCACTAGTATTCTATTTTTTTAATAATTCATTACAAGTTATAAATTATAATTATTGTTTTTTTTTTCACATTTTAAAGGCGTAGATAAAGTTTTGTACGATATATGTGTGATAACGCATTATTAACGTACTTCTGTGATGGTCCAACTCGTGCTACGCACTCTTTGTGCAAATTTCGCATGTGTACGATAGCGGCTTTTGTTTAAAATAATATATATTTTTAGTAATATAGGAATTAAGTTAAATAAGAAAATGATAGAAGTCATTTAAAAATTGGTGGAAGCGCAAGGAAATGATAAATACAATTTGTAACTTGAAATCTATCTATTGCGTTTCTCTAAATCTAACTAGCTGTTCTCTCTGCCCTGTTCAGTATGTTTGGGAATAATATTCAGGAATAAAATGGTTTCGTTGATGACGAGGAAAATAACTATTATATGTATTTAAAGGACCTTTTGGTATTAAAATGATTTTGTATATAAGTAAATGTTTAAGTAATAATAATATAAATGTATCTGTATATGTGTCCATTCCACTTATGACAAGTCATCATCGTTTGACAGCAAGCGAACCAGCAGAATACATTTATCAAAATGACTAAACTCAATAAATACGTAGTAAATATATATGGGAGAGCACCTTACCTTGAATCCGAATTTTCATTTATGTGTTTTGAAAAACATTTTTTATAAAGTCAATTTCAAGAGGCACAAAGTGCTTTGTGCTTACAAAGACAGTAAACTAACCTGTGCATGGTAGTTACTTATCAAAATGCATAAAATATTTGAAGCAATAAATATCTTTTTATAATCGTTGTTTTGATCCATGGCTCATGACGGTGCAGTTATTTAAACCTTCATTCCCCAAGTTATGTTTTAACGGAAATGAAGCTTAGTAAAATTACCACAATAAGCAGTGATTTTAGTCGAATGTGATTTAAAACTCAAACATAATAGTCAGCTTGTAAATAAACTAACAGAAAAAACAAACTTTTTACTTTGTGCACTAAATAATTTTATTTATATTTTGTCTGAAAACAGTTAACTAACTATATGCATGAACAACCATTCTCTCAGATTCTTGCCTTCTAGTACGTAAACTTGGTAAACATATTTGGCCAAGTTCTCAAGGCACAACACTTTACTCTTTATATATGGTGTGTTTTGTATTATTATTTATAAAATATATATTAATAATAATAAAAATAATAATATGAAGTCTATCATATGTTTAATAACAATACACAACAAATACACTGAATAAATATATATTATTTTTATTTAAATATTTTTTGTTTAGTTTACATGAATCACATTTATAGTTTCTCCACAAAAGTTGTGCTTCCAAAAGACTCATACTTACTTCTCACACTTACATACACCTCTTCTAATTGAGCCTTAATGCGTTTGAGGCTTCTTTATATGCAGCCTAACATAATGAAGTCATCATCTATAATGATAAATTCGTTGTAATAAAATGAAGGAACTTGAGTGTAGAAGCTCATAGTCCTGCAGAAAGCTCATGTGATTCAGAAGATCCTATTGGCTTTCTGCGTTATATCTAGCTTCAACAGAAGTAGATTTTCCTTTGCTTGTAGCAACACTTTTCTTTAAATGTAATTTTCACTATCAGTTATAAGGAAAAACAATTTTTGACGCCATACACTAAGAACTCAACTGCAGATTCCGTCTTATTGTTAATATATTCAATTGGAGATCTTTGAATTTTACGGTAAAAGATACATTTAAATTCATAGTTTGAATGTCATCACTTACAAATCAGATTCTGGTATTTAATAGACCGTGAATCGGTATTTAAGCGAAAATTCTATGTTTCTTCATACCTACGTTCCTAAAAAATGAGTATATGAAAATATTTGAGACTTACGTTTCAAGTTTTGAGAATTACTATTGAAATTTTTCCAATAGTAATTTTTCGATATATAATACTGTGTTCAAAAAATAAGGTGACATTTGAATTTAAACTGCGCGTGTTTGTTGTGCATTATGAATTCCTTCCGCCCGGCCAAATAGTCAACAAGGAATATTATTTGAACGTTATGCGTCATTTGCGTAACGCTATCTGCCTAAAAAGACCGGAATTGTGGAAAGACAATTCATGGTTTTTACACCACGATAATGCACCACCCCATACTGCACTCATAATTCGTGATCATTTCGTCAAAAACTCAACCCATATCGTTCCGCAACCACCGTATTCACCTGATCTGGCACCGTGCGATTTCTGGCTGTTCAGCAAGCTCAAAAGACCGCTCCGGGGACACCGTTGATACGATAGAGGAAATTCAAGCCGCAGCGAAGACGGAACTGAAGGCAATCCTGGAAAGTAACTACAACCAGTGTTTCGAAGATCCGTTGGCATTAGTGCAGTGCATCGAGAGGGAATTACTTTGAAGGGGATGAAATTGATTTGGAAGAATACATTTGAACAAATTTAGTGGCGATAGGTTTTTAAATTAAATCGTATAACATAAGGTATACAATTTATTTATAATAATTGTAAAATCAAAATATTAAATATTAAACCGTGAATACTGAACACAACAACGGATTCTTTTTGTATTCAAAAATATTCACATTCTTTACACTATATAGAATAGTTTCACTCACTACTCCATTCCACTAGGAAATCATATGTCAATATTATAGTATTTAGGACCACGTTTTAATTAAATAATCATTTAAGGACGTCCATTCTTGAGACTTGTCAATAGAAACATAAAAATTTTGATAATTTAAAAGATTTTGAATGATTAGAGAAAGAAAATATATTCTGTTATCGAATTAATTTCGTTGAATTTTCAGTTTAAAAAGTGACAAAATGTAAAGTTCAGCATGAGACTTATTGGAAAATATAAATCGATATTTATTCTATACCTGAAACTTTTACCAGTTAATAACTATTTAAACATTTAACAGAATTTAAAAAAATTTTTAATTTTCTATTGATTTAAAATTATTTAAAGTTTATATTGTGTTTCCTTATGAACTCACTTAGCAAAATCAGTTGGTGAATGAACATCCTTAATAGCCATGGAAATGGAAAAATTTGTCATTTGTTTCTTTATGTTGTCTACAACAAAGTTGAATGCACATTGCCAAAGGACTACGGACAAAACATTTGTACACTCGCAAACGATTAGGTATATAGCTTGTGACCTGTTTCCCACACGTTAAAAGCTTCCGTATTCTCTTTTTTAATAATTTTGAGTATAACGAAATTCTATAGAGCGGATCTTTGCTATTTTTCTTTCCCAAATAGAATATTTGATTCAACTCTTTTGCTACTTGCAAAATTAAGATCCTCCAATCATTTTATTTGTGAATTTCGCAGAATGTGAAACAAGCTTTTAAGAAAAAAAAAGAACTTGACATGGATTTTAAGGAACTTTGAAAGTCAGTCGGGTTTACTATGAGATACCCTCGATTCTCGATTAGCTATGAAAATTTCTTTCAAGCATCTTAATTTATATTTTTCTTTATTGTATGAATTTCTGTTATTAGGATTATTTCTCTTTGTAACCTGAATGTATTAGTCAATCACACACTTTTTGACTTTTACGAAAAGTATATTTTTTTAAATTTTTATATGATATTTTGATTGTCATTCAAATGATTCTTTAAACAACTGAATTGAACGCGTGAGAAACTACAATATCGCACCATCAATAAATTCGTTTCAAATTTATTAAAATTGGTAAATAATCGATTCCAATTGGCAAATTTCACTTTCAATATATCATCAAACCACCATCTCTTTGACTTCGTACGCATAATCCAAAGTAGATTATTTTGCGGTGTAAATTGTAATGAAAAACTCTATGGATAGATAAAAGCTATTTTTATTTCAAATATACATAAATGTCTTTGATATCAGTATTGCTACGAGCAAAAATGAATAATAATAATTATTATATAAAATATTTAACCCTCAGTTTACAAACAGAAATATTTTTTTACGTATGTCTTGTTTTTCAAGCCTGATACTGTTGAATTGGATCACCCAGGAAAATTGGGTTCGATTCCCGGTATTGGAACTGAAAGTAATTGGTTGTTAGCATAACCAAAGTAATATATGCGAGATAGTAACCATGGATCCCATTGATCTTCTTATGAAAAATTTGGAGAAAATACTTGCCTGCCTTTGTTTTTTTAAAGATATTGAAGCCATTTCCTCATATAGAAAATTAACGCTGATATAAATAAATTTTGACGACTATAATGAGTGCAGATTGGAATTTGAATAATTTTATCGATTCACCAAACCTACCAACGATGAGATTTGTTTTTCATGAAGAATTAGGGATAGAAACCCTTGATTTGGTAAAATGTAAGTATTCTGTTATAATGGCTGAATGTTGTGAAAAATAGGTTCGTACCATCAAAATGCCTACAAGCTATAAATACAAGCAATTTCAATATTTAAATTCAAAGTCATATTATTTTTTAACCCCCGAATTAAAAAAAGGAGTTTTATAAGTTTGACCGCTGTGTGTGTTTGCCTGTCTGTGGCATCGTAGGGCCTAAACGGATGAACCGATTTTAAGTTTCATTTGAAAGTCTATTTAAAAGAGAGTGTTCTTGGCTCTGTTTCAAGTGTGAGCTTAGAGTTGCGTTCTCGAAAAAACTAAAAAATTGGCGATGATCGTCAAAATCGATTCATTTTGGAAAATGCATGACGTATAATTTTAACATGGACCTAGGTTGTCAGAGCGACTTTAAATAAACACAATAAAAAAAAATTTAACATAGAAATAATTACTATGGAAATGAATGGTCTAATAAACCTGGCTCAATTCATTTTGAAAAGTAAAATGGTAAAATAATTAGGTTATTCAAAACAATAATTCAAAAGAACAAACTCAACTCAAATATTTCAACTTCAATTAAAATATTTCCAAAAATTTGTCCCAAAAAATGATAGCTCTCTAAGTATCCTTTTCATCTCATCTGATGTCCTTGGCCGTCACTTGATAATGATTTAAGAAGGAGTGTTATAAGTTTAAAGTGTTGATATGCGCGTCTGTGTGTTTCTCAGTGGCATCGAAGAGCCTAAATGGTCGAACCACCTTGATTGACAACATTTTATAGCTAAGTTTTCAAAAATCGGTTTACAAGGAATAAATTGTATTTGTCGTGGAGTTTTTAAATTTTGTAAATTCTCTTGTTTTTTAAATTAATCGTAAATTGAGGGTATAAAATGTGTAATACATGCAGGTTTTGCGTTCATAATACATACTCGTTTTGCATATTATTAAACAAGTACAAAGTATCGTTTTTCATACAATCCTATTTTCTGTTACATATAGTTGAAAAAGGATTTTCATAAATTCAAAAGAGATAATAACATAGATAATTAGATTGCTTATCCGGTGTATAATGCTCGATTGTCAATCAAACAACTTCGAAATTTCATAAGTAAATTTGGAAGGAATAAGTTTAAATAAATCTAAATAAGTTTACTTATTTCCTTCATGAATAGATAATATTTTCTATATTTTTGCGACTAATTTTAGAGTAATGAAGTCGTGCTTACCGTTGAAAATATTAGACTAACGAATAACATTACAACGAAACAGATTTTGGAATGTAGTAAATCTTTTTTGCTATCTTCAAAAAACGAGGAAATTCAGGCTGGTTTATATATCGCAATTCAATATATATGTTTGAGCGAATGAGGATTGTCCAAATTTGATTACATTTAAAAGCATTAAACTTATATAGACTTTTAGACCAAATGTTAAATTTGGAATGACACTCGAAATATTGTGCTCAACGACATGTGTCTCTATCTGAAATGGCAAATTCTAAAGATGAAGAGCTTGATGCACTTGAATTGTTAAAGTTTTGCCTGAAAAATAAAAATTATTTCAATACGAATAAAGTTAGTATAAATCGTTATACAAGACAGCAGCGCAGTTACGTGAGGTCCTAATGCGATTACAAATCAGTGTAGATGTAGGACCTCGAAACCAGGCAATTCGCCTGTATAATAAATTTATAAGTTGTAAGACAATTAATTCTATAATGGAGAAAGATAGATCGACTTTTAAAAACGCAGTGAAAAAGTACTTATTGACTATTTGTCCCTATTCTCTAGACGAAGTGTTGCTATGACCTTAGACGAGATTTTGTTTTTGTTTTTTTTTTTATTTGTTAGCTATTTATACAAACACTTTTATTAGGTGACTTACAAATTGCTTTGCAAATTATATTACAGATAGATTTATTTATAAGTATTTTATTATATAAATATTTGACTTCTCAGTTGAATTGATAATAATGAGAACATTGAAATTTAAATTATACTGGTTTCCTTTTAAAAGTAATGAATTTTTTTTTTATATTATAACATATCTATTCAACTGAGAAAATATTTTAGTTTGACTTATGTTATTTACAGTTTAATTTTGTTATGTACTTCATCTAAGTACCACTTGTATTCCAAATACTTAACCGAATCACACTATGAGTGATACTCAGAAGACATTTGATCTTATAGTCTCAGATGCCGGCTATCCTACCTATGGTTTTCTATGGTTTTCCATTAGGTTTTAACGATTTTAATGTCTAGATAGGTCCTAACAAAGTCACCCATAGCTGCATACCTTCCCCTTCCTTTCTATCCTTTTTAATGACATGTTCTGTACAATATTGTATTGTTTAAAATAAGAATCAATAAATTGAATTGAATTCAATTGACTTTTTAGCTATTTATACCATTCTTTAAAAAAATATTTTGTTCCCAATTTTTTCAGATACCTAATTTTGATTGTTTACGAAATTTGAATGCTCAATTAAGGTAAATCACCGATTAGTTTTGCTCTACTATTGATTTTCCAACGAGTTTTACTCCTAATTTATGAATATAATATGAAAATATCTTTGAAAGAGATATATATATATAATATATTATTACACTCATATTTTCACATAAATATATATAATTTAAATTACAAAGAAATATATTCTATATATATATATTTTATATGAAACTTGTGTGAAAACTATAATATCATTTACACAGAGCTTTGTGATGAGCTTTGTCGGTTGTATCGGATCGTTGTTGTAATAAAAGAACCGACATACATCTCTTAGTATTTTGTGTAATATATAATTTAATTTTAATATTTTGGTTTTTGTAAGGAGTTTCTATATTATATGTTTATGGTATGGATTATTATTATGGATATAAATTTTACTGCATATTTTTCAAAAGAAAACAAAGGATTCAAAGAAAATAGCAAATGCCTACCAATTAAGATTGTTAATATTATTGGAAAAAATCATTTTTGCATGCAATAACTCGTGCCTTAAAGTAGAATGACAAATTTCCTTATTTGAATAGTATCTTTTATACTTTCGGAAAAAACTTTGAAAAAATGTATTTTTCTTCTTATCAAGGACCAATGACAATGCAATAATTTGATGAGTTTGTCCGATTATCAGGAACTTCAGGATTAATGATTTTAAAAAAGTCATATAATTCTGGTGGAAGCGCAGATAACATTCCATAATATTAACAAATCATAGTTTAAAAAACTAAAAAACACGCTTTTGTAGCTACCTGACTAAAAAGTTGTTAAAATAAATAATAGTTTTAAAGAAATAGAAAAACAAGGTTGTGAAACTAGCTTAACTAAAAAGTAGAAAATAATTTAAGAAAAGAAAGCGATTAATAAAAATATCACTTTATCGTAAAAAAGCGGTGCTTTTTAAGATATATATTTATATATCTTATTTCTTATTTATATTCTTATTTTAAGATATATAATTATAATATATATTATAATTTTAACAATATCTGTCAATGAAATATTTACAATAACTAAAATCCAATACCCCACGCTTTTTACCGATTAAATTATTTTTTATTAATCACTCTATATTTTCATTATAGAAATTATTTTCTACTTTTTAGTTTGCCAGCCAAATTTTGAGATACCCAAACGAACCAAAAACCATTTTTAACTAATCTGAAACGCACTAGAGATTAACTGAGCTTAATACTCAGATCATCAGGAGATTCTAAATTTAAATGTCTATTTTGCTTAATTTTTATAATTCTTGTCCCAAAAGAGGTTTGAAATAGTAGGTTTGTCAGTAATAGAATATAATCTTGTACTTAACCCAAATGGTTCATATTAAAAAAGTTTGGGTTAACTTTGTCCAGCTAACAGACTTTTTGGCTTAGAAATATTGCAAATTATTTTCAGCTTAATTTTGAATTGTATTAGTAAAAGTTGACTAGAGTTGGTTTTTCACTGAGAAATTTGAGCTTTTGCAATTCACTTTTATCTGAGCCCTTTTTCTCACTTCAATTTGACTGCAAAACTGGACCTCAAACAGGTAGATAGCACACACACGCAGACAATCATTTTATCACTATAATGTAAACGTCAAATTTTTACTCTTCATACAATTATACAACAACCCATCATCCTCGACTACTCTACCAAACGTAGAAATCACCTTAGTTACTAAATTCGAGAGAAATTAAAAACTTGCAGAATAAACATTTCTTTCATTACTCTCAATTTATAAAAATATCGCATACAAAAAAATATTTAAATAAAAAATAAAAAAATTTTAAAAAAATAAAAATTATTTAAAAATATATGAAAAAAATTAACATATTCTTTTATACATCTCGGAAAAATTTCCATTTCTTTTTTCTCTATCATTTGTTCCCTCGATTAAAATATTTTCTAATTGAATTACATATAAAAAAAAAAGTCAAACGTTGTACATCGTATTTACACGTTTATATAAAATGTACACAATTTACCTCCCTCGATAAATCTACATCATCGTCCTTTTTTGCAATTCCTGTAGGATACTTCGTACATAAATACAAAGCAGATTTATATATATAAGAAATAACAGAAAAACTTTTTCTGAGACTCTCAATTTGAATAAAAATGCAAAAACGTGTAGAAATTTATACAGAATGTCTCATTTTAAGGAATCCCTGGTTAATGCGATATTTGGAGTGGTAGTATAAATAAGAAAAGTAAGGCTAGATTAATAAGAAGGTTCAATCGACAGTGGGCAATCACTCGGAAGCATTTGGTTTGTTATATAACCCTCATTAATCCTTTAATTTTTAGCCAAGCTAATTTTTTCGATTTCAATTTCTGTCACCAAGCCACTTAGAAAGCCGATCTAGGAAGCGACACAGATAATCTATCCTTTCTTTTTGCTCATCGCCTTTTATTAGCCATTTCCTTTTCCGCATTTATTGAGGTTTCAAGCAGCACTATAGTAACTATGTCCAACTGTCCTATTGCAATCTTGGGCCACAAGTTTCAAGCAATGGTAAAAAAAAATCCTTCTTGCTTTAGTGTCTGTCCTTTTACAGAGATTAAATTTGAAGCGAAACTGACATTCTTACGCGGTTTTGGATGAGCGATGAATTCGATTTAAGTGAAATTTAATTTTTAGTAGATCATTCAATTTTTTTTAACCAATAAACAAATATTTTGCTAAACAAAATTAGGGTATCGGTTTAAATTTGTTTACCACTTCATGTGAAAATTCTCATTGGACGTCCAGAAAATTGAAATTGGATTTTAAAAATATTTACTTGTATGCAAAATATGAACGTTTAAAATTCCTAATTAAACAAAGGGTATATATTCCTAATTAAACAAAGGATATCGACTAGTGACGTCATACGTGAGTATCGTCATAGAGATTACATATAAAACTTTGTTTTACTAAAAGGAGATGGAAAACATTTAAATGCAATCTTTGATTGCTTATAACTTCTTTGTTTTTAATCAATTTTTATTTGGTCATGATATCAAGTCTAGTTTTACATTTTTATGGATATTATAGCCAATTCAACATCAAGATTATCCCTTATAATAAACAAAATATTTCCCGAGAACAGATAAATTCTCTCCAAGTTAAGTGTTTCCCTCCTTTGTTACTTTCCTTTGTTGACTACCAATACGACTTGAATGCTAACGAGATTAATTCCTTTTCGAAATCCATCATCAGTGATTTACGAAATTAACCGGTGATTTAGCATTTAACGTCCGAGAAAATTTCGCAACATTTATATACACCGTTAAATTTCAAATAATATATTCTTTATTTTATCTTTTTTGCATCTGAGTTGAGTAAATGATCCCGATTTTAAAATTTTTAAGATCTATCATTCTAAATGACACACCTTGTATCTATTACATATAGAAAGAAGATTAAAAGAATTTATATTCAGATGAAAAAGCAATTCGTTGAGATAAAAAAAAAAAAGTACATTTCCACCCGCGTATTTTTTTTATTCGTAAAAAGAAGATGGTACCGTACTACCACTCATTTAACCGGATGTATTCAATCGGAAATATCTCATCTAAATTGTAAATTAACTTATTTTTGTTCATTAACTTTTTTATTTTTATGTTTCAGTTTTTCCTATATATTTATTTATATTTATATTCGACGAATAATAATTACTACTTGAGAAAATATGAAATTTTAAATTGCTACTAAAAATAAAAATTTCAATATAGTAAAATATTGTAAAAATTCAAAATTGTTCTAAGAAATTAATAATTTGTTGTCCTTAAATAAAAATGAGGCCTATCAGAAGGCAACGGGATAAAGGTAAATAATATTTTCTATAAAGGTATGCTCTAGAAGGGAATTTAATACACGAAATAAATGAGCCATATTAAAAAAAGAGAAGAATTTTCGAGAGAATTCAAAAATCAGACCTATTCTAAGACGGCTACAGTGTTGCGGTAGATGAATTTAGCTTTTCTCTTAATTACTCTTGTTAGTTTAAAATGAATAAAATATACTTTTTAGAAATTAAAAATATAATTAAAATATTTAATTTTTTTGACGTATTAGAATTTATAACTTCTATTCTGCGGGTAGTTCTTATTGACGATAGAAGGATCAGAGGGCAAAGATGGTTTTTATTTGACCTGATATTCAAAAGCTAACTGCATTCGATACAATATGACTTAAACTTAGTGAAATAACAAATTGAATATATTAAAAACTTGATGAAAAATTTTTCGGGATTGTGATGTCATCATTGAGTCAAAAATATTTTTTTCTTTAAATGTCATAAACCGAATTTGATCCAAAAGTCAATATTTAATGAAAAATTAGAAAAATATAGACTATTTTTGGTGGAATCATATACTTGATTTAATATTTGGATAAAGTTTTCGATTCTTCACCTAGGAACCCAAAAAAAAAGGAGTGTTATAAGTTTGGCCGCTATGTGTGTCCTCCTGTCTGTCTCTCTTTGGCATCGTAGAGCTTAAGCGGATAAACCGATTTGAATTTTTTGTTTCGTTTGAAAGGCAATTTAATAAGGATTGTGCTGCGCTATGTTTCAAGTGCGAGTTTAGGGTTCCATACCCGAAATATTTGCTCAAGGGTTTTTCAAATTTTATAGATTTCACTTGTGTAGAGTAAAACCAAATTTCTTTCGGATTTAGCCGACTTAATTAAGTACATTTTCAGTTTCAGCTGGTGTTTTTGTATAAAAAATAGCATAAACTATCTTCACTGTCGACTAAAAAAAATAAGCGCTTGTTTCCTATAAAGAAATTATTTAAAACTTTTATTTATTTATTTTTTCCAAAAACAAATAATACAAGAAAAGCATAACTAAAACAAACTAGAAATTCAATAAAATATGTTAGATTTTATAAACAATGGATACCAACCAAAACACTTCAACAAAGTTCGAATATTTGACAAAATTCATCCCAAAAAATGGTAATTTATACGTATTTTACTTTCTATTCACATATTACATATACAACAAAAACAAAATATATACACAGACTAAAATCTGATATGAACACCACACATCATCTATGTTTAATATACCTACCCCAAAGACTATTCATTTTCGAGGTATTCAATGAATGGCTTGTCGAAATGAAAAGTGTAAATAACTCCCTTAATTACAAGAAATTTGCTAGTGACTTAACATTTTCGACAAATGAAAATTCTTCAGAAAATCATCATTCACACGTAATAAGTATAATTTTAAAAAAGCCAACCCAAATTTAGATTATAATATAGGCCACCCACATATTTATAATCTTTTTGCCATAGAGACTACATATCAAAGATTATTTTGCAAGAATATAATAGAAAAAATTATTTAATTGCTTATATATTTTATGTTTATCAATGGAATTTTATGAAATCCCTTTAACTTCCAATGCCTTTTACACGGACATAATTTTGATCCTTGATACTCATTATTTAATTTTTAGGAAGAAACAAGTGAAAACAGACAATTGACTGAGTTAATTGTTAAAATACCATGCATAGACAGTGTTGATTACATACATACATGTCAAACATACATAACTAATATAACTGATATTCCAATATAATACATACTATACAATTTACGCCTAATTTGTGCCCTCGCGGGTAAACCGTGATGTTTAGGAAAAAATATTTCAAACAGTAGTTGTTTATTTTTTGATAAGGAACATTTTTAACATTTAAACTTTTGTTCTACCTCTAATGGTAAACAAGATGGGTCCTACGGACCCAAGACCCAATCGACCTATGTCGTTTATTTATGAACTCGACCTCAGTTTTTACGTCCTGAATACGCTGTACAAATTTCAGCTTCGTATCTTTTTTCGTTTTTGAGTTATCGTGCTCACAGACGGACGGACGGGCGGACGGAAAACCGGAAATGGACTAATTAGGTGATTTTATGAACACCTATGCCAAAATTTTGTGCGTAGCATCAATATTTTTAAGCGTTACAAACTTGGGACTAAACTTACACATTACATATATGCATGGTGTAAAAATTACCTGCTTGTATATAGAGGTTTAAAAAAATACATATATTTATCAAACATAATATGTACCTATAAACATTGATATCTTTATCTATTTAATATAAATATCATATACATCAATTTCACTCTAACATGTTACGTTTACAGTTGTAGTACATTCACTGTGAAATCTTTGTTTCCCGAGGGACACAATTGTGCACATTACTTGCGATTCGTTTAGCACACAGCTACGTGATCTGCGCACGTATGTATAATATGAAGAAAATCTTTTATGACAGGGTTGTACACGTATCGAGATGATAAGCTTTAAAAAAAGTTTGGACAAAAAAGATCAGGTGTGCTTGGATCATGATAGCATTAACAAATGAAGGCAGCCACTAGTATAGAGGCTTCAATTGAAGTTTTATTAAAGTTTAAAGTTTCTCCCCATTTCTCTTCTGAACATGAGTTAAGATTTAAGTGATCCTGAAAGCCAAGTACAAATTGCCAAACTTTGAGGGTTCTATTGTCTATTTAAAAACAATATATCGGAAACAATTAAATTTTTGTGTGAAGAAAAAAAATTCATTTCTATGATATTCATTTTGGGGACATTAATATAAATAATAAATGAATATTGGTTAAGGAGCTTAGCGGGAATACAGGAGACCCGGGTTCGATTTCTGGTAAATGTGTTTGTTTATACAATTCTTTTTTGATATTGATAAACGTGATAGCTTCTCCGTTAAACCCACAAATATAATGAAACTTTTGGTTTGTCAACGACTTTATTCGCTGCATAGTAGCAATATTTTCCTTGATTCTAGTCGTGACAATTACATTATTTAAGACTTTTCTTCTCTTGGATTTACTTTTCATGAGAAAGTGTTTTTTTTTTCACAATCGAAGCAATAAAATCACAATAAAATCGAATTTTATTTTTATGAAGTAGGAGATCTAAATTTTCTTTTTATACCATGTATATGAAATATACCAAGGTATACTAAGTTAATCCCAAGTTTGTAACGCCTAAAGATATTGATACTATGAACAAAATTTTGGTATAGGTTTTCATAAAATCAATTAATTAGTCCATTTCCGGTTATCTATCTGTCCGTCTGTCATCATGATTACTCAAAAACTAAAAGAGATGTCAAGCTGAAATTTATAGCGTGCTCATATCGTAACAAGTGAGGTAAAGTTCGTAAATGAGCGACATAAATCAATTGGGTCTCGGGTCCGTAGGACCCATCTTGTAAACCGTTAGAGATAGAACAAAAGTTTAAAAATAAACAACTTTTGTTTGAAACATTTTTTCATAAACATCACTGTTTACCCGTGAGAGCGCAAATTGTATAGAATGTATTATATGGGAATATCAGTTATATATGTGTGTTGTCAATTGTTTGTTTTCACTTGTTTTTTAGAAATTGAATAAAATTGTATTGAAAACCCTTAAAAAAAAATTCATATACAAAATATACATGACATGAGATGATTATATACCTATATGTAGAAGTGTATCCTACCCAGCTCGACGATATCCTACAGGAGGTGAACATTAAGTATAAAATAGGAATAGTGCCTATACACACACACACACATATACATAGATATGTATATACAAGGGAGATTTAGTAGCGTTGATTTGATGATTTGATTATTTCAGTTGTATGCATCCCCTTTTTGAGAGCGTGTATAGCGTAGAAGCACAATATAGAGAATGAAACACCTACTATATGCTGCCCGCATATATACATACATACAGATCAAATTCAATTGTAGATATATTTTATAATAATTTTTTATCATTCGAATAAAATTCTTTTTTTTAAAGAAAATTTTTTTATCTGCACATCAAAATTTGATCGATATTCTTTAAAGCCATTTTTAAACAATGCGGGGAAAGCAATGAGGCCACGATATTAACTTAAAGACCTAAGTCCTAAACAAATGCACGAAGTGCAGAGAGCTGTGCTTTTTGAATACAAAAAAACAAGTTATCTGTTGTTCGTCATTCTATAAATTGTTGTCAGGCAAAATTTTTTGGCATTTGCTATTCAACTATATTCTTACTAGAATAACAACAAATGGGTTTCGTTAATTCGTTAATGAGGCTCGTGGTGCAATTTATAATTTTTATGGCTCTGTACATAAAATAATAAATAAATTGGCAGTACATAGTCGGTGTGATACTGAAGTCGTGTGATCTCTGTAGTCCACACGACTAACTTCCCAGAGGAGGAACGACATTAAAAAAAGGTCTTATTAGCATTCATAGATTATTCTTCGAACATGTACTGCAGCTTATGCTGGAACGATCATTTTCTCCATAGATAAATGATGTTTTATTGTCCACTTTTCAGATTCTGTTTATCCAGTTTTTCCAGTTTTTTTATTACTATTAAAAAACGGCTAAACTAATTCTGCTTTCAGTTCTTAAATACTCGTTTACGCGTCGAATAAGCCCAATCACGTGTTAATGTCATAACTGGTTCGCGAGATAATCGAGGCGAAAAAATCCGCACGAACATACGCCCATACGGACATACGTACACATTGATGCTTATGTTTATCGAAATTTAACTATATGATTGAATCCATTATCAGCTACAGCTTATTTATTCGAATTTTTAGAGGAAAAAATTCGGGCAGCATTTTAGCAATAACAAAAATATTGAAAAACTACCCCGAACACAGTAAAAGAGGATTTCTTGATATTTGCATGAACCTAGAAAATCTTTTCTTGATATAATAATTTAAATCGAAAAAAAATCTTGAAAGAAATGAGAAGAAATTTACTTATGGCGAGAAAATTTTCAGCAAACTTTCGTTTTCTTTTGATGTTCTTGAGCCAAGAAAATAATTTTTTCAATGTATTACTAAATATCTTCACACATGACAATTTTAATAAAGTACCTACAAAGGCACCTATTTTTAAATTTCCCCAACACTTTTCATAATTTCATTATGCTTTATAAAGTTAAATCAAAATCATTTCCCAAAAAATAATCGATCAGGATTCTTTCCCTTTCTTGCCAAAGAATTTTCCCTTACACTTTTGTTCAGAAAAAATAAAATTTTTAAATTTTTGTCAATGAATAATTAATATTATTTTATAAAATAAACTGGTAATATTTTTTAATAATTTGCGAAAATAGTTACAAACATATTTTATAGTTTTATGATGTGATTTCACTTGATCCAGTCGCTATGACGACAGACTATATAGAAATGTATAGTACCGCCTCTCAAACATGTATCATGATGATCGAGGCGCCAAGTATCCAGACACTAGACACTAGTAGATATTTTCTATCTGATTTTCTGAATAGAAACGTTTATATGTTTTTTTATATTTATTTTGTTTTCAATTTTCAATAGTAAGCAGCCATTTATTTAAATTCAATACAAATGGTTTTCTTTTTTTAATTTGTGAAATAAACCAACCTTAAGGGCAATAAGATATGGAAAAAAAATATCTTTGATACCGTTGGTTTAAATACAAAACGATTTATCCATAGTTCTCAAAAAAAAAATTTTAAAAGAGTCTCATTTACTAAATTGAAAGCAGAATGTGGAAATTTTAGAAAAAAATTCCATTTTTTAAGTAATTTTGACTTAAAGCCAAAAATTGGGTTCGCCTAAAATCTTATACGAGGAATGATACCCGAAGCCATTTCTTTGAAGCCATTACTATTTAAACTCAAGAGACAAATTCCACTTATTTCACGATTAGATGAGTCAAATATATCCAGAATCGCTCCGCAAAATCTCACTATATCGTTAAACGAACACAATCATTTAATTTTTTTTTTTTATCAAAATTACCTTGGATACCATTTTCATCAAATTTATCCAAAACTATTTTGTGATTTTCTCGATTTTTTCGCCCACATTTAGAAGAACACAAAAAGTATCGAAAAATTTTCTGTCCGGTTTGAATAAAAGTCATTTTCTAGTGTAATTTTCACCCAAAAATACAAAAACCGGGTCACTTGGCCTTAGTCGTGTAGTTCCTGAGATATTCTGATAATATTCGTCAATACATTGGTGCTCGTCATTACTCGTCCTTCACAACTTTGTTTAGTATAGTAAATCATATTTTTTTAAATAAACAAAAGGTCCAGTGTCAGCAGACAAATAAAAAAATTAAAATGTAAGTTCAAGAAAAGTATAAAATTATGAACTTAAAATGCTTGAAAATATTCATAAAAAGTTCGTATTGTCCACTTCAAAAATAATTACCTTAACAGCTCGATCATATATATCCTGTAAGTGAAATGTGCAATTTTTTCAACTATCAATTACGAGTTAATTTTGTTGTCAACATTAACCAATTTTCCTCCCTTTTTCTAAGGGAAATGCCGTTATTGATTTCTCACCAAAGCGGTAAAAGTCATAAATCGGCACTGATTGTTTTATTGACAACGTTTGCACTCGTTACAAAATATACTTTTGTACCAAGTTCCGATTAAAAATCGGAAATTTATAATTATTTATGGTTAAAAGAATCAAACATATATATAATATACTATCAAATAACCATATGTATCAAAAGTTAAAATATTAATATATATATTTTTTTTTTCATAACAAGGTCTTCCAAAAAAAGTTAAAAGTCATTTAATTCACTTAACTCACATCCATAAATTTATAAAATCAGTGAAGAGGTTTACCATTGTTATACAGTCCGAAGTTATAATATCAAAAGGCTTTTATTAATATATGTGTTTAAGCCCGAACAATAAAAATAAAAAGAGATATTTATTGTAGATCTAGGACCATACAGTTATTTCAGAACGAAAATTTGAAAGGCTTCATTGAGAAAAATCACATATGAAGATAATTTTAAATTGTATTTAAAAAAAATGTTTGTCGTCAGTTGGACAAAATTATTTTTGCATTTTCATTCAAGTATCTTCTTATGTAAGGTATTTGTAACAACAGTGTATAATAATATATTAAGATATTGTATCTAACATACCCAATACACATACACAATTTCAAATTAATAAATCGGGCGAGAATCATTTTTTCGGCTCCAAAAAATTCATCTTAAATTAATATTTCAATACGTTGTTTTTTTGAAAAAAAATGGAAAGAACCGTTTTCGAGATATTTAGAAAAGTATCATTTTTTTATACTCGATATACTCTTGGCATGTTAATTTATACATTGTTACCACAGACGCTCCTTTTCTTTTTCCTTTTTATACCATGTGTATAAGAAATATATCAAGGTATATTAAGTTAAGTCCCAACTTTGTAACACTTCAAAATATTGATACTACGAACAAAATTTTGGTGTAGATGTTCATAAAATTCATTTCCGGTTGTCCGGTTTGAATGTCTGACAACACGACAACTCAAATACGAAAAAATATATTAAGAAATTTTACAAGGTGCTTAGGGCGTAAAAAGTGAGGTTGAGACGGTAAATAAGCAACATAGGCCAATTGCGTCTTATGGACCGTAAGACCCATCTTATAAACCGTTAAAGATAGACCAAAAAATTAAATATAAAAAAAGCTCCTTTTAAAAAAGTCAACAACTTTTGTATCCCACATTTTTTTCTAAACATCGCAGTTTACCCGTGAGGGCGCAAATTATATAGTATGTATTATATGGGAATACCAGTCGTGTGTGCGTGACATGTATTTACGTCTGGCTATCTAAGAGTGGCTGTAATTAAATACAGAATACTTTTATTAATCTTACATTGTCCTTTTATTGAATTCCAAAAAAAACCATTTCAGTAGTTCAATTTAGCTATCTTAAATATAATTTTCCATGTATAGAATTCTAATCTTGCCAGGAAATGAAAAACGAAACAGAAGCTACGAAAATTTTCGTGTAGAAAAATGTTGTTAAGTATACGACATCGACAACAACCTCTCAAATTTAAATGCATTTTTGTAATTACTGTCAAATATTTCCCCTAGCTTTCGACCTAATATATACATATTTATACGATACCTAATATATCTCCAATATTTTCCACTCGATGTGATCACTATTCAAAATACTACATACTATACATTTCTTCCACATCCACACACCTGAATTTATTAAATCATTGAATATACATCTAGTGATATAGTTTAATTCGTGTCTAGTCACATATATGAATGGGATATATGGTTAAGTACTGGGTCATTCAGAATATCTCATTTGAAAAGTCTCCGCAAAATATTTATTGAATAAAACGTTTTTGGAAACACTCGAGAGTTAAATTTGAATAGTACATCTTAATCTTACGGTATCCTTGAATTTGACCAACATGGTCAAGTTTATTGAAAAATGTATTTATATTCAAACACAAATCAGATTCTAATCTATTTGGCTTACTTCCAACCACTACTCTTAGAAACATTTTTAATTGATTGACAAAAAAAAGGACATTAAATAAAAGACTGACAATAGGTCAGGAAAAAAAGACAAATTTCGATTTTTTGGTTTTTTGCCTGTATCTTTTTTTGGAAAGAGATAGGTATAGGTATAGATATTGCTGCAGACAAAAGAAAATAGATTAAATTTACTTTTAAAGAGTATGTTGAAAAATTTTTTTGATTAAAACTTGATCGAGATATAGTGGCATTTCATCCCTCGTTCGCATTTTATTATTGTTTTACTCAATGAAAAACAAGTATTTTATACGTTTATTATTTAGAATTATATAACAATTGACGTTACTTTTCCGATGTGTGGCTTCCAACAATATATATTATCATACTGTTCCGGCAACAGATATAAAATATTAAGATCACGTTTGATAACATTATTGAGGAAATATAGCAGCACTATTCTTCCAAACTGTAGTAATTGTCATACATTCCTAAATGATAAACGTAAAATACTTTTTTTCATTGAGTAAAATAATCATTTATATAATAACATGCGAACGAGGTATGAAATGCGAAAAAAGGTCAGGTTGAAATGGCTATCTCTGGGTCAATTTATAACCAAGAAATTTTTTTCAACATACCATTTAAAAGGAAATTTAATCTACTTTTTTTTTGTTGGGGCAATCCTACCTATCTCTGCCCAGAAAATAATATAATGAGCGAAAAAGCAATATACCATAAAAAATCGAAATTTTGTTTATTTTTTCCTGTTTGTTTCAACTGTTTTGACATGAAAATTCTATTTTATTTTTTGAAAAATACTAATCCGATGGAAAATTTGATTTTCTACAAAAAGTTTTGTATAAAAGTTCTCTAAATTTTGCTTAGTTTACGATATATTTGGAAAAAATCAAAAACGATGCTTTTTCCCTCCTATCTTCAATTCCCACCCTCTAATTTAATAGTACTTCCAGTTTTTTCTACTTTAATAACCCATTGAACGATTACTGCTATAAAAACTATTTAGTTCCTTATTACCTACCCTGTTTTTTAAAACATAATCAATAGCTTATTTTCTTAATTTAGTAAAAAATACAATTTATAATTCACTTGAAAATACAATTTTTATAATTTTTTTAATGCTTTTTTAATGTATTTTAGAATAATAAAAAAATTAATGGATATTGTTTAAGAGCGTTTTCAATATCATACACTTCTCTGCTCCCACCCTGTTTTAGCCCGTAGTAGTATCAAATATACTAAAAACATAAAATTTCATAAAATTTATGAAAACATTAATTTACTAAATTAAAAAGTACTTACATGGTTTATCGTTTAAAAGTCAAAACTTATTAAGAATTAATTCCGTTTTGTTTGATTTTAGTATAGATTTTTCGACCTGAATCATTTGGTATCCGTTTTTTTTTTTAAAGAGTTTTTTATATTTTTAAATAATAAAAACAGGTGTTAATAAATCATAACGATCAACAACAGCGGGTCCCAATAGATCAACTGTTTGTAGTTGGTGGACACACATTGAGGACATTTTAATACCGACAAAAGATTACATTATACATATATCCACATATATGATTATAATATATTCAAGCACAGCGTATCTAGAAATCCCACGCTTTTTGTATACAATATTCTCATATGTAGTGAGTGCTTCTTCGAGCATAATTTATACTGAGTACGGAGTAGATATACAGAACCAGTGGCGGTCTTTGGCAGTGACAAGCAGGGCAATCACCCGAACGCTCTTGTAAGGTCTGGCGCAAAAACTCGAGTAAAAAAAAGTTATTTAAACCTTTATTCACAATATGATTAGTTTAGTTTTTAAATCTAAGCGAAAATTTTTTAATAAATTTGAGGTGATCCTTTTGCAGACCAATTCAGATTTAAGCAGCATGAGGTGGAAAATTAAACACTGCATAATTCGCTTTAGAAGATATATTCTAAAAGTTGCTCAAAGCATGAATTTTTTATCAGTACCTAGAAAAATTGAAAGTATTCCAAAGTCCATAAATAAAATACAAAAATGGTGGAAGCGCAAGGAAATGAATTTCTACACTTAATCAAAACAAAACATAAAATATTTTTTTAAACTACAGTTTAGTAGCGATTTTTTGGAATCTGCAAATCTTATCGACATACCATTATTGCTATTTCTCAATGAATGTTGCAATTACAAAAATACAAAGTTTGACTTTGTAGATATTTACATTGAACGTAAATATTCCTGCAAATAACAACTTTGCTTGCTATAAACATTTCTGTGTAAATATAAACATAAAGAAATAATGATTAAGTAGATTTATCATAAATTTTACTTAAATTTATTTCGTACTACCTACTTTAGGTTAGGTTAGGTTATATTGGCTGTCCACGAAGGAACTTACTATAAAAATTTTAATAAACCATTTATTGAATTGAATTGTGTTTATTGGATTGAGAAAATTATTTACTTAGAATGATATCAAGCACTAATGATATCAAGCAGTCAAAATTTCAGTCCTCAGTAGATTTAAATTTTTGTTAAATGCAGTGGTCTATGGAACCACCATTAAAGTATTTTCAGCATGAATGGACTTGTCGACAGATTTAGGCTATTTTTTTCACAGACTTAAAATAATGTTAACTGTGAGATACCGAAGTTGCAGGATTTTTAGTCTTTTTGATCGCGATATAATCAGCTGCAAAGTACGCGATTTCCCTATTCAAAGCATATAAAACTCACTGTTTTCCCATGTATTTTTTACGATATTAAAAGTTATTTCGACAGATTTGAAAAAAAAGCAGGAGAGTAGAAAGGAATGTTTTTAGAAAAAAAAAATATAATTACGTCGAGATATTAATTATTTTGACGTAAATTATGGTCAAAATTGGTAACGTAGGCATAATTATGTCGTGTTTTAAACGGTAAAACTTTGGGATTAATAGTATACCCTATTAAGGAGAGTCCCTCACCAGTAATAGAAAAAATAAATTAGGAGAAAATGATCCAAATTTTTATTATGTTGTAACGATACATATTTTTAAATAAAAAAAAATTTTGGGTATCTTATCGATCAATTAAGAGAGTTTTTATTTATTAAAAATACACTAAATAACATAATCATCCTCATATCATGCTATGTTATTTAGTGTATTTTTAATTAATTAATTACTCTCTTAATTGATCGATAAGATACTCAAATTTTTTTTTTTGATTTAATAATATGTATCGTTAACTACAACATACAAAAAATTTGATCGATTTTTTTATTACTGGTGAGGGAACTTCCTTAAGTTCATATTTTAATTTTTTATTAAATTCTGTCGAAAAAAAAATTTTACCATAGTTTTAGCATAGAAACTGCAAATATCATGTTGAAAATACCTTAAAAGAATGTGCTACTTTTTTCGACAAATTTATGAGAGTACATTCATACATTTTTGAACAGTATGGTTGTGAATAACTTTCTTAATATCCATCTATTTATTCAATGCCAAGTAAAACCTGAAATAATATTTTAAGGAATCGATTGTCGTATGGAAAAATTATTTTCTCAAATGAAAGAAATTTATTTCTTTCTTTTTAGTTTAACAAAAACTTGTACTTAGAAAGTATTTAAGTACATACTCAAGTAAAAATTAAGTATGGTATTCAGAATTGAATAAGATTGGGATGGTTATCATTTTATAGGTATATTATTATTAAAAATATTTCTTGATATCACCAAATAAGACAGCGCACGCGAAAAGTTTTTATACTCTCTAAAATATATAATTATGGTGATTTTGTTTCCTCTTTTTGCTCTTTTATGTATATACATAATTTTATATATATATCAATGTATATAATATAATACATAAAATCATGTATATCATTGGTGTATAAAGTGTTTTGTAGGCGGAGCCATTATTATCAATTTCATGCCAAACTAGTATACTATAATACTGTATACATATAAAATACATGTAATATGTATAATAGTATTGAAGTATAATGTATTGTATTGTGTATGACGCGGATCAATAATAAACTTTATGCTTTTTTAGAAAAAATGAAAAAAAAAAGTGGTGTAAACTTGCCACACAACCTCTATATACTTATTGGGAAAGTCATTATGCCGCCATACGAAAACCTTTGCCTTACAAATGAAATTTACAAAGTTTAAAAAACCCCCGACCAATTTTTTCGGATACGGAACCCTAAAATCGCACTTGAAACATATCTTACAACATTCTCCATTAAATTACCTTTTTCCGGAAAGCCTTTTCCAAACTGAACCACTTTTGAATATCATCGCCTATTTGTAAATTGTTCTGAGTGCGGAACCCTAAACTCGCACTTGAAATAGCTAAGAACATCCCCCATTAAATTTCCTTTCAAACGAAACACCCTTTTTTTGGTTCGGTCTTTCGGTTTTCTTTATTTTTGGGCTTTCTTTTGATACAAGATCAATGAGATCCATGGTTATCATTTCGCATATATTAGTTTGATTACGCTAATAACCAATTACCCTCATAAAGTGAACTTCAAGATGTCAATCAAGTGGTTTGCAATTCCTATCCACGTTTCAACATTCATATGTAAGAGCAACCTCTTACAATAACTACGACTAAAACTGGGTTTCAGCAGGTGTTGAATAAATATATCGATATTAACAAATCATAGTAACTTACAATAACACTGTTCAAATATATGAATAAACTGTTTGATGGAAAATAGTCCACTTTTTTAATGACCTAGTCATTCCATAGATTTTTTTTTTAAAATTAAGATTTGCACTGCACTGGTCATATTATCTGAGTCTCTATCAACAGAAATGTTTGAATCGAATATAATTGCAGAAAGTTGACTAAAAATTGGTCAATTTTTGGTTATTTTTGTTTACTATTTTCTTTTTCCTGGTGGTGTTTGCGCTTAAGCACACCACTATAAAAGATTTTTGTTGCAATATAGTTTTAATTTATTGCCCATTTTCTTATTGTCTTAACCCGCTACGCCGTTGGCATTACAACAATGCACAAAAAACAGATAGACCACAGGGGAGTTCTCTTCAAGGGGAATTCCATTTTCAAATTATTTGCTATGATTGAAAGTCGTGATGCAACCTATATATTATTGATATTCTGAAAATGGGGGTTCAATACGAGGTTTGTTGGTCAATTAAGAGGAGACAATTTTTTTTTAAATCATTATTCTTGCCCTTTTGGAATGTACATTAAACTTGCCTGGCAGTCTTGCCGTTACTAGAACCGCACCGGATATAATTCTAATAATAATAAAAAGTATTCAGGTGTAGTAAGTTAAGAACAACGCTGCGAATTAATGAGACTCCTGGGGCAAGTAATAATAATTGTCGTTGGTCTGTAAAGAGATGCTCCCCAATAATATTGTTTTAAAGTTAAATAAATTCATTCACACCTTCGCGGAGTACTCTCGCCAAAGTTAGCCGAAGTACAGTACATCACCCTCTCATCTTGCTTCGCAACTATCTCATTACTTTGTCTGACATCGAAATGGCAACTTCTGCTGAGGTATCTCTCTCTACAAAATAAGAAAACTTTTTAACTAATGACGAGAATGCGGAGATGAAGCTCGCTTGTACTTGAATGAGTGCGTCGTTTTGTCTTTGACTCGGGTACAAAAAAAAACCGCGAAGACGGACAAAACGAGGCACCAAAAGTATCACTCCTACACTCTCGTTTCTCACTCGAGTTCGTGAGCTAGTTCGTAAAACGGTTTTATTACACTGTGTTTTATATACGGAGGTTAAAAATCTGAATTCATATCAGCAAGTTTAGTTATTATATGCCAATGTGGTTGGATATATAATGCATGTTAATAAACAACAAAACGCACTAGATTGGTAGACTGTTGTTGATGTAAATATATCAAACCATAAATTATTATTGTTCGTAATCTAATTCACCAGGTCTGTTTATAATATCCGAAATATTCGTCATTTAACGAAAGTTTGGTTTAGTCATCTGCGTAGGTAGTAGGTATATATTATATAACTTATGACAATTTCTATATTGAAGGCAGAATTTTAATATCTATGACTAACAAATGTTCACACCAAGGGAAAGGTAAACTTTTTCACAAAAAATTAATATACGTATCTACAATTTATTGGGAATATAATTTTGTCATGTGACAACCTTTGCCTTAAAATAGCACTGCGATAAAAAGCTTAAGTTAAGTTTCAGCAGGTATTGAATATGGACATTAAAAAACCATAGTACTTAACAACAAACTGCTCAAATGTATGAGCTGTCTAATAAAAAGTAGCCCACTCTATTTTTTTGAGATATATAATAAGCCTGCTTATAACTGTCATATGGACTCCTTGACGCCGCGTCGTTAGTTTTTTCCCAACGATATAAACAATTTATGTTCTTTCTTCTAGGCCTGAAAAAAATCAAAAATTTCAACTCAGACCTAACTAATAGTACGGGTACGGGCAAAAAGTAACAAAAGATGGGCAGAATAAATGTTTAATAGCAAATTTTTTCCTAAAATCTAATGCCGGCTTTCCACTAAACGGATAAACAAAAACACAATTCAATTTGTCATTGCTTATTCGCTAGTCATCAAAAATTTTGGTTTTTAGTGACAAACCAGCATAAGGATTCTAAAATAGCAGTCATTTGTGATGATTTTTGGGAGAATTTTCAGTGAATTTTCGATATTTTGGAACTAAAGATTTTAAGTCACCGCACAGACCCATTGGCACTTCCTCAATATCAATATAATTTCTCACTTTTGCGACATTTTAAACAATGTTTAATAAAAAACAAATTGTAATTTTTACACTTTTTATGCACTTCGTTCACATGTCGTACCGGCTAAAATATAAAAAAATATTTTAGTATTATTTTTAGCCTGTTTTAAACAAAAAGTACCTGCATTTGTATTTTTCCGACAATTTTTAATTTTCGAGATACATGTACGTCAAAAATTCAGATATAGAAATCTTGTTTAAAAAAATCGTGTGCATGAACATCTATTGAAATATTAGTGTTCATGGGTAGCTAATTATCTGCAGGTATTAAGGTAGTATAGTAGTATCGAGGTTCATAGTTAACTACTTACAACTTTTTTTAAATAGTTCGATTAGAAATCGAATATTTTTACGTTCCTTTTAAGAGATACAATGAATCAAAATTATGCAAAATTACATAGGCTGTTATGAGTGTCTCTGTACAATAACGCTGGAAATTAATGGTTTGTGAAAAATTCGTAAAGCTGATCTCAAAAAAAAAACTTCTCAATAGAGAGTACCTACTATGTCTTAAACGTACACTGAAAAACAGTTCTAAACAATTTACCGTATAGTTTTAATTTAATTTTAATTAATTTTAATTTTTTGTCAACTCAGTTTTTAAAAATGTTTTTATGACTTTTGTTTATTATTAGGTATATTAAAATTAATACGATATTTTAATTTATTCTAAATTTTTATATAATTCAGTTGTAAAAAACAACTCAAAAAAGATTGCGGATATAATTCAACTGTTTCAACACTGCTGTTCGCACCGTGCGTGAGTTTTTTTGGAGGCTTTTCCATGGTAACGATACACTACTTTAAGTATAGAATTGTATGGATGCATATATAATTGTATGGATTGCATTTATGACTTACATTGAAAATTTAATTATTCTTATTTTCACAATTTTTAATGCATTAAGTTTAATTAATTAGTGTTTTTCAATAATTTTAATTTGACATTTTCTATAACATTAACATGTAAAGAATTGCAAATTAGTCATAACAGCCTCCTTTAACGCCAAAATTTTTCACTGGAAGCGCTGGCATCGATTTTATTATCCCTACCATGACTACGCACACAACGAATACAACCTTAAGTAGTTAGTAGAGAAATCCATGAGTCTATAAAAATATAAACTATATGTATATTCTTCTAATTAGCATCACGGTAGGTAGCTTAAAACCTTTCATTAAACAGCTTCCTCTTTTCTTTAAGTTTCGCATTTTTGTTTGATTTATTTTTTAAATATATAATAAAATAAAACATACAATGTATTTAACAATTTTTAATATACCTACCTCATAATAATTATTATATTATAATTGCAGTATAATTTAAACTCCATTAAATAATTTAACCACATTAATTTATGAGTAAAATCTTAACTAACCATATTATTAAAAGACAATTAAATTCTTATATTAAAATGCATAAAAATATTGTTAGATACTATATAAAAGATCATTAAAGTTCATTAAGAAAATTTTTATTAAAATAAAACTACATATTTAATTATTTACTAATTAATTATTAAAAGTAAAATAATAGACTTTAAAAACTTGTTATTTTAAATATCCTGATAAAAAGTCTTTTTATACGAAATAAAGTTAAAAACTTTGCGATATCTTTACACTTCGAATTAATCGAGGTGTCTATAATGTTTTAACACCTTTTCCAACCTGTAGTCAAGATTTTGAAACAAGAAAATATTTACGTAGATACCAACTCGCTACCATGTTAAAAACAAATTTTCTTGAAACAATTTCGAAAATTAATGTTTCCTATCAAGCTATACCTTTGTATTTGATATCTATCCATAGTCTATTACTTTTATCACTATAAGTACTGGCGCAGTTCGTAGATAGTATTCCAATAACAGTGTGCAAGGGTGCTATTCAGGAATCCGCCTTTACAAGTATCAACCGCGGGGTCCAGAAAATGTATAATTGATCCAAATTGATGAATATTGCGTGAATAAAGATTAATGACTAACTGGGCTCTATCCAGTTAGAATTTTAAAGAATCGTTGTTTTTATTTGCATTACCGGAATGTATATGTATTTAAATATATTCTCTGAAAATTTCAAACTGATCCGAGAAATATTCACGAAGATAAATGCATCTAAAAAAATTCTCAACTGAGTATTTTGAAAATTTACATGCGTTTTTCTCGAAACAGCATCTTCAAGGTCGGTGAGCAATATTTCTCCAAAACGGCTCGACCGATCAGTTTCGAATTCTACACAATCTTCTTAGGCATTTTTCCCACATACTAATCGAGGAAATAAGAATTTTTTGAAAAATTTTGATTTTTTTTTTTTTTTTTGGAGCCGCCATTCTGTCAAAAGTCATAATATTGACTATTCCTTCGATTAATTCTTGTATTTATCTATCGACTATAGAAATTTTCTGGATTTTTTCATTTTAGATAATGGAAACCAGAGATATGGTGCTCACCGCTGGACATCTTTTTTTGGAGGACCTCCAGGAGATCGCGTAGAGGAGTAGTACCATAGATAAAATATATGAGTAGTACCGTATCCGATTTTTAAAATCGGACAACGGGATCTTAAAATTAAAGAAATGTCCTATGTGTAAGTATACGTTTTTATATTTATGTAAAATAAATAGTCTTTCCAAACAAAAACTCATTTAAACATGTATTTTTGCGCTCGTAACTGGATATAACAACCCCTTAAAGAAATTTTCATTTGAAATTTTAATAATAGGTAGTGTCACAGTGCTGTACAATTTGCTACTCGAATCACTATTCACTGCACTCATACTGCACTTGTAGCACTTGCGAAACGCTAAGGAAACCCCACGATTTGCCGGAAACAGATCATGAGTAAGGGGATACTGAGAAACCTGAGGAACCTATGTAAACAGTAGGTTTACATAACCATTTCTAGCAAGATATAAATTACATTCTACCAAAGAATGCAGATTATGTATCTGTATTCTTTGATTCTACAATTACATGTATTTTATAGCATGCATATATGTAATATGCAAGGTATGCTAAGTTTAGTCCCAAGTGTGTAACGCTTAAAAATATTAATGCTATGAACAAAATTTTGGTATAGGTGTTTATAAATTCATCTAATTAGTCCATTTTCGGATGTCTGTCCGTCTGTCCGTCTGCCTGCCAACACGATAACTCAAACGCAATCAGAACGTAAAAAGTGAGGTCAAGTTCGTAAATGAGCAACATAAGTCAATTGGGTAGGACCCATCTTGTAAACCGTTAGAGATAGAACAAAAGTTTAAATGTAAAAATCTTCCTTATCAAAAAATAAACATTTTTTCATTTCAAACATTTTCTCGTAAACATCACTGTTTACCCGTGAGGGCGCAAATTAGGCGTAAATTGTATATTATGTATTATATGGGGATATCAGTTACGTATGTGTGACATGTATGTATATGTAATGTGATAGAGTAATCAATACTGTCTATGCATGGTATTTCAACAACTAACTCAGTCAATTGTTTGTTTTCACTTGTTTTATTTAAAATGACTGGCGTCATCTAGTGACATTTAAAATAATATTTATCGGAATGTAATAGCCATGAAACAAACCATATTTTAAACATCAAATGACATTAGAGTCTGGGGGTGTTGCACTGAGTTGTCAAGTAAGACAGTTGTTTGCTTGTGTATACAGAATTTTATTGATACTAATTTTATTATTTATCAATTCATATCGATTCAATATGTCTTTATATAAAGAAAAGTAAGTGATTTATAATTCATTAATTAGAACTGTACTCATTCATTTAAATATTTCATTTTGTAGATTAAAAAACTTCGATGAACTATTCGAATCAGATAACATAAATATGACAAAATTAAGGACCCTTTGTTTTAGTGGTAACGTAAACATGCAAAAAACCAATTTTTTGTTTAAAGAAGTGTAATCTAACTGATAAATATTATTTCAAGGTATTCCAGATGAAAATGGTCGTAGGGCATTATGCTGGAAATTATTATTAAATTACTTACCTAGTGCTAAAGTATCATGGAGTGAAATTCTTGCTCGTAAAAGAGAAATTTATCGACAATTTGTAGGTCAGTTGATTTTAGATACGTTGAACATACTATACTTCTTTCGGCACAATAAGCCGGCGAGAAATCCTTTTAAGTGTTAAGTATTTAAGTAAATTTCTAAAAATGAGTTAATTTCAATAATACTTTATGTCATATTTATCCGAGCCTTGCAAAAATCTTGCCGTTAAAAAATCATTAGCGAATACATTTTTTGGAAATAATACCTATTGCATGAATTTTAGAGGAAATGATAGTAATGCCTGGAGCTGCTGATAAAGAAGATGTTATTAACATGGATCATCCACTAAATTTTGATCCAGAAAGCAAATGGCAAACATATTTCAAAGATAATGATGTCCTTTTACAAATTGATAAAGATGTTCGACGATTATGTCCAGATATTTCATTTTTTCAACAAGCCACCGATTTTCCATGTTTACAAGTCGTAAATAGTAACGGCATTAAAAGGCTGCATCAGAGAGTACAACATACAGTTTTAAAATCAGCAAATGTTGAGCGAAAAGGATTAGGAATTACGAAGGTAAGTTAAACGTTAAAATATTTTTCATCTGAATTTTTTTTAACCAATTTATTTTTATTTCTATGCTGCATTTCTTAGTAGCAGGTAAACATTTTTTAATTTTTAACTTCACATTCCAACAACTGAGAACGGATTACCTTAGAGAATTGAAGGAACCCTCAACAAACCTTATAAATCCTTTTTCGGTTATTGGGAATTTTTATAGATTTTAAATAATAAAATATATTTGTTAATAGATTGCTTTATCAACAAAAAAGGCTCAAGAAGACTATGCCCCAATGCCTGAAGGAATGGAAGCTCACTGGGAAGTTGTAGAACGAATTTTATTTTTGTACGCAAAATTAAATCCTGGACAAGGATATGTTCAAGGAATGAATGAAATTATAGGACCAATCTATTATACTTTTGCATCAGATAGTGATGAAAACTTTCGTGGTAATTTTAAAGTATCAAATAATAGTTTCAAATTTCTATATAAAATTTGGACTCATTTTGTTTTGTAGAACATGCGGAGGCTGATAGTTTCTTTTGTTTTACAAATTTAATGTCAGAAATTCGAGATTTCTTTATAAAATCCTTAGATGAAGCCGAATGTGGTATAAATGGTATGATGTCGAAATTAATGGCTCAACTAAAATCAAATGATCCAGACGTATGGTTTCGATTACATCAATTGGAATTATGTCCACAATATTATAGTTTTAGGTTCGAATTTTTATGTATTTTTGTTAGTACAAGAACATTGAGAGTTAAATCAGATAGGCAATGATTAGTAAAGTGTTCAGTTTTGATGATTTTGTGCCAACAGTCTCAGTATTAAATAATTTAATTTAATTATTTAGTACCCTGCATAAAATACAAAAAATCTATTGAAGATAATGAGATGTGTGTTTTTTTTAATTTCTTTGTAATAATTCAACGATCATTTTAACAGTTAGCGCTATTTATTTTCCCACAAATAATCTTCAACCATGGAAGCTAGAAGAAACATTTAAACATACTCAGGATATCTGACTAATTAATTATATAGGGTGTCTTTTTTTTACTTGACATTTACAAAAAAAGTAAAAATGAAGTCAGATACATAAATTATACCTTTTCAAAGCCTCGACCATTTCCAAATGCATGTTTATTTTTAGGTGGATAAGTTCTAGCCTAAATGGTGATCAACTTAATTTTTTCAACTGGAACCCTATACTTTTTGTAGATGATTCGTATTTTATAAGGGACAAAAGATAACTTTTAACTGAAAAAATTTTGTGTTAATGCATATTTTGTGTTCCTTTTAAGAAAATTCAAAGAATGTGAAACAGTGTTTTTATTTAACACCTACACGAAATCATTGATAATTTTTTCAAATTTCTCATACATTTTTTGTAAATGTCAAGTTAAAAAAAACACCCTGGATAAAGTACGTTTTTAATTTCAGATGGTTAACTTTAATGTTATCACAAGAATTTCCATTACCAGATGTTTTAAGAATATGGGATTCATTATTTGCAGATGAAAATCGTTTTGATTTTCTCATATATATTTGTTGCTCAATGATAATGTAAGAAAATTTTTTCACTTTTTGTGGCTAAAATTCCTAAACAATTGAAAGCAAATTCCTTTAAGAAGAAATTCGAATAATTTCCTAAACTATCGTTTCTTTCCAGTTCTCAGAATTTTATCCACAACATATTCTTGACATAATTTTTGTTTTATTATTTTAAAGATTTAATTATTTTTAGGTTGGTACGAAATCAACTTATAAAAGGAGATTTTCCACACAATGTAAAATTATTACAAAACTTTCCAACAGTTGATATTCAATTAGTTTTAACAAAGGCGGCTGAATTATCAGGAAGATCCTTATAATAATAAAAATGTTTTATCAGAATATTCTATATCAATGATCTGTGAATTAATTCTTCCTTAGTTTTTAATTACCAAATATGAAGATTAATAGAATAGAAATTTATTCACAATTTTGTTCGCGCTTTTTCAGCTGTTGATAAATTCAAGACAAAAACAAAATTATACAAGATAAAAACAAAATTCAAGAATTTATTTGGGAAGCTTCTACTCTTTACGTTATAAAACATTTTCCTAGTAATTTGATAAGTACCCTATAAAAAAGTACAAAAAATAATGCTAAAGATGTTTTCAACACAAAAAATCACAAAAAAAGCTGATAAACATACTTTATGATAGTTGAACAAAAACTTTATTATTTATTTCTATTCTATTAAACTTCGAAGTTCCAAACAGTGGTGAAACAATAATGTAGAACTATTAACAGTTTTCTATGCCATTGTGGGAGAAATTAAATATGGAATAATTCCAGAAATTGGCAGAGCAATTTAACAATATGTGTTGCCATCATATTGTTACCCCACTGATTTTGGATAAATTATTGTACATTCATGTACACGCTACGACTTTTTCTAAATGAAAAATTCCTCTATTGTGAGTATATACCGTTCTTCAAAAGGGTTAGTTGTATATTTTTAATGAGCATGCGTATCTTTTAAAATGTATTAGAAAAAGTCGAATATGCCATATTTTTGTAACAGCAATAGATTTTTAATATCATATACTGTAGTTTCTATTGTTCGATCTATTGTTAACTCGAATAAAGGTTTCGTTAAGTCGATGGTGCTCATGAAAATAATTCGATTAGGTTTATTCGGCCAAGATTTGGATTTTTAAATCATCGTCTTATTGTGATTTTAAAGCATGGAACAAAAATTGTATAGACTGGTGCTGTTAGCTAGTGTTTAAAAATTATACTACTAAAAATACTCTTGTCAATTTTAAATTTATCTTTTAGATTTAAAAATTATATATTTAAATTTTGCCATGGATATAATTTATAGATAAATCTAGATACGAATTCGTATTTTTTCTAATTTGTTCAGTGAAACAAACTCTAGAACTTCTCTCTAGAAAGAATTCGGATTAATAAAGTATTAATACACAGTTTAATGCTTTTTACTGCGACACCTTGCTCAATTCTCCACTCGATTTGGTTGAGATTTACAAAGCAACCTTTATATCATAATATCTATAGTCTAAAAGTTCCAAGTGGTATCTAATACCAAAATTTAAGCTGTTGTCGTAACACTTTTATCGGAGTATACAAGTTATTATAAAATTTCTTTCACTTTTAATTTATACTCTATGACGAAATTCGATAACATATGCGCTTCTGATATTAATTTGAATTGAGAATTGATTTGGAGGTGCGGCTTAAATAATATGGCGGATAAAAATACGAATTTGTAATCTATATCGTATATTTAGATCGAGTAATTGAAATCGAATAATTTTAAGTAATAATTATTTAAGTATAGCAGATCAAATTTTAGGCGCGTAATATCTTTCTGAAAGCAATAAAATATCAGTGAACAAAACTTATTATTATCACTAAATAAATGTAAGTTATATCAAATATTCTCTTTTTAATCGAATTGCCAAGTCTAGAATGAATTGAATCGAATTTTCTCCTATTCTAAATTTTTTATTAATTATAAGATCTCCTATACTTGTTAAGTTTCTTTTTAATTACCTTGTAAATTAATTTTAAAAACTATATTTGTATTTTTTAAACAATAAAATTTTTAAATTTTTTGTTATAAATGTTTTGTTGTATAATTTGCCAATCATTATTATTTCAGACACCTTCTAAAACAAAAATTTTATCCGTTAAGAAAAATATCCGTCTAGAAACTATATTCGTACCTTAATATCGGAAAACGGAACTGACCAACTAAAAGAAGTTAGTCGAATTAGTTTTTAGAGTCGCAATATGTCAACTGCCCTTTGTTTATCTAATCATAGATCACGTTTACACGATATCTCGAAAACTTTTAGATATACTGCTAAATGATGTTTTATGGGTACTTATTACTGTTAATATTAATTATTATTAAAATCGAAAACAAACTTTTGCGTTTGTTATGATTTTACTTGCATCTAGGTTTTATGAGATTTAATCCGTAAACCGAAAAATTAACCAAAAATAAAAATGTTTTCGCGGTTTTTGAATTTTCTAGAATAATTTGAGTCTATAAGTCATGAATATACAGTGGATTATTTATCTGTTGAGTAAATATTTCCAAAAAACTTAATGAAGCGTGTATAAACCCGAGTAATCGCCCTTCGTAACATATTTTGGAACATAACTCAGATACTATGGGTCGAACTATCAAATGAATCGATTATAGATTTTTTTGGGTCAAGATTACTTTAGGAATGTAATAAGTTTTATCGAAATTTGAGATCAGAAATTTTTTCCTATTTTGCAGGAAAAAATTGTTAACAATTTATGGTATCTATAATAGGTACAGAGTAATTTTGGCCCAAAAAATATATAAATTGGATTTATTGAGCGAATGATCACGTACTTTCTATGATACCAGCCCAAGATTTTTTGATACTTTTTAATTTCCCCGATTATTTCCAATTACATCTAATGAGATCTTTTCTCGAGTTTCTATTTGACTACATATTTAGTTTATTTTATGAGTATTTTACTTGTTTCTAAGATCAATATTTCTAAGCGTTACAAACTTTAGACTAAACTTATTATATCTTTATAGATAACATATGTCTAAAAGGTATAAAAATAAAAAACAAAAAACAATCACCGTATGTGTTTTGTTTTTATAAATTCTATTTAAAAACAGGAAAATCAAAAATTAGTTGGTAAACCTGTAAATGATAAATAAAAATTGTTTTATATTGATTATTATATGTTCAATAGATGTTCGGAGTGTTGCGAGTCTAATGTCTAGTCTGATCCTCTGATGACAGTGGTACTAATAAACACGTTTATAGTGAATTAAAAAAATAAAAATATTACAATTTTCAAAACAAATATGGCAAAAAATCAAAATGTTAATAGTGAAAAATGAATGGAAACCTTATTTAAATATTAATAAAATGTCAACATTTATCATAAATACGAACAAAATATTCAAATAAAGTTTTTAAAATACAGAAAAATGTAGAAAAGTAAAAAAATATTTCAAGCAGCTGACATAACAAATTAATATACTTGTGAATTATTTAATTATTTGTTTTTTTTTAATCAAAATCTTTTTCAAAATGCCATTTTATAATAATTTGACTATTTTTTTGGTAGTAATTTTGAGTGTTTGGCTATTTGGTTATAATGTTCAAGGTAATAAATAATTACAAGTTTTTTTCTTTCAAATTAATAAAGATATGTGTAAAATATAATTAATAAAAACAATTAAAATATATCTTGTTTATTTGGGTGTTTTTTTCTTTTTTTAATTTATTTAGTTCATTTTAATAAAGTATTGTATTTAATTACAATGGTTTTCAATCGTGTTACGATAATTGGATATAATTTATTTAATTTTTTTGGGAGAGTAGTATTTAAGATGAAGTTGTTTACTTATTTGCTATTTAACCTTGAAATAATATATTACGAATTTTTGTGTAAATGGTCTCTTAAAAATGCATATTTTATTATTTAAATTTAGTTACCTTTTGAGTAACTATAAAATAATACAGTCATAATATTTTTTCAGAAGACGGAAATTCAATTTTAGGTGTAAAATTTATGCATGAAATTTTCAATAAACTATTTATTTGAAATAATTAAGCCGGTTTTCCCCAATTTTCTTATTTATAAAAAATAGCATAATATGTAATGCTTATCTGCATAATAACTGTAGTGAAAATCGTCTATTGAGAAATGACAAAATTGAGAAATGTATCGACTATCGCAAATTAAAAAACTTTCGTCTGAATATATCATATTACTGTGAATATTTCAATCAAGAATTCATTTATTGGTACCACCGTAAACAAAGTTAAGCATCATTTTCTAATGATTAATAAAAAAATTCAGCTTCGAAAAATGCACTATGAAGTATAAAAATAGTTTTATAATAAAAGTAAACAATTACCTCTAGAGGCAAAGCTTACGAGTGAATTTTTCTCATAGGATATGATAAGTGGCGACTTTAAAAAGCATGCGGAAATGATGATAGCTTTTTAATGAGGAAGCCGTTCAGTTTAGGACACTGCTATATTTACCGTAAGCTCAATGAGCATATGCACGAAACCAATCTCACAGGAAACTACTTCTGCAGATTTTGCCATGAAGAAGAGGAAACCGGAATGCACATTCTGGGGGGATTCGATATCTTCTTTAAAAAAACATCACCTTATCTCTATACAAGTGAAATCAACTGTGTCGCTCGCAGGTGTTCTAAAGTTTATTCAAAGTATAGGATTTCTGGAGCACCTTCGAAGCAAAAAAGATACAATAGATCTAATTAGTCGAAGTACAAAAGATCTTCTCCTGTCTCAAATCAAAAGATAAATGTAGTTTCCCGAGAATTCCAATAATGTTGTATTATATTTTAGTTGAATTTAAATTCTATTTCGAAGCATTTTTCTCACACCATTACGCAGTCAGAGACATGGAAAATTTTTACTGGAACTAAGTGTGATAAAATCACGAAATCACACCGCGCGAAAATGTAAGCTAGTTTCTAAATTCATGGCATTCAATTTTTCAGGGAAGCGTATGTGCTTTTTTTGTGACTCTTGTATGTGTCCTTAGTTTATCGACTGTAATAACTCGGTAAGGATGACACTATTGAAAGTTTTTACTGTACATATAATAAATACATTTTCTAATTGTCTAAGATAGGATGTATATGCTTGGAAAAACTATAAAAAAATTTTTATGAATTTTCATATTAAAAAGAAAATGAAATTATAAATTATCTAGTAGAAAGGAGGCGTTAAATCTCTCTAATTTTGATATTTTTGACAGTTTAATTACATTTTCATGACTTTATGAAGATATAGAGCATAAAAGCAAAATATGGATTTTTTGTAGACTAAAGGAATTTAGAAAATGTATTTTAAACATATTAAAATATAATATTCTACAAAGAATTTCAAAATTATTGACGTATTAAAATGTCGACTATGTATTATTCAAGAACTCCTGATCTTAGATTTAAATTAATCTAACTTTTAAATTATTGGACGGAATACATGTTGGTAAAATAAATTCATATATTTTAGGAAGGAGGGAACAAAATTAACCATATACCGATGCAATCTTTACGAAGTTAAAAATAGGCAAACCTCGAATTTATGATCGCAACGATAAACATTACTTCGTAAAAAAAACTCATTCTTGAGATTTCAACGAAAATATTCCATTATAGACGTTCCTGAATCCATTTCTAAAATTACATAAACAATTTTTGATGAATTTCGAGCTCCTTCTCTTTTCATATGATTACAAAATAAAATCTTTGGAAATATAAAAAAATTAAAAAAAAAAGAAGTCAAAATTATTTAAATAGAATTTGAGTTATCCTTTCAAACAACCGAAAATGCATAGACAAAATTTAATACTAGTGTAAAGACTTATTTTTAACTTCGATTGGCATGAGTGTTCTACTTACATCAAATTAAGTATTCTCTTAAAGTTGAATTTACAAATTTCTACTTTAAATAACGTTTTTGGAACAAATTTACTTGAATTTACCTTAAAAGCAGATTACCGCCACAAGAAAGTATAATGTAGTTAATTTGTTTTTGCCCGCAGTATTAAAATAATTATATATATATCACTTTTGGAACTCTATTTGATAGGCTTGGAGACACTGATGAATAAAAAGATCAAATCAATCTTTATAAGTATGGCAACCCTACTTAATAGGTTAAATTACGTAATTATCGAAACGGAAATGATGGTTACAGTGCTGGTTATCGGGGGTTAATCGCAGAATGATTGATCGAACTTGTTACACGATATTTCATTTATTTAAAAAAAAATTTTTAAGCTCACTTTCGAACAATCATCCTAAGATTTTCTACGCTTCCAAATAGCTGCCAAACGGTTGCAAATACTTGATTTAGCAATGTCATGGAAAACCTATTTTTAATATGATTTAGTTTAATAATTAAAACACGTAATTTAAGGAAGGATTCTGTTAGAATTTGGGGAAATTAAGAGCAAAATTTTTCGATACATAACTTAGTTTTTGAAATATTAATGCTTGATTTTGAGAAAATCATTTATAGAAGAAATTAAAATAAATTCCATTCATCATATCACTCTAAATGGATTTTATGGAAAAACGAGTGCCGCTTTTTATAATTTTCTTTATAGGAAAATATTTTTCATGCTTTTAACTAAAAATATTAGTTTTCTAAATTAATTTTAAGAAATTAATCAATATAGGATTTATATCTTAAAACTTTAACATCTCAAATAAATAAATTTAACACCGTACGGGGTGTTAAAATGTTAACTTGCTTACAAAAGATGATCCTAAGAAAACATTATTTTTTGGGAACGTCCTTAAAATAAATTGTCAGCTTTCGCACCACAAATATTTAGAATCGTCGAACAAGTATGGCATTATCATTTTTGGACATGAATGTTCAAGAAAACTAGTTATAAAAATAGCCTTTAACAAATAAAATAAGATCTGTAACAAGTTAAATTAACCGTTCTGTGATTAATTACGTAATTCGAATTATTATAGGAGTCACCATACTTGTAACAAATGACTTGATATTTTGTTTCAATGTTTCCAAGTCTATGAGTTTATTGATAAAATTAATTGATTACATATTGTCATGCATATAGATCTAATAACTCCCTTTTATTCCATAGAAAATTTACGATTATTAATCGTTTACTAACCAATATTTGACATTTGACTGACAAACCTCTATTTAAATAACGTTTTGAATGACACAAAACGTCCAATTGTCAACTGATAAGTGATCGAATAATAAAAGTTTCTTATTTACTATTCAATTGAAAAACCCATATATAAATCGATCTCATTAATCGATCTCATCTTCTGAATACACAAACCCGTAATAAGGTAATACATTTGAAAAGTTGAAACTCTTTGTATGCATACAAAAAATTATGAAGAGTTTGCTAAATATTGAAGGGGCTACTTTGATTTTTTTTTTCGTTTCGTAAGTTTCAGGGTCCTAAAACCCACAATGCTTTTATAAGTTTTGAAAGTGAATATAAAAAAGTTTGATTCTCCGTGTAATATTTTAATTGAAAAATTAATTTCTTTGTTTTAGAGTGCCAATATATGTTTTAAGCACTATCTTTTTGAATTAATTTAAAATTTACGTTAGCGAAAAAATCAGTAATGATGTCAAGCAAATAATGTGGTAGGCTTAGGGCTTAAAAAATTGGGGGCTATGGAATAATTAGACCATTAAAATAGAGGATTATTTCGAATTACATAGTTTATTCAGGCATTTTAATAGTATTGTTGTAAATTACAATGGTTTTTTAATATATACCTATTTATTCAAAAACCTCCTACTGAAATCTTCATGAAAGTTTTAATATTTCTAAAATGCAGGATTTCATGAATGATTTCTGGCGATATCAAGGAAAATATTCAATCTATCGTGAACTGAGATCAGTTGTATTTTTTGTATCCAAATTGCTTTATATATCAAGTGAGTTTTGTAAAATTTCGAAACAGAGTTTTATCAAATTCCTTAAGAAAATGGTATAAAATCAAACAAATTTTTTGTTTCCAATTTTGGTAAAAAATTAGTACATACCTGGTAATTTTGACTAGAAAATTAAGAAAGCGGGATGATTTGATAATTGAATGTATAGTTTCTAAGAAATGATCTAAAATACCATTGGAAAATCGATTTCTCAAATGGATTTCAGGGAATCTTTTTGAAAATATTTGTTTAATATTAAAATGAACTAAATTTTCGTGAGCTTTGGACCCCGATTTGGACAATGGGGGTCCGTATTGTTGGCGCGAGCTAATATTACTAAAAAAAGGTAGTTTAAAAGTTATCTTCTCTCAAAAACAAAACAAAATTTTTAAGAAACTCATGAGATGCAGATTACCATTACTAAAGTCATTTTTTCATGTTATTTAATGTTTCTTGATGTTAAAAAAATGCTTTTTATGGAAATTTATGTCTGTTCATGTTTTTAAAGAGAGTTGTGATAAAGCCTTAAAAACATGATTTCCACCTTCAAAAGACACATCCTTAAAATTAACTCAACTAACGTACTAATTTCAAACCCTCTATCTCAATTTAGAGGGGTTGTGCAAGTGTGCAAAGTCTTAAAACCACGTAGTAAATTTGATTTTGTGGTATATAAAATAGCGGGAAGGGGCTGCGAAATTAACCCTCCAAAAAGGCACTCCCTTAGATAGAGAAGACTCATCAATCAAGCTCAGAGTAGAAATTCAATAAGTGCTCCATCCATTCCTTATCGATGCGCGACTTGATGGAAGTTTAATACCGATACAAACTAGAACGTATGGTACAGTTGCCTCTCCATCCCCTACTTTGAATATTTTAAGAACTCTTTGTACTTTGTATATTAATTTATAAATACTTTTTGAGAACATATGATTACTACATATTGTTATATTCTGGTGACCGACCAGAATATGTATATGCATCCTCGAAAGTCTTCTTATTATTTTAAAACGCATGTTTTTCTTGTTCTTTTCTGTAAATATAATATTCGTTACTATTAATAGGTCTAGTTTATTTTTAGAACTATTATATTTAATTATTTCAAGTATTTCATTATGTTTTCATGGAATAATTAAATTATATATGAATCAGTTTTTTAAGCTGTTTTCAATTTTATTTCAAACTTATATATACTTGAAGGTAGTTTTAAAAATACTTGGGCTAAATCAAAATAATAATAATCTCTTGAATTGAAAAAGTATGATGAAATTTGATTAATTTTTATTTAGATTTATTTATAGAAAATGCACTTAATGTAAACAAAATTTGAGATGTTTTAAAAATAAACCTACAAAGTTAAATTCGTTAGGAGAAAAGATTGGAAACTGTCTTGAAGAATTTTTTTTTTAATAAAATAGTTTGTAAATGTATGCTTTTGAACTTCTAATAGTTATTGAAATAAATATCGCGATCCTCGAAATAAAATTGTATATAAAGAAATTTTATTTAAAATTACATAATTAAAAAACATACAGCAGACTTACATTTCACTAAATATCGATATATCGAATGCAACGCAACCATCGTTAGTAGATAAATTTATTCATATAAATATGTAAAACATTACCAACAAATTACAGTAACACTTAAGGTAGTACGAGTGTCAAAGTAAGTTTATACTTGTGGTTGAAATTATTTGTACCTTATTTTCAACTTTGATGATGAATTTTGTTATAACTTCATAAATGTAGACGCAAAATAAGAAAAAAATTGTTCGATATCTGAGACTGGGTGACGGCAGAAATTGATCCCGCCAGCCTAGGCATACCGCGAACGGAATTTGTTACGGCTTAACCAACTGAGCTACTAGGATTGACTATCGAAAGTTAAATAAGCTATAAGAAAGCTATATATTTTTACTTTGCGTCTTATATTGTCAAGCTATAATATAATTCACCATCAAAATTGAAAAATATTTTTTTTTAAATTTGTGCTCATACATCCTTAATTATTCGGGAACAACGGTTTTTTCTTTAATTTAAATACTTTTTTTTAAACTCCTACCGACTAGTTTTGGAGAAATCTATGAAAACATATCATTCATCTACCGTTTTCCCATAAGCTCAAAATTAAATATGCCTAATTTTGAAGTCATTTATTTGTTTAGATAATCGAGCAAACCCCCCTCCCTTAACTAAAATTTTCAGAATTGTTTAGACTTCAACTTCATATAAAAAAAATGAAGCCTCTTATCCAAAATTGCCCTGGCGTTCGTACATCCTTAAAATTAAACACAAAAATTATCACAAAATTGAACAAATATATTTTTTAAGTTCACAAACTATTATTTAGTCGCTTTGAAAAATTTGTTGGGAACTGTCACAAAAAGTTTGGTGGTCTTGAAAATTTATCTTTAGTAAGGAAACTTGAAAACCATGATTCATGGCTGACATTATGCTTTTTTTAAGGATTGAAGTGCCATTGTGACATCTGTAAGGACACGAACTACACATGCGAAACGGATGGATTATGTTTCACGGCAACATCATTGAATAAAGGAGTTATGGAACGTGTTTACCGGTAAGATACGCGCTTTGTTTTTGGTTTTTTTTTTCCGTTTTTTAATAAATTTTACGAAAATTAATATTTTCATTTTTGTTTGCAATTTAGATTTAAAATTTTTCTAATTTTTTAAGAAATAAAATATTCGACACAATTGGCTAAATTATTTCAAAAATATTTTATTCATTCAATAAAAAAACAAATTTAACCCAATTTTTTCCAATTATTGGCAAAATATTAACAACAACAAAATTTTATTAACAACACAAAATTATTACGTTTGTGCGAATCTTGTTTGACTGAAGAAGTTTGATTAAAGAATGAATTCTTAAATTGAATTAATTCATCAATGAGTTTGAACTTTGATTCTTTTGATTTATACTGTTCTAATCATTGTTTCTGGCCTCATAAATTGATGTAAAAGGGCTTTTTTTCTAATATATGTATGATAGCTTTATTTAATCTGAATGCTTACTTTTGGACTAAATAAAACCATCATGTTTATGGATTGTTTGCAATTCATGTTATGAAAGTATTCTGGGCCCATAAGCTGTTAAAAATAACTAGAAATAAAATAAATTTGAAATGAAACGAAGAGAAACAGTTCATCATTCAATAAAATTCAATCAACTTCAGTAGCAAAGGAATCAAAGGAATCACTCATTTTAATAAGCTCAAAAAAACAATTCCTGAATCCAAATCATTCAGTTCAATATTAATTGAGGGTATTATTAACTCACATAACCTCACTCATAGATGTTTAGACAAACATTCGTATTTTCCACCTGAGAAACCTATCATGTGCTCACCAAACAAGGTATTTCGGGGATATGTGGTTAAAATATGCTGCTACAATCAAGATTATTGCAACGATATATCTGTCACAAATGACACAGAACCTGAGACATTTCAAGGGCCAGGTAAAATTTAAATAAGCGAGTGTTGAATCCTTTTTTTTTTTGTTTAAGAGTGGTAATTTTTTTTTGAAAATTAATCCGAGTTTTACTAACGAGTTTTAATTTTATAATTTGTGTTGTTTTTTAATTTTTTTTTTGTACTAACTCAAACAATTTTAAAAAGTTTAACTCAATTTAAACCGTTGGAGATTTTATAAGGGTTTATTTTTTTCTTTTAACTAACTATGCGTTGTAGGTGTAAAACAAATTTAGGTAAAAAGTCATTGGGCTAGAATTGAAGTATCCACATAGAGGCAATTATTCTAGAATTTTATACTAATATCTGAATCTTTCCATTTTCTTTCTAGAATTGAATTTGACTCCCACCCAGTTATTTAAAAGGCGTTAGTACAATTTATATAATGATTCTTTTCTCTTAATTGCAAATCTCTAGATATCTAAAATATTAGAGATTGTTTTTTGGGGATTAAATTTCTTAAACAATATTTTTCCCAATCTCAAAAAGTTTTTGTAATTTTTTTCGATTTTACCCGATTTTATTTTTGTGAATTTATCAAAACCCATAACAAAAAGATGAAATTCGACCCCTTTGAGTAGTTCTCACCGAAATATCGAATAGAGATCGCCGAAAATTTATTCATAATATAGGATTCAGGTCGATATTAGAGAAAATACTCGTTCAATCGACAAATGGAACAATTTTTGGGGTCAAAATTACTCTGAATTCATTTACCAAATAATAAGTTTTACCAAAAACGGTAGAGCCCTTAAGAAAATGGCGAAAAATAGAGAATTTATTTTGATAAAATTCATGGCCTAAGCCTAAGATAATTTTAACTCAAAAAATATAATAAGCGGGATCATTTAATGGTTAGATACATAGTTTCTGAGGTATCGTCCAAAACCTCATTCGATGAGCGATTTCTCAGATCGATTTCAGACAGTTTCTAAGCCAATTTTTATGGATATTTTGATTTTGTCGACTTCATCATAAAAACACCCTTTGCAGATAAAATCGTTATAGTAAAAAATTGTTTTTCATTTGGATAAAAATAAAAGTCAATATTAAGGGTAATCAGTTTCCAAAAATCCGATCATTTAAGGAGGGTAGCACGCCAGTAATAGAAAAAAAATTAGTAGATAATGATCCGAGATTATAGTTTGTTATAGTAAACAAAACATATTATTATATCAAAAAAAAAATTTGGCTACCTTACCGATCAATTACGAGAGTAATTATTAATTAAAAATACATTAAATAACATAACCCATAATAGAATATGTTATTTAGTGTATTTTTAATTAATTAATCACTCTTAATCGTTTGAAATCTTGCTTAGAATTTTTTTGAATAAACAAAAATCAAAATCAAATAATACAAAATCAAAAATTACACCTTTAAATGACATTATGAATTTCCAAGCAATATCTAAAAAATTGGAAATCATCATGAAATTTGGAATCTTCTTTCAATGAACCTTGTTCGTGTACAGAGACCATTATCGTGTGATTCGTATACTGAACCGACTCCAATCATTGTAATTATAAAGTTTTTAGAGGTAGATTTAGAATCCAATTACTGTGAATTGAAATTCACAAAAAAAAAAAAATGGTTTATAACATAGAGATAAGATCATGCATTTTTTATTACGTATTATAAAACATACCTTATAAAACACACGTCATTTGATTTATACAAAAATAAAAAGAAGTTATAATTCATTTCTTTATCATTTTTATCACAATCAATAAATATATACCGGGCTATTAAATTTTCTACAAGTTAACGTCTTGTTTAATTGAAAAAAATTCGTCGAATGTTAAACTTAAAATCTTTTATTTGTAAATTAGTCATGCAATCGCAGTCAGTTTCGAAAAATTTCGAAATATTGACGTAGGAAATTGGGGCAAAAATCGAAATTAACTTAGAATGGTTCTTTTTTCGAAAAAACTTTCAATTATAAATTGAATACTTTCAATATAAATTGGAATGCAAAAACATGAATTTGATGCGGCTCGAATGCAAAAACATATTTTAATGAAAATTCGAAACAGATTTTGCGAAACCATGTTACCTACAAGAGTGATTATTTTTTTATAAGAATTAACTTTTTTATTTAAAGTGTTCCTTCATCTTTTATCAATTATGATAACGAGATTCAAGAGTCACTTCCGTCACTAAATTTGTTGCAGGCATAGTATATTTTGCGAGGCTATTAAACATATTTTTCGCCTGTTATGGGACTTTCCCAGTTCTTACAGCAAATGTGGCCAGAATAAATAACAACAATTTTGAGAACGGGATACATGTTTCATTGAACGACTTGGGATCAATTTCATTGCATTAATTTTCAGGTATTATAGGGAATACTAAACGCAAATCTAGCCAAACTGTTGTTTTGCAATGTTAGTGTTGACATCTATTGAAGCCGACTAGAGTTACGATAAATGACAGTGGAATAAAAGACAAATATCACAGTTAGTCGCATCAATGAATGTTTTTGCTCAGAAGTTCTCAATAACACCTCCAATTTTGATTTTTTAAACTATTATTCAAAATCAGGAACATTTTCGAAGGGGAAAATAATCTGAGGGGATAAAACGTAATGCCGACAACTGATTTATCAACACTGAGCCTAAAACGGGGAAATAGAGGATGAAAGTTTGTATAAAAATCATTTTCATTCAGTCATTTTTGAGTTCACTACTTAAACGATTTAAAAAATTATTTCATCTATAGAATGTTACAATATCTCCAAGTAACATGGCTGTATTTTATTTTCAAATCGAGAGTACCGCACCAAAAGTAAAAATCCGACGAACGCCGCCACTGGATTTGACATGACCAATTTATGAATAAATAATTTTAAATTTTAGAAAGAATGGGCGAGTGCTGTTAGACACCTGGTATATACCTTACCATTTCCCGGGAATAAATAATACAATCATGATTTGATTGGATTTTTTTCATATTTATTTTATCGAATGAATTTTTAATTATAACTTAGGTGGTATTGTTTCATTTCATTTAGTATTGTTTGAGTAAAAACACTCCTATTTTGGTAATAATTTTATTTTCATTCATGCCTCTTTCGGATTTTATACACACTGATAATTAATAATAGGAAGTTCTTAACGTGTGATAAAGATAAAATTTTATAACCATAATTTGCTTGACAAAATTGTTGGCTAGAAAAAAAAATGCATTCTCTCTGTTAAATCTGATCGGTTTTTATTTCTATCGTTTTGTAGTTCATTTTGGTCACCGATATCAGTTTATCTAATCGTTGGCAATTTATAAAAAAGGTCATTGCCAATAAAATAATTATCGAGAGTGCAGAAATTAACTAGCAGTCTTAATTTGATAACCTCAAATGGAATATTTCGACTTAGAAGTTTATAACATCGATCTTCGATTTATACATAAGTTTTGAATCTTATTTCTTAACTGATTAAAATAAGTTCAGTAATCAAACCTTTTAGCAGATAGTTTATCACGTGTTACGAATCGTGTTGACAATATCGTATTATTACGAAAGCATTTCTATAACAGTGGAACCTCGTTAAGTCGTAATCTCCAGTTAGTCGAAAAAAATGCCATTCTCTTCCGCTGAACCTCTAAATACGCGGTATCTCGTCATTTTTAGACTTTGTAACTCGAATAAAATGTTATTTCCCTGCGAGGTATTGATAGTACATATTTATACGTTGTAACTCGAATTTCAAAAAGCAAACTCCGTAAGTCATAGTTGTAGTAATTTATATTGATGTCGTAGTTAGTAAAATATAATCTCGCCTTTCTAAGTCGAAATTTGAGAAATTAAATCCTCTGTATCTCGAACTACTTGTTAAGTCGAAAAGTCATTAGCTCGAAATATTTTGCATTTCCATTGAGGTTCGAATTATCGAGGTTCCACTGAAATCAGTAAATATTTTTAAGGTAAAACTTTTTTAACTAGCGATTTTTGATGTTGGTAAAATTTATGGTTTTATCGCGTCACCACTGAAATGAAACATTTGAGTTTGACACAATCAGTAGGTACTTGGATGGGAGACCGCTTGGGAACACTTGGTGCTGTTGATTTTTTATTAATACTATCGCTCGTTTAAAAATTTTTAAAAATATAGTTATTCCAAAGTTGTAACTTTTTACTTTTGTTGGCTTTCACATTTAAAATCAACTTTTGATAAAAATTTATGAAATTTTCATATAAGAATATTGAGAAAATTAATGGAAATACCCTTCCTATGAGAGAAACTCCCACTGAAGAATTTTAGATAAAAATGAGACCATTCCAATGAATTATTATAATTTAGTGTAAGGGGATTTAAAATTTATCTAATAAATCAATTTTAATAAATTAATTAATATTCTGATATCTGTTAGAATTGATTAATTACCACATGGTGACTATAACTACTCATGAATTAGTTTTATTATTATGTTTTTATAATTTAATTAATATTAATAAAAATATTACACAAATTTTATCAGTGCTTTTTTTTTTTAAATATTTGTTTTATTTAATTTATCTATTAAATAATACTTCAGTTGAATTAAGTGTATTTATTTATAACAATAAAATTTATTTAAAATATGGAAATTTAGTAAAATTAAAAATGAAATAATTGGAATATTGGGTTAAATAACAAAAAAAATTTTACTTTTGGATAAATTATTTTTTCTGTATTAAAATGGAAAATATTTTTGAAATAATAGAAGCTTAAATTTTTCATAACAAACTTAATAGGTACGAAAATCACAGTGAATTTTTCCATCCATATCTATAACATAAAAAAATATATCTTATTTAGGTTCTAATCAGATTTGTAGGTGAAAATATTGATGTTTTCTCAGTAACAGGACCTTAGGAATTTGCATAATAAGCTATTGAGAAGATCTAGAAACATTTTTATCGCTTGGCTCGCCGAGTATTCAAGAACCCTTAATTTTGCTATAATTTGTTAATTAAAGTTAATTCGATCATAGTTCGGCCACAAAGTCACTTCGGCTCTGACACACTTTGTTATGACTAGACTAAACGTGTTAAATTTCTATTTCTCCTCGATCCCTTAATCCATTTAGATTAATTAAAATGTTCCAATAAAAAATATCTATTGGTCAGTCTCTAATACTGTCACATTTATGCTTGTTACCACGTTAATCATCCGGAAAACGAAGGTAATTATAGAAAATGTTCTGGTAAGCCTATTAAAAATAATATCTTATATATTATTTTAGCCTGTTTTTTCCTGTCTACGCGATATCTTCCTTATTCCTTTATCAAATTCCCTAATTTACCCTTCATTTTCAAGCTTATCATGCTGACTACTGACGAAAAAATAGACTCATGATATAAAAATGTAACGCTTAAGAAAAAATAGGCTAGAAAAATAATATTAAGGTATAATTTTGTTCAATATGTAATTTGAATATCATATCTGTACTAAAATTGCCTATAAATAAAAAGAAAATTTTTGTATCACTTATACGCTCTGTCTCTAGCCTGTTTTAAACGACGGGTATCGTACAGTGAATTCCACACGGGTCGAGCTAGTTCATCTTATTCAGGGGACCATTTTTTTTACAATAACCGTTAGTCTACTGTTTTGATATGTTTTAGCTACAAGTAAACAAAAGCTTGAAGTAAAAATTTTCGAATCTTTTTAATAGTTTCAACATTATTTCTTCTCGATAGCTTAGTTTGCTGAACGAATCCTCTTAAATTTTTTAATTAGCCAAAACCATTCCTAAGAAAATAAACCCATGATTAATTTAAATTTATTATATTTTCAAATTTTTACAACAATATTATATTTTAAACATAAAAAGTATAGTTAAATATTTTTGGCAAATAAAAATAAATTCTGGCAGGTGTTTAGAGAAAAGTCTTATGCTGCCCCCAAGTAATCCAATAATGTGCCAACATTCAACAGCTATCAACGATTCTTTCGTATTAGCATGTTGTAAGGAGTCAGATATGTGTAATGAAAAATTGGAACCAAAATTATATGTGAAAACAGGTAAACAAAAATATAAACGCAAAACAAACTGCAATTCTTTTCTCCATACACCGTTAATTTATATATCACTTTTTTTTAATTAGAAAACTTTACTCGTATCTGCATTTGGCACATATACTTTTCGCACTCTTCTATATTTTTTTTTCTCTCACGTAAAACAAACTTTTTTTTTCACTGCACCAATTTTTATTTTCAGCTTTTATTTTTATTTATTTTTTGCTAATTATTAATTTTTTATTAACTTTTTATGGTTGAGGTTCTTTAGGTTTTTTCCAAGCACGTTAATGCTGCATTTTTTTTAGACTAATAAGTGTATAATTTTGGTTATGGATATTCCAAAACCAAAAACTGTATTTCCTCAAAAAATTGCATGCATCTTTTTATTTTTTATGCAGCTGTATAAAGCTATATGTATAATTATTATTATTATTTGAATATTAAACCGTAGCCTTAAGTGTATTTTTCACTGTTTTTAAATGAATTAGTCCCCAATTTTGAAGAAAAATGGAAATCAGGACAAAGAGAGAGAGAATTTCTGAATTTTGACAACCAAGGCAAGTAGAAGAAAAATTGAAAATAACATAAACTTCTCAATTTTGGATACCTATATGTTCTTGGCAGATTTTAGATTGAAAGCACCTTTATTTCAAGTGAATTTCTTTTCTCCCTGTTTTGGCTTGATAAATCCATGTCAAATTTATCAACAATTCAATCCATCTTTATAAATTTAACTTTAAATCTGTGATTTTTCATATTGTTGGGTATATAAATAACAGTTGGGATGTGCAAATAACAAAATTTGCACATCCTCAAAAGTTTCTTGGAAATTTTTTTCGGCAATTTAAAATTAAATATATGTCGAAATAAGTTTTAAGTAAGTTCACCGATTTTTTTATTTTCTAAGTTTCTGACTTAAGTGTATTTTAGTACATGAAATGTATTTAGCTTTGATCAAAGAGACTGAAACTTTATAAAATGATAGATTTCAGCGACCTGATAAGATACATCAACCGACCTTCTTAAGTAACATATTCAATCTGACAAAATCAAATTAAGCGTATGTGGCATACCAAATAAAAATTTTATTTAAAATTTCGTTAATCATATTACTCGTGACGTGTTGAGAAAAACAACGTGGTTCGGTTTATTTCCTGGAAGTAAATGCAAAATTTGAATCAAATTAAAAGTGTAAAGATTATAAACTTTAATCGCACAGTAAGCCATCAGCCTGAATGTTTATGAGAGAATCTTAGAAAATACAATTTTTAACTTCCGATTTTCGAAATCGTTCAGCATATCTTTACGTTTAATAGTTAGGACAAGGCATTAACACTTTGGAGAAGTATGTGTGTGTGTGCGTACGTAGCCATTTTTTTCATCATCGATATCGTGCGAACAAAAAATGATATTGGCTTCGTTAAGGTGTCGATTGAAGCGTATTAACGGCAATATGATCTGAAAAGAATTCCGTTACATTCGGTCGAAGCGGTTGAGTTTTAATTTTTTTTATAACTTTTTATTATGCTAGTAAGATATTCGTGTGGATCTTAAGGGTCGCACCAGACTCAACTCACGGTACCCAAAAACGGTAAAGTAAAAAAACGTTACCCAATTTTGAATACAAGCGCATCTATTAAATATGCTATAAAAATCGGTTATAAGTACACAGAAGTCGGTTATAACGACGAAAATGATATAGGTTCAAAAAACACCATCGTAATAGTATTTTGCAGTCATGGACAAACGTGGCTTAGAGAAGACACTCATACTTCTGTATCTAAAATACGAGTAAGACAGTGACAACCAAAAATACGAGCAAGACAGAGAGACAACATTTTTTTCTACCTATCTCATTACTATAAGAGAAACTGAGATAGGTAGACAAGTCGTATACCTATCTCGCTTACTTCTCTATGAGCAATGTGCACTTGTATAAAGAGACACACAATAAAGTTTATAGCACCCAATAAAGTTATAACAATGGTGACTTGGACTTAAAATAACTCGCCCATGCCTGATTTTGAACCTTACTTATTAACTTAATTAACTCATATATCGGTTATAGAGACCAATTGTCACAGAAAAAATGTTGGCCCCTTCAATGTCGCTATAATCGATTTTGACTGTACGACTGTTACATATAAATAAATATTAATATACGTAACAATAAAATGTGCTAATATCTAAATTAACATTTTTTTTATTGTACATTTTCTGTAGACCTCAAAGTCACCTTTCAGAGATTTTATTGAATTTGTTTACATATAATCATCATGTTCTCTATTTTATTATTGTAAATATCTCTCTATATTGTTTACTAATAATCTATGTCTTAAAGGTGATGAGATATAATGTCGTCATATCTAATGTTTTTATTTTCTATTTTATTTCATTATTTACAAGTTGAAATACCCGGCGTTGTCATGTTGAGATGGGGTCAAGTAATTCAGATCAATTTTTTCTTTATGCAATGCACACTTTCTTCACCTCCTCTTATAAAAACGTTGAAATGCGTATTTCATTAATTGCTGGATTCATAATAAAAATGTAAATTTTAAATTAACAATACATTCCTGTAAATACACCCATTTATGAGACGCATTTCTACTGACGAATCATATATTCATGCATATTTTGAGCTCGGTACATTCTTTGAGTCGAGTACTTCAAACAGAAAACCTGGATCTGACCAAAGCTATCAAATTGACTCATTCTACGAAATATAGTTTGATTGAAAGAATAGGAAACGCTGAAGAAGAGTTCAAAAAAATTTTCAAAACCATGAACGATATCTGCAATGAATATTACATTGAAGTGCGGCAGCCAAGGTTGAACCGTAATATATTCGAGCATTGAATCTATAATAGATTCAACGCTCGAATATACAGACTGATTCAGTTAAAGATTATAGATCCATTTTTGAATCATCGCAATATTTTGTCAAATTTTGCTTGTCTCAATTTTTGGGTGATAAAAATTCACTCGAAGCACTCGATATTTGAACAAAGATGCGTTTCCGATTGTCTATCAAATGCTTCGCGTTCTGATAGTTTTGCCTGTGACAAACAGCGACGAATGAACGCTCCTTTTCAACCTTGCGTCGTCTCAAAACATACCTTAGATCGGTTTAGTTCTCGCTCAATATACATTGTGGTGTAGAGTTCGATGCACATGGACTTTTGGAAAAGTTTTTCTTTAGCCCGCAGAATTATCTTATTGAAAAATAGTAACTGAATATGACATTTTGACCTAATTAAATGTTCTCTTTCTCGAAAAAAGAATTTCTTGTTTTTATTGACTTAATGACCTTACATGGCGAACAAATGTTTGAACCCCTTCCTTTGATAATTCCTGCGCAGGAACCTACCAGATAGTAACAATTTTGAATATGGCAACAAATGTAAAAATACTGTCGTCAAAGGGTTAAATTATTATAAATGCATAAAAATATTTAACATTTATTTACATATGATAAATCGAGTATCATTATAAAATTATAATATATATACGTCATCAAAAAACCGCCTAATACACATATTTTTTAATGATACAAAAATATGAATACCTAGTATTAAGTGTTCAAGAATTTGAAAGGATAAAGAAAATTTAAAAATCCAAATATCGGATTTCAAACATACTATATATAGAAATTATAATAATTCTAATTCTAATAATGTTCAAATTAAAGTATCAAACCGATATCCATGTTTCTCAACAATCGAATTTTTTGAAATTCCAAAGAAAAAAATCTGCTCTTAATCTTCGACAAAACTTAGTACATTAGGTAACTATGATCAAAAAATATAAAAAGATGCATAGCTGCTGAAATATTATCCGAAATCTCATATTCTTGGAAAAATTTTTACTATTTCTTAGAAAATGATGATATCCGTCTTCTTGACTCTAAAATATTCAAAAAGCAGGACAACATTTTTTTCTACAATTTCTAAGTCCTCATGAAACAAGTTCAGTTGACAATTTTTGAGATATATCCTAAAATTCAGGGCAAAAACTAAATAAATAAATTTTATTTGGTGAAAAAACCTTCTGATTACGATAAACTGGACTTTTGTGACTTTTATATGTATGTATTTCTACAAACGAAAAAAGAGAAAAGTATTATCGAGCCATCAGAGAATTTTTTTAAAGTTGATTCTTGCCAACCTCATCAAGAAAACATATTTATAAAATAGTGCCCACACATTCTCAAACACTCTGTAAACGTATATATGTTTTAAATAATAATTTCAGTTTTCACAAAAGATCAAAAGTTTATCAAATAATAAATAAAATAAATATACTTTTATATTTGAAATGTTTCTGTCTAATTATAGATTTATGTTTTTAAAAGATTTATAATAATAAAAAAAAAACGTACACACGAATTTAAAAAAAAAAAGTAACTTTCACTTGTAAGAGTAACGTACCTGATTGCTGTTCATACCTCCCCCTGATTATATGCTACTTTTCAATTAATAATAAAATAAAACTTTGCAAATGCATTTATCAATGTTTAAAATTATAGTTCTAAGGTCAGACGTAATATTTGACAGTTATTAAAGAACGGTTAGAAATTTGAGCGTGAAAAGAAGTCCAGTAGTCTACATAGTGACTTTAAGTGTCGGGAACCATTATTGAGAAGATTTTTAATGGTCCTGGACTGTTAAAATCGCCATGTAGACCACTGGCCTTGTTTTTCCGTTCATTAAAGTTCATTTTTTACTCATTTTGATTCACTTTTTACGCAGTCGAATTCTTTGATATTTTTAATTAATTTGTTTATTTATTCAATTATATCTATTTGATTGTCGTTCTCAATGAACATTCATAAATGGGTTTTAGGTAGCACAATAAAACATTTTTCAGGTAAAACTTCGGCTATGAAAATTGTATAGAAAAAAAAAGTTACCTGGCCTAATAACCAGCCGTTTAAGATAACTGTAAAATATTCCGTGAAGGGAGGTCTGTGGGTAACGCAGGTTTGTTCATGGTGGGGCCGCATAAAACTCACAACGCACTTCTTAATTTGCGTTCGGCCTTAAACATACACACATAAAGTTTTAAATTAAAAAAACCACGACTTCATTAAAAATAATTTTCATCCAAATAATTTTTTACCATTTTTTCGAATTTTTCTAAGGGGTATCCCTTAAAAAAATTGCAAAAAATCGATACAAATTTATCGTCTCCAATTTCGATAAAACTCTGTATATAAGGTAATTTTGACCCAAAAAATACAAAAATCGGTTTCATTAAACGATTGGGCGAATAATTCTCGAGATAATACCGGAAATCGATCCGAAATATCGTTTTTTTCGAAAATTATTCGGCCAATCGCCCAATAAACTCGATTTTTGAATTTCTTGAATCAAAATTACCTTAGAAAACTGAGTTTCATCAAATTCCGAAACAAAAAATTTTTTACAATTTTTTCGAATTTTTCTAAGGGGTTCCCCTTGATAAAATTGCAAAAAATCGATACAAATTTATCGTCTCCAATTTCGATAAAACTCTGTATATAAGGTAATTTTGACCCAAAAAATACAAAAATCGGTTTCATTAAACGATTGGGCGAATAATTCTCGAGATAATACCGGAAATCGATCCGAAATATCGTTTTTTTCGAAAATTTCTCGACCAATCGTCAAATAAACTATATTTTTGAATTTCTTGGGTCAAAATTACCTTATAAACTGAGTTTCATCAAATTCCGAAACAAATAATTTTTTACAATTTTTTCGAATTTTTCTAAGGGGTATCCCTTAAAAAAATTGCAAAAAATCGATACAAATTTATCGTCTCCAATTTCGATAAAACTCTGTATATAAGGTAATTTTGACCCAAAAAATACAAAAATCGGTTTCATTAAACGATTGGGCGAATAATTCTCGAAATAATACCGGAAATCGATCCGAAATATCGTTTTTTTCGAAAATTATTCGGCCAATCGCCCAATAAACTCGATTTTTGAATTTCTTGAATCAAAATTACCTTAGAAAACTGAGTTTCATCAAATTCCGAAACAAAAAAATTTTTACAATTTTTTCGAATTTTTCTAAGGGGTTCCCCTTGATAAAATTGCAAAAAATCGATACAAATTTATCGTCTCCAATTTCGATAAAACTCTGTATATAAGGTAATTTTGACCCAAAAAATACAAAAATCGGTTTCATTAAACGATTGGGCGAATAATTCTCGAGATAATACCGGAAATCGATCCGAAATATCGTTTTTTTCGAAAATTTCTCGACCAATCGTCAAATAAACTATATTTTTGAATTTCTTGGGTCAAAATTACCTTATAAACTGAGTTTCATCAAATTCCGAAACAAATAATTTTTTACAATTTTTTCGAATTTTTCTAAGGGGTATCCCTTAAAAAAATTGCAAAAAATCGATACAAATTTATCGTCTCCAATTTCGATAAAACTCTGTATATAAGGTAATTTTGACCCAAAAAATACAAAATTCGGTTTCATTAAACGATTGGGCGAATAATTCTCGAAATAATACCGGAAATCGATCCGAAATATCGTTTTTTTCGAAAATTATTCGGCCAATCGCCAAATAAACTCGATTTTTGAATTTCTTGGGTCAAAATTACCTTAGAAAACTGAGTTTCATCAAATTCCGAAACAAAAAATTTTTTACGATTTTTTCGAATTTTTCGAGTCATAAGGTCATTTGGGCCTTTGCTGCGTAGGACCTATCTTGTAAGCCGTTAGAGATAGAACAAAAATTTAAATGTAAAAAATGTTCCTTATAAAATATTAAACAACATTTTTTCGTAAACATCTCTGTTTACCCGTGAGAGCACAAAATTGTATAGTATGTATGTTATGGTTATATCAGTTATAGTATCAGACAGAGTAATCAACACTGTCCATACATGGTATTTCGACAATTAACTCAGTCAATTGTTTATTTTCTCTTGTTTATTTTTAATATTATAAAATTATTTACAGGATATTTTATTAATATTGAAAAACATTGTCTTTAAGTTTAATAATTTATTTTTTTGTAATATTTATAATCTTAGATGCTATGATAAAGCGATGCATTTTCCTCCCGGCAATTCAAAATGGTGTAACTATACAGTACAAGATCACACTAAAACACAAATTATTTACCAATGTTGTGGTCTTTATGAATCATGCAATTTGGATCTACAAATTACGCCAGATATGATATTAACCTCAGGTTAGGTGTACAATCAATTATAAAATATGGATCAAAATTTGGGCGGACTGTTATATCATTCGTATGAAATGTCTTTTTTATATATTATTTAATAGTCCATTGTCCACGTCAATCAAAGGGTTTCGAGCTTAATTTTTTTGGATTTATTACATCTGCATGTAATGTTAATTTTTTTTTTAATTTAGGGGAATTTATTTATTTTTATTTTCAGATATTTCAGAAGATAATAAAAGTGTCATTTACTGATTTCCACTGATGAGGCTTGCATAGCATTTGAAATACTTGAGTATTCTTAATTAAAAATCATTCTATTTGGTAGAAAGTATGTTTGTTTAACAGACACGATAGGTCACTTATGGAGCAATAATTTTCAGTTTCGACTTATTTGGTTAACGTTCAGTGGTCTTATATTCTTCTATTTCACTAGAAATATTTCACCCGATCTTTGTTGATACTTCCATCTCTAAGCAGGAGCATAATCGGAGACTGGAGGAGCATTTTAAGAAACCTCACAAAGTAAAAATATTGATGATAATTTCTACTTCTTTAACATTAAACCGTTTAACTCGTATTTCGAGCTTAGCGCCTTATCAAAGTTACTACTGTATTTTCCCACATTTTAGAAATTATAAAGTCAAAACACAAATTCCTCTGAAGATTCCCATCAAATAGGGCATTAAATACAGGTATACTCAGATTTAACCCATATATTTTACAGGATGTAATGAATAAAGCTATGGATTTCCAGATACATCAACTGAGTAGGTATTTCAGCTTAAACTATGTACAGAAATAAGCTACAATTTCATAAACAAGTCTATAAAATTTCTATTAAGGGATTATTTATTTGCTTTTTAATGTATTTTGTCTTTAGGAGCATGTGTACATTTTTCTGATTTTTTTTTATAGCTTTGCTTGAATTTTTATGTAATGCTTTTGCATGCGTATATGTTTGATTACCTTTTACTTTTATGGGATCTCTGCACGTAAATAATACATCTTATTACCAAAAATCAATTTTTATTTTTCTTTATAAATAAAAATATTCACAATGAAATCAATTTTTATGGGATGAATCGAAATTTATACGGTTTTATGATATCCACGTTAAAAGACAAATAAATTATATTTATATTAAATAAAATCTAAAAATAAATATTTAGATCTAAGTTTTTCGAGGATTAAAGTAACCAATTGATAATGTGTTTTAGACCAAAGACTTTTTGAAGAGTTAAAAACTATATATATAGTGTCCTTTTTTAAATTGACATATGCTTGAAACTCGAAAAATAAATTTTATCCATAAAAATGCTTTAAGCGAAAAATTTTGGTGTGTATACATTAAACTTGACGTAGGTTTTTATGCTCAATGAAAAGCCCACTCTACTCCATAACTGGTAATCGATAGATGAATACTTCAAATTAGAAAATTGTTATAAATTAAAAAGTAACATTTTTCCGAAAACCGTACAGTTTAGACAAAAACGGACTGTTTTTTTGTATGATGGTTTCTGCAAAATCTAAGCACTTTTCGAAAAAATTTATTCAACAAATCCAATAAAAGTGGTTTGTTTTTCTATGAAGACCATTTTTTTCAAATTGAATGAACAATCGCACAAAAAGCTAGATTTTTGTTATCAATTACTGTCTAAACTAAGGTTTACAAAAAATGTTTACGTATTTATAAAGATCTTTTAATTCAAAGAGTTCATCTATTGGTCGCATTTATGCATCAGAGTGAAGTTTTAATTGAACTTAAAAGCTTAAATCGAAGTTGATGTCGGTTTTAACATATGCCTTTGATTAAATTTATTTATCGAGTTTCAACCTGTACATAATGCTATTAAAATTTATTGAATTGCATCTCAAAATCGAAATTTTCCTTGCTAATTCTAAGCAGTACAAACTATGGCATTGAAAGTAGAATCTTCCTTAACTTGACCCAAATTAAATCCACTTAAATCTACTGCGGAAAACGAATGACGCACATGTGTGTGTATAAATGAATTGATTATTAATTGTTATCATTTTTTTTAAAATTCCAAAATGTATTTCATTGTGAAGATTTTTAAATAATGTTTTCAAAAAATTTAAATATTTACAAAATAAACTCATGTTTTTTTTGTATCAATTTGTATCAAAAATGATTTAATTTGCGAAAATTGCTGATTTTGATATCAATTGTTCTTGATAAAACAAAATATTCTGGGAATGTGTGTGGGAAATTTCATAATATTATACAAAATTTTTAAATATGGGTGTTGTTTACGTAAGTTTAAAATCACTGAAAAAATGACTTCTTGAAAACAGAATTTAAAAGGAAGAATTGATATTCTTGGAACCAGAACAAATTTACTTGTGACAAGAAAAATTGTTGATGCATGTTGCAAGAAGTTTCAAGTTTCATTTTATTTTTAAAACTTCCCCAAGAAAAACACTTAGACAAAATTTATTTCCTGAGATGTTTATTTCTTAATTCCTACATGTCATAAATGACTGAAAAAGTTTTAGAAATCAAATGAAACGTTGTGTGTTAAATAAAGGATTGAAAATTAAATACTACGTAAGCAACACGCATATTAGTGTCATCATGTATTTTCCAAAATATTTATAAATATTTTCTAACTTCAACAGTTGTAGAAAATGGTCGAGGTAATAATGAAAAACCATTAGAACAATGGCAAACAATATTAGTAATATCATTACCGGTATTTCTAATTTGTCTATTAACAATGGTGGGTGTAAGTTTATGGCAACAACGTCGTGTTACGCATCACCAACTTGGCCATGATGACTCAATTGAAGCACCAGATCATCCAATTCTTGGGGGTGTTTCAATACGTGATATGATTGAAATGACTACCAGTGGCAGTGGTTCAGGTAATTTAACTAACTTTTCCTTGCAACAAAGTAGTCGGGTTATTTTTTTAACTTGTTCTATTTCTCAGGTTTACCATTACTGGTTCAACGGAGTATTGCACGACAAATTCAATTAATTGAAACGATTGGCAAAGGACGTTTCGGTGAAGTATGGCGTGGCCGTTGGCGTGGTGAAAATGTTGCTGTGAAAATATTTAGTAGTCGTGAAGAACGTTCATGGTTTAGAGAGGCTGAAATATACCAAACTGTTATGTTACGACATGAAAATATTTTAGGATTTATTGCAGCAGATAACAAAGGTGATTTATCTAAATAAAATATATTGTGAAAAATGGATAAAATATAAAATATTTTGATTTTGTAATTAATAGATAATGGTACATGGACTCAATTATGGTTAATTACTGACTACCATGAAAATGGTTCATTGTTCGATTATCTTGGACGATGCACATTAGATACAGCTGGTATGATACGTATGGCATTGTCTATTGCTACAGGTCTTGCCCATTTACATATGGATATTGTAGGAACACAAGGTAAATTTCACCTATAATATTTAAGAGGATTTAGAAAAAATAAATCGAAAAAAATTTCTGTAATAGAGTCCCATTTTTGAACGCAAGGGCTAAAAACTTCAGAACACAACCAACTCCTCTTTATTCGACAATCTCAACGTAATCAACTCGTGATTACAACAATACTTCGGTTCTATAAAATTTTCGATCTACTTTTTCCGAGTGTGTTTTTTTCGATTACCAATGCTACCTCTTTAAATAAATATTTTTGGATTTTTGTAAAGACTTAAGGTAAATGTTCCATATTACGGGATGTTTAGGCATAATACGCTTCGAGGCTGATTATTAAAATAAATAAAAATATTTCCACCATGAAAATTGGTTTGTCGTACAAAATGATTATTGGCAATTAGTTTTGAGCGTTTGTAATGACTCCTGATACTACCGAATCTGTTCTCCCGTTTCCCATCACAGCAAAATGACCTGATTCTATTCTGTTAAAAGAATGACTACGAATAGTATTATGATGCCATGACAATAGTTGAAATATATGCCATATATTTAATACTAAGTGTCATATCGTGATGGCATTATGATGTCATTCATAAAAGATCGCAGCCGATGTCTGCTTTTTCATTACCCTCTAAACAGCTCAGAGAGATCATTTTATTCATTAAAGTATCTTTTCTCTAAAACTATTGAAATTTTCTAAAATAATTAATGCGATAAAGTTAAAATTTTTTAATCAATGGCTTTGTATTTTCTTATTTTATAGGAAAACCTGCAATTGCTCACAGAGATTTAAAATCAAAGAATATATTGGTAAAATCCAATGGCACATGCGCTATTGGTGATTTAGGTTTAGCTGTACGTCATGATGTTGCCACCGATACTGTTGATATTCCATTAAATAATCGTGTTGGTACAAAACGATATATGGCTCCAGAAGTAAGTAATTTTTTGCCGAAGTTAATCACTTTGTACAAAATTACCATAATAAATATTTTCTTTTCGTAGGTATTGGATGAAACAATGAATATGTCACATTTTGATTCATTCAAACGTGCTGATGTATATGCATTAGGTTTAGTATTGTGGGAGATAGCGCGTCGATGTAGCGTTGCTGGGATGTACGATGAATATCAGTTACCATTCTATGATGCTGTACCACCAGATCCAAGTATTGAAGAGATGCGAAGAGTTGTATGTTATGATAGGCAAAGGCCATCTATACCAAATAGATGGCAGAGTTGTGAGGTAACTATTGAGTTCTCCATTTTTTAGTAACTTGAAATATTTTCCTATATTTATTTAAATTTTTTAATTTTTGATGTAAAGAAATAATCAAGTTCCTTAAAAAAAGTCGGTTATATTTTTAGTTTATAAATGATTTCTGATAATATCTCATGAACCATTAGTCAAATCGTCAATGTCAATCGTCAGGACTGTCTAGATTGTTAGTAATTCATAGCTATGAACGGCATAACTGACCGTAATCTCAATCTAATTTTAAGGCTTAATTTTTCCCTTATTTATTTATTAAATAAGTTGATTTTTTGAAATTTTAAATCGCAAACTAAGTTTTGTGAATTTGTTTCTCGGTCTTTGAAGATCTTTAGTGATACTTTCGAAAAAGTGGGAAAATTATTTTACCTAGTTGTTTATTGAATTTATATAATTATTTCGTTTCCAACAAAACCCAAAATTTGGGATAACTGGCGACTGAATTTATAGTTTCCCGCCATATCCCTTAAAATCGATTTGACATATCCATCTCGTATAGTATTACAGAATATTACTCGGAAACTGTTTATTTGATTAAAAATAAATTGCATTTTTGAATTTATTGGATCAAAATTGCTGGATTTAGCGGGTTTCTACAAATTTCGAAACAAAAAGTACTCCTTTGAGAAAATTGAAAAAATAAAAATTTCAAAAAAAACAGAGAAATAAAGTTTTGTCACCAATTTCGATAAAACTCAATACATAGGATACCAAAAAATTCAAAAATCGTGTTAATTTAACGATTGCATGCCTGGTTTTTGAGATATCAACGAAAATCCCATATGTTTAGCGATTTTTCGGATCAATTTCAGACAATCTGTTAAAAAAATATAAAATTTAAATAATCATCTTTTACAATTAGATAAAATTAGTATCTATAGCTATTTAAGTCTTGAGGTATATGCGAACTATAGTTTCGCCCTCTGTGAGTGAATTATACGAAGTTGTCAGAAATATTAGTCGGTAATGTAAGGATAAACACACATTTATATGAATGTGCGGGTACAAATAAATGTGTATATGTTTTAAAAGCTTTTAAATTCATTATTTACAAAATTTCTAAAATGTGGTGACAAACCGATGCAAATTATTTCGAATGCAATATATTCTAAATACAAAAGATGTCTTGATTTTTTTTAAGTAGGCGATACATCTTGAAAAGATTTTAAAGTATAATTTTCAAAAAGAACCACTTTAATCTTTGATGTTTATTTGTAACTCGTTTTTTTACATATTTTTATTTTTGCAGGCTTTACATGCTATGTCTAAAGTTATGAAAGAGTGTTGGTATCACAACGCAGCGGCAAGACTGACTGCACTACGGATTAAGAAAACATTAGCGAATCTAGGTGCAGCTGAAGAATTAAAATTGTGAATTTAATATATTATTTGTGTGAATATATACAGAAAATATGTTGTGTGCGTATTTTATTTTAAAAGAAAAAGTACTGTTTGTATAAAATTAAGTATGTAGTTTTCAAATAATTCAATCAACAAACAACAAAATAGACTTTAAGACAACAAACAACATAAAACAATAGTCAGACGTAGTAATTGACAGTCATTTCAGAACAGCTGGAAAGTTAAGTGACTGTTACCAAATTTCAATACATTTTCGTTCTTGGTGATTTTTCTTCCAGGGTGCCTTTTGGTGTCCGATATGGTTAAGAAGGCCCTACACTCGATGCGCGCCAGTTCGTGTGCGATGGACACCATTTATATAGCATCGATACAAATGATGGACCATTTTATGTACAATCATATGGTCTAAGCGGATATCTCGAACTTTTGCTTTTGTAGTTAAATAATTTTGAGCCTCCTGCAAGTGAAATCTTCGTCTATGGAAATGTTGCAGGAAGAATGTATGTCAAATACTACGCCTGACTATAAACCTGTAAATTATATACTCAAATTATGAAATGATTAATTAACCAGTGGTTCCCAAACTACTAATTAAATAACATAACTGTTTAAACACATTTTTATTTTATATCAAATTTATAGATCTGAACTTTTTGTATAAATAAATATGTACAAAGCAAGTACTTCCAATATAATTTAATTTAATAAAAACTCATATCACTGTTATGTTATTAAATTAGTAAATTTTTTTATTATTTTTAATTTTTAATTTGTAAAATAAATAAACGATATGCCAATATTTTAATTAAAAAAAAAACAACAACTAAAAACTAATTCAAATATAGACTGAAAAAAAGGATTCCTATTCCAATAATTAATTATGATGTAACATATTATGTTTTTGTTTTAATTCAAACAATATCAAAGTATTTATTTTATAACTACACTTATAAAATGTCTTTGAAATCACATTTAAAAATGGTGTTCGTATTCGATTTAGACACTTATAACGGGTGCGCCTCTTTTATATCGATATGTAAAATTGAACTGTTTTGTTGATTTACGCATCTGGGGCTTAAAATTTAACCATAATAGAATTGTATTACATAATTTTTAAGCCAATCGGTGGAGACATAGGTATACTGTAATAAGGGTTGACATATAAAGGATAGAGTTGTCTGAAAGAAAATAGCGAGAAAGACAGCAATTTCTGACACTTCAAGCCTGATTTATGAACTAAATTTTTGTGCTGCTTCCATATATACGGAAATAAAATGTATTCAAATATTTATTAAAAATATATCATTTTTTATCTTAATAAATGATATGAAAGATAATTTGACGCTTAAAACACGTTTCAGTAACATACTTCTAAAAGAATTTTTATCATGTTGAATTTATTAGTTCGGCGTCTCTGACAGAAATTTGCGTCTTTGGATTGTGAGATTTTGCTCAAGCTTTTATTAAATTAAATTTTGCATGTATAAGTGTCTGAAACGACTACAAAATCCAAAAATTCAATCACAATTTTATTATAAATAAAATATAGACTACGATAAATACATTCCAATTTTCATTTAACATTTTAAGTTTTACTGGGAAAGTTAATCCGGTTTTTGCTTTTCGATTATAATCAATATAAAGACAATTTATAAGTAAAAATAACAGTAAAACCGTTCGTACTAATTTACAAAACAAACAAATTTTGAGATTTACGTACTTTATTTAATAATTCTACCAAAAATTCTTATAATCGTAAAATAAATTTTAAACATATTTTTTTTCAAAAATAGATTAGAAACTCAATACCTGTAGAATAGTTTCCATTTTAGATTTAAACAATACATGCAGTTTGAACGAAAGACGGCGTTCAAGTTAATTTTAATCTGAAAATTTGCACAACAAATCATTTTACGAAACTCCACACACAAAAATTAATTGAAATGAAATGATTTTTTATTGTACAATTTCCTTCGTCATCCGTACACATTAGAATAATTAATTACATTTTAAATAATGGGGGTGTTCAAGTACGCAAACATCATTTCATTAACTATAGATTTTAACTCCGACTTGTCATTGAAACTGTTAAATTTTCTATTCTAACGGTAAAATTTTTATATTTAAATTTTAAGGTATTTCTACCGATATGAGACTAAAAGTAGTTTTGCACGAAATTGTGCAAAGAGTTAGTTTTCAACGACATAAAGTTGTAAAAAAAATTGTAGAAGCATTAATCCGTTCTCTGTTAGCTAATATAAAATTTCAAAGTTATCGTTATTTAAAACGCTAAGGATAGGAATCCCTAATATAATATATAATTAAAAGATATTTTTGAACATTTCGTACGTGTTTTTGCTACAGAAAGTAACTTTGTAAACAAAACTAGATATATATAGTAAATAAATAAATTAGGGGTGCTTTGAGCCTAAATAGGATATTAATTACCCTTTATTCACGAAAAAAAAACAATAAACAAAGTTAGTTTTTGACGAATATTTAGTCTAGTCTAGAAATGAATTGTACCAGCGGCCAAGTCGTTCAATTTAAATGTGCTGCTTGCTAGGCTGTTGTAGCGTTGACAGATTTACTGCACTACTATTTAGAGAATTATATTTTTCCTTTTCTAAGATATTGCTTTCTCTCTCATTCCGATAGAAGTACCTTAAATTCCAAAGCAAGGTTCTCGTAAATCGGCTTTCTTTTCTTGGAATGCGATACTTATTGATTTGCTTACATTATGGTCATTTGCGTATCTGAAAGATGAATTTGTTTCTTAAAATTTGTTATATCAACTAATAAATTTAAAGTAAATTACTTTTATGAAATAGAAATTACATTTCGGTTTGAAACCTTAAACTCGCCATATGTTATATATATTAAGCCCTTACCTCCTAAGCCGCTGGTTTTCGTAATACTTGAACGCCTTCAAAGTTAAAACAAATTTTAACCTTTTAAAAATAACAATCTCAAAATATGTATCTATTTTTTTCTAACCAAACGACTGTTAAAGTATCCGCTTTTTAACAAAACAATATTTATTCTCAACAAATACGTCTTCATAATATTAATTTTAAATCAGTAGTTTTTCTTTCGTCCAAAAATGTTTGGGTGTCACTGTAAATGTTTTTGTAACGACAAACTCCTATTTTGTATAAAAACACAATCCGTTTATTTTAAAGTGGTATCCTCTCTCAATTTGATCTCCATACCATGTATAATAGGACACTATGTGCTCCACAACAATGCTCCATATCTTTTTTACGAATATATTATTTGCACGAAGTATAAAATTTATTTGTAGGGATTTATAGGGATAAGAATTTCGCGAAAAACCATAGAAAATACTCATCCAATTAACAAATGAACACAATTATTTGTATCATATTTACATTATATATCGAGTTTCATCATAATGATTTCTTCGATTTTTCCCAAGGGTAAGCCTTACGAAAATTGAAATAAATCGAGAAAAATTTGTTGCTTTTAAAATGGATAAAACTAAAAATATAAGGTAATTTTAACCCAAAAAATACATAATGGGATTCATTTGACGATTGAATGCATAATTTCTGACATATCAGCCGAAATTACATATAAAGAGAGTCTTTTCATTCGATTTTATGCAATTTCGTATAAAATATTTGTCTAATAGTCAAATGAATCGAATTTTCGAGGCTTTTGGGTCCTAATTTCTATGGAAAATTCAATTTTTTAATTTTTCCTACTAAACTGCAAAAAAACAACTTAATGAAGTTATAGTTCTTTAGACGTGTTAAGAAAAAAATGATGAGAGTGAAGTTTTATGTCTCGTGTGCACATTGTGACGCGAAAACTACATGTTGAAGATAGTTACAATTTTTAACACCATGAAGTTAGTCGATAAACTAATGTCACTTAAAATAGACAAGGATAGATGGATGACAAATTAAATTTCATTTATGAACACAATTGTTAATTGGAGTATGTTATATTTGTTTACATTATTTATAAATTATTATATTTGTTATTACCAAAATGTATAACTTCTTACGTGCGTCCATTTTTAACTTCTTAAAATTAATTTTAAACTTTGTGCAAATAACAAACTGTAATAAACAATCAGACAATAGTTAATAAAACACACAATGAAAATCAATTAATTGTTTTTTATTATTAATTACTGCCAAAAGTTCAAATAAAACTGTTATTATTACAATTTTTGTACCCGATTATAATAATTATTTATAATAAAAACAAGCAAAAAAAACAGAAAAAATCATTAATATAATTATTTACGTACTATATGTTATTTAAAAAAAATTGGAATAGAGCCAGGCGCAATATTTTAGACAGTCATTTTAGAGCAGCTGGAAATTTGATAAGTTGTTGACTCATATCTTTTTCCTTTTTGAAAATATTCTCAGGGGGGTTCTTTTTCAAGGGGGAAGAAAAATTATTTATTTTCACAGTGAGCTTAAAATTTATGAATATTCTTTGAGGGCGATATTCAAATAAGATGATTGGATAAAAAATACAAAAATAATTTTCTCTGACACTCGAAAGAACGAGATATTTGTTTTCGGGATATCTTAGAAATTAAAATTTTCAATGTTTCGGACAAAGGACACTTTGAGCCTCGAACAAAATTCGTTCTTCTCATTTGAATTTCATACTCTATGAATAAATAGTGAGTTCCCGTCTTCAATGAATAACCTCCATGAGAGAAAAGTCTCCAGATATGAAAGTTTTTATATAAGAAACAGTTGTTAGGCATGACCTTGACAACAGCTTCTCAAATTTACCGTTATTTTAAAATGACTTATCAAAGCGTTAAATATTACGATTGGCTCTAGTCCTAAAATATGTTATTGCTTTTCAAGAAATGGTTTGCTAATATATTATATGAATTTAAAACAAAAAAAATTACAAAAAATAATCACACTTTTCTACCAGTTTTTGGATAATGTTTGATAAGAAAAAAAAAACTAATAATGATGATACAAGAGATTTATAAAAAAATTTAATTGAATTGGAATTTAATAAATTTTATGCTAGAATTTTTGAGTAAAAAATTGTGAATTATTTACATAAAAACAAAATTAAAGATATTTGAAGTAATTTGTGTGTTTTTTTTCTTTATTGAATATTTTTAGAATAGTTATTTTTTTCAAGATTTTAGGATCACTTATGTGCCTTTCTTCCGCAACGCGCAACGAGACTGATATTCCTCTAAAAAAATGTTTACTAATGACTGTAATATAAATCATAAGTTTTTTTTCAGCAATTTTTTCCTTCACGGCTCGACATATCAATTCTCTATTTCTAATCAAGAAATTGTCTGCTGCATAATGATTTCAAGTAGTTCGAAACGGTAAAAAAAGTAATATTTGAATTATTTTCCCACGAAGTAGACGAAGTGTGTATATAGCACAAAAATCGGAATAATTAAATAATAAATGAATGAAAAATATTGTCAATTCAGACCATGTCATAATTTTGAATTCTGATGACGTCATAAAGTTAAAAAATTCAATTTAACATGGGCAAATTGGAGCAGATCTTATTGGAATTTTTTTTTGAAACCCACTAATTTTGTGTCATTGTTTTCAGCTTCGATGTCAGTTTTTTGATAGCCAGCGCTTATGTGCTTAATTCTGGGGCCAGGACTCCACATTCTTGAAACCTATTAGATCTAGGTTAATTTTGATCACATTTTTGAAAAGCATAACCCAAATTTAGTATGAATACATACTTGGTTGATCAAAATTGTATAAAATTTGGATGTGATTTCACCAACTTTGGACTTGGTAACGAATTGACAAACATATTTGTATGCCAATAATCAGAATCGTAAGAAATTTAACGTTCTAAAAATATTGGAATGATTTAGGAAGTAAGGAAAACGTTATTGAATAAAAACCGAAGGAAGGACGAAAATTTTGCAGTTCCAATTTGGAAAAATGTTAATTAACCATCTCTGAACAACATCCCAAAGTTTTATCAACTTCCGAATTTTTTTTTGTCTGAAACTATTTGTCGACTCTACTAATAAAAGAAATTTGAAAAAATAAGAGAATCTAATATTGAGGAGGCAAAGAATAAGAAGGAGGTAACAATGAAGCTGTGCAATAAATTTAATTAAGGATAATTTTTAATTATGGCTTTGTTTTTTTTTTTTAATTGATTGAATTTAAAATCTAATATTCATCTTTCCAAAAGAGTTTTCTTTATTTATTACGAAAGGAATATAGAAAAAAATCGACAGGTGAAATCAGAGTTTATTTATGACAAAGGTTTGACGCCCTTGCAAAATTTAATTTCCGGAAAGCTTAATTTCTAATACTATTTGATTTAGTAATAAATTTTCATTTTCCTATACAATTTTTTATTTCAGTTTAATATTTTTATTAAATAAAAAATAAAAATTTAATATGAAAAAAATTACTTTAGAATATTTGATTTTTAATAAAATAAAATAATTATTATCCCATGACTAAATATATAAATTACACACATATGTTAAAAATATGAAATGCACAGGAAATTATCTAATAGCTTGGATGTCGACGTCGTTCATACAAGAAGTTATTTTTGACATGAATAGAACCACTCCTATTTTGATATTTGATGTATTATATTGAAATTATTTATTGACTGTTAATTATCGATAACCAAATAAAAATTGAATACATTATGATATCCGTTTAATATAGCATGCACATGTACATGGAAAATTATTACAGTTTTCCTGAGAAAATGTTGTCATGATTTTTTAATATTTATCTTTATTTACTCAATTAACTTATCGTCCAATATGTTATAAATTGTAGGTTGATAATTTTAATGTAGATTTTAGAAAATAATGAAATCCTATCCAATAAAAATTTCAGAAAATTTTTTTAGTAATGATTTTATCCATGTTGTTATTTTTGGTTTGTTTATTGCCTACTGATCTTGGACTTAATGCTAAACTAAAAATAATGCAAATTTGGTTTAACTTCTGAGATGGAAATTTCTCCGAAATATCTGAAATTGCTCTGGAAAATCGTTTTTAATATATGATTTTGGAAGAAACCTCAAAAACCATACATCCAATCGCAAATGGATCGGATTTTTTTATTTTTTATGTTCAAATACTCTAGAAAATGAGTTTATCCAAATCAGAGACGAAATATTTCCCGATATTTTGTAATTTTCTTAAGGGTAAGTAAGGTTTTTTTTGTTAGGATATTAATGGAACGTTGTAATTATACTAGTTTTGACCCAAAAAGTGCAAAAATCTAACGATTAGGTAAACAGTTTTTAAGGTATCGCCTAAAAACCTCTAATTCAGTAGAATAACATGTAAAAAACGCCACAAGCCTTCATTTCAGTAAAGTTTTATAATTTGGACCCTTATTACCTTAAATAAACATCAAAATTGGATTGATTTGATGATTGTAGTATTGAAGAACAAGTTTTAGAAGTCTTGATTGTAATCTAATTCTAATTTTTGTATTGTTTGGGTTGAAATCTCTATAGAAAAGAATTTTTATCCAAATTTTAGACAATTTTTTGAAGTTATTCCATTCTTGTTATGAAGAATCCGACATTTTCCTAGGGTAGTTGTATAGTCTAGAACCTGTAAGTTCTTGGCTGGTTGCTCAAAATAGACGACTACTTTTTGGATGAGATAATTGAACCGAATGTCCATCCTTGAATACACCCTGGTATTGTGCTAGGGTTCAAAACTTGTCTTCTCGAAACTGACAGGGCTCGAATTTCGGGCACCGAAAGCTTGCCAACTTAATTTTTCAGTTTCTCTTCACAAACTCCAATCTAGCCTCAATATATCTACTTACTATGAGAAAAGCGATTATTGACGCACAGGTGTCTAATTCTAAGTATTAATCCTTGCCTACACTATAAACAGAATTGTTGGAAAAAATTAAAAAAAGAAAGGGAAAATTATGTATCTTCTCAAAATTGTTTTTCAAATTAATTTCTCCTCAAACTTGTCGCATCAAGTAGGTAACTATTTATCGTGAATGTTAAAAAAGTACATTCAATATTCGTTAATTAGAGTCAAATCAACCTAATTTTGACGAATAATTTATTTCATAAATAATAATTATGCTATAAATTAAGTTTTTTGTTGTTGCTGATATAACCGTAATTAACCCAATATGACAATATTATAACTGTATTATTAGGTACTATTCTAAGAACTGTGAGTAACGCATTTCCATTCAATTATTTCTTTCGTAAGCTCTATTTTAATATAATCAGTATGACGAATAAATAATTTTTCTCAGATTTTTACAATAGGTCTATGTAGAGCTGGGCAAATTCAAAAAAAGGGTTGCAAAGAAAATCACTTTGAAAAAATTCTCACATTCATGGATTCACATACATTTTTCCAAAAATTTTTAAAAAAGAAGTTTGTGAAATTTGGTAATCAATTTTCGAAATCAAAGAAATAAATAAAAATTTAGAAGATTTATAATTAGTTCTAAATCTTTTCTAGCAAACAATGAAATTAAGTCTGGCGTCTAATATGGTATCCATGGTAATCTTATGTATTTAAAGGAGCAATTCTTGTATATATATATTAGGAATTTCTGAAGCGGCTCCAACGATTTTCATGAAATTTAGAATACAGGGGTTTTTGGGGCAAAAATCGATTTAGCTAGGTTCCATTAAAACAAAAACGGCTTCAACGATATTAATGAAATTTAGTATGTCAGGGGTTTTGGGGGCGAAGAATCGATCTAGCTAGGTTTCATTTCATTTTTTTTTCTCGGAAACGACTGAAGAGATTTTCATGAAATTTAGTATGTAGGAGGTTTCGGAGACGAAAAATCTATAATCTAGCTAGGTTTCATTTTTAGAAAACATCGTCTTATGAAGGAAACTTTAATCTCGGATTTACCAAATATAAGTAGAATAACAAAATATATAAGTAGAATTAGTAAAATATATCAACGTTTCAAAGAATTCACCTGTGGGTTTTTTTAATTGTATCGAACCTACGGAAAGTCGTTCCACTTTAGTCTTTGATAAATTTTAAAATAAATTATCTCACGAAAATTATAGAACGTTATTCATAAAGATTTTAATCGAAGATTTATAGTCGCGAGACTTTTTCGTTTAAAAAATTTAATTGACCGTCTATGATCCTTTAAGTCTGGATACTGTATCTCCAGGTGAAGAAACTACAGTTAAGGTTTAATAAGTACTACCTAGCTTTGATATTACATAAAAGTAGGCCTATAATACAATTGATAAATGCTGTATATTTGTAAATCAGTGTATGTACACTCGAGTTCAAGTTTTTGGTTAGATATTATATAACGAATTAAATTTGGCTTTTTGAAACTTTTTTGAATTTATAATGTTATTAAAGTCCTACATACTTGTAGTTCGTATTGTATTAAGAGCCAGGCCATAGAAATTCTTTGAATTTACTAAAGTTGATCATTTGAGGAGTGGTTATAGTAGTTGTGTACACACACATACTGCAGTCAGTCAAGCGAACGGTAGAACATAGGTCAGATATATGCTATCAAAATAGTTATGATTGCCGTGGTATTTAAATGAATTTACTAAAACTGAAAATTGTTATATAGATTGTATATTGCATACAAATAACAGTTATATGTCAGTCAGTTAGTTAAATGTGACAACAGAGCTGGTCAGTCGACCCCATAGATATAAAACCTACTATATATGTCTATGGTCAGCCCTAATGTATAATAAACAAATAAGATCCAGTTATGATTGCTTTGGTTTTTAAATGAATTTGCTAAAATTGAAAATTGTATTAGCTGCAATATGATTCGAAAATTAATTTGCGCCCCCATCGGTTAACGGTGATGTTTACGAAAAAATGTTCCAAACAAAAGTTGTTAATTTTAACATTTTAAGGAAACATTTTTCTACCTTTAGTTTTCTACATATAAATGTTTAATTTTTTCTTATAACTTTTTATTATACCGGAAAGTTATTCGTGTGGACCTCAAAGTTTGGACCAGACTCATCCCACGGCTAGTTTTGTATTTGCTTACGTTATCAAAATTCTAAAAAGTGTTTTTATGTATTTGAGAACACGGATTTAAGAAAACAAATAAAACATTCTTGCCTTTTGACTCTAATATATTGAACAAATTTGTGCCGTATATGTTATAGGCCACATAGAATATGAATTCTAAACACAATATATACATACACTGTAAAAAAAAGTATTATTTGCAAGAAAATATGTTAGCAAGTAAATATTTTAAATAATATTTTTGAATTAAATATTGAAATCGCTAACTCATGAGATATTTACTTGTTATGAGAATATTAACAATCATGTAAACGCGTTTACCTTAATCCAATAATTTTTTTTTTACAGTGTAGGCTTATAATAAAATAGAAAATTTTTGTATGTATACCCCTTCAACGTTCATATAAAAACGGAAATGGCGTGCGAGTTGATATCACGCTATACTCTAAATAACGATTCTGATTGGTGATCGTATATACATTGTGACGAAACATGCAAATTTTCTACCTTATATTGTTGTAGGTATAACCGCGATGTATAAGGTATATAAAAATTATTTTACTTTATGATATCAATCAAAGTACTGTTCAAATCAAACGAACAACCAGATTCAAATGTACAACGTTCTTCATCGTAATAAAATGTTTAAGTATATATTTGTCGCTGTCTAGATTATTAAGTATATACACAATTGAATCTGGCAGCTTGGTGGATCCAAAACTATACACATAAAATTTTACTTCTTTTAAATAATACAATATAAATTTTTATTGATTTGTAATTAATAAAGATCGATTTTTGTTTAAAAAAAATATTCATTACGCGAAAGAAGAGATTGTAATTTGTTTTAAGAAGTTTTCTAAGCACTAATTAGTGTTTAATTAAGTTTTAATTAATAGGTAATATAAGAAACGTTAGTGGTAACGAGGGAAATTGAAAATCTTTGTTAAGAAACTAGAACGGATTTCCTTTTTTATTCAATTAAGGTCTGAAATTCGTTATACGATATTAGGGTAGTATAAGTTAGGAAAAGTGAAAACATTCGTTCTTATTACACTGGTCGACAAAATTTGATATTTACTTATACCATTGATGCGATCGATTATTTTCGATAGTTTTTGGGGTGCTGAATTCGAATTCAGAAGACATAAGGTTTTCGAAATATTTTCACCTAAAAAAGGTAAAAGTCCTTTTTTGGTTAGATTCAAAATTCCGCAACACTACCATGTAATTTTTTTCTCATAAGGAAATTGGAAGCCATTCTTTTTCTTTACCCTTCCTTTAAAATACTTTTGGAATCTTTTCGTTATCCCTCTGGCTCTTCGACAAATCATATGATATTTATTATAGATAAAATACTTACTGTATTAGGTACTACTAATATAAATATTTAGGTATAATTAATTAATTCCACATAGTAGATATTACCTATTTATTCTATTTCCGTCCTTTCTATATTAAGGGGCGAATTTCTCGAAAACGAAACGTGCTGAAAACCATTCAAAAAGTATACTCTTGTTTCGGGTATAAAATATGTGTCGATGAGTGTTATTTTCTAAATGGAAAAATTAGTTTTTTACCTTTCATCCTACATCTCAATGTACAAAAATTGGAGATAGCAAATTTATACGCGCGTTTTTACCATAAAACAAAGAAGTTACTCAAGTATATCTAACGATTAATCGAACCCAGGAGGCTCGGGCTCATTTCCCGGCATCGGAACCAAAAATGTAAGAGGTTTCTTTTACATTTGAAAGTTGCCATATGGAGAGAAAAGAAAACAACTTGATTGAAGTCTTGAAGCTCACTTTTTGAGGGTAATTGGTTGTTAGCCTAACCAAAGTAATATATGCGAGATGGCAACCATTAATCCAATTGATCTTCCATAAGATAAAAAAGAAATAAGAATTACCAATCATTATATATAACTTGGATAACCTCCCACCCCCCGTTGTTGTTATTTGGGAGTCGTTTTCAACATGTAACCTTTCTTATGGAAATTCTCTTCCCTGAGCGCACATAAACAGCTTTACAAATAGATAATGTTTGTGATTGTCCTTTTATTTTCAAGTAAAACAAAATAAATTTATTATACCCCACTGTAGCTTTAAGCATAGCATTAAATGTTGAGGAGGTAAAGTTTGAAAATATGCACCTTCGTGTACCTTAGGTCAGACGATATTATTGATCAATAAAAAAACAATTCCATTGATTCAGATCACGTCATGCTGATCTATAACATGAACAAAATAATTGTCACACGGACTAGACAATTATTTTATCCATTGTTATAGGTCAGCGTGACGTACTTTGAATCAATGAATTAGGCAGTTGAAGCTGTTATTGCTTTTTACCATTATCATTGATCAATTATATCGGTCTTTGTTTTGACCTTAGGTACACAAAGGTGCATATTTTCAAGCTTTACCTCCTCAACGTTTTACGCTATGGTTATAGGTAAAGTATGGCAAAACCATTTTCTATTTGTAGCAATTCTTTTCAAGAAACTGAAGAGTGGTCCAAGACACAACTGTCTTCCATTGATTCTCATAAATTAATGTAAGGGGACTAATTCCTTGAGATTTTTTTAAAATTGATTTGACCCAATAAGTTGATACCTTAAGACACCAGAGCCTCTTCAATTTGTACGCTTTTGCATGTTTATCTATTTAACAGACACTATACATTTAAGGATTGAATAAGAATTTAACACTATGGATATAGAGAATCGATCTTATACAAGAAAGAAAGCGTTCGATATAACGATTTACTTCGTTCTTCGAAACATTATTTTTCTCTTTTACTATTTTTTATTTATTAGTTTTGAAAAAAGAAGCCGTCGTCGTATTTCTTTCAATTTTCGAAGGTTAAACCAATATATTGAGTACAATATTCTATAATATTATACCTAATTTATTTCGTGGTTAAGGTCATTCTTATATACAAAAAAAAAAAAGAAATAAAAACACACATTAATGTGTCTTTTATTTGCCACATAATCTGTATATTTCGTGACATAAAAATTTACGTCACCACAAAAATATACCTATAATACCTAATAATAAGTAATTAAATTACCTAAAGCCATTGAAAAAGAATTGACTGGTGGTTTGGATTTTAGGAAATGGCATCAATAAAAAATAATAAAACAAGTATTTCAAGGTTAGAGATATTTCGATATTTTCTTTTCAAATGCAAAAACCAAAAAAAAAAAAAAAATTGTGAGCAACAGCTCAGTCATTAAAATCATATTTCTCCCTCATTAGATTTCTATTGAAAGTGGATTTGTATCTTTTCTTGCTTTGAAGGTACATAAAGCCTGATTTTTCGAAATACAAGTAGGAAAAGGATATAGGAAGTTGACATCCCAGCTGGGAAGGAACTTTCATGACACTTACGTAAATTAAGTCTACGTATCGATTTTCGATTCTTTAGCTTAATTTGGAGAGGCTGTAGAGATTGGCAAAATTTAAAAATTTCAATTTGGGCGAGATTTAAAGATGCACAAAGCCTTAAAAATCACGTAAAACCATGATTTTTCGACACAAAATAGAAAGAAAGGCTGGGTAGTTGATATCCCAACTGAAAAGAAACTTCCTTGACATTAACTTAATCTACGTACCGGTTTTTAATCTTTCAGCTTTATTTGGAGTGACTACAGAGATTAGCAAAATTAAGTCGAAAAATGGGGTATTTCTCTTGGAAACCCTTTCAAACTAGATGAAATCAACCGATATTTTTGTCGTTCACATCGTTCTACTTGTAAAATGAAATTAAATACCGAATTTCAGCGATTTTGTAGGGAAAACTGAAGGGGTTGCTGCTAGAGGTGCTTAAAAGCAGTGAGAAAAAAAATTAATAGATTTCAGATATTTCCAAAACCCCTCAAATAGTGTCCCGGAACATCCAAACAACCAAACAACCAAAAATAGTATTCTATGGACTACAAAACGGACTTATAATCTCCTCCATCCCTCCCCGTTTACCTTCGATACAGTACACTAGTTTATATTTTCGTTGAAATTATGACTATAAATATCTTAAACTTAATGTAAGTACAAATGATATAAAAAGCCCAATTGTCTGCAATTTATTTCTAATAATAATTAAATAAAAAGTTTATAAAATTAATCAGAGTACGGTATTTGTATTATGTATTAACACACTAACTTACGTAACTGATTTAATGGTGTAGGCGCAGGGAACTGTTATTTTATTTATTCATTTGTTACCCTCAAGACATTTTCTACTTTTTCAATGTCAGTTTTTTTAAAACTAATATTCTTATGACAAGAACTAATGTAGATATTATGACAAAAAAAAATTTAATTACTTTATGATTAGAATAAATTAATTTTCTTTTATTAAAATATAAAATTTATTAACTTGATTCGTAGAACTGATTGATGATAATAAGTTGAATAATTGTATTTTAAATTATTTTATATTTATTTCAATATACAAAAAATCTGGAGTGGGGCTACACTGAACTGTACCATCCAAACCTACCGATTGAAAAATTAAAAATCAAAAACTATTATAATAAAATTGAAAAACTAAATTAGTTTAAAAAAAATTTCAAACAAGTTATTTATTAATTAATATTATTTCCACTTTTTCTACATCTCTCACCTTTTAAAAGTCTTCCATTTGGAGTATCTTGGAGCTCATGTAAAGTACCCCTGTAAACTGCCGAAAGCGTTTAAAAAACAATGGTACTTTTCGCTTTGTTCTTCAAACTACATATATTAAATTATTACGGTTAGTCAAACGGTGTGGCCTGTAGAGTGCTTAAAATGTGCAAAAAATGTATCCAAAAAATCTAAACAAGTGAAAAAATCCCCGTCTCTCTCCATTAAATTACCTTTTTCCTTAAAGCCTTTAAATTGTCGAACTGAGCCGATTTTGAAAATGATTGCCAAGTTTTTAGTTTTTTCGGCTACGAAAACCTAAATTCGCACTTGAAACATAGCTTAGAACGTTCTACATTAAATTACTTTTCAAACGAAGACAGACAGACACACACATAGCGGTCAGACATATATCCCCCTTTTTTTAGTCGGGGGTTAAATATGAAGCATTTCAGGACGATCTTATACTTAAAAATATATACTTTACCTTTATACTATGTACTTTTATAAGTTAAAATAATAAAGAGATTGTGGTGGATTTGATTCTAAGAAGCAAATTGCGAAGAACTTACGAAGAATTGTGATTAATTAAGTGGCTATTGTACAATCACAATTTTTTTAAATTTTTTTCAATGTTTTGGTTTTCGTGATAAACAAAGTTATTTACGATAAACCGATTAATATACGTAATACATGTATATGACATTCAAAAAATAAAAAGGTCATAGGATTTTGAGCCGTAAAGATTTCCCCATATCGTACTTAATTTATCGAATTAAGTATCATTAATTACACAAAAATAAACCTTTCATAAATGAAACACAGTGTATTACCTATATTTTACCACAAAATTTCACAATATTATGAATTTTTCAAAAAATTTTCCAAAAGAGAAAATGTTCCATTAAAAAATTTCTTTTACCGAAACAGATTTGTATTATTTTATTTTTTTTAACCCGTTAGCCTTATTTACTTTGACATACTATTTTGATAAATATTTAAAAAAATTATTAAAAAACTTTGGTAAATAATAAATTGTAAATAAGTAAAAGAAGATATTTTTTAGAAAGATTCATTTATTGATATTGTTTGAAAATTAGGAAAGTATTCATGCAATTCTAATAAATTTATATGATAATATTTAATAGGTTTATGACTATGAGTACTTACAAGAGAATATTTGTAAATATGTCGAGTATTAGCTATTAGAATATCCATGAATTTAGTTCACCATTAACTTATTTATGAATGCAGTAATGGGTTTGAGATTAAACCTCTATAAAAGTCCCAGTAAGTACATTACAAATAACGTGCAGAAAGTCTGAAAACACACGTTTTGTATAAAGACGTTTTGTTTCTATAATTGGTTTTCAGTATCAGTAATGGTTTCTGTTATCTCAATTGATTTTTCAGTTCGATTTTCATTTTATCGAACAACGTTTGAACTTGTTGTTGTTATCAAACAACTGAAAATTGAACTGCTAGTAAATAAAGCACAAACTTTCGTCTTCAATAACCAATATAAATATTTACTTAATTGCAAACACATGTAAACTTAAATTGAATGACTCGGTGAAACGAGATCGGCAACAAGAATAAAATGCATCCGTAAGAGCAGGTAGATTACGGCTTATACAGTCGGGGTGTGAAGTTGAGGTAACTTAAGTGGCGTGTTTTTGATGGAGTGGTTATCTAACTTCACCAAAAAACATTTTTTAATGCAATGTTTTCTGACTTTTGACTGGAAATTTGATATAAATATTCCACTGTGCGATGTCTTAACTTATTACTTCGCTGCCTCAAGATTTGACTCAAAGAGGTATTTATTCAGTATATAAATAAAATAATATTGGGGCTAGCTATTTGGTTGTTTCCGTAAATTTATAAATGGTATGTATCTATTTCAGAATTAAATATAGAATATTCTGTGTTATACCTATATTTACAAATACCAATTTTCAGCAAGTCTGAGAATTTATGTAAATTATATACATATAATGTAATCAATTGAATAAAACATAATGGCGTAACTGAATAATAGTATCTAATTTTTTATTTTTTAAAAAGTTCAAAAAACTTTAAGTGTGTAAATAGGATACTTGAATGTGGAAGAAAATTGGATAAAAAATTGACAGCACTTCCCTGTTCAGTTCTAATTTAATGGGTTTTACTCACAATATTTCGCAATATATCCCAGTCCAAAATCATAATTTTACTATAACCATTTTTAAAAAATTAGAAAGCTCTCCTCACCAGGCTCTATATTCTACGAGGTTCTATATTTACCGATCGTTTCAATTTAAAAATTAATTACAACATATTGAAAAAGGAGGAAAATTTTCGCGAAAAAATGGAGGTCATGAGCTGGATAAGCAAAAACAAACAAAAATTTTGCTTATAGGGGCTCTTTGAAGCGATATAAGATCTTCGGAACAACTACGATTATACTCAACCCATGTCCTAACATCTATGATGAACCTTTTTCAGATATCCTCATTCAGGAGCAACTAATGGTTCGCAAACGGAACTCCTGAATTGATGCTTCGCCCGACAGCTTTGTACCATTTTCAGCAAGTTCATTGACTTTAAAATTTCCTGGAATGACTCTGTGTCTAGATATTCATACCAGGTTTACATTCATTTGTTCCACTACCTCATTCGGCATTCGGTATAGTAGAACTAGCTGAAGGATTTTAGCGCTGTTTGGCTGTCGGTGAGGATGGTAATGTTGCTGCACATGAGAGCGTTAGTCTTATCCATTCAGATGTCTCGTAAATAGCCCTCAATACCGCTTGATACACGCTACAGTGATTAAAATGATCCGACAGCTGGAATGAAAGCCTTAAATCTAGATTTTCAGAGAAAATCCCACATCTTTTGAATTACTAAGTTCTCATCCTTGCTCATGGTTATCTTTACTGACAACTTGTTCCCGAAGTTTGGAGAGGGTAGAACGTAGTCAACGATCTTGGAAGTAAATACCTTTGTAAAATTCGTCCATGGCCGTAATGTGTCTCAGTTCAGGGTGAGACCAGATTTAGCTTGAGAGTAGCATGTGCTGCACATTTCCCTTCAAGTAAGTCAGTTAACAGGAGATGCAGAACTACATCGTTGTACTTTGCCCGATCTTTTTGGAGGATTCCTTTTTTCATGTGCTGTACCAAACTAATGACCCAAAGAATAGTGTGGGCCTTATGACAGCAATGTATTGGCAGTGAACCATTTTGGGATATAAGCTTCTCTGTTTCACTTTGGGCCTTTTGCATGTGTACAGCGCCACAATTGCTTTTCGAATAAGAACTACTTTTTCCAATAACAGGTAGCCACAACTAAACATTTACTAAATTCATAAATAAAAAAAAAAAAAACATCCTCATTATTGAAGTCGGTTAAAAAAATTAAAAAAAAGGATTTCTTAAAAATTATTAGTTACTAATTATTAAAAAATTATTTTGGAATAAAAAAATGAAACTGTACATGTAATTTATCACATATGTAAATTTTTTACATATAAAACTACTTATTACAAAAAAAATTAATATTAAGCAAATTTTCTTCAAATTTTTCTATCCCTACTCCAAAAAAAAAAAACAACAAAAATAATATAAACTATATATAATATTAATATATACATATAAAACTCTATAAGTAAAAACGACTGCCTATATTATAGGGGGTAAAAAACTATATAATAAAATATACTTATACTAACGTTTGTGATACTGCAAATCACGGCATCTAGAAACTCCTCACCCTTTGTGATATGCAAAATAGGCACAGTTTACTTTAAGACATTGCAACGTGTAGAAGAATTCCTATTTATTATTATTATTATTATTATTATAGTTTTATTTTATTTTAAAATGATAAACCAAATAAATAAATTACATTTTTTGTAATTTTCAAAACATTTTAAAAAAATTCTTTGATTTTCTTTTTCTATCGATTAAAATTTAATTTAATTTTTTGGAAAAATGTTAAATAAAATTTATGGACATCGATTATTTTCGAATTTATGTTTTATTTATTCATTTTATTATTTATTCCCTTATGGATAATTCGAATTATTTTCTGATTAAAAACAATTTTGTGTTATTTTTGTGTTGTTATTATTATGGACGAAAATCTAACATAAATAGTTATGTCAACATCGAAAAAAGGGGGGCCTGCAAAAGGTCCACCCATTAAAGATACTAAAGATGAAACAAAAGAAGCAAAAGTTGATAAAAGTCCACCGAAAGAAGCGAGTAAAGATGAAACTGGATCAAATGGTGATAAGAAAAGTGAAAATGGCGATGTACCAGCAAAACCACAAAGTGCAGGAGCTTCAACGCGGGATGGTGCTTTACGAATTCTACAATTGGCGCAAAAAGGAGAATGGCCCCCGGTGGATTCGGTACTTAAGGCGATTGAAAAAGCTGTGGCGGCTGGCGGGGAAGATATGAATTTGGTACCATTAGCTGGTATTTTAGATCCAGTAAGTATTTTTAATTTTTTTTCTGAAATAAGTTACGAAAACCTAAACTTATGAAAATTATTCTGCTAAGATAAAATAACTGATACGAATTAATTGTCACACGAGCCAGTCTATAAGCATGTCTAGACATTTTACACTGAATAGTAAAACTTACATTGACATTGTAACAAAAAATTAACTACTTTTTAATTCTTTTTTTTTCCATAATTAAATAAATTTTACAAGCACTAATTTCAGCTTAGCTCAAAAAATTATTGTTTTTTATTCGAAAAAAATTGCCAAACTTCTCAACCATTGGAAAAATCTTTCCATCCCGTAAATGCTTTCTTTTGTTATTTGGAGGATTTGTTATTTACAGATGAATAGGCCACGTTTAATTACGTTTTTATATTAATTTATTTTTTATTTGTTTTAAAACACCTCATATTCCCGGCAATTTGAGTTGAAAGTTTATATATTTTTATTCCACAAACTGTACCCGAACTATCTTTTCGAATTTCGAAAAATTTCGGTGAAAATTATTCTCTTTATATCACTTTGATACCTTTTAATGAATCATATATGATGCATACGGGTCTTGAAGAAAATATTGAAATTAAAACTAAATAAATTATTAATCAATATTTAGCAAATAAACCAATTTTGAATTAAACCATTGAAGTAAATTGCTATTCTGAAACACATCTTAATTTGAGCGCTTTCATTATTCAATTTTCAATATGTTTTAATTTTAATCTAAATTTCGATTTTTTCCAATTTCCTAGACACGTGCAGTGTACAGACCGTCGCAATAACGATTTTAGCTAATTCATACTGATGATAACCACATGGTAGTCGAAATACGTATTTATATAATAAAAAAAATTGATCTAAGAAATTGGGAAAAACGGAAATTTAATTCGAAAAGTTCCTTTTTTGTTATCTTTGGTAATAATCATATTAACTTTTTTTCCATGATTCAATTTTGTAAAACATTTTCATGAGTATATTATTTTAGTTTAAACCTAGAAATATTGATCGGAGAAACAAATTTTGTTATAGATGTTTTTAAATTAATATAATTATTCCATGTTCACAAATTCTTCTGTCCGTTTAACAGCTATTATTTTAACATTAAAAATTATCTGATTTCTTTGCGTACTTGAAAAGAGTAAACAATTATATTTAATAATCAATTCAATATATGTGGGGTATTAAAAAATATTTCAGTTTGTTGTTCTGTTAAAGAAGAAAAAACTGTAATTAGAAATTGGAAATTTTAATGGTTGTATATGTAGATATGTATGTATATACATATCATAAAAAATTATGTACTGTATACATATATCATTAAACCTAATCTATACCATAAAGTTATATAGTATATAATACCTCCTCTTGAAATTTTGAAAAGAATCACGAAATTTACTATATATAAAATGTTATTTGACTATGAATCAAAATTTATTACATATATACCATTTAAAATATTCAAGGTTATACTTGTATAAAGCTTGTATACAAAGCACAAAATAATAGACTTTTATATTTATGCAAAACGATATCAATCTGTAAAGCTTTCAAAAACCAAAACGAAAAACATATGAATTAACACATTTTAACATAAAATATTATTCTGTTTTAATAATAATAGGACTTCCCAGCGCGTCCACCAATCAATATGTTTAAAATCCATAGTACAGAGTGATTTGAAATGTTTGAAGCCACCAATCATAATAAACCTGATTCCTTTTTTAATTATTATGTATTCAAAGTTCATTCAGTTTTATAGATGACAACGAAAGAAAATGTGGCTGACGTATAATCACACAAAATTGCCAAAATATAAAAAAATAAAATCTCTTTGGGACGTTCCTTGCTAAGTGACGATAGTTATTAAGTTATTAGAGACTTTCGTTTTAATTGTTCAGGGTAGATTCTGTTAGAACTCGGGAAAATAAATATTAGTTTTCCAAATTAATGTTAAGAAAATTAGCTAACATACTTTTAAAAACACTTCAATATAAGATATGTTAAAAACGCAAACTTTAAAAGCTCAAATTTAGAAATTTTAATACCGTAAGAAAACTTGATTTTTGGGAACATCCTTAAGTAACTTTAAGAAGACAGTAAGTACTATAAGATAGTCTGCCACGAATAGCAGTCAGCAATTTGTGTTTGAAAAAAATCATACTTTCGATAAAATAGTCTTTTCGAATTTTTATCTCCATAAAGCCATACTATTATTATCTACATAAAATCGGCTGTATTTAGTCAAAAAATTAGCTTCTCATGTATTTCGTTTTGAAATTTCATTCACTCCGTTAGGTACTGCTCAGGTGTAGGTACTTTTCTTCATATCTAGCGTTCAGATGTCAATAGCACAATATTCATTCTCAAAAAGTTATAAGCGATTTTCGAAGAATTCATTTGAAATTTCCAACTTGTAAAGCTTTGTGGTTTATGTTTTTTTTCCGTTTTAATGAATGATTTTATCTAATAATGAAACTGTGTCTAGTTTAAATTTGACTCCTAAAACAATTTACTGTGATAATTTATTCCAATGTCAAATTATATAAAATGCGTACAAATTCATGTCATGGGGTCAGGGTTAATCAAGAGAAAAATCTTATTAAGGTTTTTTTGGTTTAATTTTAATATTCTTTACCGTCACAACATCATGTTACGCAAAGACACTGATAATCAGTTCGATAGACAGTTGACAAAAATGAATTCAATATACAGACATACTGAATAAGATATTAATTTATTTTTAAAAAATATTACCATGACAAAATGGAATAGTGAAATTCACTTTTTGACATTATTAACCACAACTAACAAAGAGGGGTGTAAAAGGTTTAACGTGTATTTGTGTCTGTGTGTCTGTCTGTGGCATCACATCTATTAAACGAATGAATCAACTTAGATTTTTTGTTTCTTCATCAACAACTTGAAAGGAGTTGATGATTTTCAAACGGTTGAGTAGATTTTCTTGAAACATAACTGAGAACAATCTCGATCAAATTATCTTTCAATAAAAAAAAACCAAAATCGGTGTATCCGTTTAGGAGTTATGATACTTCTGGCGAATCGACCAGATCAAATTTAGTGTCAGATTTCTTTAAATTTTAATATATATTTTTACAATCTTAAATACTTTTACCAAGTATTGTTTTATAAAATTACCTAAGTAGTCCTAAGAAAATTCAACCGCCTTTTAAAATTCAGAAATCAAGAGAATTTCCATACATTTTCCTTAAAAAACCTAATGAAACCACAACTGTTGAAATATAACTGATCAGTCAAGTATTCTTAATTAATCAATCCGAAATGGCAAAAATAAGTTAAAAGAGCGGGTATATTATATTTATTGCATATAGTACGCCGGAACCACCTCTGAGGCATAAGTTCATTTAGTTATATTTTTTGTACTCATTCAAAAATAAACATCTTTCGATCCGCTAGTGAGACAGGGTCTGTCATGACATTTTCTTATCATTTTAGGTGAGTTTAATTAAAATTATTTGTCTTGCCACCTTTTCAAAGGTAAAGTCTGTTGGCAGCTTCTTAACTAAAATAAAGATATCTTGCAGAGATTTACAGAATATGGGTACCTTTAACATTGGTATGGGACGATTGCGTAATTGGCTATATTGCGTATTGCGAGTGCACCGAAAAAACCACACCTGTCTTTAGCCTATCGGTATATTTGACCGAGGTATAATTCAAATGGCATTGAATTAGTGGCAGGATTCGTTTTTCTAGTTTAAAATTTTGTTTCTAGTTTAGTCATGCTCATTAATAGGATTCAAATTTTTCTGCATGGCTTTTGTGTGGCAACACCTTTTTGTGTTGCCGGAATAACCTGTTTGTGTTGCTTAAATACACCTACCACAAAAGACGTACAAAGTTGGTCACAAAATGGCTTGAAATAGATTAATGGCTTGAAATGGATTAAAATAGGTATCTCTTTAGGTACCACAACGATCTTTTTGTTACCTTATGATATAAATGCGCCTCTTTCTAGGACAGCCTACTATACCCAAACTAAACCTTGAAATATTTACAAAAAAAAGTAAGAAAATAGAATCTTTAAACACGTTTTAAAATATTGATTTAATTTTATAAACAAAACCACATTTGTTAGGGACTACCTCTTCAGATTTTATAAATAAGATAAAAAAAATAAAGTTTAAAATCGTTTGTAAAATGTAGGTTAAATATAATTGTACTATGCGTAACTACGTATGGTCACATAATCTTATTTAGCCCAGACCTAAATTCTACGTTTTTCATTGACAAATGTGTAAAAGAAAATCCTTCACATAAGATTGACAATGACCACAATACACACTTACATTATTTTTAAAAAAGTTTATACGAAAATCGTTTTTACATTTGTTTCGCGTGATGTCTGTTTTAACAAACGTTTTATTATGTTTTTTGTTAAATAATATGTTGCCTACTATATCGAAATTTATGTTTATATGAATTTTGTTTATAAATAATTATTATATGGACATTCAAAGACCTTCAGACATTGTAAAATTAATGAACAGTTTTTACGATCAAGTTTTTACCCCATTTTTAATTGCCATAATAAAGTTTTTGCAATGAATATAATCAAGATTAATTGTACCTATACTAAAAGCAAAAGCTCCCAAATTTTCACCGTACATTGAGTTCGCATAAGTACACATCTCCTTTTTTCAATTAATAAACGTCTGTTTAATTAAACGTTTGAGAGGGGTATCAAAAGGCTCACGGAAAATGAAGGTATATGGACAGAGTTAATCCATAAAAAAATTGTATAAAAACAATTGGAAAAATAGAAAAAAACGTTTCTTAACTTTTTTTAATTAAAAAATTGATTTTTGAATCAATTTTGAAATAAAATTTTTGAAAAACGTCTTTTTTTAAAGGAATTCATTCCTGATTTTTTAAACCAACGTTTAAAAAGAATATTTACTTTATTTAGTATATATGTAGAAAATGTAGTATATATGATCATAAATTTTTGGACATAAATAAAACATAGCTTTAATAATGACACCTTTATTTTCAACTTGTGGATGCATAATTTCTCTTCTGTCATGTAATAGCATCATAAAAGAAAATTATGATTACCTTTTTAAAATTTCGCATAAGTTTATTCATCCTTTGGTATAACGAAATTGGTGGTTTTTAACAAGCATAAAAGAAAATTTTAGATAGTTAAAAAAATTTCCTAACTGTAGAAAAGCTGACCGCATTAGAAAAATCTTTAATGCTATCGTAATGCGATCTGAAATTACTGCATTAAAATTTCAAAAAAAAAAAAAAATTAATATTAATTTTTATTCAAACCAAAAGCTTAATTTTGTTACTCAAATATCTTCATTGCTGCGAAATTAATAGCAAAAATAGGAATTTACATTTTATAATGATATAGAGCGCTTATTTAGCTTAAGTTTGGCCAATTACTAGCTTCTATAAGCTCTCAAGTCACTTTAAAAATCATTAAAAAAATTTGATTAATGAAAGTAGATATTACGAAGAAGAATTTGCTACGATCATAAAAATATAATCAAAGATAATAAATGAGTTCTCTAGGATATTTTGAAATAAATTTCGATTTTACCCCAATTTCCTAAATCAATTTTGATATTAAATAAAATCGTATTTCAATTAGCAAGTATTACCATATTATAAAAAAAATGATATTCGAAATTGGGGCAAAAATCGAAATTTGTTGCTACGATCAGTTTTTCTACTATTTGAATTTCTATATTTCCCATCCCTTAAACCAACTTTTTTATAAGTCATAAAACAGAATTCTCGTTTGTTGAAATATCACGAATTCAGGCCTAGTTTACTGGCCTAAAACATGATCCTCTCCTTCGAGTAAAATGAGTATTAATGGATTAATAATTACTATCATAAAATTGCATTTTTTTTTGCATTATATTTAAAATTAAATTAATCTAATTTTACATTATAAAATTTTCTTTATTTTCTAGGCAACAGGAATGACACCGTTAATGTATGCTGTCAAAGACAATCGAACATCATTTGTAGATCGTATGATTGAACTGGGTTCAGATGTCGGTGCCAGGAACAATGTAAGTTTGTTTTTCAAATATAATACGTATATAATGTATAAAACTGGTATATAAATTATGAACAAAAAATATTAAAAAAATAATATAATATGGTACTCCTGTATGTAAGATAAAGACAAAATTATAAATAACTAAAATGGCAATATATCATGCTTTTCAGTAAACAGTTAAAAAAAGGAAAAAGAAAACTGACTTTGGAGGGCAGACCAATAACAATAAAATTTATTTATAAAAACTTCCCTTATGATTCTAAATAGTCTATAATTTAGTCATCTAAAATTATTAGATTGTTGCCTTTCAAATATTTAGTATAGTTCAAATATTTGAAATAAATTTTTCAGCACATTTAAAAAAATGATTTTTATTTAATCAACGTATACCTCAAAGGCAAAAATTTTCTGGCGTTTGGGTTTCCTGAAAATGAATGTGAAAATTATAGTTCTGTCTTACTCACATAACCTAATGGAAGAATTTTGATAGTTAAAGCTGTTTTGCTTTTATCTTAAAGAAAAATTGAAAAACTTTTTTCAAAAAACTATCGTATTGTAAATTATAAATTAAAGAACGCCTCACAAATAGCAAGGCTATATTTCGCGACAATAAGCGTTGCATAGGAAACAAAATGTTAAAATTTATAACTACCACTAAAATTAAATTGCCTTGGTAAATATTGCAAAAATGGTTTGGTGATTAACATAACAAAATTTAAAACAAAATTATTAATTATAATATCAAAATTAATAATCATAACAAAATTTTTTTACAATTTTTATCATAAGTTCAAATTGACTATTATGAAGCCGAAAAATTATAAACTTCTCAGCATCAATTTAAATTGATCGGTTAATTTGTTCGGAATCTATAAAATTTTTCTGTATACCTAGTTTTTTTTTTTTTTCATTTTAAAATCATTGTTATGATTATAATAACATAAAACTTTTTCTTATATCTATTTTCGGGACGAAAACTAGAACTGTATCACAAAGTTAAAAAATGAATCAACATTGATTTGAGTATAAGATATCTAACAATTTTAAAAATAAATTTACTTTAATAATGTAATTTTAGAAAATTTATTATTGTTTAATTAGGTAAAGAGGCAAATTATATACCAAAATTTATTTTTGTAAAAATATACCTATAAATATTATTAAAATTTATCAAGGTCTTTCATGCCCATAAATTGTACAAAATTGAGGACACAGGTCTTGGTTTTACAAAAATTGTTTACAAAATAAACAATAATAATCGATACAAAATTTAAATACTTGTGTCATAAGTATGGCAACCCTTATTCAGGTATTTCTAACATGGTATTTGCAGTTCCTATGCTAAAACCCACTTTTCGACAGAATTTAACGAATTTTTTTTTCACAGGCTTAGAATAAGGCTTACTATTAAATCCTAAAGTTTCAGAAATTTTGATCATTTAAAACACAAGATAATTAATGCCTCCGGTCCCAATTTTGACCAAAAACGTTAAAACGTGGTTTTTTTATCTATAACATTTCTTTCAACTCTCCTACTTTTTCTTCAATTCTGTCGAGATAATTTTTTTATATCGTAAAAAAAAACTGGGAGGGCAGTGAGTTTTACATGCTTTGACCCTCAAAATCGCAAACTTTGCAGCTGATATTACGCTACCTTAACGACCAAAAATTCTGAAACGGAATCTGACAGTTGACATTATTCTGATTCTGTGAAAGAAAATAGGCTAAATCTGCCGACAAGTGCTTTCATGCTAGCAATACCTTAAATTGAATGAAAAGGTATTACTTTCTGGATGTATTTAAGGCAGAGTAGGCATAATCAATGATTAAGCCAACAATGTATTATAATAATTTTCGCTGTTTATTAAGATGCATCAGAAAGTACCATCCACAAGTTACCAATTGATAAATGGTACTTATCCGTCATGTAAATGGTGCTCCAGTATTATACATAAGAAAAATATTGACCTCCAAAACAAACTTTTTCTTGTTGATAATAAAATATAGTTAATAATGCACAGTTAATCATAAAAATTGTTTATTTGAAAAAATTGCACAAGGAATGAATAAAAAATAATATTGTATGTTGAATAGATAAAACATAGCATAGAAACTTAAATGTACTTTCTCAGAAACTCTGTTTTGGTACCATTTAGAAAATATAAGGAAATAAAAAAAAGCGAACTAACTTTTAAAATTATTTCGATACCATAAAACGAAAATAATAACAAAAATTTGAAATTTTATTTATCAATTAATCATCTTTTTATTCGACTTTTGTGGAAATATCATATCGATCCTCTTAACGGTTTATGAGAAATTAGGTATGAAAGTCATCAACAAAAGTTTTCATTTTTATGCACAGTTCTTAATTTTGGTATGATTTTAAAGCTTAAAATTTGAGGAATATTGATAAAAAATTTGTATTTAAATGCTAACATTTCTAAAAGCACTTATTGATGAAAAAACCAACATTTATTAAGACTTTATCATATACCACTCCATGCAAAAGAACTGTTTCAAATAATAATTTATTTATCGTAAACCGTACAGAGAATGGACTTAAAATTTATACAGAAGGCATAATAAATATTCGTTAATTGACACACACAAAATTTCAGTTTTTTGGTAACATTTTCGTTTTGGTATCGAAACCCCTCAAAATATTGTATGAAACTGACCAAATAGTCAAATGTTAGTATGGCCATATTTAACTTTAAGAAAAATATTAGTGTGGCCGTATTCTTTATAGCTATATAAAAATGTCAAAATATTATAACAAACTCATTTGATTTTTTGACACCTTTAATACACCTTTAATTTTTAACCCTCGAACCAAAAAAAAAAGGTTTTTTATGTTTGACCGCTATGTGTGTCTGTCTGTGGCATCGTAGCGCCTAAACGGGTGAACCGATTTTTTTGTTTCGGGAGTGTTCTTAGCTATGTTTCAAGTGCGAGTTTAGGTTTCCTTACCCGAAACAACTGAAAAATATGCGATGATCCTCAAAATTGTTTCAGTTTGTAGAAGGCTCTAAGGAAAAAAGGTACTTTAACGGAGAGTGTTCTTAGATACGTTTAAAAAGGGTTCAGTACCCGAAAAATTTCTTTGGCGGTTTTTTAAATTTTGTAAATTCCACTTGTTACATTTAACCTCCGAATAAAACTAAATTTTAAAAAAAATCTAGATTATCATTTAGTTTGTGAGTTGATCATCATTTTTCGCAAAAAAGCCATCAATTAGGAGAAAGCTGCCCGGTATGAATTAAGCACCGGTACGCAATATGTTTACTCTTTCCTGAGACCAGATGACCAGCCCGATGACCAGTGATTATCCACTTTTTTTTTTAAATTTTGTTTTAATAATTTCGTTATTCAATCTTGCAGCGTTGCCATACTCGTACCAAATATCATAAATTTTGTAACAGTGCCTCCCAATCTATAATAATTAAAACCTTGTGAATAATTTCCAGTTTAATTACATTTGATATATCTATTTACTAGTTACATGAAAATTGAATGCGTTAAACAATGATCATTAAAGGGTGTTAAGAATATTTAAATAGTTTAGGTAGCACTAGTGATAGGTCGGTAGTAGGCGATAATTTGTTCGTTTGTAAGCACAAGTCAAATCATTGTGACATGCAATATTTACATTTTATATGTATAATTCCTATTCTGTCGGTATACAATAATTTGATTAGATATTGTATTAATAATTACTTCAATGAAGTTAAAGTTTAAAAATAGGATCAAACATGCATACCTATATTGAAAATTTTAAAATAATTATTATTAAATTGTCACGTTTATTATAAAGAGGTGTAATTACATTACACAGGGTGTATTTTAATGACGTGACATGATAAAAAAAGTTATGAAAATAGAAGAAAATCGTCAAAATAAAGCAAATTATTTCTATGATCGAATAATCATCGTTTTATATATGATAATGTATTTCATTATGGTGGGAACGCAGAGCAAAATATAATTATAATAGTAAATAGTAAATATTAGTAAATATTAGTATAATAGATATGGTAAAAATTTTTGAAACTATGTTCCTTATCGCACGATATTTGTTTGCTGGTTGGGAATTAAAACCAAAAAAACTGCAACAGACACCAAAAACCGATATCTAGGTTACCTAGAAAACTAAAACTTTTTCAATCGATTCAAGTTGCCATGAATTTCGAGAAAATGTAAAAATCTTTTTATAACTGTTCATTTTTATTTTTTGTCAAAATTTTATGTTTTATTATTTAAAAAAATTGAGTTGTGAAAGTTGTCAGAAGTTAAAGAAAACAAAGAGAATTTAAGTACAATGCAATTTTTATGTCATGTCATTATAAATATCCTAATCAAACAAAATGTAATGTACTCACATTTTGGATTGACTACTAAATCAGAAGTATGTCTTTTTTAAACTAATATTATAATTAATTCATACAGTAAAAACTAAAAGAAGGTATACAATCAAATTCTTTAAAGAATCAAACAAGTATTTGAATTCTAAAATTAATACATTTCAGAAAAATATCTTGTATGTAAGCGCTCCATCAATAATGAACCAAGGTACGAAAATAAATATAGTTCCCACGACACCTCTCAATCTTTTTTTCGACAGTATTTAACGAGAAATTAAATTTCAGAACTTAATAGAGCTTACTATTAAATTCTAAAGTTTCAGAAACTTTGACCGTTAAAAACACGATATAATAAATTAATATTTCGAAAACAGAAATATCTAAAAATTTTTTATATTTTATTCTAAAAAAATTCCTTTCAACTGCCTTACTTTTTTTCAATTCTGTCGAGAGAATTTCTTAATATCGTAGAAACTAGCTTGGAGGGCAGTGAGTTTTGCATGCTTTGAATGGGGAAACCATGATCTTTGCAACTGATTATCTCGCGATCTAAACGACAAAAAATTATGCAATTTCGAGATCTCAGAGCTAAGATTATTCTGAGTCTGTAAGAAAAATAGGCCAAATCTGCCTATAAGTACATTAATGCTGGAAATACCTTAAATAATCAAACAGACCATACTATTCATTAAGGCTACATCTTTGGAATTTTTTGAGGGTTTTGAATTTATGCCGTTACTAGACAAGTTAGGTTGTTTTCAAACCTTGAACGAAGCTTAAGCAATCCTTCAAATATGATTTTAATTCGGGAATGATCAACCTCAAAATGTTAAGGCATTTAATCAGTCCTTAATTAGAGCTTATATATCCTCTTAAGGGAAAACAAACACTGGCCATTAATATACCGCGAAGTATAGCATATCTATTGATTTTTAATTTTAATATTTGAAACTTGAAATAGTTTTGAAATGAATACAATTCTATATTTAATCAGAAAGTCGTCGATTTCTTTCTTAGAAAAATACATATAGGTTTGGTTTTTGATTTGTTTGACTTTGTTAAAAGTCATCAATTAGGTCAATAAATGGGCGAATTGGAAAAATAAAAACTTTACAGTATAACTAGCTTCGTGATGAAAATTGGAAAATAATATTAATAATGTATTTATGTTTAAATCCAAAAAAATAACAATAATAACTATTATTATTTAAAATAAAATAAAAAGTTTTGTTTTAAAGTGTAAAGCAAGGTTTTTTATTTCTAAAAGTAAGTTCACACTAATAAATTTGTATGCTTTTAGAAATTATGTTAAAAAGAAAATACAAAATGTTTACTTGGCTTGATTTTAAAAACGACGTTCCATTCAAGGGATTATTATAATAAAAGCTACGGTAGGCTACATGGAACCCCTCTTTCTAAAGGTGCTGGAATAAAGCATCGAAGTATATGGACCGTCCCTTAAAAAATATATCCCATAAAAAAATCATCTAACAAAAACAGATCGTGACGTGTCGTGGGACACCCGGTAGAAACTTTATTCCTTTCGTACCTTGGTACATCATAAATGTAGCGCTTAATTTTTTTATTTTAAAAGATATTTTTCTGAACATTTAAGGTATTAATTTTAGAAGTCAAATACTTGTTTGATTCTTTAAAGAAATTAATTTATAGCTACTTTTAATTTTTACTGAATTCTAGTATTAGTTTAAAAAAAGCATACTTTTGATTAAGTAGTCAACCCAATATGTGAATACATTATGTTTGGTTTTATTAGAATATTTATTATGACATAACATAAAAATTTCATTGTACTTACTTTAAATTATCTCTGTTTTCTTTAACTTCTGATAACTTTCACAACTCAATTTTTTTTAAAATGATAAAACATAAAATTTTGACAAAAAATACTAATTGACAGTTTTAAAAAAATGTTTTTCTCATAACTCATGGCAACCTGAATCGATTGAAAAAGTTGTAGTTTTCCTAGGTAACCTAGATGTGGATTTTTAGTGTCTGTTGCAGTTTTTTTTTTTTTTGGTTTTAACTCCCAACCAGCAAACAAATATGGTGCGATAAGGGAAATAGTTTCAAATCTGGAAACTCATCAGGCGCTTTTAGTACCCATCTCTCTTAAAAATTTAACTCAAATATTTTTTTTTAAATGATAAAACATAAAATTTTGACAAAAAATACTAATTGACAGTTTTAAAACAATGTTTTTCTCATAACTCATGGCAACCTGAATCGATTGAAAAAGTTGTAGTTTTCCTAGGTAACCTAGATGTGGATTTTTAGTGTCTGTTGCAGTTTTTTTTTTTTTTGGTTTTAACTCCCAACCAGCAAACAAATATGGTGCGATAAAGGAAATAGTTTCAAATCTGGAAACTCATCAGGCGCTTTTAGTACCCATCTCTCTAGAATGGTATTTGTAGCAATTTTCAAATTTGTGAAACATTTCTTTTAAGATCAAAACTAAAGGTCGATGTTTTATTCAGACAATTTTCGAATCACTCTAAATATGTAGCTCTAGGTAAAAATGTTTATAAACTTTTTGGCTCACATGTTTATGCCTATCAATATTTTTCTACGCAATTTCTCAACACTGTATTCAAATATGAACAAAGCTTTATATAACAATAAATTTGCAACAAATAACTTAAAAGAAAATAATTTCATTTTAAATGATTGTTATTCACACAAATGTTTTTTTCCAAGTTATAACTTCAAAATGCGTGATAATGGTTTGTTTTTTTCTATTTTAACGCTATATTTATTTTTCATGAAAGTATGTTTTTCAAACTAATATATCGAATATACCATAAATGTTTAGAAAAAAAAAGAAAAATTTATTAACTAGTTGAGTGGTTTGATTACTTGTAAGTCAAGTACATTTTATCATGACAATGAATATAATTATTCGTGAAAAGGTTAGAAAATCCAAAAAAAAGTTGTTGCAAGAAACCAAGGTTGTTTTTTTTTTTACTTTGCTGAGAAAATTAAACCCATAAGAAATTACTATTTAAGTTCTATAACTTTACAAAAATCATTTTATTCTACCCTTGAAATAATGCGGTATCTACCGTACTGCAGAAAATTGCAATTTTAGGCCTTCTTCCAAAATAAGCAAATTCTTTTAATATCCATTAAGTGAAGGGGACAAAAAAAGGTTGATTCTTTAAAAAAGCAAAAATATGATTGAGAAAAAGTATTGACCCACGAGATGTTTGGGAAATCCGTGCGAGATAACCGCGTCCGGTCAAAGATATCCACCTATCTGGAGTTTTGACTCAGTTTTAGTTCATTGCTAAACATCTCCCATATATCTTGTGATGCAGCTGTGTTGATTAAGCCTCCACAGAGTCATTTAAATTTTGGCAGGTTATATCTGTCTCTGATGAGAGTAACTTGATCGAGTCTTGTTCCAAAACGGCAGTTAGGGCGATATCTCTTACTGGTATTAGTTTCTCGAGATATCCATCTTTCTCTTGCATCTCCTAAATGTAGAATCGAAAAATCAATGGTAAAGAAAAAATAATTGAATAGCTATAATTTTAACAATTCTTAGGGGGGAGGAGAGTCAAATCAGAAATGATTTCTAATATAATGAAACTTTTTCAAAAAAATCGAGTTATAAAATCAAGCATAATTGAAAATAATTTTTTCATAAATTCCTTATTATAAATGTGAAAGTAAGGTTGTTTGTTTATTTGTTTGTTTGTTTACTACGCCTTAACGCAAAAACTACTGAATGCGTTTGAATGGAACTTTACAATAATATAGCTCATACAAAAAATAACACATGAGCCATAATTATAAAAATATATTTAAAAAAAAATTAATTTTGTCTTTGGCATTTCATTGCGCCATCTAAATCATTTTAAAGCTTAATCAAAGATTTCTGTAAGAATGGTGAACGAGATACAATTTATGGTCATCTGTTCTGATATATTTAATGATTTATGACTATTTTACATTTAAAAATTGAAACTGTACATATGTGTTAACTGTGATCCATATTACTATTTCCAATGTTATGGAAGGGGGATTGAAGCGGATCGGTATCACGCTAGTAGTATCATAATTTAAAGCCATAAATAAGCTATAAATAAAATCCTACCTATATCAATTGATTTATTAAGCTGATATTTAAAAAATAATGTAAATTTATAGGTGATATAATATCACATTATCTGGCAACACCCTTATTTAATAAGATGCAACAAATCTAACCTACACTGACCTTTTAATATCATATTTAATAACTTAAATGGATTATTGCAGATAGTAATGAAATTATTATTTATCCCTTGATTTATTTGCACAATGTTTTAAGTAATACGTAGAGCATAAGTAATTCAAGGGGGAAATAATTCAGCATCGGTTTTTGATCACCCAAAATTCCTGGTTCAAATATTAAAGCTACTTCCATTCACATTTTACTGCTGATTTTATTCCAAATTTAAACTGTGAAATTTACACAAAATAACACAATTATCAATTTGTTTCTTAAAATACAATTATTGTACGCAATGAAGTTTTTGACCCAGGTATCGACTCCTCGTTAGTGGATTATTATCGAAGCCGGTGGCAAATGTTTGTCTGAGTGTACTCAATAAAATCATATCCACGTGTACTTGTGTAGGGTCGGGCAGAAGTACCCTACTTACGGAAATCAACCGCATGCTGTTTAGTTAACATTTAAGAAAATTATTCGATTTTTAGACAATAGGTGATCGGACTAAATGATTTTTTATCACTTCAGCCATTTTGACATCAGCATTACCCCTATTCTCAGCAATTTTTATATCTGAAGTTTTTAACCTAATCTCACCGTTTTCGAGATATAATTATTTGGAAAAAAATCAGATTTTCGCAGAAATTATTATTGATGAAAATAAGCATTGTTTCGTGGTTTCAGTAAAAAATTTAATATGAAAGTCATTAGATACTATAAATTAGACAATTCTAAGTACTTTTTGACTCTTTTATTTACTAATTTTTACAATTTTTTATCAAGGTATCCATCCGTATTTTTAATATCAAAGAAATTTTTTTGATTGGTCATTTTCGAATTACTTTTTTAAACAAAAAATAATATAATTACCGGAATTTTATTCGAATTTATTTCACAATATTATTAACACCTAGAATCTAGAACAATATGTAAATCGGTCAATATTCTCCGTAACCTAAATTACAAAATCCTTCCTTCGTAGTGAAATAATTTTTATTTATACTTTAATAACTCTGATGATTTATTATTACGTACTACAGTTATTATGATATCAAATAATCTAGATATATTTTATTGAGCAGGTACTCTAAATAACTTTAGTACATACATAAAGAAAAATTCAATTTCCTTAAATTAAAATGTCATCCTGTAGGTCGCTATAATTACTGTTTATGTTATTTCTGTATATTCTTAGAAAAATAATTTTTTCGATTAATGTAAAGTTTGTTTCAATGATTTCCCGTTAAAGAAAATTTATAAATTACGTTAAACATGTTAATTTTTCCATTTTTTCTAATGTAGCTTGTTCAAAACAATTATTCATAAGTCGATAATCAAAGGTACTATTTAATGAGCTTTCCCGTAAAAAGCTGCAAAAAAGTTGATTTTGAAATCATTTTCAAGAATTTTTAGCCGTTGACAGTTTTGACGTTGTTAACATCGCACTATATTATTCAAACAATAAAAAAAAAACTTTTTTAAAACATTAAAGTGTGGCAATAATTTTAATATGATTTAGTTTTACAACTAAATAATATTACAAGCTCGACCCGTGGAGAATTCTTCAGAAATAATATAATATCAATAGTAATTTACTTTTTATTTATAGGTAATTTTATTACACATATGATATACAAATTACGTAATGAGAAAAATTAAATGTGAAAATTATTTTTCTATTCGGTTTTTTCCTAAGTGGTATATTTTTTGACCGTGAGTCTATTTTATTTCAAGAGCCAGCACGATAAACTTGAAAATGAGCGTTAAATCATGCGATTTGATAATGGAATAATAAAGATATAGCATGGACAGGAAAAACAGGCTAAAAAATAAAATACAGAGGGCTTTTTTAAGTTGACATAGATAGGCTTGAAACTCGAAAGAAAGATTTCATCGATAAAATCCTTTCATGCAAAAAATGTTGGATCTATAGGCGCACATTTTACGCAAACAAACCCCGCTTTAAACGTTAAACTTTACAGACCCCGCTTTTCAGGCTCAATGAAAGCTCGTCCTATTCCATACCAGGTAATAGATATACACTTTCAATTAGAAAGTTGTTATTGATTAAAAAAGTAACAATTTTTGTTCAAAACATTTTTACGCAAACCGTACAGTTTAAGGAAAAACGTATAGAAAAGTTTTACCCAAAAATTGTTTTCTCGTAAGTCATCTGCGAAATCTAGGCACTCTTTGAAAAAAATTTACAAATTGTTTACTTTTTTATAAAGACCATTTTTTGTTCAAATTGAATGAAGAAACGCACAAAAAGCTATGATATTTAGTTTTTTATAGGGTCTTAGAAGGAAGGTATTTTTGCTATCAATTACTGTCTAAAGTATTTGGTTTACAAAAAACATTTCAAACAAAAAATATTTGCGTTTTTTTAAAAAAACTTTCTAATTTAAAGTGTTACTCTAATGTTTGCCAGTTATGAATTAGAGATGGGTTTTAATTGAATCGGAAAACTTTCAATACCCGTATAAGATGTGCGCCTTTTAAATTAATATTTTTCGTTTGAAACATTTATCTTGATACTTATTTTTCTTGAGTTTACTTTTCTAGAGCACAATTAGCGTTAGATAACGCAACCTCTATAAGGAACAAGCCAGTACTTAATCTTTTAATAAATAAACTCTCAAAAAATAAAATAAAATAAAAATAAACTCTCTAAAACGTTGCCAACTCTCGTACTATCTACTTGAATAAATATTATTAATTTATTTTTATAAAAGCAAAAAGATAAAACCGACATGAATTTTTCTAAACAGATATTAATTTAAATCAAAAAAGTACTAAATCATTCTCAGTATATAAATTATTATGCAATATTTTTACATAATGTCAGTGAGTATATATTATGTGAACAAAATTTCTTTACCTTTGTCACTTTCAATTAAACATATACGTGCTCATAAATAAGGTCTCATACTTCCTTATTATTATAGTCATGCTTAAAACTATTGTTCGAAAGAAAATAGCGAATAAAAAAATTTAATGCTTATATACTCCGTAAAATCGTTCAGTGAAATAAAAAATAGAAATTAAAAGAAAATGAACAGATTTTCCTTTTTGCGTGTAGATCTTGTTAACTTCCCACCATGGAAAGTTATTTTAATGGATCGGATTTTTGAAATTTTCAAAATATCTTTACGTTTCATGGTTAGGACAAGGCATTAACACTATTTTGGAGAAGAAGTATGTGTGCGCGTGTGTGTGTCGTACGCCCGTAGACATTTTTAATCGTTGACATCGCGCGAACAAAAATGATATCGACTTCGTCGAGGTGCCGGTCAAAGCGTATTAACGGCAATATGATCCGAAAAAAATTTTATAGAGCCGGTCGAGTTTTTATTTTTTTAAATTTTAGAACTCTTTATTATGCTGGGAAGTTATTCGTGTAGACCTCAAGGGTCGCACCAGACTCTATCCACGGATTGTTTTCTTGATTTCCAGATAAAATGATTTTTACGTCTTTAAATTCAATTATATCCTTACCCCCGAAAGGGAACTCATCGTCTATATATATTTTCTAGGAGGATGCATAGTTACGGCTTTGACAATAGACTCTCAAATTTCCAAACGTTATGAAATGACTATCAAATATTACGCCTGTCCCGGGATCTAAAATTTTTTTACCCAATTCTCCCTTCAAGGAACATTTGGTTTGTGAACTAAAAATGTGCATTTTTAGATGACTCAATAGCCTGCGTGTGTAAGAATCAAATTTTATTTTTAATAATATATATAAAGTTAAATTGAATAAAACATCAAAATTTATGAGGTTTATTCAAGCAACTAAGACTAGAATACTGATTATATTCATATGACGTCATAGAAGGATAACATAAATATGCAAAATCATTTACGTTAGTATTTAAAAATAGACGAAAAATTTACCATATTAAATACTACTTCAAAAGGGGGAGGGTTTCATTAATTAATTAAAAACACATATAAAGAGTTTTCCTTTAAGAGTGTCCGAACTTGAAACTTAAATTAAGCAAGTCTTATATGAGATATCTTTAAAAAAAAAAGATAGACAATCATGGAGACTGCCGATAGAGGTGAAAACTTAAAACATTTTATTTAATTTTTAAGTTAATTTTCACCCTTTAAGCTCAGTTGGTTAAGGCGTGACCGATTCCGTCCGCGATATGCCTAGGGTAGTGGGTTCATTCCCGCCGTCGCAACAAAATTAATTTAATTAATAGTTGTGATGGGCTGGTGTAGTGCATGATATTATATACATGAAAGAGGTGTACTCAGACTCTGAAATTGAGCAGCTGATAAATGAAATTATCAGCGGAAAGGTGGTAAAACACATATATGGTATCACAAGGGGTTCTATAGCCTCAGTGTGTCCTTCGTGGACACACTGTGTGTCCTTCGTGGAAATTATGAGCATAACCCGGCCAAGTTTCGATGTGGGTTTGTCTGATATTAATTATAAGAGCAGCAGTAGAAAAGCATTTGACATTTATTGATATGATTCCCATTCCTTTTTTAAGTTATTTTTTAATATTAATCCCCGTGATAACTTCGGGATGTAAATTATGTATAAGAAGTACTCTTAGGTATAAGTGCAGTAACCTGCCAGTATATCAAGTCAATTCATCGATTATTTTAGAGTTTTGCGACCATAGGTACAAAAAACTATTATAGATAATAAAAAGGCTAAAGCACACAATGTTTTCTTGCAGTCTCTATCCAAGTACTGACTGTGTCCAATGTTACTCAACTTCATTGGTCGGTTGTGAATCGATGTTTTCAACGTCGTACCATGGTGACCACCAAACTAAAATTATTATCTCCTTCTAAAAAACTATTATAATAAAATTGTTCAACGCGGTTAAAGAAGTTTTCACTTCAAAATATTATTTATAAGAGTTTCTTCAAATGCCAAAAGCAGCATCGCGAAAAGTTTATTACCAAATTAATATTCATTTTTAGCTACTTACCGTGTATTATTGCAATAATAATCTTTCAAATAATAAATTTCCAAGATATCTTATGTCCAACTTTTTTAATTAAAGTATAAAATTCGGACACTCACAATAGAATACAATTAACAAGTTTTATGAATAAATTTAACACGAATAAATTAAATAAAAAAGCTTTAATTAATGTAATTTTAAAAGAATACTTTGAAATCAAAGTTAAATATCTGTATTTTTAGAAAAAAAAGAAAGTATATATACCAACTCATACATTTAATTTTAATCTAAAGAAGAATAAAAAAATTGTATGCGGAAAATATTTTCAATACCGCAATGACCTTCGTATTTTTTAACATTTAAAATGAATGACCAATGTGTTTTCACATACCGTAACAAAAATTGATCGACGAAAACGTTATTTTTATTAAAACTAACCACATAAAATTTAAAAAAAAATTATTATCAATGTTAAGAAAATTCGTGGGGCTTTGTTCAAATAGTTCGATACAAATAAGGCAATCGATACAAATAGGGAGACCGGGTACAAAAGTAACGGCGGGTCGGAAGTAGCAAATGCTCTGTAGGTTTATCTAACAGTCGAAAAACCGCTTCACTGGCGTCAAATGGTAGCCGGTGGTGCCCTCTTTATTTACAATCCGCCACCGCGCGGACCCCGTGCTATCAGGTTTCGTGAGGGGACAATATGTGATTTTACAAATCAAAAGTAGGATTTTTGAAGTTTACTTATATTTACGTCGTATTAATAGCATGATATTAATTTGATTGTTTGCATATTATTTCTTGATTATATTGATTGTACAATGTTTTAATCCGTTTTTGCCACCATCCGTTTTAAAGTTATCTGTATGGCTTGGGATAAAAATGGGTACAAAAGTAACATTTTACTTATACAAGTGGGTACACAAATACACAAGTAAAATGTTACTTAAGACTGATATTGAATAATCTGATTAGAAAATATGATAATCATATAATATAATAGATCTCATTACTTAAACTAAGAAAATTTCTTTCGAGGAGTTAATAATATTGATTTGTTTCCATAAAATACATAATTTTTGAAAGCAAATGTATATTTTTCTTGTTCATAAAAACTTTTCTAATAAGTCATTTGTGGATTCTTTATATCATAACATATTTATTTCCCTTTGTGCTGTTACCCTCGTGTTACTTTCGACCCGCCAAAGTGTTACTTCCGACCCGCTAACATGGTCGAAAGTAACAACTTACGAATTTTTTTTTAAGTCTATGTGATTCATACAAATTATACTATTAGAAGGAAAATAAAGATACTAATGTAAAGAGCATGCACGGAATTTATATATGGGTATAATAATTTTATTAAAAAACTAACACCTAACCAGCAACCAAGGTGAAAGTACAAAGTGTTACTTTTGTACCCGGCCTCCTTAAAGGACGGCCAAAGTAGCCGTTTCAAAAAAATTTTTATTTACATTCAATCTTTTTAAATTTCCTGTTAAACCTAAACAAATCTTAAGTATAACAGTTTCTGTTTACGAACAAATTTCACGAGACGTCACAAAGCTTTTGACTACCGTGCCCCTTGTCGCACAATGTCACCTTTGACTAGTCCCCCTCCTCTTATCGTTTGTATTTAATTATGGATACCCCCTTATGATTCTCGAAACAACAGCTTCACAGGAATTTAATTTAAAATTCAATACAAATTCAACTCTTGACATTGAAAACATGTATTTACATACGGATTTCTTTCTTTTAACGGATATATCATACAAATGTAACACGGAACCTCTTATTGATTTAGATTTTTATCTACACTTAATTTTTATTTTCAAAAAAACACAAGATCTTGACAATCATATAAAAGAATTCCATTTTTTCCGGTATGTAGGTACAAATTATATACATAAATATCAAAAATACTTAATTTATTCAAAAAAAATATAATTTACAAAAATAGATTCTTGAAAAATAAATAGAGCTTTAGATAGAAACAGTTAAAATAACTGTAATTATTAATGTCATTATATGGCGTTTAACTTATCCTTTATTTGTAGTTTGGAATTTCAATGTCATTGAATGCTATTTGCCAAGACAAAAACGTCTTGATAAAGCTCTTATAATAAAAATGTTAAGATTTTCATGCATATTCGTATCGTTATATTATTAGGTAAATGCCAAAATTAACAAAGTCAACTAAAATAATGCAACTTCCATGTGAAGTTTTTATTTAAAGAAGCAACAAAATCTGGTATTTGTTACTCTTAAGAATTCAGAGAAAGCTAATGCCAACCCAACGCGTTTCGGGACGTATTTTTAAGGTGCACTACTTGCTAACTTCCAATCGAAATTTGGAAAATATACATGTATTATTACAAATAAGCAAGCTATAAAATTTTTGACGGACCATTCTAAAAACTTCAACTCTAACTGAAAGCTTTTTCTAAGGCCCCTTCTAGATCTATGGTATATCTAAGGTATATTCATAAGTTCTATGTGAGGCTACAAAACAGACGAGAAATTGTAAAAATAAACAAGCTGAATAATAAGAACCTGAATTTAATTTTGAAAACTTAAAGCCTATATATTCAAGAACGTGTCTGTTAATTTTTCTCTCAAGCTGGTAGAAAGAAAGTGAATTTTCGTAAATAAACAAGATCTAAAGGTTGGGGGCGGCTAGTCTTAAACTTGAAAAAAAAGGGAAATTCTTTCAAGTATTACCAAGTTTCTGTTATTACAAACATATATTACGCAAGGTGGTTTTAAAATCTAAAAAACTACATTTTAGCCAATTATAAATTTAATATAAAGCTGCTGGTAACAAGTACAACGTGATTGGGTTTAAAATATTTAAAATAAGGAAGCACCTAAAACTGGGACTGGATGAAAATACCGCTAAAAATATCGGTTTATAAAATACTAGTACCATTTCAACCTTATGATTACTGTATTTATTTTTAAAGTTCCATATTTATGCATATCTTCAAGTTTTTTTCAAAATAATATTTTAAAAATATGATACATGAGACTATAATTAACGGTAATAAGTTATGAAAATTATTATTTGCTATTTTCTTATTACAAGCGTAACGTACATGAAAAACAATCAATCAAAGTTAGTTAATAAACAAGTGCTTTTTTATCAAGGTTAAAATTATATGGTTAAATGTTAGGCTACTATTAAAAATATAATACGTCTTTTTTTTTCTTGCTATAAAGTTTTATGCAATTTTATAAGTTTGCCATTTTTTTTAACTTATGTATTTTAGATTATAAATATGAGATAACAGAATATAGAGTGTCTTGAAATGATTGAGGACCTACAGTGAAAAAGAGAATGGAATTTCAAACAGAAAAGTCAGGGTTTTCGCTAGGTTATGAAGAAATACTTTCGATTACACTTATAATACTTTCAATAAAACTTTCTGATCCTATGATTTCTAAGCCTGATTGATGATTAGATCAAAAGCTTTTAAAGGCACAAATCTCGGGCACAAGAACGACGAGGTCTATCCACTGTTTAAACTGAAAAATTTTAGTGATCACGTAATAAGTCACTAGTGATATAATTAAGTTTATCTTGTTCTTGTTGCATACAATTGTAAAGGATGCCTTTCCTGAAATGCTTAAAAACTTCTCTATACTTAAGAATGTTATCGTCAGTGATGGATGTAGGCTTAGGTCCGTAAGAACTGGGCCTACGACGGCACCATTTACGGGGCGTTGAAAATTTAAAAGATCTATTATACTGTCAGAATGCGATCTTTTCAAAACACTCTGTATGTTATTGTTTATTATTATTGTTTATTAAAATTTATGTGCAATAAGTCAGTCTATGGTTCATATTATATATATATTGGTTTGTCGAGTTTCATTAAGTATTTTCTAGAGATATTATCAAAGATTATTTATTATTATTAGAAATCAGATATTTAAGTAATTAGATAAAAGTTTTTACATTGTAAAATGGCACGGATATGGGTTCAGGTAATTTACCAAGGAGAGAATTATTAATTTGGTTTTTCATTTTTTACTTTCTTTACAAATTTTCATACCCTATGTTTTGGGAAAATCACTAATGACGTCAAGCATCCTTGCTAAGTTTAAATCTTAAAAAACACAGTAGTAGTCTCTCAAAAGGCTAGGGCCAGATATTCTCAAAGTGGTCTATATCGACAGATTGAAGTCGATTAGAACTCAAAAGTGATCTATGGTAGCGAAAATAGGAGGTATATGAGAATAAATTCTTATACAAGTATACAGGCACCGTGTAATTGAGGATGAACGAAACCAGCGAAAACCAATTTTGGTTCAGGACGCCGTCAAAATCGGCATGTGTTGGATGAACGAAGTTTAAATACTAAAGAAATAGTGATGATGTACTTGTTGGCTAAAAATAGAGAATTTTGGGGTCCACTAGACCATTAGAGAGTATGCTATTTTTTTATTATATAATTTACATTGAACAATTTACTTGTAAGTTAATTTCCATATATTGATTCAACGCTTCTGAAACTCAGTTTAAGCCTGTTATTGTATTTTTATTTAAAGTCTTAACTCAGGCCTCATTCAGCATTTTAACCAAAAAACACAGAAACTTTTATATTTATATAGTCATATATAAATGACACAAACAAATTATTTTTTAGAATAATTATGGTTATACCTACTTTAAAAAAATACGTTTGCTTAAATTTTGTATTATTTTTAAAAAACATAAAAGTTATTTACACATATTTAAACGATTACATAAATACAATTAAATAAATTTAAATGATAAGAATGTTAAATATGAATTAAATTAAAAACAAATCTTTTTTACGATGTCTTTAGCAAATTATTTGTATAATTATAGTAATAATTATTATGGAGATAATTACTACAATGAAACAAACAAAACATATATTTTATATTAAACCGTTCGTTTATTATACCGTGGGATAATGATGGATTGAAATGCTCCATCTGGGTAAAAGAATATGAAAGAGTAGTTTTGAATGAGGGGCAATTTCTGAAGTTTTGACATTCGCTTACATGTCGAAAATCGTATTTATTTTGAAACAGCCTATGAATGGAATGGACATAAGTGTAGCAAGTAACAAAAGAGTTGAAATTAGGACATGCTTTTGTAACAAGAAAATAAAATTTTCTACGTTTAAGAAAATTTTTACCATCCAAAGTTTGTAATTCCCGAACCCGTCATAAATATCGGTGAAAGATCTGAGAAAGGCCAAATTTAAAGGATTGAAAAAGACCTAGATTAGAGGGCTAGGTGTAGCCAGGGACATGAAAAAATGACAATTTTAAAGAATTTTATTTTGCCAGTAAATTATTTTATTTTATAAAAGTAAAAACATAGCATCATTAAATAAGGTTTCGACTTGACTTGACAGAAATTTGAAAATGGCCTCAGAAAAAATTTCTCCAGATTTTCGGGAAAAAAACCAACATAGTTTTTCATGTTTTCAAAAAGCTGTATTTCATTGAAATCTATTGAAGGGTTTTCGAGTTACAGTGGTCACCAGTTCAAAAAACACAGTTTTGAGATAAACGCATTTGAAGTTTTACACTCAATTTGCGTAAAGTAATACGTATTACTTACACCAAGTCATCTATTCCTGGGCCATATAATAGTTCTTCAGAAGTTGTAATAGCTTCGAAAATATTTATTTGATGTTGTCTACGTACATTCTACATTCTACCTTCTCGAGTGTTGTCGCTAGCAAGCTTATCTGCCGGCCGCTTTCAGCTGCTGCTATCAACCTGCTCTCAAACGCTACCAGAACGCCTAAGAATCCTTTGCTTATTATCGATTAACTCGAAAATTATTTGTCGGATTTACTTCAAATTTTCAGAGAATATTTCTAAGATATTTAAGACACTTGAAGAAAATGCAAAAAACCATTTATTGAAAATTCTGACTACACCTAACCCCTTAAGGAATCATTTTATTAAACATTGAAAACATTTTGAATGCTTTTCAAGGCAGAAACGTGTGGGACCTAAATTTGTCTTTATCTAACGATCTAACATTATAAGTTTATGAGCTGCTTGTGAAAATTAATAATATAATAAGGTATACCTACTAACAAAACTAGGGCATTGTAACTTAATAATAATGTACTAACACCATTATAATATTTATAATATCTATTTTACTTTACTTTTTAAGACGTGATCGTGAAACGTATATGACACGCAATGAAATACGTGTTGTTTTAATATATAAATCGTATACGTATGAGTTCTTTCTTTACATTTTATAATATACCACCTTTATGTTTTGAATCAACATTTTTTATAGTTCAATATCATTAACAACCGTTCGTTAACGAAGACATTTTCAAGGATGTTTTGTTTTCTTTTTGCTTTAAAATGGATTTTAAAATGAAATTGCATGAGTTATTACTCGACGCGTATTTTTCTCTCATAAATGATTATTCAATCATAAAAACAATACAACTTATTTATTATAAACACATGCAATTTCATTTTAAAATCCATTTTAAAGCAAAAAGAAAGCAAAACATCCTTGAAAATATTATGTTTTTTGTTTTTCAAAAAATTGTTTAAAAAATTTTTGTATAAATAAGAGCCACCTGTAACGATGTCTTCACAGTTTCGACAATGGGATAAAACCCGAAACATGTCAACTAAATTTAAATAATTTTAAATAAAAAGTGGAATTGCAAACTTAAAACAAAAAGTTGTAAAATTAATTTATTTTACCTTTAAACAAAATAACGATTATCATGGACTTCCACAAATTGAAGCTCTCAACAACCAATCCTTGAAAATGTCTTCGTAAACGAACGGTTGTTAATGATATTGAACTATACTGCATTGATATCATAAATAATGCTTGCGATGGTATGATAAAAATGTCTTCTAGATAAGCGGCGATAATGCGTTATTTTTTTTCTGAGTAGCTTGTAAAACAATAATAAATTATAGTTGATTTATATCAATTTCACACCAATAAAATACAGTGGAACCTCGAACTCGAACCTCGTTAAATCATAATTCTCACTAAGTCGAAAAAAACACAGAACCCTTAGATATGCGGTATCTCGAATTATTTAGACTTTATAACTCGAACAAAATATTATTTCCCTTCGAGATATTGAGAGTACAATACCTGAATAACCCATTGGTATTTTTTGAGTTAAAAAGACACAAATTTTATCACTTATATAAAAACTGTTTAAAATGTTTCTTAAAAAATACCAATTTGAATGTCCCAGTAATGTACTTTATTTCTTCGCACCAGCTACAAATCAACTAAAACTAACATAGCCGCACGGACCACACATTATATAATGCATACGAAACGAACCACGTATATATACTCGATAAAAGATGTCAGGAAGAGTTATATTTTGAAGATTTTATGTTTCAGTTTTTCTAAAAACATGCATAAAACGGCGTTTTCTAAAAATAAAACCTAGCTAGATTGATTTTTCGATCCAAAAACGACTTACAAATTTATATACAAGAATTACTCGTATAATTATATAATATATTATTACTTTGTAACTTAAGTCATAGTAAAATATAATGACGTGAAAATAGCGCCTTTCTTAGTCGAAATTTTAGCAATTAAATCCTCTGTACACAAACTACTTGTTAAGTCGAAAACTCGTAAAAAGTTATTGAGGTCCCACTGTACATATAAGTAAGTATTATATGAAAATACAAAACTGATATTTGAGTATTTTAATAGGAGAAAAAAATGTGTGAATACGCAGTAGGCTTTGACCTCTCAGAAACCGGACCAATAAAAAATATATATTTGTATAATAATTATAGATGGATAGAGAAAAATAGTGTTATTTTAAAATAAGAAAAAATTAGTCTACAAATTTTTTACTTCTATTTTACTCCTTCCTATAAAGAACACAAAAATAACACCATTTTTTAATTCAAGTTTTGCTAAAAAGTTAATATCTTCAAAGAAGAATATTCTATAAATAAGTTTTAAATTAAAAGTTTCCCCTTTTTTTACCTCATGGCAAAGATTGGGTGCGTTTGGCAGAAAAAAGCGCTTGAGAGCGCTTACTAGCGCTGAAAAATAAACTGTACAGTTTTCGGCCAGGACATGTTTGCTAACTTCAATAATTCAATATTTCAACATTATTTAATATATTATTCATTAATGGTAATTTTTTAATATGAATAATTTACAAACATATATTTAAATTAGGTTAGGTTCCCCGGTTAAAGCTAACTTAGCGTCCTAGAGGAATATAGCTATTTACTATTTGACAGCGCTTACCGCTTAACAATTGCCATTTTGCTTACAAGCGCTTCCTAGCGCTTTTTTCTGCTAAACGCACCCATTATTACGATTATTATCGAGTAATATAAAGCGCATTCTATTAAAATAATATCATAGTGTTAACCCTTTACTTATTTTACTATTCAAGATTTTCTTACTTTGCATAAGAAAATCCAAAAAATGATAAATTTTCTGCATTTTAGATGTAGGTGAGTCCTTTGTATCAATAAAAACGATAAAATATATAATATAGATCAGTAAATACTCGTTAAAACAAAAAATTATCTAGATAAGTCTTTTCTTTTCTTTTTTAGAAAGATAGAAAAAGATATCAAATTAAGCTTCCCCTTTTCTAAAATTGCGATCCCACACCGAGATCACATGAAAATATTTATATAACGAAAATTTTCGAAGAGAGAAGAACCATCAATTATTATTTTACCAAAAATTTGTAAGGAACAAATCTGATCAAAACTTAAAATGCACACTGATTACTGAGTATTCATAATTAAGTTTAAGAAAAATACTTCACTTTTTTTTATCTTGTTATAATTATTATACTTTCAATTTTATTTTATTTCGATACTAATCTACAAAAAAAACATAAACTAATAATTCACATTGACCTTGACTAATAAAAATGCTAATAATCTAATATGAAATCAGTGACAAAATTAGTGTACCTTTGTAATAAAAAAAAAACTTTTTTTAATCCTATACAAACTGTTGTTTATATTAATCAATAAAATAATTATTAAAACATTAAGAAAATTACGACAAGGCATTCAGTTTCGAACACTTGGATTACATATACCATACATAGTTCAATGTCATGATTTATGAGTTGCTTACTCAGTTTTAACCCTTTAAGTTTTGTTATCAATTTTAATTAATCTTCAAAAACATATGTAAAACGTTTGAACGACCTTGTAGAAGTCTACAAGAACTGTGCAGAAAAATTACTTTTAATTTTCAAAATATACATTGGAGCTTATTAATATAATCTAATATTCACATATTTAGAAGTCATAATTTGCAATAATACTCCTGCTTTACGTACTATACTACGGAAGCCTGAATGGCTCACTGTCAATTTATGAGAAACTGACGCTACACTAGCCTATTTTTTAAATGTGCACTACCCACAAGCATAAAACCAACTTTTAAAAAAAGTCACTAGTTCACTTTCAACAAGTGCACTTGTGACTCGTGGCATTATGGAATCGAACCTTTTTGAAGATGTCGGTATTTTGTCATGTGCAAATTTCTAATTAAACGTAATAATAAACACTTAATAATACTTTTAAAGGTTAGAAATTAGAAATGTGCAGATGCAAAAGATAAACATCAACAAATAAAGCATTATATTTTTTAAATACTACTAAAGAAAATTTTTAACTAACTACATAAGACAAACTATAAACATTATCATATTATTAATAAATCCGGACATATTATTAAATAATTATTAATAATTCCAGACAGTTTCTGTAGTGTCTAGTTAAAGGATAGTCATCACCGATTGACATCTTCAAAAGGTTCGTTTCCATAATGCCACAAGACACAAGTGCACTTGTTGAAAGTGAACTTTTAACTTTTTTTTAAAGTTGGTTTTATACTTGTGGGTAGTACACATTTAAAAATTGTTCTCATAAATTGACAGTGAGCCATTCAGGGTTCCGTACTATACTAAATAAAAAAAATTGTTAGTTGCAAGGAATATGTTGTTCTTTATTCAATAAAATATGTTCGCAACAGGGTAGCAAAGTTTCAGTTCTTCGTTACATTTAACAATGGAAATAACGATAAGTATTTCTTTCTAGCAAAATGTGCGAGCTATTACCATTGACCCTGACGGAAATAGCCATTTTCTTTAGAAAGTGATTTCGTTCTGGACTGCGTATCTTTTTAATACGACCTTTAATCTGAAAGAATTTTAATAAAACCACATTCTGAATCATTTAAACAAGGAAACAGAAAACAGAATTTAGAGAACACACATTTATACAAACGTGGGAATAGCACATTGCACTATGAACACCAGCAACAAAATGTTCAGGTTAGAGAAGCTTTTTTTTCTTTTAGCAGGTGGAAAACTATCTTTAAGTACAAGAAAATGATCTAAACGGGTTAGCTCTTTTAATCATACAGTCAGAACTTATTAACAAGACTCCATACGAAGATATAATTGATAAAAGATAGATATAATTTAACAGGGTCATTGTTCGTATTGTTTTTAAACTGTAAGTGCAAAGACTTTTTCTTGTGTAAATTTCACTAAATCGTGAGTTGTAAGAATAATCTAGGTCTTAGTTCACAATCACACTAACAACGGGAAAAATCTGATGTATTAATGACAATAGAGAAAAATCATAAAATTGTAATTTCATTGACAAAGAAAATGTTATTAATGATTGTGATTTAGGGTATTGAATTGCAGAGAATTGCGGTTGGTAATATCTCACAATCTCGATTTTATTATAGAAAATGATTCTCGACTTAATAGCATGCAATATCCCTTAACAGAGTTTCAGTTCAAGAATCACCAGTTCCTGGCAGCTTTCGCTGTGTTGAAAACCTCACTGCTATTTGTTTTTGAAAATTTTAAATGACCGTTCGTAGTCTGCTTTTCTGACTATGATTTTGATACGTCGTGGAATTGGAAATTGTTCTATTTATAATTCATCAAGGATAATTTTTTATAGCAGATTTTTTAATTCATGTTTTTTATAGATATTTCATATATCTTTTTTACACGAAGGACCATAAAAAAAGTTAATAATAGACATCGTAAATAAATTATGTTCAAAAAATAGATAATTTTTAATTTACTTACAATCTTCTTTACTTGTTTAATATTTGCATAGATTTCTTCACCATTTTAATTGGTTACCTATAAAAACTATTTGAAATATGTGTTTTTTCCAAAATAAAACAAAACTAAAAGAAATACCAAAAATAATAAAGAAAAATTAAGAATAAATTTAAAAATGAATACCATAAAAATATCTAAATGGAATATTTGCGTGTTTTATAATGATTCATTCACAATTTTTATATGATTCTTTTCTATATGATTTTTTATACATAATATTTTTATATATCATTCTTCAGTTAGTCTCTTTTCGACTCCTACGCATTTTAATGATTTTCTTTAATATTGTGGCTACTTACACGAGTTGGTAGCCATGAGTTAAGTTTGTTACACGGGAATGAAAGTTATATAGAAAATCGCTGGTATATATTATAACTGTATGTAGAGTATAAATTCGATTTATGAAAAAATAGACCGAAAAAAAATTCTGTCCCATTTTTGAACGCAAGGACTAAAAACTTCAGAACCCTACAATCTCCTCTATGGTCGGCAAACTCAACCCAACCAACTCGTAATTACAACCTTTGGATTTCTTTTTCGGTCTATTTTTTCCGTATATATTTATTTCGGGTCTGTTTTACTGATTACACATATATAGACTATACAAGGGTTTTGAGGAGAAAAGGAAGTTTTTTATTGTTTAATATCATTTAATAATTTAAGTATTTTGAGGGGACGTTGAAGAAGAAATGTACACTTTTAAAAATTTTAAGCATTCAACGCAATAATATCCAGACACCATTATTGATCAATTATAATTTTCCGCGATTAAGCTAATAGTTCGAAATTTCACAGATATTTAGGTACTTTTAATTGAGCTATTGGGAATAAACTGAAACATAGAGATAATTTAATGGCACGAGACAGGTAGATATTTCCGTTGAAATTTGCCTATTTTATTAAACACAATACGAAATTCTAGGTAGTTTTTGCTGATCGAAAGTTGGAAATGATTAACAAACGTATACATAAAATATAAACTAGTTTAATTGAATTTAATTGAATTTATATTTATAGGCTTTTGGTAGTACATACTAAATTATAATAAATAAATAAAATACTAAAAAATAATTTTATTCTAAGTGTATGACTACAAGTTTTTTTATTTGATCTCAAAATTTTTCGAACTTGCGTTCATTCTCAAGAGATTCACTCTCTTGAGATCTAAGATGCTTTATTGGCTTGAACGTCAAAAAAGATATATTTTTATAGGTCAAAATTACAAAGACTGGTAAAAAAATTCTGAATAGACTACGATCAAAATTGATTTACAGATCTAAATTCCTATTTCACGTGCGAAAAACTAGGACCATATTAATTTATTACAACGATACTCTGTGAACCGTCTCAGTATATTTATTCGGACGTTTTTCACGTGAAATTTATTCACATATATTCTTAGTAATTCTTGATATTATTATAATATCATTAAATAATATAAAAGAGAAAAAACAGTAAATTATGGAAATTTAATTATGGCTAATAAATATCAGATGTTTTTTTTTAATAGAAAGTATCTTGAATTTGTATTTATTTATCTAGACATTATCTGCGCCCACTTAGAAATGTAAGTTTATATTTTATAGTAGATATATTAGGTATGTAAACGAAAAGCTTAGTGGTTATAATTTAATATAATTATGTTAAATGGGCGTAAAGGTTAACAATGCTTATTTTCTAAAGAGGTCAAAACTAACAAAGTAAATATTGCTTTATTAGTTATTACTCTTTAAGGTAGAGTACCTGGATGACCGAGCTTTGTTCAGTATTTTTTGAGTTAAAATGATGTTTTGCTAATGTATTTTATTTCGTACTACCATAAACTCCAATAGATGCCAGGAAGAGGCGCATATTCAATCGTAAGTAGCTTTTTTAGCTTTGAAAGCAGGGTATAAGTCTCTTGGTGCTTAGATATCACTTCTACACTGCGAATGTTCGTTCGGATTCTTTTGCCTCGATTATCTCGCGAGCCAATCATGACATGAACACGTGACTTTGCTTATTCGACGCGTAATCGCGGATTTAAGAACAGAAACTTTAAGAATTGTTTTCAGCAGAATTGGTTGAGCCGTTTTTTAATGGTAATATAAACAAGTGAAAACAAACAATTGACTGAGTTAATTGTTGAAATATCATGCGTAGTCAGTATTGATTTCTTTATCACATTACACATACAAACACGTGACACATACATAACTGATAATCAAGTATAGTGCATATTATAAAATTTCCGCCTAATTGTCGCCCTCACGGGTAAACAGTGATGTTTACGAAAAAATGTTTCAAACAAAAGTTGTTTAATTTTTGATAAGGAACATTTTTTACATTTAAACTTTTCTTCTATCTCTAACGGTTTACAAGATGGGTCCTACGGACCCAAGACCCAATTGACCTATGATGCTCATTTACGAACTTGACCTCACTTTTTACGTCCTGAGTACGCTGTAAAAATTTCAGCTCGATATCTTTTTTCGTTCTTGAGTTATCGTGTCCACAGACGGACGGACGGACGGACGGACAACCGGAAATGGACTAATTAGGTGATTTTATGAACACCTATGACAAAATTTTTTTCCTAGCATCATTATTTTTAAGCGTTACAAACTTGGGACTAAACTTAATATACTATGTATATTTCATATATACATGGTATAAAAATCGAAAAAACTCGATAAACAGAATCTGAAAAGTGAATTAAACTCTAAATTTATTTATGGAGATAATGATCGTTCCAGCATAAGCTGCAAAACATGTTCGAAACATGATCTATAAATGTTAACAAGACCTTTTTATAATTTTTTTTATACTGGAAAGTTTTTCGTGTAGACTTTGAGGTCGCGCCAGACTCAGTTTATTTTTGATTTTATAATCGAAAGAACAGGGAACTACTTTGGAAAAGATTACATACATAGATGTGGTGTGAAGATTTGACACCATATAAATAAATATTGCTGATATTTTTATTTTTGTTATAAAAAATATACAACAATCATAACAACAATATGCAAAATTTTTATTTAACATTTAACAATATTTAAATATAATAATAATATTTTTACATTTTTAAACAATTTATAATATTTATCTGCAATACAGACATAATATACTATAATACAATGTAATTGATACATGACTACTGCATAAGAAATTTAATGTAAAATACTATACATATAAAATAAAACCAATTTAAAAAGCATTTATTTAGGTAATAGTATTATTAAACAGTTGTTACTTCTATCAAAAAACCATGTTTTAACAAGTATATTTATGCAAGTGCTTCTTTAACTCATTTGTATTATATAGTGGAACTTAGTTAAGTGGGACTTGGATAAAGGATAACCTTCATAACTAGAACTCATGCTGACGTCCACTTTGGCACTGAACACTTTGCCACTGAATTTCGTCTGTTAGTGGGACGAAGCAAACCTTTATTATTTTTTGTATTGTTTACTTTTAATCATGTATACGATATTTATTTACATCAAAGACTCTCGATTATAGTTGACGATTTTAATATGATACATACAGCGTAAACTAAATATTGACAAATATCTTGTCTAGAAATTTTAATTAAAGAGAATTTAAAAAAAAATACACTCGAACCCGGACTTCTTGGATTCATGCCAAGCGTCTTACCAATTGAGCCATTCGAGCTCTAGATTTGGGATTCATTCTTTTAATTTTATCGTCATATTTACCTCTTTCAATGAGACAATGAGACAATTTTATATTTTATTGACCTCTGTAACTGAGAACTGAGATAACATCATTTTGTTTGTTTATTATAACTTATTCTTATTCTACCAGCAAACTTCGCATTTAACTAATTTTGACACTCAATGTCCTTCAGTTTGAGTTTTTCTTTACTGTCATACGGATGTTAATTTGAAAAATGCCGAAACGAAGGCTCAAAACGCTATCACTACGTGAAAAACTGAGGTTAGTATCCGTTTACGAAAGTGGAAAGACACTAATTGTCTGTGTCAAATTTAATGTACCAAAATCTACTCTTCTGAATAATTCAGAATAAAGATAAAATTCTCTCCTTAAATCACAATGTTCTGAAGGACAAGGAAAACTAGAATGTGTAGATACGTTTAACGTACGAAAACTAAAAACCTTCTCGACAGAAACTGTATTTGAAATGTGACAGTATTATATAGCCCGACAAATTCGAAAATTTCGCACTGCCTTGCAAAACGTTTGGCGGATTACCGGAGGTTCACTGTAATTGGTAAATATACGTAAAAATTTTCTAGGCTAATGACCTTTTATAAATTATATGGTTTAATAAATTATTTTCTCACCTGTCTATTTTTGTATATCTATTATTATGCTAAATCATTTAGATAACATAAATTTTAATCAAATAGTTGTAACGGAAGTGTCGAAATGTTTCTATTTACTTTTATTTTTATCCCAATTTCTAAAACTGTTACTATACCATATAGTATATTATGTTTTTTTTACTTTTACAAATAATATTTATATTATCAGATGAATAGATGTACTATAAGTTTATACAAAATCGTTTTGTATAATTAAGTATTATAAAATCTATAATATTATTCATTATTCAATGTTTTTATGTACTTTATATAAAAGATTATTCAAACAATCATAAACTACTTGTAAACTAAAGCAACTAGATCATTATTTTTTTTAAATAAACACAAAAGAAATGATAAATATGTTAGAATGTGTACAATAAGAAATATCCAATATTCCGCAGTCTTAAAACGAATTGTATCATTTCGAAGAGTAAAAAGAAAACTATACGTTATTCAATCAATGAAGTACCATGTTTTATTAACAAACGTTGGTGATCCCACCCGTCCCTGTCGTTGGCGAGATGAAGAATGTCAATAATTGACATATTTAATTTTAATCTTTTAAGATAACTATGACGTTTTCTTCCTCTCGCCAAAGATCCAAAAATTTTTCCTGTTTGGATATCATATTCTTGGCACTTTTTTCTAATTATATGAGCCAAGAAATTGACCTCACGAAACCATAAAGTCTTTATTAGTTCACGGACTACACCCGCTTTTTGTAGAACAACTTCATTTGTTGTTCGTTGGGTCCATGAACCAGGAACCACATTTATGTCGCAGCTAATAGTTTTTCAGCAGCAATGGACACTGTCCATGTTTCACATGCATATAATAAAACCAGTCAAACTTTTAAAATACGAAATTTGGTTTTATTACTTATGTTTTCGTTCGTTAATATTTGTTTATATTTATTAAATATTACTTTCGACAGAGCTATACGTCGTTTTATTTTACTGATACATTTACCGTCTGATGTAATGGTCGCGCCAAGATATATGAATTGACTCACTTGTTCCAACAACATTATTAACGTTGCTTAATGTTGTACAAAAAAAAAAACTACTTTTCATCTCAATAGGGAATATCTATGAATTTTTCGCATTTCTTAACAAAATATGAAAATACCGTAAAAAAGATGACAAAAGTAAAATCAAAATTAAAATCGGTCAAGAAATACGAATGAAATAAGCATTTTAAACTACTAATTAGACAGAGAGATCGGACATAGTATTTAACGTTATAGACCATGTTTGCCATACATTCTGTTTTGTTAGAAAGAGACACAAGCAAATCTTTGATGGATTTTATCTTGGTTATTTTTATAGTTATTTGAAAAATAATCTGTTTGCTATATGAATGAGCTTTTATTAAAAAAATCATCAATATTCCTTATTCATCTTTTGCAATATAATAACACTGGTCAACACAATTTTGGCACAGAAGCATGACTTTACTTTTTGAAAAGTACTTGACTTGCTGACTATGAATCTGAGCGCAAAATTGCTTCATCACGTTACGTTATCGAGAAATTCGTCCCTTAACATGGAAAAAACTTGTTCTTCTTCTTAATTTGAGGTCATATTTCACCCGTTAATAGTTTTTTCTCACGAAAAAATTTACACCATTAGAAAATACCATTAATTCCCCTCAAAAGCCTTTTTGAATTTTTCCAAAATCTTCTTCCAAGAAAAGGAATAGGTAATATATAAATATATAAGTATACAATTAATTAATTATACATAAATATTTATATTAGTAGTAATACAATGTATAGGTATTTTAACTATAATAAATGTGATATGATTTCTGGAAGAGCAAAAAGGATATCGGAATAATTCGAAAAGTATTTTAAAGGAAGAGGGAAAGAAAAGGAAGTCTTTCAAATTTTCATATGAAAAAAGAAATATATAGTGGTGTTACGGAATTTCGAATATAACAAAAAAACCATTTTCCTCTTTTAGCTTAAAATATTTTGAAAACTTTACGTATTAGAGAAATTCTCAATCCGAATTCGAATTCAGCATCCTCAAAAACTATAAGAAATGTCTCTCGCATCAATGTGGCAAAAAAAAAAAAACAAATTTTGTTGAGTGTAATAGACTGAAATAATAAAAGGTGGAAACGCAATTAAGTTATATAGTATATCCCTCTTTACTATGTATAACATATTTATTTGCGCTCCCACCATATTTATTGTAAAGAGACAAATGTATGTGAATAATGTGTTATACAATGCTGAAAGTTCAGTTTTTTTTTCACGTATGTATTATATTTATATGAAAAATGAATTTCTGTTCGATATTATCAATGTTTAATATAATTTAGTTCATAAATATTTGAACTATTGCCAATTTTATAAATTACACAATTTCAATATTTTTTATTTCTAGTATTTGAATCGTATAATTTTTACAGGATAACTACAATGTTCTTCATATTGCATCAATGTACTCCCGTGAAGATGTCGTTAAACTTCTGTTGTCAAAACGTGGAGTGGATCCATATTCAACTGGTGGGGTATGTAATTATTAATATTTTGAACTTTGTTTGCCTAATTGCTCTCCTAAAAAAATTTCTTAGTCTTTCTTTTTTGATAAATATACTGCATGTAAAAATAAATTAATAATAAAAATAAAAATAAGTTTTGATAAACGGTCAGACTCCCAAGAGAAGTAAAATATATATTGTAAACTATTTTCTTAGAACTGGGTAGAAATCGAATAAAAAAGCTTTATAATTTTGTAAAAATAAATTTTATAATTGGTCCAATTCACTTACGTAAATCGTAGAGGGGTGGCCCAAAAGTGTTGACACTAGATTTTTTATTCTTTCATTCAATAGAGGCTTGTTTGAAGACCTTAAACATGATTTTGGAAAAAGACGCCGCTATCTTGGAAAAAGACTTTTTTTACGTTTTGGCGCATATCTTGCGTTCTATTCATTCAAATTTGATGATTTTGATGTCGATGGACTTGCCTGCGTTTTATCTTCAAACCCATTTATTTCACAGTATACTAGAAAAAAAGGTATTCATGAATTTTTTCGTGAGTTTCTTTTTGCAACAGTTATGTTTACGAGAAAAAAAAAGTTGTTTATTTTGTTATAAGAAACATTTTTTACGTTAAAACTTTCGTTCAACCGGTAACGGTTTAAAAAAAAGGTTCCACTGACCCAACACCCAATTGACCTATATTGCTCATTTACGATCTCGATCTCAATTTTTACGTCCTAAGCACACTGTAAAAGATTTCAGCCTGATATCTCTTGAAGAAGAAGATACACTACTAAAAAACTTTTTACAAAAACCTGTTATAAAAAAAAATTTTTTTGACTTGAACACAAATAACTTTTTTTCTATCTATCGTATCGTTTACTTTGACATAAATGGGTTCGAAGATAAAACGCAGGCAAGTCCAACGACTTGCCGTTTATGGGTGCAAGAATATTGCGCTAGATAAACGCAAATAGAACACAAGATATGGGCCAAAACGAAAAATATATTCCAAGATGGCGGCGAAAGCGTTAATTTTCCGAATACGAAAAATCAGATTTAAGGTTTTCAAACTACTCCCTATTGAAAGAATGAAAAAAAATCTAGTATCAAAAATTTTGGGTCAGTCCGTAAGTGCACTGGACTACTGCAGAATCTATTCGGTCGATTTTCAACAAGAATATTTAGTTTTTACCGAAGAAATATAGCTTTCTAATTAAAAGACTGTTTCTCTTGTTAACTTCGAACTTGATTTGATTTTTAAGCAACCCTGAGGGTCAAACTTGAGGTCGCTGTCAGATTTTCACCTTTAAAGCCAATTGTGTTAAATTTGTTATAAATTGCTTATGTGATCTAGGATAAGGCAGATCAAGGAAGAATTTTAGGTAAGATAGGGATTTAAAAATTTAAATTAATAAATGATTCCACTCATCTTATAATCTTGAAGCTATAAAGCCGATAGACACTTTTGTCTTGTATTCTTAACACAAAAATTTACTATTATGACTTACGCAGTTCTGGAATTTCAAAATTTGAAATAAAAGCACATTAACCCTGAAGCACATTATACGTGACAAATATCTATATAGAAAACAAACTAAGTACGAATGTGAGCTTCTATCTCAGAACTACAATATTGAAAGCTCACTAAACATTTTACAAACATACACACATATACACAATTTTACAAATAGTTTTACTACTACACTCACGAAAACTAAATAAAACTACAGGTACCTAATAGTAAGTAAAATAAATAGTTATTGCAATTTTAATAACAAATTTAACACAATTTAAATAGAAATAAATGAAAGTTCGTGTCGATAATAATTTTGCAAATTTAAATTACATACAATAAATAAAAAACTAAAAAACATAGATAAAAACCATCCATACTTTATCTGTAAACAGAATTGTTGTTGCAAAAACATTGTAAAGTTTTTTAGTTCGAATCGAAAAGTTTTAACATTGTGTTGATTTTTTAAATGAAAAAAAGTGAATTTTTCTCTAGAAATGTGGAAAAGTTTAATTTAATTTATAGTGGTTGAAATTTTTTAATTATTATTATTGAAAATAGTTTTTACATAGTTTAATAATAAATAGTTTTGTTTATTTATAATTAAAGTGGGTTATTCTCTAATAGAGTAGAAAAAACTTAGAAGAGGTAAGAAAATAGAGACCTTCGTTTTTAGAATATCAATCCTAGCTCGAATACACGTGGTAATATATATATAACGAAAATTATCCAAGAGAGAAGTACAATCATTTACTATCTTACGGAATTTTCAAGGAAGAAATCTGTTCAATAGGTACTTAAAATGAATAGAAATTTTCAAACTCAAATTTTAAATTTTTTTGATGATTTAAAAGTCTACGCAATTTAAAAGTAGAACAACGTTCTAAATAATCCAGCGTGTTTTAAATATATATTCCTGTGAAATAATAAATGAGTACCTAAATATAAGTACATAATTCCCTCTTTTATAACTTTCATCATCTAGATATTGACACGTGATCCAGACCTGGAATGGCAATTTTAAAAACGAGAAACTTTATTTATTACCTTTCTAGGAAACAAAAATCTTGTCCCAAAATTGTCCATATAATTTCTTGCTTTCACTTACAGGAGGATATATTTGACTCTAAATGTTGAAGAAGTTTCATTTAATTTATAGTGTTTGATATTTTTTAATTATTATTGAAAATAGTTCGCATAGTTTTTACATAAATAGTTATATTTATTTATAATTTTATTTTAATTAGTGTATTTTTATTATTTTAGTCGCGACAACAAACGGCTGTACATTTGGTGGCATCCCGACAAACTGGTACGGCTACTTCAATATTACGAGCATTGTTAGCTGCAGCTGGGAAAGATATTCGGCTCAAAGTTGACGGGGTAAGTAGAAATTTCTTTTTTTAATAAATTCACATCGGTTGATTTCGATAATCTTCCGAATATACCCTCAAATAATTTAACGTTACCCGCCCATCGCCAGAAATATTAACAAAATATCTTAATGTCAAGTTAATAATTCACATAATGGATTATTCAGTATTTTTAAGATTTTGCAATCTCTTTAGAGCAAAATGGTTAATCAGAGTGCTTGAAATGTCGAAATAGCGAATAAATTTTCTTGTTGCTAAAATCAAATATGAATATTTTCTACCGCATGTATGAACATGTTTAACTTGGTTATTTAGAGTTGCTATAATCGATAACTATAATTAACAATAATCGACAAGATTGTTGTCAAAATTTTCCAATTCTGGTCACGAATACACTGTCCACGTTTTATAAGTTATATCTTCTCTCCGTCCCTAAATAAAATTTTATTAGAATGGATAGCTGTTAATTTATTTACCATTAATTATTTAAAAAAAAAATGTTTTTGGAATTCAAAACAATAAGAATAAAACCAAAGCTACACAAAGATTCATTCACAGAAAATAAGCAATACTTTTAACCGGTTTTCAACTTCCCTGCGCCATTATTAACAATACACATTGTTTTTGGCGAAGGAATATATTATACCTATACAACAGTCTGGTCAATTACTTACTCATATTGAGTCATATTTTTTACCTTTTCATCGCATTACTTGATATGTGTGCGTAGTCATGGTAGTAACAAAAAAATTGATGCCAGCGCATTCAGTGAAAAATTTTGGCGATAAAGGACGCTGTTATGATTAATTTGCAGTTCTTTACATGTTAATGTTATAGAAAATGTCCAATTTAAATTATTGAAAAATACTAATTAATTAAACTTAATGCATTAAAAATTGTGAAATAATACCAAAAAACAGAAGCTATAAAAAATTGAATTCAAAAATGGCGGTGATTACGACGACCTTTTACCATCGAATATTGACAACGGACCTTGAATCTCTTTGTTAATATGTAATAAAATAAATGAATATTTCAAAAAATGATCAATATATTCAAAAATATTTTATAATTAGAAAAGCAATAATTCATATTTTAATCACGAATTCATTCAACAAAATTTATGATAACAGGGGTTGCTTTTAAGTATTTTCTAATTATTATATACTTGTATATTAATATATTACAAATTAGCATTTATTGCTTTTTGTATAATATATGTATATGACGTACTCAGATCGTAATTTTACAATAATTATAACCAGCATAGACACAGTGTAATGTTCCTCTCAAAAAAATCAAAAACTACACCTTAGTCCGTGCTAAGATAACCCAGTTTAACTTAGTTGTACAACTGAATCGATTTCAATTTTTCAATAAAAGTTAACTAAAATTTTTTACGAAAAAAACAATTAAAATCGCATGCGAAGAGCGGTGTAAAGCTGCTTTTTAAGTATGTTATTTGGACCCCTTAGGGGCGTCCAAAGAAAAGAAAAGTTATGCTATCTGCAGTAAAGTTGCCTTAAATTTTGCAGTTCAATTCAAAGTCTATGAGCTTTTGACATTAATTTAGTTGCTACTATTTTTTGAAACTATATTCAATTTGAACAATTAAATATATCGACAATCGCGTTTTGCGATTTTAATGTAGAATTTGACTGGCTTATAATGTGTTTGGAAATTTTTTTTATGTTAAATATTTTAAGACATTTTAATTGTTTAAAAACGTGTAAGTTATTGCTCCTACAAATGTTCACCCTAAAATCAAGCCTCACGGGCCGAGTTCCTAGCCCGATCTATTATTTTCGATGTAAACACTGTTCAAATTCAAAGAACAAAAACTTTAAGCACGATAAAAACACGAATAAATTTATTATTATTTCAAGACTACGGTCCTATATCGAATAAATTTCAAGAATAAAAAAAAATATTAGTAAACCACAGACAAAAAATGTCTCAATCGAAACCATAACAAAAACAAACATATACAATTCAGACATCAAAAGGGTAGTGTACTCTTTATCCTGTGAAAAAATTAAAAATAACAAAAATATAACACAGATATCGGTTTCTTCTCATACCTCCAAAAGAGGAGGTGGAATCATCTCCCCCTCTCCATCGTGGTTCATATAAATATGTGAAAATACTATACACAAAGCTTCCAATACTACTTTTTTTTCTGTATGCATAAAAGCAGAATATGGTATAGTTTCTGTACTTTGGATTCATCGACATTTTGTCGCGTGTATAAAATTACCCAACAATATACCTATATACATATATACTGACTGGATGATAGGCGGTGAATGGTACCAACAATATTTTCGACTTTTCCCAACCCAAGCAATAACATACATATAAATTTTTATTTTTATTTACTTTTTGTTTTTAAAGCTTAAAAAAAAAACATCATCTACATAGGTTCATATAAGAAAAATATAATTAACCGTGTATAGCCGGGTCTCAGTGGCGCAATTATTTTGATGGAAAGTTAGTCTCGCCTTCGAGAGTAAATTTTGGAACTTAGAAATACTGAAATGACAATCAAAGTTTTATCTCATAGAAAGTGAACTAAAATATAGCCAATAAGCAATATTCTCTATTCGAATAATTTTTCGTATGAAAGATGAAAGTGTAAAACTTGTTATATTAAAATTTCCTTTTTCCTGGTAAGCATATACTAAGCTGACATATACTAATCTTTGAGAGGAACAGCGTTACTCTTAAAATAAGCCAATTTTGAAACATAAAAGAAAGGAATGAAAGGAGATAATAGCATGTAAAAATTGGAGAGAAAACGTGAAGGCTTATATTTTCCCGACATTCTGCTTATCTCTCTCTATAAAAAAAACTCTCTGAAATGTCGTTAGATAAAACGTTTTTTTGTCACAGAAAACCATTTAACAGATACTGATCAAACAAAATCATTGTTAAACATACTGTTTTGTTTAAAAAAGATTTTAAGGTCTTCTAACAAAAAGACGTTAAAAAAATATTTTGTAGAAAATATTTTGTTTGCAAAACTTATCAGTGTGTTAAGTTTTGTTTGATCAGTGTGTGATGGTTTCTATTACTTATAATGTTAAGAAAAAAGTTTGAACGTTACCAAAAAAAATAAGTGTATGAAAACATTTGAGACTTACGTTTCAAATTTTTGAATTCGGCTAAAACTTGGGAAAATTAGACGAAAATTAAGAGTAAAAGTTTTCGATACATACCATTGTTTTCGAAATATTGATACCATTCATGCCAGAAAATCACTTAAATATGTATTTTATGGAAAAACAAGTGCTGCTTGTTATAATTTTCTGTATAGAAAAATATTTTTCGTGCTTTTAACTAATGAATATTTGTTTTACAAATTAATTTTAAGAAAATTAGCCTTGTAACATAATCAAGCATACCTTTAAAAACCCTTCTATTTGGTTTTATATGTTAAAAACACAAACTTTAACAGCTCAAATCTATAAAGTTAACACCGCAAGGGGCTAAAAACCACTAAAAAACAATCATGCAGTTGAATGAAAACTTTCTTGAAGATGACAAAAAATCGAAATTATATTTTAAACCCACTTTTGAAAAGGTTTCACAACTTTTCCAAATCGTATGATCAGCATATTGGAAAGTTTTTTACTAAAAAGTCTTTAATTTTTCCTATACATAATCTTGATTGCCTCCACCAGAAGAGAATACTAGCTACGCCACTGATTGATACTTCCATTATATACCATCAAACTTTTATTATTATTTTTGCATTTTACTTAAAAAATGAAATCAGATTAATGACCTGTTTTTTCATGAAATGAAAATGCACATGAAAATTTTATTGATTCATAAAATTTAATTTAGAATAAAAATAAAATAATTCCCTTGTATTATTATTGTTTACTTTAATTAGGTATGAAATGATTTATTTAGCGGAAGCTAAATATTTTTAATTAATGAATCGTTTTGTTTATACTTAGTTTTGTAAAGAAAACAAGTAATTTTTCATTGTTTTCTATTATATTATATTTGGTTTATATAAAATATAAATTATATAAATATTTACTTTGTCATTTTTAATTTAACAAAAAATACATTTATAATTTTAAACGGAATTTTAAAATTATTTTCCAATTAAAATGATATTCATAAATCAAGGTTTATTTATTTGTTGATATTGGATACAGGATCATTATATAATTTATATCCACTATTGTTTAGTATAAAAGTTAATTTAACATCAGACGTACAGATTTCAAACTTAACAAGTGAAAACAAACAATTGAGTGAGTTAATTGTTGAAACACCATGTATAGACAGTGTTGATTACACTGTTACATTACACATACTACATGTCACACATATCTCATCGTCACAAAATTTGCACTAGTTGATTATCCTTATTTATTAAATAAGTAAAAACTCTAAGGTTTCTAAGGTTTAAAATTTCTAAGGTTTGTTAAAAATAGGTATGACATGTATATATCACATGTATATCACCAAATATATCTTAGAGAAAAAAGTATTGCACCTTTTGTACATTTGTTTACGATGTTTACGAAAAAATGTTTCAAACAAAAGTTGTTTATTTTTATATAAGGAACATTTTTTATATTTAAACTTTTGCTTTATCTCTAACGATTTACAAGATGGGTCCTACGGACAAAAGACCTTTACCAATGTTGCTCACTTTTTACGTCTTGAGCACGTTATAAAAATTTCAGCTTTATATCAAACAGATAGACAGACAACCGAAAATGGACTAATTAGGTGATTTTATGAACACCTATACCAAATTTTTTTTCCTAGCGCCAATATTTTTAAGCGTTACAAACTCGGAACTAAACTTAACTAAATATACCTTAATATATATATTACATATATACATGGTATAAAAATTTTACCACCTCGCTGGTAAATTAGTAATAAAAATTGAAAATGTGCAGAATATCGTCAAGTAAAATTTGTTATTTGAACGAGACTGTGTATCTATTATTTGATCGAAATGTTCTTAGCTATGATTCGAAGTGCGAGTTAAGGTTCCCGTACCCGAAACAACAAAACAAAAATGAGACGATTTTCAAACGGCTGAGCAGATTTTCTTGAAACATACCCAAAATATTCACCTCAAATTACCTTTCAGACAGAAAAAAAAGATAGTCAGCCATGGGAACTGTCGACAGAAGTGAAAACGTAAAACTTTTAAATAATTGCGTTTTTTTTTTTTTTTAATTAATTACAGTATGAATAATTAAAATTTTACAGTTTCTAATTTGTGTAAATTGAAATAATATTAAAAAAACCAGCTATTTATGAACAGTAATCTTAAGTTACTAAATATCATAATCACTTTATTAATAGTTAATTGTACAGCTTTAATTATATTTACATAGGTGTCGTTTTTCCTAGGTTATGGTGTTATATCTGTAGCTTTATTCATAGCATGTTGAAGACGCGAAACCATAAGAGTTTACCTTATTAAATACTAGCTGTGAACTACCCGCTTTGCTGGGCAACATCCCCACATGCACCCCTCCCTCCACATTTCCTTGCGTGGGATAACAGTTTTGTAATGTACACGTCATGCTCTTTTATTTGATACCCCACTTAGGTATATTTGTAAATATTCGATAATCCCTTCACACTTTCTCGCTACACCTTTCTACCCTCCGAAGGTTAAAAGTAGATAAAAACAATAGATCTTTGAAGCTGGTTGTATATCGTGTCAATATTTGAGCTTAATCGATGCACAACTTTTTTATTTTTTGAAGCATATCCCTTTCAACCCCTATTTCAACCTCTTACTCTACTATAATATGGATGTATTATACATAAAAACCTTCCTCTTGAATCACTCTATCTATTAAAAAAAACCGCATCAAAATCCGTTGCGTAGTTTCAAAGATTTAAGCGTACAAAGGGACATAGGGACATAGGGACAGAAAAAGCGACTTTGTTTTATAATATGTAGTGATTATTTCTTATACATATATTATATATCGTCTAACGTGCCTTTATAAATTTTCACTTCAAAAAAATCAAATCAGTTAATCCGTTTAGGAGGTACGATGCCAGAGGTGAATCGATTAAATTATGGATTTAATATTATTGTTTACATTTTGAAAATAATGATTTTATTTATGTTAGTAGGATAATACTTTAAAAGCTCAAAGAATTTTAAAATGTTTCAACATTACAAAGTTCCATAATAGTTAAAAATAATTTAGTTAAAACAATTTTAAAACTTTTGAATACCTACGACATATTTTTATAACATGCTGTCTTGTCTTGTCTCGTAGTTGATATTTTTGATGTTTTCAGAGGGTGGTGGTGTGTTTATCATGGTAAAATCACATTATCATAAAATAAACAATTTTACTATAACAGAAACATAAATGAAAGTTGTAGAAATATCTATGTATGTTATGCTTTTTAATATTAACAAAAAAGAAAACAACCAATAAATGCAAAGAAAATGCAACATAAATTATGTAGACATCATAAAATATTGCGATAATTCTTTTAGTCGTATAGGTTGAGTTTGTTAAAAAGTATATTACTTATCAATATCCGGTGGGAAAAGTGAACTAAAATAAATTGTGTGCCCGTAAAAAGGTCATTTTTAAAAATCAAGCTAGATTATCTAAAACTTCATCACAACGAAATCGGTTAACGGGTATAATTCTATTTTTTAACCGACTTCAAACAAAAAGGAGGAGATTATTAATTCGACTGTATTATTTTTTTATGTGTGTTACCTTAGAACTTTCGACTGGGTGAAACGATTTAGATCATTCTTTATCTATTTGAAAGTTGTTGCTTCCCGTGTGGTCCCGTTTCATTTTACTCCAGTTCTGAGAACGGCATCCATGAGAAAACTATAAAAGTCATTATTGAAAAATTCTTAATTTGCATGTACGACAAGAGGATGAATAACTCAATATCACGCCAACCGATTTCGATTATTCTTTTTTTAGTGAAAAATTAGTTAGTGTACTTCAGACTTTCTTTTTTTCAATTTCTGTGGGAATTCGCTTAGCTAATGCAGCTCCTGTGCTACGAATTTTAAAACTTATCGTGCGCATTAAATTACAAAAGGTGATAGTTAAATTAAAATTTAAAATGTACCAAAAAAACATTTAAATATACATCTAAAATATATAATGATCAACCTATAGATAACATAAAATTTATTTTAAAATCATATATATCAATATCTACTGTGCAACAATATCTACTACTATCTCTTTAAAAATCTATAAAACGATCATTTTTCCATTGGCTATTTATTCGCGTGTTTCTATTCCGTCAATTCAATATTTGATGGTATACCAAAAAAATATTATGTCTTTTCTCTGTCAAATTAAATAAAAGTATTTGCTGATTCCCCGATACCTGTATGGTACCTATAATATTTATATTATATTTAAACAAGGTCCCCAATATTTATAAAAAAATTTTTAGACATAAACAGTTCGTATTTTAAACTGTTCACTTGAAATCAAATATTATTTAATTTAATTTAAAAATTAAATTAAAATGAGTCCTTTATCACAACCAAAACAACAGGCTGTGCAATTACTAATTATTTTGTGTAACATAGAGGAATTTGTGTGAAAAAAGTGTCTTAAAATGTCGTCTTCGTGGCGTAAATTAATTAAGTTACATCATACAGTGAATGCAAGATTAACACCAGATGAGGTATCTCGAAATGATTTAGTTAAAATATGCAAAAATGATCAGAGAGATAATATTTTATACTTATTTTCATATAACGAAATAGTCCGAAGTTTTATGACTCTCAAAAAAAATTTACTGGTATCACTTGTCATGCGCGTTAAATAATGGTTTTAAAATATTTTATTTGTTTTTCGTAACGTAAACGGTTTTATTCAGTTTTGATATGTAGTTGAGATTTTATGAATTTTTAAAATAACGAAAATTTTTTTCATAAATTTTATACTTATACAGAATTTTTGATAAAATTATATTACAATTACTGTTCGATGAACTCGCAATATTCATTTTTAATTTATAGTTCGATTAATTTCCTTTTTAATTTATAAAAGAAATTTATTGTTCAAATATTCGAATGATTTAAAAGTAAAATTTTAAATTTTATGATTTATGCATAGAATTTTTTACCCTCATCTGTGATCAAATGGAAAAACGCTTATCACGATCCCAAAAGGTACATGATTCGATTCTCATGATATGTGTACATTTTCCATATCTGTATATTTCTTCTGTATATTTCTTCTGTGTATTTATTCAATAATTGACTGAGAACAGACTATTTTCACAATTTTAAAAATTTATAGGTAATATTTTTGGTAATAAGTGGTTAAGTTTCAAACTTACAGTTATATAAAGCGTAATGAATAGATAATAATCGTCTTAAATAAGTCCAAATTTTGTTTCCTACTTCGCAAATATTTTCCAAATAAAAGAAAAAACAAAAAATTACGTGTTGAAATAAAAATACACGAAGTAGTTTCTTTTTTGTTGAAATATTTTCAATTTTGATTCTTATCTTTGAAAAAAGACCCGTACAAAATTTTTTAACAGTAAATATTATTTCACCTGGCGATTCATCCTCGTTCAATTAATAAATGGGTTGAGTCTTAACAGGGTGGCCTTTATGATAGCTTATATTAGGGGAAGATATTGAAATAAAGTATTTAAGTTTATAACAAAATAACAGTTTGACGAAATATTCAATCCATTAATTAGCAAAACTAGAAATTGAATCAACAAAATTTTTAATTTCATTATTGGTTAATTCATGCAGATTTAAGTCGAGCCCATTGTCATTAACACATGAGAAATTCTGAGAAGATTCATGAGAAAAATATAAATTATAAATAATGTTATGAAGAAATATTCTAAATAAATGTCTTCTAATAAGATTCTAGAGAACGAAAAAATATATAAACCTCCAATTATCAAAAGTCTAGATTGTTTTTCAAAACTCAAACTGGACAAAATGCAGTAAAAAATGAAAAATTTACTGTGGCACTTTGTTTAAATAACTTACCCAAAAAAAAAAAAAAAAAAAAATAGATTTGCATGCCTCAAATAATATTAACGAAAGCTTTTGAATTCGATCTACCGTAAAAATAATTCGCTTTGTGCACTACCATGCACCTAAAATTATTAACTAATGATTACCATCAAAGAATAAAAAAGTAAATTGATTTAAATAAAACTATATTATCATTTTAAAAAAAATCAAATTATATGTTTTTATAAAATTTGATCGAATTCCTTGAAATTTAGACAATGCTAAACAAATAACGTCAGTATTCATGATCGAAATGAAAGATGCCTGAAGTAAAAGGCACCTTATTCAATATTTGGCTATTAATTCTAAATATAAGTTACCTACCACAATAAATTTAAAGTGTTATTTCACTAAAAAGAAAATTTATTTCAAACGAAATGATTTGCGCTGACATATTAATGTTTTCAATTTTCATATACAAATTCGTGACATTAAAAAATAAGTAGGTACTTACATTGTAAATTACAGCAATTTTATAAAATAAGGTATGAAAATTGTTTATAATAATAAATTATTGAAAATTGTTGCACTTAAGGTCAAAATTGGTGGGGATTAAGAAAAAATATTTCATTTGCAAATAAAACTAAATTTCATCCAAAGAAAAACTTTGTTTGGTGGTTCGTAATCGTGATGAAATCATTGTTGGGTTTGTGTTTGTAAACTTGAAAAAATACTTCCAAAATTAAAATAATTGTAAAAAGTATTTTTAACAGTGGCGGATTTACCAGTAGAGAGTTTAGGGCAAGGGCATAAGGCGGCATGTTTTAGTGGATAGCAGTTTAAAGAAATAATACCACGAATTAAAAAGATTAAAAATGTTTCTGTAAGTGCAATTCAAAGAAATAGTTTCCGATTATAAAACTTCTTAAGAGATATAGTTTTAATTTTAAAAATTGGTGATTTTTCGATATCGAAACCTGGATTTTCAATATGCTGTTAATCAATAGTGAACACAGTTAATCAATAAAAATTTATTTATTTTTAATATGACGTGTAGTTTTTGGAATAAAACTTGGATATTTAATATGTAGTAAATAGACAAGCTCGTGTGACGAGTGAGATTGAGATGGAAGTTTTTTATCAAATTAAACCATAAGTGCTAAAAACAAATTCGGGCTCATATATTCATAATTCGTATATTCTAGTATTTTATTTAAAAAAATTTAGACCTCATTTCGATTTACAGAGTAGATAGTGTCTGAAAAGCCCCTTTGTGAAAACCGTACAAAAAAATTTTGAATAATTCTTTTTGTCCACTTTGACTGGGTTTAGGGCGAAATATTACACAAATCCATCCCAACAATCATGGATTTTTCTAATTTATTTTGTATTTATTTCAGAGAGGTAAAATTCCTCTGCTATTGGCCGTTGAGGCTGGTAATCAGTCTATGTGTCGTGAATTGCTTGGGGCACAGACCACGGATCAATTAAAAGCGACCACAGCAAATGGAGATACAGCATTACATTTGGCAGCACGTCGTCGTGATGTGGATATGGTACGCATTCTGGTTGATTATGGTACTAATGTTGATATACAAAACGGTGAAGGACAAACCGCCTTACATATTGCATCTGCTGAAGGCGATGAAACTCTTGTTAAATATTTTTATGGAGTGCGTGCATCCGCTAGTATAACTGATAATCAAGGTAATAAATCCTTACTTTAAATAAATTTTTTAAGCTTTTGACAATACGGTAGTTGCCTGATGTTGAATTTGCCTTATTATGCATAAAAATGTAAAACTAGATTTTATGCAATGACCAAATTTGAAAGTGAAATTAAAATTGATTTAAAAACGAAGAAGTTATAAGCAAAGTTGCATTCAAAGATTGCCCATCTCCTTTTAGGGGAAAAAAAAGTATTCAAAGATTGATTGCCCATCTCTTTTTAGCAAAACTAGATTTATATGTATTTGTATGTATGTCTATGGTGATATCGGACAACGACGTCACTAATCTATATCTTCCTCTTTGTTTAATTAGTCTACTCTCGTAGACAGAATTTATGGTTCTTAAAGCAAGTTATCTGATAATATTCCAAACCATTAACTATAGTTGACATGATTCTTCTTCAATTATTAGAGCTTTGATGTAGACATGTATCTTTGATAAAGACATTTTCTTCTAATAGAGTCCATGATCAGATCTATACTCTAGAAGATAAATTCCACCGGAGAACCTATAAACTCATTCACTTTTATTATTTATTAACTTCAGATTAACTTTCTTTCCAGATCGTACTCCTATGCATTTAGCGGCTGAATATGGCCATGCAAATATTATAGAACTATTAGCCGATAAGTTTAAAGCAAGTATTCTCGAACGTACCAAAGATGGTAGCACATTAATGCACATTGCCTCATTAAATGGTCACGCAGATTGTGCAATGATGTTATTTAAAAAAGGTGTATATTTACATATGCCCAATAAGGGTGGTGCTCGAAGTATCCATACAGCTGCTAGATACGGTCATGTAGGAATAATTAATACTTTATTACAAAAAGGTGAAAAAGTTGATGTTACCACAAATGTAAGTTGCTCAGTTTAAATTTTAAAAAAACCGCGCTAAATAATGGATAATTATTTGTATTTCTAGGATAATTATACGGCTTTACATATTTCTGTTGAGTCAGCAAAACCTGCGGTTGTTGAAACACTATTAGGATATGGAGCTGAAGTTCATGTACGAGGTAAGTATAATGCAGACTATGAATTCGAATAAATTTTCACGATATTTGAATTAACTAGGTGGCAGATTGCATGAGACACCATTACATCTAGCAGCAAAAGTTCCAGATGGGGACCGCTGTGCACTGATGTTAATTAAATCGGGTGCTCGACCCAATTTAGCTAATGACGATGGTGAAACTCCAGTTCATTTTGCCGCAAAACATGGAAATTTAGTAACACTTTTACTTCTCCTAGAAGATGGAGGGGATCCGTTATACAAAAACAAAGTAAATATTCGCTATGAAATATTTTTGTAAATGATTTAACTTATATGAAATATATTTCCAGAATGGTGAGACTCCATTACATTTAGCTTGTCGAAATTGTCAATCAGAAATAGTTCGACATTTAATTGGATTTGTGAAAGATAAACAAGGAGCGGATAAAGCTACGTCGTATATAAATAACGTGAATGAAGAAGGGTGCAGTGCATTACATTATGCATGTCAAATTGAAAAAGAACAGGTTGTAGTTCCATTGTCAGATCGAGAAGTAGTGAAGTTATTATTAGAAAATGGAGCTGATATCGGCTTACAAACAAAACATGCACACGAAAGTGCATTACATTACGTTGCAATGGCTGGTAATAATGATGTACTATCGGAAATTATATCGAATATGTCATCGACTGACATTCAAAAAGCAATGAATCGTCAATCGGCTGTTGGATGGACACCGTTGTTGATAGCCTCGCATCGTGGTCACATGGAATTAGTTAATAATTTACTTGGGAACCATGCGAGGGTAGATGTTTTCGATACTGATGGTCGTTCCGCTTTGCATTTAGCAGCCGAACGAGGATACTTACAAGTCTGTGATGCATTACTAACCCATAAAGCCTTTATTAACTCTAAATCTCGAGTGGGTAGAACTCCTTTACATTTAGCAGCGATGAATGGTTTCACTCATTTAGTTAAATTTTTAATCAAAGACCATAATGCTGTTATTGATATTTTAACTCTGAGAAAACAAACTCCACTACATTTAGCAGCTGCGGCTGGTCAGATAGAAGTTTGTAAGTTATTATTGGAACTTGGTGCAAATATCGATGCAACTGACGATATGGGTCAAAAGCCAATTCATGCAGCTGCCCAAAATAATTATTCAGAAGTAGCCCAATTATTTTTACAACAACATCCAAGTTTGGTAATGGCGACGTCCAAAGATGGAAATACGTGTGCCCATATTGCAGCTATTCAAGGATCGGTTAAAGTGATCGAGGAATTGATGAAATTTGATCGACAAGGTGTTATAACGGCGAGAAATAAATTAACTGATGCTACACCACTTCAATTAGCTGCTGAGGGTGGCCATGCAGAAGTTGTGAGAGCTTTAGTTAGAGCAGGTGCATCGTGTACCGATGAAAATAGGGCTGGATTTACAGCTGTACATTTGGCTGCACAAAACGGTCATGGACAAGTACTGGAAGTAATGAGGTCGTCGAATACATTACGAGTAACAAGCAAAAAATTGGGAGTAACAGCTTTACATGTAGCTGCTTATTTTGGCCAAGCAGGTAAGCACTCGACGAAAACTTTTAGCTTGAAATAAGTATATTAAAACAAACTTTTGTATACTCCAGATACTGTACGTGAATTACTGTCACACGTTCCTGGGGCTGTGAAATCAGATCCACCAAATGGAACGTCCTTAGTTCCAGCGTTGGGAAATGAATCTGGAATGACACCATTGCATTTAGCTGCTTACTCTGGAAATGAAAATGTCGTACGGCTATTGCTTAATTCTGCTGGTGTTCAAGTTGACGCTGCTACAACAGAAAATGTAGGTTTTGCTGCGATTAATCATAAGCGCAACATTTGGCTGTACTGTTAATTTTTATTTCTAGGGTTATAATCCACTACATTTAGCATGTTTTGGTGGGCACATGTCAGTTGTTGGTTTACTTCTAAGTCGTTCTGCTGAGTTGCTCCAAAGTTCTGATCGACATGGTAAAACAGGTTTACATATTGCCGCTACGCATGGTCATTACCAAATGGTGGAAGTATTGCTTGGGCAAGGAGCTGAAATTAACGCAACCGATAAAAATGGATGGACACCGTTACATTGTGCATCTAAAGCTGGTTGCTTTGAAGTTGTTAAACTCCTCTCTGAATCTGGTGCTTCCCCAAAATCTGAAACAAATTTAGGCTGTGCACCAATATGGTTCGCGGCCTCCGAAGGTCATAATGACGTATTAGAATATTTAATGCACAAAGAACACGATACATACGCTTTAATGGAAGATCGCCGATTTGTATATAATTTAATGGTATGTTCCAAAGCGCATAATAATAAACCCATCGAAGAATTTGTTTTAGTATCGCCTGCGCCAGTTGATACGGCAGCAAAACTATCAAATATTCTTATAGCTCTCTCAAATAAAGAAAAAGAACGAGCTAAAGATTTAATAGCAGCTGGTAAACAATGTGAAGCAATGGCTACGGAATTACTAGCATTAGCAGCGGGTGCTGATTCAGCGGGAAAAATTTTGACGGCAACGGATCGTAGAAATATTGAATTCTTAGATGTTTTAATTGAAAATGAACAGAAGGAAGTTATTGCGCATACTGTTGTTCAAAGATATCTCCAGGTAAATAATAGGTAATTTTCTATAACCTATAAAGTCAGTTTGATTCATTTTTTCAACAATTTTTTTTTTTGTCTATTAGCGACCACCAAATAATTATGGTATTTTATTTCCAGGAACTTTGGAGAGGGTCACTCAACTGGACGCCATGGAAATTAATACTCCTGTTCATATCATTCATTTTATGCCCCCCTGTCTGGATAATATTTACACTCCCCTTAGGTCATAAATATAATAAGGTTCCCATTATAAAGTTCATGTCATATTTAACGTCCCACGTATATCTAATGTTTTTTCTATTAATTGTCGGTATCACCCCAATATATAAAGTCGTTCGACCAAGTCTTTTACCATATTGGTATGAATGGGTCCTATTAGTATGGCTTAGTGGCTTATTATTATTCGAATTAACAAATCCAAGTGATAAATCTGGCCTTGGTTGGATCAAATTAACTGTATTACTATTTGGTATGATGGGCGTTGCTGCTCATGTTACTGGTTTTGCTTTTATAGCTAAACAATATTGGCCAACATTGATGTATTGTAGGAATCAATTTTTTGCTGTTTCATTTCTATTAGCTTGTGTACAAATATTAGACTTTTTATCATTTCATCATTTATTCGGTCCATGGGCTATTATTATTGGTAATTTAATGAAGGATTTAGCTAAGTTTTTAACAGTATTAGCGATATTCGTGTTTGGATTTTCAATGCATTTTGTCGCATTAAATCAACCTTTTGAGAATTATCAAACGAACAACATACCTCGCACTGATCTTGCCGGTTACTTTTCTGATGGTAAGTTTTACAATTTTTTTTATATTACAAATTAATTAACTTTAATTCTCAAAAATGTGCCAACATTCAACTGTCTTTAAATTATTTTTTATTAAATTAGAAAAAATTATTTTGAATTGCCCGTCTATTTAATAAGAGAATGAATAAAACTTCTTAAAAATTAATGTAAATAGTTTAAATATGTACGATATCGTTAACAATTGGTAAGATAAATGTTCTCATTCTGCGTCTTAGGAAAAATCACCAGGGCTTATAACATTATATTAATTTTTTACGAATATTTATAGGAAACCGTTTTGAAAGAATTTTTTATTTCACAAACTGCTTAGGGCTCCTATTAAAATACTACAAAACTCTTTAATTCAACCTATACTCTCGAAAAAGTGTGGAAATCAAATGAGGATCATTATAAAATAAGTTCCATGGCATTGTTTTATTTTTCGTGGTTGGGACAATACTTCTTAAAGTTGATCTGACTTGAAATTTACTTTTATAAGAACAACCGTGCATTCGGGGAAAGCCAGGCCAATCCAAATTAAACTGCGTTAGCCAAACATATTGGGCAAACAATTATTTATAAGCATTCAATTTTATCTTCTCAAGGTATTAAAATGTCATTTAAATACTAAAAGTATTTGCGACAAATAGATTAACTTTTGTCTTTCTTTCAACTAATTCCAAACTCTTTTTCAAATTGAAACATCTCGCATATTTTTATCAGGATCGATTTTATTTTTGAGAATTGAGTGTTCATAGGCAAGACTGTAACATTAAGATTTTTCTAAGCTTTCTTTAAATTCGAAATAAATATCTTATCACCTTAAAAATCGAAAAACACTTTCACTTAGATTCGATACTATATTTCATTTCTCCGATTAGAATCTTTCTTTTTATAAGAAGGAAAACCTTTTCATGAATTTCTACAAAATTTTAAGTAAAGACAGCCTTTAAGATTACCTATATAAATCCAAATTTTTGTTCTGATATATGGATGTAAATTTTGTCTTCATAGAGGAAAATCCCAATCACAAAAAAGAAAATTAAAAAACCACAACTAATTTTTAAAATGCAGGGAAAAACTGAAGTGCGAGATCAAGAAATCCATTTAGTATTGAAACGAAAAATTTTTGCAAACAACTCGAAATTTTAAAATGGATAGAAAATGACAAAATGTCATCCATTTCAGTTTTTTCCATCTTTGCTCACAATTTTAACACAGACTTTTTTTTCTGGATACATCAAAATTTGATAAAAACTTCTGTGCCAATTAAAAGTAAATTACGAAGAAAGTAACTTTTCTAAGAACTTTTTTTTGTGGAAATATAATCAGCGAATTAAGGATTTACTATTTCTTAAAATAAATGCATTTTTTGTGTCTGATTATATTTTTACATATAAATTCCAAAAATCATAATTTCTATGATAAAACACAAAAAAATACACATATTTAACACAACTAACAGATCACAACACTAACATTGGTGTTGGTGACGATTCCACCATTGCACCTGGATCAGAATGGCTTGAAGACGACTCGAATACATTCAATCATCCACACACACATGCCAAAATCAAAAAGAAGAATGTCCCACAGGAGGGGAGTAAGTCTACAAAAAACGACTCGCAAGTGATATTACAAAACTGTGTGATCTTTTTCAAATGCTATTCTCGTATTTTGTAGCTGATTGAGAAAAAAAATATGTTAGCAGTAATTTGTAGACAAAATTGTTTTTTGTGTTTTCTGTGTGTGTTGTGTATCTGTCCCCTCTTTTCTTGTGTGTTTGTGCGCGTGTGCAAGTTTGCTAGATCTTGATTGCATTTTTCTTTCAATAAAATTTCTCTCTTCTTCTTTCTTGTGTTTTGTCTCTGTTTTAATGTCTTCTTTTTTTCTGGAAATCAACTATTTGCCAGGGTAAATTCTTTCATCAATTTCTATTTAAAAGATAAATCCGTAAGTCAAACTTATCAGAGTTTTGCCTTTAGTATAATGTGACTATTTCTTTTCCATGCGGCATATTTTTTGCAATGACGTGTGTTGTTTTGTGCACAAGGCCAATAATAATTGTAGATTTTAGTTATTGTTAATTAAAAAATGTGATTATTGTCAAGGGATTGCAAGTTCCCTTTGTTACTCGTTTTGTTCTTTTTTCCGTGTTCGTTTTGTCTCAAATTGTCTCGTATTATTAGGTGTATTTTGCCTCTAGCCTCTAGATTCTAGAGCATCAATCTACTAAACACATATTTAAAGAATATATTATACAGATAATATATATAAATTTTTTAACATTGCTTGTTCTCAGTGGTCATGAATCCATTGGTCGCTTTCGAGTTATTATTTTTCGCCGTGTTTGGTCAAACCACTTACGGTGAAATGATGATGAGTGGACCGAATAACCGTCGCAATAGACCTATGTGGACGGATAATCTATTCAAAATTGTCTTCGGAATTTATATGTTGGTGTCAGTAGTCGTGTTAATTAATCTACTGATTGCTATGATGTCAGATACTTATCAAAGGATTCAGGTAATCATTTGATTTCTTCTTTTTAATTTTTATGATTACAGTCAGAAAACATCCAATCGAAATATTTGAGATGCTGTTTTTCGCTGTATTCGGTCAAACACAAGCAGAAACATTAAAAACTGACGAAATAAAGCCTCTTTGGATTGAAAAATTGTTCAAACTCGTGTTCGGAGTGTATTTATTGGTGTCAGTGGTTGTGCTTATAAACCTGCTCATTGCAATGATGTCTGATACATACCAGAGGATTCAGGTAATGAATTAAATGTATGGCAGCTGCTTTTTTATGGAGGTAACATTTATCCAATAAACCATAATCCATATTTCTTTAAGTTAATAATAATAGACCAAACTCTCATGGCATGAGAACATCCCTATTGGACATCCTCGAAATAAGTTATGCAGTAGAAAGTAAACATACAAGAGAATATCAATTCAATATTAATTTACAATATTAGTAAAGTAGAAAAAAAAACAGCCGTAAAAAGTAGGTCACTTATTAAACGTGAACATCATATCGTTTACTAATCGGTGAAAAGTGCACACTATTAAAGTGGATTACATAATCCCAGTAAGAAGACCATTAATACCTAATCACAGCCTTATACTCGCTAATTGATCTACGCGCTATTGATCTACACACTATTGATCTACGCGCAGTTCAGATAAATACTATTCAGAGCGAGGCGTATCAGCAACAGCATTACCTCAACAAGACCTTCGAAACATATCTATATATATTCTTGGAAGAATACAAAGCTTTCTTCGACCCCCCCCCCCCCAACTTAAAATCTCGTATAAATCTTGAGTTTTCTTTCTCATTTAGAAATGTGACATCTTACTTCGACAATTTTTTGCTTAAGGCACAATTCTGGTTTAGAAATTTGAAAATGAAATGAAATCGATCTTTTTTTGCACATTTTTAAAGGCTAGATCCTTAAGAATATGTACGTACTTCAACGTAATTTTCAAAATTCTTATTATTTTCGGAGATACAGCGGATTTTTTGGTAACGAAGTTCGAATTAATAGCTCTGTACCCCGAGCTGCTGTTGCTACAAAAGAAGGCAAAATAGCTCGATAATCAGGAATAACTTTGCAAGACATTGCGTATGAAGTAAAAGAAGGCCCAATGTATAGATCTGAGATCACCGATTAATCCAAAGATAATAATATAATATCCGAGGTACTAGGAATTGTCTTTTAAACATAAAACGAGCTTTTGAAACTGCATTTTTCGAGGTGGTTGACATGATATCTCAAGTTCTCCTCGAGGGATTCCTTTGAAATTTGGTGGAAATATTCTTTATAAATTTCCCTCTCGTCTGAACCTTGGATTTAAAAAAAATTTCAATTTTGAGTATCAAAATTCGAAAAAGCCAAAAAAAGGGGCCAATTTTTCGAATTTTTTTTTCTTTCGGATCATTCCAAAGGCCTGAAATCCTGTCAACCAGGATGCGGTGTTTTTTTGTAGCTCTTCACCGTCCTGTAATTCGAAGAATTTTATTATTTTTTTATTATATTTTTAAAATGTCAATAAATAACATGAAAAAAGGCTATCAAAAGGTTTTCATTTTTTTAGGCTTCATTCAATTTAGGCTTCTAGACTTAGAATACCCCCTTAAACGCTAAAATATGCCTACCTATGTGATTACCAAAATAAAACAAGCATAGATATTTTACTGGTCGGATTACAAAAGAGCCTACCTATAGTACCTATATTTTTAACTCTTCCTAAAAATTCCATTAGAAAGTTTCAATCGACATCTGGAAGTGTTAGACATTAACGTAATTACGATAATTTTACAACAGATTTATTTTGGACGTTTCCTGAGTTGGTATTATGTTGTATGTTTCTTTTCTAATTGACGGCTTATTTTTAGTGTGTTGAATAAGAGCTGCACCCATGGCATGAGAGCAGGCACTATAATCAATATATGCATAATGAAATTCATTTTTAATTTAATTTTTTTTAATTCTCGTGTGCAATGTCAACTTAAGAATATTTATTATGCATGGAGCATGCTGTCCTCCTGATCCTCTACTTCAAAGTGTATGTATAAAGCGTGGATGTTCCTTTTTTCTCCTAAAAAAATGACTTACTCAGTACTTAATGTCATTTCGCTGTTGCGTCTGCAAGGAACATAAACAAAGTATTAAAACCATTGCAATCTTAGCAGACATATTATATACTCCAAGCATGAATTTTCCAAATAAGTTGAATGCATCCATTGTTCTTTCAATAAACTCAAATAACCATATTTTTTTTACACACATCCAATTTGGCTGTTGCGGCTTTAGCTAAATCAATTCAATTAATCGTACATACAAAAATTACAATTTAAGAATATTCCAAAAATAAATTTGCATGTAGATACGATTCCATTCAGCCGCTAATTTATATTCAGTTCAATATTTTTGCTTGAATAAGTTTAGACGCGCCTTATTCATCTCAAAATGAACAATGCATGTATATCGACAATCTCGAAAATCTCAACATGAATTTTTTTTGTTGTATAACACAAATCAAACAATACGCGCTTAAACAGATCGCGCAGCTGATCATTTTTAGTTTACTCATCATATTTAGCAAAAATTTCATAATTTTAAAATGCATTTTTTTAATAACAAAAACCATTTATTAGGCTCAATCAGATATCGAATGGAAATTTGGATTATCTAAGCTGATTCGGTCAATGCACCGTACAACAACGGCACCTTCGCCCATCAATTTAATAACCACTTGGCTCTTTTATCTTGTTGGAATGTGCAAAGCAAGAGGTATACCAAAAACTTTTTTCAAAATAAAAGCGTTTTTCTATTTATTTTGTTGTAATTAATTGTAGCGAAAACTCAGAAACGTCCAAGTTTAGTGCACATGATGGGATTACAAAGAGATCAAATGAGTGCACGTACGAAAGCTGGTGCAAAATGGCTATCAAAAGTCAAAAAAGGTGGGCAAGTTGCTCCCAAAGATTCAGTTGCACTATCCGTTGTACATTTAAGTCCATTAGGGTCTCAATTAAGTTTTACTAGTACCACTATGCGAATTGAGAATGTAACTGATTGGGAGGCGATAGCGAAAAAATATCGTGCATTAATGGGTGAAGCTGAAGAGGTTAGAGATACATCAGATGAGATTGAAGAAGGTGATGAGGAAAATGGTGACAATCCTCCACCAGCAGCTATGGGTGGTGCTGCTGCACCCGCTCAGTAAATATGACGGCACATACAATTTTTCTAATAAATTACACTACTAAACATGTAATTTTACTTACATGGTCTCTCTCCCTGCCTTAATTAAAATTTAATATAATAATTTGTTAAATGTACACTGTAATTATAAAATTATATGTAAAATTGTACCTGGAGAAAATATTTTTATACATCAAGTTTTTTTACATTCAATAATTTTTACTTTGCTCAATTATATAACTTTACATTTACTTTGTAATAAATTGAGATCGGAGCATTTTTTATGGAAGCATCAGTTTAATATTTAGATAATTTTTTTCAAATAATCATTCATTTTCTCAGCAATCGATTTCTATCAAAAAATACGAACTGAACTTAATGATTTTTTACCATACACATGAATTTTGTAATGAAAGAATTTTTTTCGAGTTGGCAATTATGATTTATACTTCTTATTTCTAATTGAGACATTAACAATCCTGCAAGAAGACTAGAAAAGTATGAGAGTTAACTCTGGGTTTTGAGTACGCCCATATACGTCCGGCACTTGTAAGTTCGCATATCTGAATTTGGAGGCGCTGATTTTATCTCCCGACCACTGCGTATAAGCTTCACAGATGTACATGAGATACAATCCGCCGCCACATTCAGATAAGCGAACTTACAAGTGCCGGACGTATATAGGCCCATCGAAGGCATTGCCCGTGATCCAAAGTTAATGCAATATTGTATGATTCGAATAATATTTTGCACATGCCCTGTGAGACCACAAAGTTACCGTTGTCAAGCGGGACGGTTATTAATGTCAAATTTTAATTTTTGTTTATTAAAATTAAGTACTCACATTAAATAATTTTATAAAATTTATTTTTTCTATTTTTAATGAATTTATTATCTTCTTAAAAAAGTGCCTCGATCTTCCTTACACTTTCATTGAAAAGGTGCAGAAGAATTTCGGATGTATAATTGAACAAAGTAATTGTTTATAAATAAATATAAATATAACACAACGTTCTTTGTAAATACACTCGATTAAAAACAAAAAAGATAGTTGATCGATTACTATTTATTGGAAAATGTAATATTATATATATAGTATTTAATTTGATATTAAACTTAGTTAATAAATACAATGTTCGTATATATTTTTAAAGACCTAAACACAAGATATTTTCATTTTTTATAATTCTGGGAAACAAATAAAACTATTCAAATTTATTTGCTCACTGACAAATTATAATGGGATATTATAATTGTCCTTATCTAATAGGCGTTTGTCCCAAATTTGAAAAATTGAGTTATACGTCACCTTAATATCTGATTTACACCAAAAAAGTATTATTTAACAAAAATCTCTGTATTATGTATTTTGCATTTTGCATGGCATCTTGAATGACATCAAGACTTGCCAAACAATCATTTTTGTCTGTAAAAGTTGTAAATAAACAAATATTTTTGTGTTTAACAATAAATCAAGTAACTTGCTTCGTTCTAATAAAATGTAAACAACATTAATAGTATTTGGCATGGCGTGACGTAACACTTTCTGATTGATGTTTGCTGCCATGTGACTAAATGCCTAATTTTACTGAGTTTATTTTCTAAAAATAATAATAATCTTTATTTTTTTATAAACAATAATTTTGTGTTTTGTCTTCATATCATGATTAGACATTAGAAACTCTTATCAAACCGATTTATTCCTGGAATGGTATTCCTATTGTTACTTGCATTGTACCTACGTATGTAGAAAAGAAAAAGTAGCATAGTTAGAGGACAGTTGATCCGTAAAACACCTCCAATATCTTTTCTCTTTATAAATGGAAAACCATCTCACGCTATAACCAACACTCCCAATACTCTCGCACTCGCTAGATATAAGAGCTGGAAATTATTGTCAGGTGTTAAAAACGTCCTGTTTTTATCGATTATATTTTTGAACTTTCAAACTTAACTAAAACGAGTCAATCTTTTGTAATTTTTTCTTAGAACCATATAGAGTTACTGTCTGGAAATTTTTGTCAGCGAGCAAACAGATCAATTTATTATATTTAAAGATTTAAAAATCACTTAAGGATTTTTCAAAGAAAATAATAAAACTGAAAATCAACATTAATCATCATCTTCAAAAAAACTTTAAATCTGAATTTTTTGAATCCTTCAAGCCAAGGTTTTTTGAAATTAATATTATGCAATCGTTGCATGAGTTTTAAATAAAATGTTAAAAAGACTGTAAATATTATAATTTTTTAGTAAATTACGCCAATAATTTATATGGACGGGCAATGTCTATTTTTCAAAATTCTACCTAGCATTAATTGATATGTTGGTCATTTATTCAACCAAAAAAAAAAAAATGGATCTCAGGTATTTATAAAATATTTTATTTATTTATCTCAAATTATTTTCTATGATTACAGTTAGAATGAATCCTATTGAAATATTCGGAATGCTGTTATTCGCTGTATTCGGTCAAACCCCATCAAAAAAATTAAAAACAAATGAACCAAAACCATATTGGATTGAAAAAATGTTCAAAATCGTGTTCGGAGTGTATTTATTGGTTTCTGTGATTGTACTCACTAAATTGCTTATCGCAATGATGAGCGATACATATCAGAGGATACAGGTAACGATTAGAGCTAAATGTGAATATAAAAAATATAGTGCGATGATATTGATAAATTAAAATTAATTAAATTACACCCGTGATTATAAAATGCTTCAAACACTAATCAATAAATATGTGTAATCGTGTACTTGTCTCAATCGTGTTATATTATTTAAATTATAACGCTTCTAATTCTTAATCATCGATGTGCATTTCAATAAATTATTATTTTCAGTTTTTCTCTGTATGTAGGGTGACACAGAATGACCACACTTGGACAATAGGATGATGATTAAGGCTCTTTGATCAGATATAGCTACTAATGAGATATTAATTAGTTGCACCAAAAAGATATAAATATTCTTCGGGGCCTCTCTTTGGCGTCAAATAGAAAAAAGATAATAGACCGTGTGACAGATAGAGTGTTTTCCTTCGGCTTCCTTCCGTGACTTCCTTTTGGTGAGTCTACCAAACTTCCTTCTACGACTTTTTCGAAAGTACTGTTTTTTAAATGAGCATGATAAGGTCATTTTTAAGCTATTGGCCTGAAAAAATACAGGAATGGCAAGGAAGTCAGACACTATGACGACTTGATAACATTAATAATTATTAAACAATAAAATATTTTGTCCGACAAAAATACTGCTCCGATGAGCTTGTCTACCACCTCGAACATGCCGTACTTTTGTATTTTTGCTTTTGAATACATACATGGTTCACTTTTGCTGAATTGTTTAATAATTATTAATGTTATCAAGTGGTTATAGTGTCCAGCAAATTCCATGCCACGTTTTTTCAGGCCGATAGCTTAAATACCTTTATCATGCTCATTTGAAAACGCTGCACTTTCGAAAAAAGTCGTAGAGAGAAGTTAGATTTGCCAAAATGAAGTCACTTACGAAGTTTCAAGTATGTATTAATCATTTAATAAAACACCCTTTCTGTACGTCCCACGGTCTCTAAAGTATTACCCCTGGTATAAATTTAAAAATTTGTTCTCTAGTTCACTCCAGAGAACAATATATTTATTGTGAATACTATTACTATTGCGTGGTCATTTTGAGGAAACACTCTACATTGCGAATGATAACGTCTATCGCCAGTAATTCTTAGTAGCTAAAGAGGAGTAATTATTTAAAGTTTAATGATTCTGAGATTTATTAAAACCTGAGATTTAAAACAAATAATTTGATTTGTACATACTCTACATACAGTGCATTGCTAAAGAAAGAGTTTAGAACTTTAAAAGCTTATAATTTTCATATCGTTTATATCTCTGCGAAATAAGGGAGCATCCATACATTACGTTGCTCAATTCCAGATTCTTTGGAAAAACACGCCCTCTCACCGCCTTGTAACCTACCATAGACCTCCTTCTACCACCCCTCCCCCGGTATGGAGTGTAGTTTTTCATTATCAAACCAAATTAAAAAGTACCCAATGATTGAAATTAAATATCCATACTTCGCAACTTTAACTGCAAATTATTTTCATTCATAGCAGTGTCTATAAACTACGTGACTCAATTTTAGCTTATTTGAATCCCTTCCTCCTTCCATGTAGCCTAACGTAGCCCTTTCAATGATTCCTCCTCCCTTTTAACCAAACTTTAACCAAATTATGTGGTTTATGGATGCTTCCTTAGGATATGAGTGAAAAGTACCTACATGGGGAAAAAAATTCAGATTCGTAAATCGCAATCGTAATATAAGTATTGCATTTTGTATATTCAACATAGAAGAAATTGCCAAAGTTTATTTTTTAAAGTCAAAAAAATTGAACTGATTCTGAAACAAACATTCGTTGAAAGTGGAGCCCTAGTCATACCTCGAAACAGGTAGAAAAATAGCAAGATATACTTGAAGATTTTCTCCGGCTATATTACGATCTATGTATAAACTCATTTAAAATTCTAAATCTCTTTTAAAGCCACTGTATATTAATATAAGAATTAGAGCTTATAATTAAATAATTGTTTAATGCATGGGGCATGTGGTTCTCCTGTTCCTCTGTGTAATAAATGTACCCAATATATGTTTTTTATGTGACGTCTTACAAAACAATTGTTCGAGATTCGTTTTAGAAAACAATCAAATATACTCTTAGCATGATTTTGTGTACCATTTGTTTTTAATACCAATATTTGTTTATAAATTATCATTAGATGAATGCATAAATTTTTGTGTGTAAATGTCATTGGCTTAATATAAAATGTAAGCAAATAGATCATTTGATTTGAAATATGCTGAAGGTGGGAAAATCAAAAAGCAAAAACCAATAGAATGAAGAACTCTGAATTTCGTTTTAGCCAATGTGTTAAAATAAAAATGGAAACCAATGAAAATTTTGTATTAAGTTCAGCTTAGCTATTGTTCGCTCAGAAAGCGGTACATCATGAACATTTCACTCACTGTTCGATATGGACGAAATATGAGATTTGAAGAAATTTAATAATACACGATAAAAAACTCTTTTTTAGGGACAAGCTTTTATTATAGGTAGTAAAAAGTATGAAATGATGTTTCTTTGAAGTCAACCATACATGAATACTTGTAAAAGCTGGACGAGCTCAATTTAAAATATCAAGAATGATTCGTAGCGCGTCAAACTTTTACAAATAGTCTTCTAAGAGTAAAGAAAAATTATTTACTACTTTTTAAAAAAACTTGTTCCTAAAAATTATTGTTTATTCAAATTTTCAATTTAAAACTAAAAAACCTATATATACCAAATTTGGTGGAAGCGATGGGAAAATCAGGTCGTATTTACAGCTCAATCCAAAACCGGGAAGTGGGTCGAATTTAAGTTGTAAAATTTGATTACAGACACCGCGACAGGTAAAACTAAATAATTGCTTGTAAAAATATCATGTCTTACGAAAAACTCTTCTGGAATTAATTGAAAGGCATAGAAGAGAAGACTTATCATAACATCATATTTAAAAATTGATTCATCACAAGGGAATTTACTAGCCCCTTTGTTCGAGTGGAGGAAAGGCTCGACTTGTCAAATGATTATTTGCTTAAACATTTTTAAGCCTATGGCATATTTTATAAAACAAAGAAACTTTCATTTTAAGTGTTTAGAATTGTGAAGCAACAAGGCCAACCAAAAATTTAAGAGCCTGCATGTATATGTAAACTGCTATTTATGTGTTTTGTCTTACATATTTCTAAAAGTAAGTTCATGAGTTCAATCAATTATCTTTGAAAAAACCTTAAAAATTCGAAAATATATTACATCTAAATTATTATTAATGGCCGATTCACTCTTTTGCATAACTTTCTGCCACGAAATATAAAATTTTTTTATCGAAAGCCATTAGCCATTGCAAAAACAGCTTAGAAACAAAGCAAGTACTTCATCACTCATTGTGCAAACAAATCTCTTCAAAATAGAACACCCTTTCTACGAACAGAAGATGAGTGAATCGATAGATTTGGAAAAACGTAAATGGAAAAGGGGCATGTTTTGGAAGAAATGTTGCTTAGAGTAGCTAGAGAATATTTTCCAGATTAATTAATAGCAATCGTTGATTTTGTTTAGATTATCACAGAACTTAGAACCTCTTTGGTTAAAATTTCCAATGATATTTGTAAAGTTTCGCAGTCTCGGGAGAGAATACCACTTGTCAGGCTAACGATATTGCCGATAATTCGACATTCTTACATATACGACAATCCTTTGTTTTAAAAGTACAAAAACACTCAACGACTGATAATTCCTATAAGACATTTTGTATCGTACCGATAAAGCGATAAAGTTGCTACTAAATTAAGATAATTTAACCAGATGAGTGTGAGAACTATCTACCTTAAATACGTTCTTAGAAAAAAATTGAACTGACTATAATATAAGTATATAAGTTAGATGGATCGACGGGTATCAAACAGGCTAAATCCGAATATTTTAAAAAAGGGCATTCCTGCAAAAAAATTTTATTTAATAGGATGTGTTTATAACATATTCTTTACTGCAAATCCAAGTCAAAATTAATTTCTCTATCGTTTTTAAAGAAAAAAATAAGTACCTAGTCATTAATAAGCAAATAATTTGCTTCAGTGGCGGATTTGGTGATGATGGCACACTAGGTCCAAGGCATCAAAACACAAACTTTTTATGACCAAACCCAATCAATTTAACCTTCGTAAATCAACTTGGAGCTCCCTTGATGCGCTCTTCTTATACAAATTTGTCTTTTTTGCCCCCCTTTTCTTACAATGTTTAAATTAAAATCAACAATTTAACCTAAACTTTTTTAATTCGGCTCCGCCTAAATGTTACTGCTCTAGGCCTTGGCCTCCGTCTCAATCCGCCTATGTTTTACTTACTCGTCGTATTAGTAGAGAGGTGAGCGACAAAAAATTGCAAGCATTTTTTAAAGGTTGATTTCGTAATATTAACGTTATATTGGTGGGAGAGAAAAATAGCCGTCAGTCAACCGGTTTCTGTAGAGTTTAGTGCGAGGGCAGCTTTAACTCTGCCAAAAACGTTCAAGTATTTTCTAAAATCTAAATTTTTGTATATTGGTGGAGAATATTATTATAAATATAAAAAATAAAGCCAGTCAGTATATTTCTGTTACAAAAGGTGTCAGTCGCCGATTAAAGGTGACAAGTTTCTGGCTGACTATAAATTTTATGTTTATAATAATATTCTGCGCCAATATAAATATTTTCAAATTTTAGAAAATACTTTTACTTTTTTGCAGAGTTAAAGCCGCTCTCACGCTCTAAACGCTACATAATTTCTCTACTCCACAAATATAACGTAAATATTACCAAATCAGCCTTTAGAAAATGCTTGCAATTTTTTGTCTCTCACCTCTTAGACTATATAAATGTTAATGTCTATCACAAGTAGTGAATTGCATGCACAAATGTGGACAGTTCCAAATAATTTAGAGTAGAAAATTTACGCATTAAACTGAGCACAAAAAAAAATTATTTAATAAACTTAAAAATGAAAAAAAAAAATTATTTAGGCTCAATCAGACATAGAATGGAAATTTGGATTATCGAAATTAATTCGATCAATGCATCATACAACTACATCTCCAGCACCGATGAATTTAATTACCACCTGGTTAATATATTTATGTGAAGTTTGCAAATGTAAAGGTAAGTAAATTATCGAATTCATACACAAATTATAAAGTTGGTTAAATGTTCAAACATATACAGGGTCAATCAGGATAGGACGTCCGGACGTTTTTAAAATAGTCGCCAAATTTATTTATACAACGTCAAAGGTGCTGAAACAATAATTACACTGTATTTAAGTGTAAAAAATATTTAAAATACATTATAATTTTGAGATATTTAAACGCAATTTTTTGGCGCTCTCTGTTGATGACGTATAAGTACGTGATCTGTCAATTGGTGACAGTTCAATGTATAATTTACACTTTAAAAAAATGAATTTACAACACAGAATTTACATACATTATTATTAAGTTTTTTAATAAAAAGCCGTAGAATAGTATAATTTAATGAAATACCATATAAAATGTAAGTAATTAATATCATATAGTATGTCAACAAATTTGACAAGCCCGTACTATGATGTCACGCCCGTATAAAAAATTTGAATTTCCGTTTTACAAACTCTTAAATGCCCTCACTGAATTTGTACTTTTATTAATTAATTTTAAGCAATTAAAAAGATATTAATTACTAAAATAATGATTTAGTGGAAATTTCCAGTCATTAAAGTTACGGAAGAAAAATATTTGAACCAAATTTAAATTTCATGAATATTCCCTACAAATAAAAATTACCCAAAAATGCGAAATTCCGATTAATTTGAAAAGCAAATACCATTAGTACGATTAGAACCTACCTCGCTGGAACCTAAACTAATATTAGACAAACCAATTATATTGTAGAGTCTTAAATCTTTACGTATCTTAAATTTATCGATTATTAATGCTTGATATTGAATTTTGCCCATTTAGCTTGTTGTGAAAAACGCCCAACGTCAGCGGAAATCAAGCGAATACAACAACTAAACAAAAAACGAATGTCTCAAGTTAGAAAATATAGACAATTTTCAAATGATTCATATTCCATTGCTCAATTTAATCGATTAGATTCACAAATGAATGTTATGGCTATTGTTAATAGATTAGAAAATGTTGTTGATTGGCAATCAATTGTTAAAGAGTATAGAGGCTTGTTAGAAGACAGCGAAAAACGTGTAGAAAACGAAGAAATTGATTCATCAGAAGAAGAGGACGTTGACTCAGATGGATCACCAATAATTATACACAATTATATTCCTTAAAGAAAAGAGCAAAAGGGATATTGTAAAATTGGAATAAGTCTAACGGAAATTGGAAATCTTGAATTGTATGAAACTATTTTACATCGCTGAATAAAGCAATCAGTTTATTCTTGAAGTTTAATGTTATATAAGTAAGAGAAAACGACGGATAAAGCAAGAAAGTCAGTTTGGGAAGCTGATGTATCAGTCAAAATTGGGAAAAATTTGGGAAAATTTAACCAAAAAAAATAAATCTGATAAATTGATATCTAAGAATTGTATGGGTTATTTTACCGATCTCCGAGCTACAATGACTTTTTTTTTAAGTTCAATATTTTTTAAGCAAATGGATATAAAGAGATAATCCATTCTTCTTGTATCTGCCTAACTAATAAATAGAATTTAGTAAATGTTTAGAACTCGAACAGTTTGCTTTGATTGTAATGGCTTCAACACTTTAGTTAGATGATGATAATCAATCAAATGTAAAATCAAACACTAAACAAAAGAAGAAATCAAAGACTTGAATAGTAATCAATAAGTAGATTTTATTGTTGATTAATTTTTCTACATTTAACTGTTACTATATTTTTTTTAATATGTTATGAAAATAGTATTTGTTAATAAAAAATAGTTTTAAATAAAGTTTATTTATTTATTTCCAAAGTTTTCAAACTTTCTTACCAGTCTCTTTGGTTTCAAAATCAATTTACGTGTCGAAAATGTTTAGGGATTAGGAAATCCAGATCGAAAAACATTATTTATTCCGATTTTGATAACTGTAGTAATAACGCTAAATCATTTTTGAAATTCCGATTAAGATGCAGAGATTGAATAACAGGCAAGAGTCCAGAAAATTTCTATTCAATTTTTTTTTGAAAAGGATTTTTTAACTGAATTCTATCTAAAGAAATTGTGCTCATCGAAATTCATACCAAGAAATCAGTGTTTCTTGCTTGAAAAAAAGAAGAAAAAACTTCTATATTCTGGAAATAATTTTAGACGCTACAAAAATGAATCATATAAGGACGTATTAAATTTAGTCTAAAGCTTTTAACGATTAAAAATATTGGTTATAAAGAAACAAAATTTTAGTTCAGATGTTTATAAAATTACCTATTTAGCTCATTTCTGTTCGAATTAGGCTTAAGGATGTACGAGCACCAAGGCAATTTGAAATAACAAGCTTGATTTTTTTTTATATAAAGTTGGACAAAGTCTAAATCAATTCTGAAAATTTTAGGGGGGATTGTCCGATTTTTTAAATAAATAAATGACTTCAAAAGGTCATTTATTTAGGTATATTTAACATTGGTCTTATTGGTAAATGGGAGATGGATAAGTTTTCATGGATTTCTACAAAACTAGTCGGTGGAAATTAAATAAAAAAACTATTTAAATTAAAGTTAAATCCTCAATAAATTAAAGAAAACAAAAAACACCTGTTGTGCCCGACTAATTAAGGATGTATGAGCACGGTAGTGCAACCAACGCAGATATCGAAAAAATGTATTCTTATTTTTCGTCTACATTCATGAAGTTATAACAAAATTCATTAACAAAGTTGAAAATAAAGTACAAATAATTTCAACCCTAAATCTTGCCTTGGTGCTCGTACTACCTTAAGTTTATATATTGTTTCATTTGGTTTTAACAGATATTAAAGGCAAACTTTATTACTTAAAATAAATACAAATTACATATAAAAATAATAATTATAATTAATGGGTAATCATTTAGTATCAAAATTAATCTATTTAATATTAGAATTTTTTCATAATGTAAGGAGATGCTGGGTTAGTTTCGAAATAAAATGTACCTCTAGTAGATGTATCAACTGGATATCCAATTACCGTATCATATGCATCTTTATCGTTTTTTTTCTTAACATATTCATCCCAAGAATCACATCTAACACCTTTCATAGGCTCCTCTGAGATAACAGTTTCATGAAATAAATCCCATGATCGTCCATGGCTGCAAGCCTCTGTTAACATAATATAAGTTAAGAAATATCATTTACTCACTCGTTTGTTAAACGGAAAAATCATACCGACAAATTCCCAAAAACCTCCACATCCAGGTTGTGGTGCACTTCCACCATTCGCATATAAATCGACATGACCTAATGCACCCGAAAATCCAAGTATGCCTGCACAAGTGTGAACAGTATCCACGAAAAAAGCATCTCCTTCATCTAAACGATCTTCGTTGTATGCCATTGACTCAAAAAGTGGCATAGCTGGATCCAAACCTACACAAACGTCAATTTGTTTCAAGATATAAGATAGGAAAGTACCATATAATGATTCTTCAGGGTAAAATGATCCCTAGTTGTAAGCCATCTAGTACATTTATTGATAGATTATTTCCACCGTGGAGTTTCCACGTGATCAAGTTAGTCGTTCAGCAACAATTTTTTTTGTGCTAGTTTTCGCCGGCTAGTTGTTTTACTCTTGGCTTCTGTTGACTTTTGATAATATTATAACACATTTTGATAGGCATATAATAGATTTAAAGGTCAGTTTGTATAACGATATTTTAATATGTTGTTACGGGTAAAATAATACATTTTATATACGTTAAAATAATACCGATTTTGTGTCTAAAATTATAATTGGTAAAATGATCCCCCATCATATGATCTTGAATGCGTTGATTTACATGATTTTACCATTGATTTTTGTTTTCATAGTAATCGTTGATGCAATGTAAAAGAACAATTAATATTTTATGTGAACTATTTGAAAAAAATGGAATGGGATAATTTTACCCACCTATTCTTACAAGATCAGTAAAAGGATTCCTTTTGAGAAATATTGAATAGTTCTAAAAATTTGAACAAATTAAAAGAAATTCAAATGCCAAGATTGCAACACTTGAATAAATAAACCAAAAATATTTAATATCATAAGTTTTGAAGCACATTGCAACCATACCGAAAATGGCAAAACTTAAGGCCACAAACCACTAACGTATTGCATTTATTACATTTGTCTAAAGCTCAACCCAAGGGGAATAGCAATGTAAATATTTAGCCCGCCATTGTATTTCTCACAGAGATTTCTCTTATTAGCCGCCCAAAGTAACGCGGTATAATCAGGCAATTAATTGTCCAAGAACCGGGAAGTTTCTCTCGAGTTTACATCACAGTAAGCGCCTAGTATGCAGTTCTTATTATTATATATAATTTTTACAAATTTACCTGTAATTCTGTGAACTTTGCCTTTTTTGGTTGAATTTCCAGCAACACCAGAAACATGAGCACCTAAACTATGACCAATTAAATGCATTTGATCAGTTTTTGCACCATTATCCACCAAAAAATCAATCATTTCGGCATAGTACTCTCCTACATTTTTCGTATACGTTTTTGCAACGGGATATATGATATTTGCTTAAATTTAAAAAAAAAAAATAATTGTAATGTCTTGTCTACACTTTTGCGAAGTAGTACGAAATCGGGCAAGAAACGAGAATGTGGAGGTTATCCTTGAGGTGTCTTGTTTGTGCTCGCCTCGCCTTGCCTGACTTCGGAAAAAGGGTGCTTTTTGTAACTGAGTCAGAGGCAGGCACTCGAGGCATCTAGACGAGTACTTGGATTATTTATATTATTCGAAAAGAATTTTTTTTATTATAAACATGATGATAATTTTGTAATCGATTTGCACACAGAGAGCGACCGCAGCAAGTGTTGCCACTGCTAGGTATGTCAGTCCTAACAATGCGATACTTGCGAAGTATTGAAGGTAGAGTAAAGGAGGATATCTGTGTATAAAAAATGCCCAAAAAAATACAGAAAATAAGTATGACGCTGATGTAGCAAAAGTGTAAGTTTTAAAAGAAGTGCTCTAGGTAATAGAAGTAAGATAAAGATCTAAACCCGTTGTTAGAATAGGATAGAGATTACCTCTACACTCCATATTGTGAAGTAAGACAAGAGTGTCGTAATGATTACTTCACTCACGAAAGTGTGGATGAGGGATTAGAGAATTGGAAATTTTGATAAAAATGAGACTCACATGCTAAGTCCGACCAATCAACTATTATCACATTTACATCTTCTCTCTGTAGAAAAGCATCTTTAAGCTTTTTGCAAGAATCAACACGTCCACTCGATCTCCAACCATGTGTTATAAATTTAGTGTCTTTGGATGGATCGAAGTTAGAGACCTTCAATCTATCTTCATCATCTATTTGAAGTTCAAAGTACTCTTCTTTATTTTGCCTGTAAACCCATTAAGCATAAAATGAAACCAATAAAATAGTAGTCATTTACTTTAAAAACTTAAGAAATTTTTACACAATGTATATTTACTATCATTTTTTTCAAGTTGGAGAGAGGGGTTGAACTTTCAAACCCCCTTCATTGCATACTTGCGTACGCCTCTGTCCAACTACATTAATCGAGTTTTTTTGGGTGCGTGTAAAAGTTCACTAATAATATTTAAAGTGGTACAAGCGCCAAGGCAAGTTTAGACTTGTAGTTGAGATTATTTGTACCTTATTTTCAACTTTGATGATAAATTTTGTTACAACTTCATTAATGTAGACTGTTTCTGTTAGACTTGGTCTGCCCGTCTGTCCGTCTGTCCGTCTGTCTGCCAACACGATAACTCAAATGCGAAAAAATATATCAAGCGGAAATTTTTACAGCGTAACCAGGACGTAAAAAGTGAGGTCAAGTTCGTAAATGAGCAACATAGGTCAATTGGGTCTTTACCTATGGGGTCTTTACCTTTACCCATCTTGTAAACCGTTATAGATAGAACAAAAGTTTAATTGTAAAAAATCTTCCTTGTCAAAAAATAAACAATTTTTGTTTGAAACTTTTTTTCGTAAACATCACTGTTTATCTGTGAGGGCGCAAATTAGGTGTAAATTGTATAATTTGTATTATATGGGGATATTAGTTACGTATGTGTGACATGTATGTATGTGTAATGTGATAGAGTAAGCAACACTGTCTATGCATGGTATTTCAACAATTAACTCAGTCAATTGTTTGTTTTCACTTGTTAAGGTTTTAACTTTAATTTGAATAGTTTTTTGAAAATTTCTACAGACTAATTTTGGAGAAATCTATGAAAACATATAATCTATATACCGTTTTCCAATAAGACAAATGTTAAATATAATTATTTTTGAAGTCATTTATTTATTTAAATAATCAGGCAACCCCACTAAAATTTTCAGGATTATTTTAGAATTTTTCCAACTACATAAAAACAAACCAACTTCCTTAATACTTAATACGATCATACATCCATAATACCTGGTATATAAATGGAATTCAGTTCGCGTTGCTGCCGAATCAGCAGCTTTAGCCATACTATGAGACATCATTTCAGTGTCAATATCAACAGCTTCTGGATTTAAAATTAAAGGTGTTGGATTTCCTTCACCATCCGGAAAAAACATCCATGTTTTCCCATATCCCGGATATTTTCTAGTCAATTCTGATTTAATCACATCACTACTATTTTCCGCTATAAAACAGAACTTTATCATTAATATTTGTTTCATAAAAATAGTTTAAATTATAAGAGAGACCACCTTGAATTTGAGAAATCGCTAATAATAATATCCCAATAAAGAACATTTCGACAGTGCATACGTTTATTTCGCAAACCTAGATTAAAATTAATTAAACTATATTTCATTTTGAGGCACTTCACAAATCATATTTAAATATAAAAAAAAAGTTGTTTGGCAACATTTTTTCATATTGTACCTATCATGTTTTTAAATTTTAATCTACTTTTTTTTCTACAAAATTCCATTGTTTATTAATTCGTTGGTTTATCATTGGCGTTAATTAATATAACTAAAAAGGTGAGTAAATAAAAGTTTTCAGTAATTTTGTATAACCGCCTCTATTTATCTAGGCGTCAGAAGTGAGACATTAGGTAAAGGCCAAACAAGTGCGGATCCATCCATATGGGCACGAAGCACAATCAAGGTCTAACGAGATCGATAAGCTGATGATATTATATCCAATACTTTCATAAAATAAATAAGAAAGTATTCAAGTAATTATTTTCAGAGGCGATAGAGTAAGCAAAACAGTTGAAAGTTATATTAAAATCCCCATGTACAGTTCATACGTCTATTAGATTCCGTCATTAATGGTTTGGGGCAAACTTTGTTTCTGGAGGTACTCGACCTATTTCAACTGTGAGTTTTTCAATCTAAACCAAATGTTAGTGTCAGGAACTGGGATATCGATATCGAGACAGTGAAAAAAGTGGTTCAGATGTACCGCATATTCAATACCAACTCTGGCCTAGTGGTGGAAAAGAGAATTTTAAAATAATTCCGCCATACCAGAGTGTGCACCTCATCTCATTGAATATACCTCGGCGAGTAAAATCTAACTTGCGTGTCTCAATGACACAGGAAAGATTATCTGGGCAAGCTCTCCTAAATATCCACAAAAAAGTGAAACTGGATATCGTTAAATAAAATTATTTAATTAAAACAATAAAAACAAATAACATTTTACAGGTTTATTAATTTAATAATGTTTGCCCCACGGCTTTTGCCCACGTGGAACAAAATCTTGGTCAGGGCATCACATATTTTGTAAACATCTCTTTTGTAGGAATGCGCTAATATCGATTATGAACGAATTTATACTCCGAATCACTTGATTGATTTTGGGATGGAAAGTCGATTTTTTGTACCTAACAATGTCATCAAAATCAAAAAATGAATTTTGCTCTATTACCCGCAAATTCTAATCCATTTTAACAAACCAAGAATGTATCTAATTCTAGTAATTATTTGTTAAATTTTTCAAAATTGTTGTTGGATTTTATATAGCAGAAAAAGATTGGCAAAGTTATCCAAAAAATTGATTTTCTTGTACTTGGTGAAATCATTAAAATCCAAAAAGTTGTTTTTGCTTTATCATACGCAAATATCCAATGAAATTATGGTAATTTTCCCATATTTTTTGCTGAATTTTACATATCGGGTCAACTTATTTTAATAAAAAAAATTTTTTAACTGCGTCAAATCATTAAAATTAAAAAAATTGATTTTGCTTTATCCCCAGTAAATTTTATTCAATTTTAATAAACCAAGTATGTAATCCTAAGAAATTTTGGTATTAATTTTCAAATTTTTTGTTGAATTTTACATGACGAATCTTTAGCGAACTTTATTTCTTTCACCATTATAGGTAACAGTAAGTATTTGTTACGTAAAACGAAGACGCCAAAAATTTTACCTATTTTTTTTAATATTAGTAGTAATATTTCAAATAAAAAATTAAAATATAATTTAAAATAAAAATAAAAATTTACACACATATGGTAAATAAAATAAATATTCATAAAAAATGATAAAAATTGAATATATAATAATAAATTGTTTTTTCGATAAATTAATGAGTATTAATTATTCTATGCAACGAAAAAAAGAATAATAATATTAATAAATATATATTTATATTTTTTATTAATTATAAAATTATACAACATACAAATTTTGGGTTAATCTGACATTGTTCCAAAAAGTGACCAACTTATCAAATTTATAATACGAATTATTAATAATACATAAATAATAATATTACCTATTAGGATTTTATAAAAAAATGGAACATGATAAGAAATGTTAACGAAATTATAGGGTCCATCAAACTATACTATGATGGGGAGGCGTGTTATAGTATTTCAAAAATAAGTTAACAAGTTAAAAAAATTATAATTTTAAATTAATTAGTATTTTTTAATTTTATTTCATTTAACTGGAGTCATGTCAAAAACAGCGGTTCTGAGCACTTGAAAGCAGTATAGCGTTCGCTGCTTTCAAACTTTTTAAATTTACTCCAGGAATTTTTTGGGTGGAAACAATAAAAAGCTTTGCCAACTGAGGCTCTGAAATTTTCATGAGCATATTTTAAGCAATTAATAATTTTAAACATTAAATGCTCTTGGAATAAAATGTATAAATGAGTCTTTTAGACCAGGGGTGCCGAACATTTATCTATCAACGTACCATTTTTTCTAAAGAACTGTTTAATTAGGCCGTAGACGTGCTGTCAAATAATTTTGACGTTCTCAACGCAATATTGAGCCAAAATAGCTAAACGTATAGGTTTAGTAACGCCAGTGCTTTCGTCCAGACATAGCGATATTAAAGGAGCGCGGGAATCAATGTGATTTCCTTTTTGAGTTATCGTGCTGACGGACAGACGGAAATTCATTAAAAAGGTGATTTTATGAACACCTACATGAAAATTTCTAAGTATTACTTTGGGACTAAACTTAATATATTCTGATATATTTCATAGGATGTAAAATAGTCGTTAAAACCGTAGATAATATTATGGCTTTAATCAAATTGAAGAAATTTAAAAAAAAAAGAAACAAAAACAAAAACAAGTGAAAACAAACAATTAATTTAATTGTTGAAATACGCTGTATAGAAGAGTTTAAACAACGCACACAATTATGGCTGCCTTAAGTATTAGTAAAAGTATGGAAGATTATTCAAAAAATCCGTTAAAATGACATATTAACAGTGTGAACGCAGTTTACGCTTACGCTAAAAAGTTTGTGTACGCTTACGGTAAGAAATGTGTATTTTTAGAAAAAAATTTCTAAATATTATAAATCAAAAGTTTGCATGAGTAGGCTAGGCAAAATAAAAATACTAAAATTTATGAAGAATTTTGCTTAAACAGTTGTGATGACTCTGAGCAGTATTATGTCATACAATAACGTAAGTATTATTTTTTTACGTTTTTGAAAATATACAATAGTTTGGTAATTATACAAAATAGTTCACTTATTTGGATTAATAAAGTCATTCTAAAGTAACATCAATCCTTGGAAATAATTTATTAAGGCATTTAAAATATTTTATGTTTTTGTAATCATGGTCGGTATGTATCACAGAGTGTATGCGTATGCGTAGTTTTGTAAATAATAAACAACCGCCAAAGTAAACGAATGAGTTTTAACGGAAATCTAGTGCTTATAGATACGTGTAGTACCATACGGAAATAAAGTGGCAGCACTGAATGCATGACGTATGTTTGATGCGTTTGGAAGCATAAATTGTCAGATTTATAATAAAATTTAGTGATACTAACGGGATTATTTTACCAGATTATTCAGCTAGTATATTTTCAATTGCATGATTAATTTATTATCAATTACAACATTAATGTCCTAAACAGTGAATTTAAAAGAAATAAAATAATGTCTGGTTCACATACGCCTTATAAAATTATACGTAATAGCATCTATACAGTTGTAAATAAAGACGAAGGTACAGTGTTGTGATTGTCAAATGTTTATAACGGATTAAGTAATCCGTTTAACATTTTTCGTTTTAATAATAAAGGCATGTTTTGATTAGTTTAATTTTAAATGTTCGTTATTTTCTCATTGTTACAGAAATTTATAGTAAAATTGAGATGGATTCACAACAAAGTCACATTTTTAACTTACAACTAATTGAATTAGTTAAAAAGAATCCACTTTTGTATGATCATTCTCATCCTGGACATAAAAATAAAATTGCAAAAGAACAATGTTGGGTGAAGATTAGTGAACAATTAAATTTTGATGGTTCGTTTTATTATAAATGATTAAGATGAAATTAAACTTAAGTAAGTTTTTTTAAACAAATTTTTTTTTATAGTTGATTCTGTTAAAAAACGATATCGAAATTTAAGAGATAGATTTGTGAGAGAAAGGCGATTAGGAACTAAAGGATGGAGATTATATAATCAATTAGAATTTTTTTCGGATTATTTACCTGAACCGCGAAGGTAAAAATTTATTTAGAAAAATAGGTTTTTTTGATTTAAATATTAAAAATTAATTTTATATTCCAGATACTCTGGTGCGATAAAAGAAGAATCAAAGAACACCACACGTATGTATTTTTATTTACTAGATGAAACAAATTTTAATGGAAATATCAACCTTCATTGTCGCCTTGAATTTTTTTAGATAATGATACAACAAATTCGGATGACGATTTAAGTGATCCTTTATTTGTATTTACAGATGATAGTTCGCAAATCATAACGATATCTAACTCCTTACCAGAACATACAATTCCGGAACCATGGAATGCTAGGAAATTATTTGTTGCACCTACGAACGAAGGTATAATTCTATTATAACTTATTTGTTTAAATTGAATTATGAGTCTGAATGTCTACTGCTCTTTTTCCTCCAAATCGGAGAACTGGAATAAATACAAAACTCCTTCAATTCAAATATATTGGAAAATACGGGTTAATATTATATTAAATAGTTAAGAACCACACTTGGAAGAACAAAATTTTATAATCATAATTTCGAATTTTTTTCTACTTAAAATTTTTTAGATAATTCTGATGCGGAAAATCAGCAATCTAAGACAAAGAAAAGAAAATATGACATAGAAGAATTTGAGAATAGTAAAAGTTCATTTTCGTCAATTATGAAAAATACGAGTCAAACCGAGGAGGAAAATTACAATGACGATGAAAATCTTCAAGATCTTGTGGAATACGAAGAAGGTAGTAACTATTTGATTATACAACATGGCATTAATTCTCTGTACCGAAAAAATTTTGAGATGTTACATTCTATCCAAAAGCCATTAAACTGTATTATGGCCATGGGCTAATAACTACCTTAAATTTTGGAGGGAGTACTTGCCCCGGTTGGAATTCGCACGGACTCAGTGGTTGCCTATTATGAGCTAACATGCTTTTTATGTTTCAATTTGTTTGAGTTAATGACTTACTAACATTTTAGAGGGAGCAATTGTCCCGATTGGAATAATCTGGATACGTGCTTACCTATTTCAAGCTAATATGTTTCTCAATTGCGATTTTGATTTCTTGTTAGCATTCCATAGACTTAGCATGCGTTATAGGTCTATTTGTAAATTATATTTTTATCATTTTAGAACATTTAGAGGAAGACTGCGATGATAATATCAAACAAATATACAAAGACGATGAAGATATATTATTTTTACTATCATTAGCACCAGCATTAAAACGAATGACTCGACCTAACAGAAATCGGGTGAAAATCAAATTGCTTGAAATTATTTCAGAACATGATGTGTAAATAATAAATTTTTTGCTTGAAATTATGTCAAAACATGATGTGTAAATAATAAATTTTTTTTCACTTTGTTAACTATTTTTTAGTATTAATTTAAGGACTTGAAGTGATTTATTACTTATAAAATTTAATGAAAATAATTATTTTAATTGTTTTTTTATTTTTTATTAAATATTGCAAATCAAATCCAGATATTCCTATTATCCCATAAATGTGTTATAATAATACAGAATCCTATCCCTAATAGATATCCTGTTGAAATTAATGGTAATAAGAAATTCACATTTTCTATTAATAATTCGCATTTAAATAGATTCAAAATGGTGCAGTTTTATTAAAATCACTTAGCCACAATAATGTGATTATTGTGAACAGTTGATTATTAATTAATAATTATAATTAATAAGCTTATATATAATATATATACGATATTACAATATAATATGAGTTTTGTAAAAATTTGCTAAAAATTGAATTTGAAAGTAAATTTGGCCCAAACAACACAAATACAGCTTTTTTTGTGGTCAAATTTAGCTTTTAAACCAATTTTTATCTTATTATGATGAGAAATTTTTGTTGCAATTTTATTGATTTTTTCAAAGTGGTTGTAAAAAAAAAATCAAGAAAAAATTCTAATACTCAATTTCGATAAAGCTGAATAAATTTGTATGTATCATACAGAATTTATGGAACTCTATAGTAGGGGGTAGTTAAAATTAGTATTTTTGTACGAAAAATGATTTTGCATGTTTTCAAAAAACCTCGACAAAAATTTAAACTTTTTTTTAGCTGTTAGCTGATTCACGTGATGAAAAACGGTTTGCATTGGCTGTTTGTTTAATGACATCACACAAAACTATAGCATATTTCTAGAGCAATATTATTTGTTATTTTTGAAAATATTCGCTAATATTTGTGTAAAAATAATCTGCGATGGTTTACAGAAACCAGTCAAATAGTCACCGATATTTATTAAAGTATTAAGTCAATCAAAATTACATAATAATACATAAACATATAAAAAAAGAAATTATGATGTTTTACTCAACATTTAGTTTTTTCTCGATAATACCCGGAAATACGAAAACCCTAGTAGAGAGGCATATTATAAATTACCAATGGACATTCGATTGATCTGGTTAAATGTTGCAGGCCGTCTGCAATAGAAGGTGTTTTCCCATTTTATGACTTAGTGATAAACGAAACAATAAAATAGTTTTATAATTTTTTTATTTTTTTCAGTAACTACATATATCAGCTTTTTTAAAACATTAGGTATATAATAATAATTATAATTAATACAAAAAAATAGCTCTTGGAACTTAAAAATTACACATAATTAAAATAATATATTCAGCCAATTTGGCCATTTTTAGTAAATTATTATTTTTTTAAATATAGTGCAAAAAGCGTTTGTTTCAGAATTATAAATAGCTGTTTTATGGTTTGTTTTCCCTCTAATAATGTGAGCAACATTTTTATTAAACCAATTAAATCGTAAATTCATTTAGACCAAGAATTTAAAAAAAATCACAGATACCAAAAATTTCAATTTTGATCTATTTAAAATTGGTTTAACAAAAAGTATTTTCTCTTATTTTATTATATTTCGCTACTATTATAATTGAAATATTAGTTATTAATGAAATAAATAATATTTCAATTTTGAAATATAATTAAAAAAATTTTGTTTAAATCTCTAAACTAAAAAGTTTATAAAAATTACAATAATTACTTATATTTAACTGTACGTTTTTTATATTCATTTGTGACTATAGATATAGCGTTAATTGAATAGTATACAAAAATTGCGAAAACTATGTTCAATTGAGATACTGGCCATTAAAATTGAAACTTAAAAAAGAAAAACTGTGCATTAAAAACCAAAAACACGTTCTTAAAATGAAAATGAAACTATTTTTGAATACACGTAATTATAGTGAGTCCAAACATAATTAAATATTTCCAAATAATGAATTTAAGAACAAAAAAATTAAAATATTCTAGTGTTTTCGATATTGATTCATCAGTTTCTTTGGATAAAATAAATTTGAATTCAGTATATTTAAAACATTAAGAATTGTGTTAAATCCTGAGTCCAGCGAAAATTTCATGATTAGAGCTGTGCCACCGTAACATTTCAATATCTAAAAGGTTAGGAACGAAGTCAATTACCTCAGGAAATATTAATTTTGGAAATGCTGTTCTCAACAATTTTTGGGTAAAATCAACGTCTACCAAAATAATTGACTACAATACAAATAAAATTTTAAAAGGTGATAATTGCCAGAGCTATCATTAAAAGGTCGTAGGATTCCGAGTTAACACCAACCTAACCATTTTTTTTTTTTTTTTTTTACGAAAATAATGAAAAAATGATTAATAATTACGTGTTATGCAATGCTGAAAGCTCTAAAAACAATATTCTACGCTTTTTTTGCATTTAATCTGTCAATTTTCCGCCAAAATTTCATTCAATTCATTGCCTAAAAACATTTTAATATAATTATTTCCTACTTTTCTCACATAAAATTCATTCTAGTCATGTTTATTTTATACATTTAAAAAAGAAAGAAAAAGAGAGCTAATATTTTAGCTTTGGAAAGAAAAAATGATAGCAAAACTAATAATGGTCATTGGCTGAGAGCATGGTTGATTGAAAGCCTAATTACAAAGAGTAAACAAATTTACTATGTTTATGCGAAGCATTATACATGAAATTCATTTTTAAAATAGCTTAAATTTTAGATTTTTAACTGCATTTACATAAAACAAAAACCTCGGTTACTTTATCGAATAAATACATACCGTTTTCCTCTATCTAAAATTGATTATTTTATTCTTCGCATTTTGTAGGCTAAATTCCTCAGCGCGCGCATTGCAATCACATTTTCGACATAGAAAAATTCCACAAATGAAGTTTCTTTGACAGAAACTTCTGGTCGTGCAATTTCTGTAAATGGTGACCAATTTTTCCGATATAATAGCCTTACATTTTTTTCTTTGAAAAAAACTTATCCTACAAAATAACAAAACGTTTCATTATCGAAACTAATTACACAGCCATCGACAATCTGGTGCATGAAATCTATTTGAGTGAGGAGAATTCGATATGAATATCCTTATTAGGTGAAAATTTTAAAAAGCGTCGTGTTATTATTCGAAACGAATATATAATATGTTCAGCTTTGCGTAAACAAAGTAAAATAATAAACAAAAATAAGAAAATCAAATATATTTATGTTACGCACGATGAGAGAGATGTTTCAACAACTACACGAGACGCTATAATAATATAGTTAACAAACCATTTACAGGTCTAGGGTCGGGCGTAGTAGTTGACAGTCATTTCAAAACGGTCGGCAATTTGAGAGGCTGTTATCATTTGTCTAGCAACTTTTTGTTCAATGAAAATTTTTACATCCGAGAAATTATGTTTCAAACGAACTGCGTGGCCAGCTTAAAATTGATGATTAATCATTGAGAAAGAGAAATCTTCGGTTATGCAAATTTTCGTAGCGAAAAAAAAACACGACCTTGACAAAAGCCTTTCAAATGTCCAGCCGTTTCAAAAAGATACAACGCCTAGCTCTCGACCCAATATAGTATCGATTTTATAAATCGAGAATCATCATCTTCATCTAACTGTTTCTAATTTTATTTTATTCTTTTATTAAAATTATTTTATTTTTTTATTCGATCCAATACAATCAATAATTTTTGTATAATAATTATAATTAATAAGCTTATATATAATATATATATACGATATTATAATATAATACATTTATAAACATTGTTCATAAATATACTAAAAATATTATATACAACATAATTAATTATGTAATCATATAAAATACTTTCTTTTTCTAAATCACACTCTGTGAAAGTACAAATATTTTTTGTATAATTATATAGATCGATATTCAATTGCTTTAAGCACAAGAGATTACGAATCTTAAGCCCTACCACATAGAAAATTGTAATTAAATATTTTTATAGAAATCATGCTTTTAATTTTATCCTTCTGCTTCCTTTTGAGAAAACTCAGTTCACTTATGTAAACTAATTATGTATTCTCAATTCCTTGCAAAATATTTTCTCGGTAATGACAATGATAAATAAAATTGAAAGAGTTGTCCACCAGCATATTTTCTTTCATAACACTGCAGAGAAACTTTTAGCCACTTAAATTGTAGAGGCTAGAACTAAGAAATACATTTTCTGTGAAACGAAAAGTACCAGAGGACTATACATATACATATAGTTCAGTTTAGGTCATACCCTCCGTTACACTAGTGCCTTTTTTCCCCGTTATTTAATGCTATTTTGTGGACACTATTTGAGGTCATACAGCCAAAAGAGAGTGTGATATTTACCTCTACAATCCATAACTTAAAGAAACACTTAAAATCGTCAAATTTAGCCAAAGTATTGTAGACTTTCAATTTTAACTTGCTTTGACTAATATTTCTGACTAAACATGGTATTCGATTTTAGCATACTAAATATGTTAACCATACTCAAATAACTCTATTGTTTTTTTTATTGAATTAAAAGGCAAAAGATACCTAGTTTATTATACATTTTAATGTGCTGTACTCTTTTATAAGTGTATGGTTTACAAGATTGTAAACAAAAATTAAATATTATGTATCTATGGGCGTTGCAAACTATAGTTCTTTTTTCTATTGCTAGATAGAGCCTGTCTTAGTATTAAAATCCAATACACAGGATGATATTTCATAGCCCTACTCTGATTACAGTATTTCTAAGAGTGGCACACACCAAGCAGTCTGATTGTGATAGTAAGCCGGCAATCAGTCCTTATTATTATTTAGTCGAGAGACGAGGAAGAAAATTGAATTACTTTGTTAAAATTACTAGTTTTAACAAATTAAAATTACATTTTTTGAAATGCAAAAATTTTGAACACCAATTGTTTTCAAAATAGTTACTTAAAACATTTCGATCGAAAATAAATAGTTACTAAACAAATATTCTACAAGATAAAGCTTAACATTGTAACATCTTGTTGATTTAAAAAAAATATTAGCTACTAATTTATATCAGTTCTTTAAATTTATTTTAATTGCACCTACTTTACATCTAATATATTAAAAAAAGAAGTTTATTAAAGACCTAAAAACATACACTAAAATTTCAGTCCATTTCAAAATATTTAAATGTTTGAGTAAAAACAAAACGCAATTGTATATCGATCATATTAGTAGCTCTCCCGGTGACGGTAAAAGCTAAGTAGGATTTTTTTTCTCCCGGTGTGATAAAATGTTAAAGAATAGGCAAATGAAACAACTGGAACAACTATATTTACAGCTGAAATGATCGTTAAAATTCAAGTGTCTTCTATAATTTTTATCCTTGAATGTCAACAAATATCCCGTATATAATCAGAACGAATTTTTTCCCGAGACAAACTAACTTTTATTGGTCTGGAAAAATCATGTCCAGGAATCATCAACAAAATCTTTAGAGAATAAAGTTAAAATTAACAATTTACATTATGTTAGAAAACGAAAGTACTTTGTATCACAGGCGCGTCTTGCTAAAAATTAAATCCAAATATACATGTGATATTTGGCACAAAAAACAGATATTGACAGAAAAAACTCTCTTGTAGAAGATTTGAATTTTGTATTGTGTGTATTATACGGACAATAACCCTTAGAGCTTTTCTCGTCACCAAGAGAGTTATTGTATTATAAGCTATAATAATTAATATATCAATATAAATCAGGTGGTATTTTCAAATAAAAATTTTTATTCACATTTAATTATTTTTGTTTAATATATATAGATTTGTTTAAACATAATATTCCTTGTAAAATTTAATTAGCATATTTTACTTTTCTTCTATATAATAATAGTATATATATTTATATAATAATTTGTATAATATTATGTAATTGGTCACAAGAGAAATATAACAGTCAACTATTTAAAAAAATACTGCTAAAAAATATTGATAAATTCGTTATGTTCAGAAAATTTGTTATAGAATAATAAAAAAATATAAACGCCATATTATTATTTTAGTTTAGAAACTAAACACGTATTTCGATTTTTAATTTTTTTTTTTTTTAATTTAAATTAATAATTCTACTTTGGTATTCTGAAAGTATACAAAAAGGATATTTTTAAAAAATTTTTATATAAGTATCAGTTGTGAAGCCCAAGCAAATTTTATAATGAAAAACTTACAATTTAAATTTTCGTGAGAAAATTGTATGATTAAGAGTTTTTGATGAGAATTAATACTTGATAAAGTTCGTATGTGCCAGTAAAGCCTTTGAATTTTATCCAAGTCTTCTTGAGACAATTTTTACTTTATATAAAACAAGTAGGGATCAAAAAGGTCAATATATATCGCTAGTAGTGCCGTAGTTGAAGTAAATAAAACGAAATAAATCATATTTTATGCGATATCATATTATTATAATAGACCTTTTAATTATAAAAAGTGATTTTCCTTTGTTTCGGACAGTTTGTTAAAAAAATGTCATAAAAGGAATAACAAATATCTTGTATCTTTGTTCAACTTATTATTGTCTGTCCGAAACAAAAATGAATCGTAATTGAAATGAAAAGGTCTATTGGTAGAATAAATTAATATAAAGAGAAGGTATTCCAATCCTTCAAGCGTTTGAGTGTATCCAGTATCCAACTCCCATAATAATAAAAAATATTTTTTAATAATTAATTAGCGAATAATAAAATATAAAACACGCGATAAAGTTTTGTGGAAATTCATTTCCTTACGGCTTCACATTCTTGCTAAAGATATCACAGTGCAACCAAACTTTTTTTTAGCTCTCTTAGTGCATATTTGCGTACTTCTACAAAGATTGTTCGCAAATAAATTGTTTAAATTTTTGCAATAATATTAAAATCTTATAACAACCCATTTTTTAATTGATATCACTACTTTACTTGTTTTTATTATTAAGAATACTTTAGATATCTATAAAATATAATAAAAATATTTATCATTATATGGGAGTTTTAGTTTACAGTTAGTATTTCAACCACTGTACACATTTCATATCATACATTGCAGGATTAGAGTTCCTCTTAGAATAAATATATCTTCTAAATAAAACTTGCATGAAAGTGGCGAACTCGAATTCACAATTGATACTTATTTTATAAATCACGGGGTACAATTTTCCTATTAACATTCATCGCTTATAAAACACTGTAAATGAATGCACCCAATAATATTATTGTGATATACATTTTACTAATCTAAATTTTGTTTGCATGTATGTATATTTCTGGTCAATCTTAAGATTTAATTTTCAAAAAGTATATAATATATATATATATATATTTTTAATCCTTGATAATTATGTATATTTTATATCATATATATTTATTTATATAATGGTTAATTTAACTTTCTACTACCCTTCTTTAAAAAAATTTTTTATTTTTTTTTTACAAATCACTATTCATTCATATGGAAATAACTATATTATGTCAATATAAAATTTTTGTTTTCATATAATCGTAAACATTTTTCTTAGGCTTGTAGAAATTTGTTTTTGTTAGTCATATAATTACACATTTTTTTATTAAAAAAAAAAATTGATGGCTTGAATAAAATAAATTATAAATTAACGTAATAGGGTGTCTTGAAAGTCAAGGCTGATCTTCGAAAGGAGAACAGAATCAACTCATGACAAATCAAAAAATTCAACTATGGACTTGTGAAATTCGTGAAAATTGGATACTAGATCAAAATTAAATTTGACAATTTATTCATTTCCTAGATTATTTTTTGTATTGCGTATCTCTAGTAAAGCATAGTTATCACCGTATACATTCGTCTCTGGAGGGATGCGTTACTTACGAGCGTTTAAAATCGTTATATAACTAATGCTATGAATCGAGCGTTCAAACTTTGGTGCGTTTAAAACGGCCGTTCACTTGTTTAACTTCTTCTTTTTATAAAGTGTTCAAAACGTAGTATTTTATAGCTTTGGAACTCGAAAAACAAATCTAGGTTTCGATTTTCTCGAAATTCAAATGTAAAAGTTTTCCGTCATATTTTGATGAATCATGAGTCATTCTGTTGGCTCTGCAAATGAAAACATTGACTTTCAGGGCAGCCCGTATGGTCGGTTTGTAGGTATTTAGTCGAAATTGAAAAGAAATACGCATTCTTAAATTAAAACGTAGACACAAAAAAAAAAATATAAATTGTTTAAAAAATGTACACTTTTATTATTAAACTTATCGATTATAGGTTTGCTATTTATAAACGTTTATTTTTTAAATCTTAATGTAGTTTTTATGAATTTGCGGTTATTCAAAATGTTAACTTAAAAATATCTTCTTAAAATTTAAAAGAATCGATTTAAAAGGGTTTTTCAAAAATCAAATTTAGATTTTTGTAAAACCTTATCGAAAGAGTAATAACTTAATGGAACGTTATAGATTGGTGTTTCGATTATTAGTACGTTTAATCGAAACTCTAATCACGTAATAATGTTCCACTAAAGTTAAGTTACCACTCTAATGTTTCGGGCATCGTAATTGATCTGTTTTGCCGTGTTTCTTTCGAGTGAATATAATTTTTTTTCTTAGAAACATTAATTTCATATTGGCGACTTAATTTAATAAATTTGGTCAAAATTCATCGTGTCTTGAAAAAACGCTCTCGTAAAATAAATGAAGTAACTTCAAAATTTACAAGGCAAAAAAAAATTTCATAGGAGAAAGCTTCAAAATATAAATAAAACCGTCACTGTGGAAAATTATATGACTAAATTGCCCATATGAAACCTAGCAAAGAATCCGCAAAACGTCGATTTAGAGTATAAATTTAAAAATAAAAGAAAATTTTTTTATTTGACTCTTTAGTTTTATTAAAACGCGTACAAAATTTCAAGGCGCTTTCAAACCGATTTCAATATTTTCACAGAAACCAATGCATTACGGGACAGATCAATGGACGGATGTCCAATAAAAAAATATTTTTTGGGGTATACCTACGGACCTTTTTTGATTAAAATAAAAAAAGTAAAATTTTTAATAAGACGCTAAAACATTACCATTTGGTGTGGGTACAACAACAGGTCGATTACCTTGTTGATGTATTTGCATATGGCCAACAGTGGGTACCGTTTGTGAAATAACACCAGCTTGATTAGCTGCGGCCACTTGAGCCGCCAAAGTTTGTTGCGATTGTGTCACTTGTGGTATTTGTAAACTAGTTGTGTTCTGATTAGTTTGTGAATTTTGCTGCTGTTGTTGTTGTACTTGAGCTGTTGTAACATTTGTCACCACAGTATTGGCAGCAACAGCTGCTATTGTTGTCACCGCCGAATTTGTCGTGCTATTTGCGGCATCAGTATTATGTTTACGCATATGACGTAACATATTACCTTTTTCAACAAATGTTTTACCACAATCGGGACATGCATGCGGTTTTTCACCACTATGTGATCGTCTATGTGACACTAAATGACCTTTACACATAAAATCTTTCGGACATAAATCACATCTAAATGGTCTTTCAGCGTTTGCACCTTTGTTATGCGATCGTTGGTGGAATAATAGATTTCCTTTTAGCGGGAACGATTTACCACACTCGGTACAAGCAAATGGCCGTTCACCAGTGTGTGAACGCATGTGATTGATTAAATGTTCTTTACGCGTAAACGGTTTTGAACACACGTTACAACAATGAGGTGTTTCTCCCGTATGCTGCCGTAAATGATTGGTTAAATGCTCTTTACGTGTGAATGTCTTCTGACAGAATTCACAACGATGTGGCGATTCACCGGTGTGTATTCGAACGTGATTTGTAAGATGTTCTTTACGTGTGAATGATTTTGAACAATATTGACAACGATGTGGCGATTCACCTGCAAAAAAATAATCATATTTATTACTACAAATTATTTACCATATCAAACTAAAAATATTTTGTGATACGAACAATTATATAAAACGTCATATTTTCATGTAAAAAACTACACGATTAGATTTTCTATAGCATCTAATTAGGTTTTAAGTCAAGAAAATCTAGTTCATTTCGAATTCGATTCGATGGATCGATCTTTATATGTGAATTAAGATAATATCTCAAAAACTATGCATCCAATAATCTGATGGACCCGATTTGTGCATTATTTGGATAAAAAATTCTTTATGTATTATGTTTTATCGAAATGGGAGGCTAAAAAAATTTGTCTCTAATTTTGCAATTTTCTCACGGGAATGTTTGTTTCGGAATTTGACAAAACACGGTAAGTAGAATAATTGTGTAAAAAAATCGTTAAAAACATCAAAATATGTATTAATACTTATCAAAATAAGTATAAAAACATCAAAATAAGTATTACTATAAAGGGAAATTAGTCCAAAAAAAATAGTTTGTAATTTTATTTCACTCTGAAAGTGCTGCATTTTAAATCTTAGATGAGTAGACTATTAGCGGTAATAAATATTTTTTATTTACCTGTATGTTGGCGCACATGGTTTGTCAAATGTTCTTTACGCGTAAAACTTTTCGTACAATATGTACACTTATGCGGTGATTCACCAGTGTGTTGACGCACATGATTTACTAGATGATCTTTACGTGTGAATGCCTTTGGACAATAACTACATCGGAAAGGTGTTTCTCCAGTATGTTGTCTCACATGATTAACTAAGTGCTCTTTACGTGTAAACGACTTCGAACAGTATCCACACCGATGTGGTGATTCATTGGTATGTTGACGCACATGATTCAACAAATGCTCTTTACGTGTAAATGTTTTCGAACAGAAATCACACCGATGCGGTGTTTCACCTGTATGCCACATAATGTGATTCGTGAAATGTTCTTTTCGTGTGAATGATTTTCCACAAATCTCACACCGAAATGGTGTATCGTTTGTATGGGATCGCATATGATTCGCCAAATGTTCTTTCCGGGTGTACTTCTTACCACAAAGTGTACAATGATGTGGCGTTTCTCCGGTATGCCACATTACGTGATTCATGAAATGTTCTTTACGTGTAAATGATTTTTTACAGATTTCGCAACGATGAGGTGTTTCGCCGGTATGTTTACGTACATGATTCACCATATGCTCTTTGCGTGTAAACGTTTTCGCACAATACTGACATCGATATGGGGTCTCACCTGTATGACACCGTGTATGATTATCTAAATGCTCTTTACGTGCAAATGATTTCCCACAAATTGTACATGCGTATGGTTTATCAGTGGAATGCCTTTTCATGTGTCGTTCTAGAGAGGCAGCATTAGCAAATACGTGAAAGCATATCGCACACGTATACATGCTACCACCTAAATGACATTTTCCATGACCTGTCAATTCTGCGGCACATGAAAATGCTTTGCCGCAAACTTGACAGGTAAAAGGCTTTCGTTCAGCATGATACCGTCGATGTACAATAACTTGATAGCGGAATGGAAACATTTTTCCACATAAATCACATACATGTGTTCCCGTACTAACCACAGCCCCGGATGCATCTGTCGCTGGGTTTAGTGTAGTAGTCGTCACTTCTTGATCTGTTTTTACAATATTTAAATTTGGTGATTGAATATTTACATTTCCGGTTACAGCGGCCGATGTGTTTGTAACAATATGCGTACTATTTTGCGTGACAATTGGTGAGGTTGGAGTGATATCATTTTGTAATTTACCAAAAACTTCATGATACGCTAGTAGTTGGTTGATATCTTCAACATTTACCTTGTACATACTAGACACCATTTCAACACCAAGTGTTTTCGCAAGATCTTGTTCTTGAATTCCAGTTGATATTTTAACGATACTGCCATCAACAGTGCGCACGTCCATCATATGATGTCCCGTAGTCTTTAAATCAGGTATCTGAAATTGTGCTCCACTTAATAATTTCGCTGAATTATCTTTTTCATCTTTAACAATCTGTAATGGATCACTTTCTTGTTGGATCGTTAAAGAATTATCAGATTTTAGCACGGATTCATCTAAGACATGATGAACACCTAATTGTTGTAACTGTTGAACAGTTAAATTTTGTTGTTGATTCTCGATTTTGAATTGATTCTCTTCCTGTTGATTCAATTCTTGCGTTAAATGTGCTAAATGTGCTTTTGTATCTTTTTGTTCTTCAATAACACTCACTAAGTTGTCTTGTACTTGGACTTGTACAATGCTTTGTTGATTTTGTTGATGCTGTTGATTCGAATTAGAATTATTTAATTGTTGATGCTGTTGCTCATTGCTTTGTTGTTGGTTATGATGTGAATTATCATTTTGTTGATTCACTTGTTGATTACTGGTGTCAACAGTTTGTAGATGTGACATTGATGTTGGTATTGTGATATTTGTGACACCTTGTGATGTTGAAATACTAACTGGTACTTGTTGGGTGTTTAGACCACTTGTAGTTAAACTGGAATTATGATGTGGTAACAGTAAGGAGTCCGTTGATAATATACTAGAATGTTGTTGAAACATTGTATCCTAGAAAAATAATTTTTGAGTAAAATTCGAAATTGTGTAAAATGGTTTAAAGTTTATACAAAAGTTTTTAAGAAGGAAATTTAATTTTTAGAATAGTCTGACTCTAAAAACATGAAATTGTATTTATACAAAATACTAGCTTGGCACTCGCCCACTTCGCTGGGTTTAAAAGTAAAGACTATCGCATTAGAGCCTTCACCTCCCTTTTTTCACTTATCCCTCTTCCATAACACTTGAAATAAGAATAGGGATTGTTTTACACAGGTAAAAGTATTTCTACAGTTTTAAAAATTTTTTTAAAATGAAAAATAGTCATAATGCATTGATTATAGCAGAAAACCCTGGTTGAACAGATGGTCATAAATTGAATCTCGTTCACCATTTTTTACAGAAACTTTAATTTACGCTTAACAATGATGTTCATAGATGGACGCAGTGAAGGTTCAAAGAATAAATTTAATTTTTTTGATTTTTTTTATATATCTTTATAAATTATAGTTCATGTGTTATTCTGATGTATAAGCTAAATTATTGTAAAGTTTCATTAAAATTCATTGCGTAGTTTTTGCGTGGAGGGTAACAAATAAACAAACTTACTTTCACATTTATAATATTAATATATACGGGTATTTTAAATATATTAAATTATTGTGTACCTGTCCAGATTTTCCATTTTCAACCTTTGTGGTTGTTGTGGTGGTTGGAAGGCCATAAACTGAAACCTGTGGTATTGGTCCAGGTAGTAAATTAGTGAGTACCCAATATTTGGCAACACTTGATAATGCAACTGCATTTAACGCAGTTGGATTTACTCTCAAATCCGTTGGAACTGTTGTGGTCGTGGTCTGATGTTGATTACCACGATTTGAATCCTGAAACAAAAATTATCTTAATCCAAAACTGAAGATATGTACAATTTGTTAAATTATTGGTTCTAGGATTTCATTCACCTCTAAGATAGACATTAGAGATTCAGAGGGAACCGAAAAGTAGTTCAGTAGTTCAGAGTGAATTTATTTTGAAGTGAGACTGCTCTCCCTTTCCTTCAAGCATATGCAGAAACAAATACAAAATAGAGAAGTACAGCTTCATTTCAGAATAAATTTTCTGATTTCGTTTACAGATTTTTTCCGTTCAGGCGCTATAGCCACTGATAAATGGCCCCAGAATTATAAAACATTGATTGACAAGTGATATGTAGCTAGCTGAACTGAAAAGTAGACAATAATTTCTATAAGTTTAAAAAAAAATCGAGTTATTAAGAAAAAAATCTTTTTATCGTAAAAAAGCGTGGGGTGCTATATTTCAATTATTATAAATGTTTTATTGGCAGATATTCGTAAAAATAAAATCATTATAAATTATCTTAAAAAGCATCCCACGCTTTTTTACGATAAAACGATTCTTAATCCTTCTATCTTTTTTCTTTAAACTTTAACGAAATTATTTGTTATTTTTTAGTTCAGCTAGTAATGTTTTATTTAACTTATTTAACTATCTATTATCTACTTTTTAGTTCTGCTGACTACAAAAGGATATTTTTTAGTTTTTTAAACTATTATTTATTAATATTATGGAATGTTATCAGCGCTTCCACCATAATTATTTGAATTGTTTAATAATATAAAATCGGCAATTCTGAATTATTTAATAATATAAAATCGGTAATCCTGGTCAGAATAATCGGATTAAATTATTGTATTGCCATCGGTTCTTGATAGTTGTGCGAAGTTTCAATTCCGTTACAGAGATACATAGTTAATACCAAGCTAATAAAAACGTATTAAAAATTAGCTTTTATCAATATCAATCGCATTATATATGGTTGTAAATAATGTATTCATTTAAAAAGCTGTAATTTAATTAAATGACAAGCCTGTCTTAATAGTAACATTCTGTATAAAAATTGTGACTTCATTTTAAATTGTAGTATGGGAGTCATTATATATTTCGAAAAAACTTATGTTTTGGTATTATAATAATACAGGCTGAACAAAAATGTTTGGCTAAATTAAATGAAGAATTTTAGATAAACATTGAAATTAACTTCGAAAAACGCATTTTATGATTCCTTGGATTCAAACAATTTAATTTTTTATTTTTTAGCAACAGAAATTTTAGAATCAATTTCTTGAACATCACAAGATTTTGTAAGCAATTTGAATGGAATTCAAATTTCGTACTTCACTAGCAAAATCAACAAAATAAAAAATACAATTTGTTTTGGGGTCCAAACTACCTGATATATTTTATATTTAAATCAAGAAAAAAATTATTAAAATAAATTTAGTTTATATGAAAATTTAAGCGTGTTTCGCTTAAATTCCTAATAAATAATTGCTCTTAATGCATCATCTTTTGGTAGACAAAAATAATTTTCATAAAGCTAATGCAGAACGTCTCGTACAGCAAGAACTATCCGGCTAAGAAGCTATTCTTAACATGGTCAAAAATAGTTCCTCTAACAGTGTACGAAGAAAAATATTTAATTAATGAAACATTAAATTACTTTACTCAATAATGTCTTTATTGGCTAAATAAAATAGTGCCCATAACTCCTTAACTATTGCGTTTTGGACAAAACTATAAAAGGCACTTTCAATTTAAAATTGTCCAAAGAATACGCTCTTATGTAATATCCATCGAGTCATGGTACACCCTGTATATACAAATCTGTACCTATAATTTGAAAATGGATTATCACACTTGAGATCCCTGCATTTGGCACCCTATATTGAATGAAAAAACTACGAGCACGTACTGCACAGGCATAGAATATGAATTGACAGTCATACGAGCTTTAAAACAATCTGTGTATTTAATGGAAGATATTAAAATCTAAATTTTGTCTGAATTAATTTACAAATAAACTAAACCAAAATTTCAATTTTAATAAAAAAGAATAATTTAAAATTATTTTCAATCATACAAAATTTAGAGTTGAAAAGTGTCAGAAATTTTTATTGGCTTCGATTCGATTACGTTTAAGATAAACTGATAAAAGCAAAATACAATTTTCAATTGCTTCATATAAATTTTTTCACACAATTTGAACACCGGTTTTGCAATATTTGATCATATATTTTTTTGTTTACTAGTTATTAATACATAATAAAAACATAACGTAAGCTGATACAGATTTTAGAAAAAAAAAGAAGCATTCAACCTCCTATTACGTATTTAGAATGGATCTAAAAATAAATAATAAATTTTGAGAACTGTCATTTTCATTATAAAACAAATGAGAATTTGAATGAAACGAACTTCTTATACAAGTTCAAGGTCTCTAAATTGGTAACAAAGAAACGCATTTCATTCGATGCAAGTGGAGTGCAATAGACGCATTTTAAAAAATAATTAAAACAAATCGATAAATACAAATCATATTATTAAAGCCTGGTGTATTATTTTTTACCTATATTTATTAGTAAATATCAATACTCATTACTAAAACAAACCTCAGATGACGTAATGGGTATCGGTGGGGCACCTGAAGTCGGTATAATATTATGATCACTCGAATTCATCTTAAATAATTATTTATCACTCATTATTCACAAAATATTTATTATGAAAAAATACAATAACAATATTATTCATATATAAATCACGTGAAATTCGCCACTGTCATTGTCTTTTAGATGAGGGGAGAAAGAAGCCATTATGAAAAAAGTCATAATAATATTTATAAACACAATTTTTTATGTTATTTACGTAATTATGTTGATGTAATTTTTAATAACATTGTTTAATTATATTTCAATTACACATTGACACTGAATTATTATGAAAATAATATGAATTATTTGAAAAAAATTATTTAGAACTTCAAGACGAACTCAATAATAAACATGTTAAGTGTCATGGCGCCAAATTATATTGTAAACAATAATTTAAGTCATCTTTAAATGATAGCAATTTTTATTTAAATGATAACACATCATTATTTATTTGATTCTAATTAGAACTTTTAATTGATACTTGTTTTATTAATTTTTGTTTTAATTAATTAATTTATCAATTTAACTAAATGGCGTCGTTTTAGAACTTATAATAGTCGAGCTTATTCTCTTGCCTTTAGATGTTGTGTTTTTTTTTTGTGTACGTTATTTTTTTAAAAATCACTTTTTCAAAATGGGAACAAACAATAATCTAATTATACTGAAATTGTTTTTTGTTTTTCCAAGTTAATTATAAAATGACATCATTCAACAGGTATGTAAATTAAATCTAATGAATGTAATTAATATCATATATAGTTTCGTATTACGTAATTTATTTTCTTTTAATTATATAAATACATATAATAAATACATACATTTTAAGCATCATCTACTTCTTCTTGTATTTCTTGTTCATTTTCTTCAGGTGAATTTTCACTAACATTTTTTTGTGGTAATAATGAACTTAAAGGTATTCCTAAAGTTTTAGCTAGTAATTGTATAACATCACTGCTTAAATAATATGTTAGGCTAACATTTGTTGTTGCTAGATATTGTTTCATTTCAACAAGTAATTGTTTAACTTCTGCGGTATCACCTGCATTTAAGCTGTGTTGAATCATTACAGCATAGATATCACCTTTACGGACATATTTTTCGATGTTTGAATCACCAGAGCTTATTAATTGTCGACATTGACTCATACCTTAAAGCAATTAAACAATTTTAAAAGAAAAAGAACTAATTGTACCGTCAAAGGTTAGTTGAATGTGTCGGGTGCTCAAACGGTCCAATTATTTTTCCATGTTTCACTTTCGAAACAGTTGGACCGTTTTGTAAAGATACCTTATATGGAAATGCAGTTGTGTCAATTTCAACTTACCTCCAGCAATATCACCTCTTTCAAATAATCGCCGACAGTCAACAAATCGTTTAATTGCAGTCATTTGAGCATTTACAATATCATTAGCTCGTCTATGTCTTCCCGGATCTTGGGGTGCTGTTACTTTACTTAAAGCTCGACTAGCTTCAGTTAATGCACCTAAAGCTTTTTCGTAATTTTGAAACTCATCAATTTCAACCTGAAAATTAATATATAAATAGTAAAATTTTTGATTACGTTAGATTCAAAAAATAATTTACCTGGGCACAAGCAACATAAAAATTCGCCAATAAATCTAATGCACGACCTTTTGAATAAAAATTTATAATATTACGTAATATATTTGGTTGATTTTGCCAGTCTAATGATTGTAAATAATTAGCGGCCATTATATAAATCTCTTTTTGTCGAGAGACATTTGTGAAGAATAATATTTTTTCTGTATCACCAGATTTTAATAAGGCTTTCATTGCACGTATTTTGTTGCCAGCTTGTGTAAATTTTTTTGTTGCTAAATGATAATTGCCTTGCATTTGTAAACTTTCAGCTAATTTCTCTAATACTGATATACGAGTTTGTTCATCCATTTCATCTTTTTCGGGTGTAAGTCGTTCAGCCAATACTTCCGTTACTTGTACATTATGTTGCAGACAAATATCCAAAGCTTCCAAATACTAAAAATTAATAATAAAAGGAACCATTTTTAATCCTCGAACCAAAAAAAGAATTGTTATAGTTTGATCGCTATCTGTGTGCATGTGTCTGTCTGTCTATGGCATGGTTGCGCCTAAACGGATGAACTGATTTTGATTTTTTTGTTTCGTTTGAAAGGTAATTTAATGGAAAGTGTTCTTAGCTACGTTTCAAGCGCGAGTGTAGAGTTCCGTACCCGAAACAAACCAAAAAAAGGCGATGATCCTCAAAATCGGTTCAGTTTGGAGAAGGTTCTAAGGAAAAGGGTAATTTAATGGAGAGTGTTCTAAGATATTTTTCAAGTGGGACTTTAGGGTTCCGTGCTCGAAATAATTTTCGAGGGTTTTTTAAGTATTGTAAATTTCAATTATAAATAATAAGAGAAATAACGTTTTATCTTGGAACATGGATTGTACCAACTATGTCACTCGATTAACATACTAAGGCCGCTAGTGTTGTCAGTTTTCTGAGTGACCATCAGAATTCTGAATCCGAAAAGTCTTAACGTATGTAAATTTATGTTCCAAAAGCATTTAATTATTTATTCCGAATCAAAGAACGGTAAAAGCTCGTACACATTTGAATAATTTATTGTCCCAAGATACAAATATAAATTTTTTATCCATGAAACAAACCTGTTTTCCAATAGCTAACAAATCCACAGCTTTTTCGTAATGTTCATTTTCTACAAAGTAATTTGCACATTTTTGAACTAAAGCTGGATCCGAATTTGTATCTAAATCTGTAGCAATTACTTGTAGTGTATCGTATTTTTTAGTTTTAAATGCTAAATCTAATGCTTTATGAATCATGCCAGAACGATGATAAAGAATAATAGCTTTATCAATATCACCCATATTTTCATAATATCTTGCACATTCCATTTTATCCCGTTTTGTAGCTAGTGATGCGATATTCCATAGTTCATCGATCATGTTATGCTCTTTGCATAATCGAACAGCATTGGCTAAAAAATTACAAGTTTATTTATAAATTTTCATGAAAATTAAAACAAAAATTGTTTACCATAAGCTTGAGCTTTAATAAAAAATGCAACAGCGTTTTCAATATCTTCATTAGTTTCATAATATCGTGCCATATGATAAGCAGCTGCTTTATCACCCGAACTACGTGCTAATTTTGCAGCTCGAGTTTCTTGTTGAGAGAAACATAACACACTAACTTGAGAAAAACAATCACCAGCTGCTTCATAGGCGTGCAAAGCTTGTACCATATCACCGATTGATTCCAAGTACTGTCCCCACCATTTCATTAATTCTCTAAAAAATGCAAAAAGTTGCAAGATTGCAAAACTATGTAGTATTACGAGCGCCAAGACAAGTTTAGATTTGTGGTTGAAATCATTTGTACCTTATTTTCAATTTTGATGATCAATTTTATTATAATTTCATGAATGTAGACGAAAAATAAGAATAAAATTGTTCGATATCTGCTTAAACAAAATTTTCAATTTTCTATATTTGAAAATTACTCCGGATATCGAAAAAATTTTATTCTTCCTTTTCGTCTTATATAGTCAAGTTATAACTTATTCACCATCAAAATGGAAAATATATTTTCTTTTTAAATTTGTGTCCCAATAACGTGCTCATACATCCCTAATTAGTCGGGTACAACGGGTTTTTTGGTTTTCAATAATTTATTAAGGTTTTAACTTTAATTTAAATAGTTAAATTTTCTGTTCCATCTACCGTTTTCCCATAAGACCAATGTTAAATCATATGATTGCTTTTGAAGTCATTAATTTATTTAAATAATCGGGAAACCGCCCTCAAATTTTCAGTATTGATTTAGACTTAATCCGACTTCATTTATAAAAAAATCAAGCCTTTTACCTAAAATTGCCCTGGCGCTCATATATCCTTAACTTACTTATCATTGCTTTTCTTTATATATTCCTCCAATTCTTTTGGTTTATCCAGAAGTAATCGAGGTACATTATCACGATGTGTACCTGATTCTTCATAGTGTAATATTGCACTAGGTATATCATTTGCTTGTTCTGCAGATTTTGCCCAAGCATAAGCAGTTGATCGAATATGAATACGGTCATATTTTTGTGCAATTGATGATGCTTGCGAAAATTTATTACGGCCTTGGTACAATTTGTTTAATAAATCATACCGTTTGCACTGCTTGTATAATTGTTCGGCTTCATCCTAAAAAAAAATCAGTAGGCATTTTATTTGCAATTGGTTGATGTCTGTCCGCTTCGTTGGATAATTTCAAGTCAATAGGTCTTGTAAGGCAGAAAGCCAAATTTGGCTTTTGATTTCGATATTTTCAGTAGTTTGTGTTATACGTTAAGACCATTGATAGTGGAGGTTAAACCATTTTGTCTTAGTTTTCATCAAAGGGGACTCGAAATCGGAGAAATAACTTACAAGCATTTCTAGTTGTACAGCCAAAACGGCAACTACGGCGTCGGGTTCTAAAGTTGGATCTTCCATTGCACAACGTAGAGCACGTGCTTCTCTGGCGGCACCAACGTGACCTAAACATATTCTAGCAACATCTACACGTTTAGTTTTTACACAAACTTTTGCTAAATTCCTCCAAGCATTACTACCATTAGGTAAAAGACGTATTGCCTGAATTGCTGCATCCATATTTCCTAGAAATTATTTTTCAATTTAAACGACTTTGCTTTTTAAATTAATAAATAGAATACCTAAGCTTAAATAATAGCTGAAATCAAGTAAAGCTTTCTTCAGTGATGTATCATATTTTTCCATTCCTTGAAAATCGGATAACAATAATCGTTTAATTACACTATTTTCAAGCGTTACAATGTGCGGGCAACATAAACCAATTAATTGTGCATCAGAATACAGTTCTTGCACTTCCTTCAAAATAATTTCATGATTGTCTGTGATAAACAAACTTACAATAATTTGATCTGTAATTACTAACGGATTTTCTGGATGTAAAGCTAAAAAAAACCATACATTTTAGTAGATATCGGTTTAGATGGCGCATCGTTAAATTTTGAGCAGAATAACTTGAATTGAGTATATAAACATAGAATCATTGCCTAGATTTTATCTTCAGCTTGATTAAGATTAATTACGATAGTTAAAAATGATAATGGATGTTTTAGCTGGTCACTGTTTCCTGAAGTTCATGTTCAAGTGTATGGGGCCAATGTATGAGATATTAAAGTTCGATTAGGCGTAGCCACGATTATTCATTTCGGTAGAAATCCCGGAGACCAGATGTCATAAATTCTTTAACTTCTTTTGCCTGTGACATTATTATTCAGCGGAAAGCTTCTAATTTTAATTAATTGTTGTGAGCTTTAATTTGTGGAAGTTCATTTTAATTTAGTTTTAGAAAAATAAAATTTTATAAATTAATTATTTAAAAATATTTATTTATTTATTATAATTTGCAATTCCACTATTTTAAATAAATAAATATTTTTAAATAATTAATTTATAAAATTTTATTTTTCTAAAAGCTTCTAATTTTATTCTCTGCAGTAATTAATTGTTTAAATTGCAATTTGTTTGACTGAAAATGGCGACTATAAATTAATATCCAGGCTCTAATTACAGTCTCTCGAGAAGTATTTCGCTTAAAGGCAATAATGTATAATTTGGCTAAACGATAAGACTGAATTAAAAATTTTGTCTGTGGATAAAGTTTCATAAATATTTTCATCCAATACTTACGAATTTCTTTAATATCAGAAAAAAATAAACTATTTGTTTTTGTATAAAAATCAGCCTCTGAATTATTTTGCTGATTCTTATTACGTAATTTCTTTGCACTACAAATAAATAATCGTTCATCTTGTGTATCCCAAAAAAATTTCACTGGTAAGCGATTTGCGCATGCTTTTTTATTTTCCAAATGATTATTTAAACCGTTTGCTTGTATTTTTTCTTCATCAAGTTTTTCCTTAACATCATTATCGTCATCATCTTTCTGCTCATTACAAAAGTGTTCAAATACTTTTAAAGTATCATTTTCCACATCCAAAAAGTATACTTTTTGATCAGGTATTAAATTTGCGTTTGCTACAGTGAATGCAATTTTTGTACCATTTGAATTAGATTTCGCCCAAATAATTTCACCAAAATCGGGACACATTTCATAAACATTTTTCGATATTGATTTAATATCGGTGGACGATTTACTTAAATCGATTAATTTAACGTATCCGTTGATTGTGTAAATCGTTAAGAATGAATTATTTAAATCGATTCCAATTGGTTCACCTTCTTCGCTGATTGTTTGGATTGTGGTGGAAGGGATTCCATTTAACATACGGATTTGGATTCCAAAAGTTGTTAGAACAATAATTTTCTTTTCATAAATGTATAATATTTCATTTTCGCATAAAAATGATTGCAATAATTTTGTATGAAACGATTTATAAGCTTCTTCGTAGGCACCAGTGGTTTCAGACCAAATAATTTCATAAACAGTAACAATTTTTCCATTTGAAATAGCAATATAATCTTTTGATACTGCCATACATGTAATTTGGATCTCTGATTTTAGTGTAACATTTTCCGTATCTGTACTTAAAATTACGGACGAAGCATTAATTTGGGTCGCCCAAATATTCTCCGTATAACATGTATTTAAAGTTTGTTCTTTTAAAATATAAACTTTAGTAATACAATTTACGGATAATAATGGAACAACAGAATTTATGGATCCCCAAAATAATTGTTTAATTGTACCACTAATTTGATTAATTGTTTTTAGCTGCCAGACACTTTCTGGATTCTCGATATATTTATTATCATTCGGTGATCCACCAGAGTATTGCCAAAAATAGATTTGCCCTAAATTTGTTCCCGCACATAACATATTGTTTAATTTACAGTATGATATACAAGTAAAAATTGCACTTTCCATAATGTCGCGATCTTCACCAATTATTCGATGATGATGTTCTGATGTCGACAAAATATAGTTGTCACTGTTATCAATATCCCATATTCGAACTGTCATGTCACCTAAATTTTAAGATAAAATAGATAAACATAAAATTTGTAAAATTTGATATCATGTTTTTGCAACATATAAGAATAATCTAAATATAAGATCTCGCACAAAACTTAGGGGCAGAAAGAGATCTTATAGATATAGAAAGTAGATCTTAATCTAAAAGAAGACTTTGATCTTGACCATGTATAGGCTGGGCCATTTTAATCTATACACCTAAATATCTCGTTTTGTAGTTAACTAATCAAAAAATAACTTTAACAAGAGTTGCAGAGTTTGTTGGGGGACATCATGTTCTGACATCAGATTGGACCCAGCTTATCGGGTTTCTTTAATAGCCAATTTAAATCCTAAACGGTAAGAGCTAGAATAACACTTTAATTTAGAAAGTTGATACTCATAAAAAAAACTCCTCATAAATATGGCCCACCTCTATTATCATAATTTGTAATTACCTGTTAATATTGCTAAGAGACCCGATCCAGCCCAAACTAAACCTTGACTATTGGCACCACGAAAAGCCTGTGACTTTCCACTTAGTTTTACTTTAACCAATTCAGTTAAATGGCCATTTGAATCCACAGCAAAATGGCCAATATTTAATCCTTCCATCATAATAATCAACGCATCTTTATTAGGATGATACATAATACTAATTAACGGTTGTCCATCCGTATTTAACACCTCGCTACAACTCCCTGAATGATTAACATAATAAACTACCCCTGAAAAATTGAAAATCGTTAAAAATAAGATTTCATTTGGAAAGGGGATCAAATTTACCTGTTTGTGTTCCAATATAAAAGCAATGATTATCATTGGTATTTGCATGAACATTAATTCGATTAGCTGCTGTTCGTGGTCGCCAACTACTGAATAAATCCAAAGCTTGTTCATCACCATTTACAGCGGCTTTTGCCAAGTTATTGATTTCTTTTTGTACATTATTTGTGACGGTTAATCGGAATGTAATGTGTGTAATACTTTCTTTTAAATCGTGATGAAAGGATGTGTATAACTGATTGCGGGAATCGACTTTCCATCCGACTAATGAACCAGCCTTTAGAGAAAAATGGAGAGAGAAATCGTTTAGTGATATAGTGTTTTTATAAAATTCGAAGAAAAAAAAATTCTAACCGAATCTGCGGATACTAATCGACCGCCTTTTTCGCTGAACGCTAAAAGAGTCAAAGGTGATGTATGTGGAGCAGGCACTGTAGTAAATGCAGAGGCAGATCCATCCCAAATTCGTAAAGCACCATCTTCCCAACCGGCTGCTAATAATGGTTTTTCTGGACGCCAAGCAAGAGCTGTTACTTGTGATACAGGATGCCATGGTGTCTCAACATCTCTTAACGGTTCTCCCTATATCGGAATAGGTGGTTAAAATTGTGTCTTGGGTATAAGTGCATACAGTGAATTTTAAGAAAGTCGTGAAACTAATCTAATACGAAGAGACTGAATTAGTAGAAATAGTGTGTGCGTTTAGTAATTTTGTTAATTCTTTTTAAATACCAAATCATCGAATATGCTGACAAAACCACCACGTTCTTGGGAATAGCTTGCAACGGCCAATAATGGTGAGCTTGGATGCCAAACACCATTGGTTGTAATAGCACCAATTTCTTTAAACTGTACTGGGGTATCAAAATACAATGACATTGCGATGAAATTTTATTGTTTATTTTTTTATAAAGTTACAATTTTAATTCATTTTTTATGTATTTTTTGTTATTGCTTAGTTACCTTTTGTTTACATTTTTGACACTATAGACAGGTGCGTTGCCAAGCAATTATACCACTATTGATGAAATAAAACTGTAAACACTAAATATCCCTATTTTTATTAAAAAGTAATAAAATAATTTCTTTTATTAATTTTGAATTATTTTTATATATTTTGTATAATAAATACCAAGCGTCCCAGAAAAATTTGTTGTGGGGCTAATATAAACTTTTCATGAGTATTTTATGAGAGATTAATAATTGTCTACTTTCCAGGCTGTTATTTTTTAGTTTGTTTCGTTGCTTACTTACAATGGGCCCTTGAAAAAAGACATTAATATGATACACTTTACGATTGAACTGCAAGTTTATGAAAAACAATTATCAAAGGGCCCCATTTTTTTGGAATTTTTTCAAGGGTACAGTTATAAAATCAAGAAAATTACAAAATTTTTTTGATAGTTAAGGTAATTTTGACTCAAAGTATTCAAAAGTCGGGATTATTCAATAATTAGATGAATAGATTTTGAGATATTCTCTAAAATCCTGTATGAAAAGTTCTGACTTGGTAACGATTATGAAGTATTCTTGGATAATACATAATGGATATTATTTGTCAATTCAGTTCGATTTATGTTTTTGGGTACTTTTTAAGCTGAATAATCTATAGCCACAAAATTCCCAATTGTTTGTAAATTTCTTAAGGGACAAAAAGGTAGCCTTTTATAAAAAGCGAGAAAATGACAAAACATTTTTGTAAATGGACAAAACTTGGTAGCTATAGGTAATTTTGATCCAAAAAGTACAAAAATCGGGATTATTCAGCGATTGGATGAATAGTTTTTGAGATATTACCTAAAATACTATACGAAAAGCTCTGATTTCGAAGCGATTATGAAGTTATCTTGAAAAATACTCAATTATCATGAAAAATCGTCAAACGAGGTCGGTTTTAATTTTTTGGGTCCTATATATTCTGAATAATCTATAGACACGAAAATTTGGTTTATTTTGAGATTGAACGATTTTTAAAAATCGATTAGAATTACTTCGAGATATTGACTCTCGTAAACGATTTTGTGCGATGTTTCAAAAACTAATCGCAATCGTAAAATTGATTCGATTTTTGCATTTTTCGGCGATTTTTGCTTTTAATGGCTAGAAAATGATTTTTATCCAAATTAAAAACAAAAAATTGTTTAATTTTTTTAATGGGTACGTACTCCTTTTAAACAATCGAGAAAATGAGAAATAGTTTTTTGTTTCGGAAATGGATGCAACTTAGTAGGTAGGGTAATTTTGACTAAAAATATTCAAACATCGACATTATTCTATGGTTGGACAAATAGTTTTTGGGACATTACCTAAAATCTTGAATATTCTGAAAAAAACTTTAATCGAAACAGGAGGAATAATCTAAACTCACGATAATCCGGCTGATGTTGCGATTGAACGGAAAGTTTTTGACTGAAATTGCTCTAAACTTTCGTTAACGTTTTAGAGCGATGTTTTTTTTCTATTCATATACGATTTTTGGAGATATCTGACCGTCAACCTCCGATTTTTTCATTTTTAGGGACAAAATTTCTCTAGAAGAATTTATGGTAATAAAAAAAATAAAAAAATTAAATATTAGACATTTATTTTATAAAATAATGCTTATAAATAAACTGTTTATAAATATTTATAATAATATTGTACTTATAATAATTAATATAAAAAACATTTAACTTTAAAAACATAAAACAGTTTGTATAAAAATATTTATTTTTGTATTATCTTTTATTTTTTAATCATTAAAAAAATAAAAATGAATTCTTGTGCTCAGTAAAGTTTTGTATATGAAAATTTGGTATATAGAGAGTATTTAATAAAATCGTAAAATATTCCAAAAAACATTTGTGTATAAATTTGTTTAAATTGTATATTTTAAGGCATTTTTTATAAAGTTAAAAATTCGAAAAAAATTGTATAGATTTCACAATGACATTATCTCTGTTAAAGCCTACTTAGAGGTACAAAAAGTATTCGTAGCACATTTAAAGCACTTTATGTTAAGCTTAATACGTTATATATTCTGTCAAATTAAATTTCAAAATATAAATGCACTTTATTCTTTCAATTCTAAACCATTTTGTATTTAGAATTTTACTGAAAAAACTTCTAAAATAACAGAAGTTTTCTTTATTTTTAACTTTGTTTTTCAAAAGAAATGAAGAATAAAGTAATTTTATTTTACGTTAAGAATATGGATAAAAATTTGTCACGATTTGTTGTTTAAAAGTAAATAGAATTTTATACGAAAGCGTTTTTTAAATTATATTCGAGTAGTTTATTTTTAATGTTCACCACGCCATGTGAACAATGAATCAACTAGGAATAAAGCTCCGTTGATAATGGCAAGAATACCTTTTGCCATTGCGTAGTTTTTAGTTTCTTTGCTGTTGAAGAATGAATCGGAGTATTTGATGGCGAAAGCTCCACTGGCAATGAATAATGCAGCACCAAGTAAACTGTAGAAAGCATCCAATTTACGTCCAGGTGATGATGAAAGATGACCTTTAACATAAAAAAATTACGTTTCAGAAAATTTGTATTTTGTAACGGTAAATAAAAAAATGAAAAAAAAATAGAAGGTAGGTGTAGAATTCTCATTAAACGGGCAGAATAGTGTAGTTGGTTTTTGAAAATCTTTAGAAGTACGCAAAATATGAACATTTGAAACTCCTAAATAAACAAAGAAAAAAGGAAGATACTTTAAACATAACGTCATTGTTAAATATCACCATAGAGATTACATATAAAATTCTGTTTTGCAAGAAAGAGACGGACAATATTTTTTGAAAATTAAATTAAAATTTTAATTCAACATTCAAATTTTGTTGCGGTATCAAATCTACTTTTACATTTTCATGGGTAATGTGGCAGATTCGATATCAGTCATTCACCCATTTGTACGGCAAATCAATGAGCTTAAGTTTGAACAATAGTCTAAATTATTATACGATAGTAAACGAATATTGGTGCTGTACTTGCTAGAGGCTCATTGCGATATAATAATAAATTGCTTTGTTTATTGCTGTCCTCTGCTCTAACATTAAAGAATATAGTACGAAATAGTTCCTAATTCTTTAATCGAGATCCAAGATGCAGCAAATGTTTTCGTATCTGTTTTATTTTCTTTTGTATATTTATGCGGGTTAAGCACTCTCTTTCCGCACTGTTTTCCATGCGGTTAGTAACTAATTCTTCATTGCGTGCGCTTAATTTGAGTGCGACAAGTAAATTTTCAAACCGAAGCGATTACACCGGAAATCATAGTATAATGTTATGAACGTATCCCATGTTGGATCCAAGGATCTGCAGATAAAAAGTTGATGCAGTTCGAAAATATTCAAAAGACTTGAATGAAGTTGATTTTTCCCCATAATTAGAGAACTAATCTCCTATTCATAAGAAAATAGTCAGTGATTTACTTTTAATACTGGTTATAACTTGAAACCGATCAACTTTGATATGACAAGCGTCTTTTTTAAATTACCACAAAAAGAAAACCACAAAATTAAAATTTCTTATTTACAATTTTATTTATTATACTTTTTGCATCATTTTGCAGCCAAGCATCTTTGAAACTTGACTTGAACACGTACATAAAAATAACTTTCGTACATCGTTGGACCTCGATCGACAGTATTTTGACGCAAAATTACTTGGACTTCAATTAATGTTTACATTAATAAAATGAATCTTTCCATTCATTTAAAAAATAATTAAACAAATTTTTGGAAATCACACTGTACTTGACTTAAATGTGGGTCAAAAAAACAAAATAAATTTAATGAAAAAAAATTTATGCACTTACCAGCACTATCACCAATTAATATGATAAAGTATCCACAGAATGTTCCAGTTATTAACATGAGAACTTCTGTATCACCTCCGGCAGAGAAACTTTTGTAATGTAGTATAACACATACTATTGTGATAGCCTTAAAAAAAATAAAAACAAGCGAAATTTAATTAGATTTAAATTCAAGCCAAGATTTTTAAAAAGTATACTTACTAATTCTAAAAATTTAATTAAAGATAATCTGCTGATTGCCATTTTGAATGTGTTTGGTTGTTATACACAGATTTGTGTCTGTAACAAAAAAGAAGAAAATTTTATCGATTAGATTCGTCGTCTATATTGTAAAGCTGTGTGATGAAAAATGTGATGGTGATTCATCCCACACATTCTATCTATCTATATAATGTTTTTCTTAGCAATAAATACTTCCAGTGACGGATTTAGGTAAGATGTTGGCTTCGGTTAGGTTAGGGTAGAGTGGTGGTCCTGTGTGAGACACATTTAGATTACAGGGTCCGTTGTAATATCGAAAGAGGGTTGGCCTAACTCCGGCCACTACTCCATGAACCATTTGGAGCTGTTTACGAACAGTAGGAATGCGTTGACGTCAACGGACTTCAGGGCGGAGAGATCGTCAAAGAAAGGCTGACTCAAGTGAGTCCGCCTTCTGGTGGCAAGAGCTGGGAAGAGGCAGCGAAGATGAGACATCGTTTCTTCCTTGCCTCACTGTGACAGCTTTTGCAGTAGTCATGATACACTGTCAGGCCCAGGCGTCGTGCCTCCTAGCCAGTAAGATGTTGGCTTAGTTTATTCTGAATGTTGCGTCTTTTGCTTTTTATATGAACTTGGCCATCTTAAGCAAAAATTCTAGTCAGTAACTTCCTAAGTACTAAAATTATTTTTCACTCAGTTCACACATACATAATGCAAAAATTACTTAAGATAATGCGCCTTTTAAAAATGCAACGTATTTCCCCCCATGAAAGGTAAAATACAAGACATCAGTTACGTCAAATGAAAAAATATTATTATTTCTCAAAATTACTCGCATATATCTTGGCCTATTCGGTCTATTGATAAGAAGAAATCCGCCACTGAATAAGTCCACCACTAAAGTTCGTAGTAACATATAGTATCTAATAATGGTATTATATACATGTATTGTCATTTTGTAATTTGTGGTAATAATTCTTTCCGTTCCTTTTAAGCGTACATTTTTAGATTAAATTCTATTTATTTACACAAACAATTTTTATTTTACAGGGAGAGTCGTTCCATTTCTAATAACTAGTTTGACCCGTGCGGAATTCTGCACTGCGGTATCCGTGGTTAAAAACTATATATGAAACTATTACTATAGCCAATTTTATTACCGATATGATATACAAATTACATTAAATTAAATTTTTATGTTATTTCTCTAGCCTGTTTTGTCCTAAGCGGTACATGTTTAGACCATGAGTCTATTTTTCGTAGTTAAACAGTAGGGTAAGCTTTAAAATGAGGGTAAATTATGGAAATTGATAAAGGAATCGCGATGTGACAAAAAAACAATGTATGAGATGATTCACACGCCCTCGGTGCATTACTCAGCGGGTTTGGTGGGTTTGGTTTTAAATTGGACACACTTTATATTGTAAAGATTGTACGTGCTTACTAGATTTACTGTCTGTGTCTGTAAAGATTTTCTGTGGTGAAATCATCGTGGAAAATTGGTTACAATTCTAATACATTCCAGATGTTAAAACATCGTATAAGAATGCCCTTTATCACATGTTTATTATTTCTGTACAGAAATTTTTGAAAATATTCCCAAAACAGAGGTTGGAATGACCATGAGCTCTGTGGCTTGAAGCATCAATCGAAAACATTTTGTTGGATAATCCCTGTTAACTAGTTCCGTTTTGTATAGAAAAGTACAAAAAAAAAATATTCAACTTTTTTATCCAGTAACATGAAAATATTCCTCATGACAACAATCAACTTTCAAAATCCTACTTCGCGTTCGCGTCTACTTTAACTTGATATTATGAATTCCAAAACTGATTCCTGATTAAGTATTATTTTTAGTAAGGTGAATAGATTTTGGATACTTGATTGGATAATGACTGTTAATGACATCCGAACGATCTCAATTTAATAATAACAACGATGATAATTTGAATGAAGAAATTAAAATATAATTTGCGAAGCCCCCATTATTAAATGGAAACTTTCCTGTCTTAATAAACGACTTTTCTTCGTAAAATCTGTAACTAAAGGAAATTTTTTACAAAAATTTTGATTTCGTCACATTTTTAGAATAAGAATTCTTACAATTCTTTCCTATATCTTATCTATACTTAAAATTCTTTTTAAGAATTCAGTTTTTCCTACTGAAATGTATGAAAATTTTTAAAGTACTTTCATATTATTTGCACTCAAATTGTAATGGAAGATATTTAATTAACAACAGGAAATGTGCTATCTTTATATCAATTAATTACCTTAAAAAAAGTACTTTTCTATAAATAATAGTTTTGCTTAATTAATAAGTGAATTTAATTTCAAATAGTGATTTCATCATAATTGTTTTGTTTTTATAAACAGAAATATATTAATCGCCGCGCGTCTCTCATTAACATATGTTCAAGGTTAACAATATTTTAAAAACCTACAAGAATTTATTATGTAATGTGTGCTGTATCCTTGAAATGAATACACTAAAAAAAGAAATAAAAATTAGTCAAGCAAAAGCTAATAAACCGGTATGATATTCGACTTATTGTTTTTATTGCACCGCATTCAATTAACCTATTTCTCACAGGCAACTTTTTTTTATTTCCTTCCAATTTTAAACCTGTGGTGTACCATTTTCTCGTTTCTGCTGCCGAGAGGGGATTGCAAAATGTATCAGTTTTGACGCGAGAATGAGTAAAAATTTGTGAGGTTTCCATACGTGGGTAACACATTGAAAAATTCGCTCTTCGAAAAAGCCATGGGAGGGAGGTCAAAAGTATTTCAGGGTTAACTAGAATGAGCAAAAATTTCTGAGGTTTCCGTATTGATAACATATTGAAAATGCGATTTTTATTTTTCACGCCTTTATTCTTAATTGGTTAAGCACAGGTTTTGTGCCAATATTTTTCACGCTTTCTTACTTTCCGATGGCAGAGCTTCTCTAAAATATTTTCTAATAGGTCGTAGAAGAAACACCTCGTGATATCTATAATTCCTTAAAAGAGAATTCGAAAATTGGAATATATTCAAAATGAAGGTATCTTTCTTTCGCTTCTGAAAGTATCATATTCTGTACTTGAGAAAACTAATAAATTGGGAAAAAATACAATGGGAATGATCGAAGAATAAAAACATAATAATGATTTTTGAAAATTAAACAATTCAAGAGTAGTTTAGCTGATATTTATTATTATTAGTAGTGTTATTTATTAACACTTCGAAAAAACGCGCCTCAAAATCGTTGTAAAGTGGCCAAAGATATTATTTAATTATACTATTAATTTGATTACTACTATTTGTCAATTCAGTAAACAGACGTTACAGTTCCAAAAGAAAAAGATACCAAACACCACGAAAATAAGTTTGAAAACTAATTCTGTTGTATGTCATGATAGAGAATAATATGTTAGTTACTTGAAAGCTAATTGGAAAATTAGTCTACAGCAAGAAACATAACTCTTTATGATTATGCCAATTATGTCATGTCACTCTGAAATAGACAAATTACCAAAATTGCATATCTCTTAATTGGCACATTTCTGAGATTATTTTATACCTACATACATACTTAGTTCGGAAATAATAAACTGGACAGTTACAACACTTAAAATCTTCTTATAAACGAATGTCTGCCAATGATATAGGCATTTATTTATTGTAAGAAATGATGATTGACATTGATTTTCAATTCTCACTAATTGTACCAGACGTAGGAGGCTAAAAACAAGCTAAAAAAGTTTGTGTACCTAAACTAGATCTTTGGATTAGATTTGACCCCTGTGCCTAGAACAAATGCTGGGAATTGAAAATGCCTATCTTCTTCTACAATAATTAAATGCCGGTATCAATGGTAGACAATTTTTATTTTAAGTGTAGTTAGCTGCGAGTCCATAAGGTTAACATTCTACAAGACCTTGATATTAGATCATCAAGATTTATGTAAAAAATATGATCAGTTCTATTAATAGACTGGGTTAAGTAAATTGTTATCAAACATAAAACTACTATGTCAATTATGAAAAAACAATTTTTTTTTAAAATTAATTATTAAAGTATAAGTTCTTTTTGTGTAAGGTTAACAAGTGAATAGACATGAATGGAATTCATAAAACATTAGCTTATCAACAATTTTAAAATAATAAAATTCAATATTTCTTTTTGGAAACTTGTTATGTATGATGTACTTAAAATGCACAGACTTTGATGAATGAAATTCCTGTCTCTCTTTAAAGAAACCTGACATTTCAGTGTCTAATAATAATAGTCTGCAAGTCCATGCTAAAATTCAACAGTTGTAGTGACCCACCAGGAATCATGTTGAAAAAGATGCACATATATGTAAAAGTAAGCTTAAGCACCATGGCGTCCGTTTAGCAAGATACAGGTGAGAATTCATATTACACCCCTGTACGAAGCAAATATGTACGGACTTGCTGGATACTAACTCTGCATAAGTATTGGAAGCGAATTACATTAATGCCAAACAGAAATAAATCCGGTAACTTCCAATAACGGAAGTTAAAAAAAATTTTTGATCTCTCGACAATTTCCGAAGTTCTATAACGCCGTATCCAGCAACGCCGTAAATATTTGCTGGTGCAGTAGTTAGACATCAAGGGGTGTGACATTCATATTCTCACCTTTACTCACCTGGAGCAAGCATATAGGAGCATCTTTTTCAACTTGATTTCTGGTAGGTCATTTCACTCGAAAATTTTTAGCATGGGCTTGCAGTCTACTAGGAGAATGATAAAGAATATTATTGTTAAGAATAAGGACTCATGATCCAATTGATTTGCTCATTTACTCAGTCACTTTTACTGAACACAGTAAAACTTTCAGTTAGATATCTCTTCTATTTTGGAATTAATTTTAAAAACATCTATTCCATAGTTTTTTTGTATCATCAATATTTCTAAGCGTTATCTACAGTTGAGATTAATCAATCTTGTTTTATAAGGGTATAAACTTAAAATAATTTATTTAATAAATAGGTAAAAACAATTTACTTAGTACAAGCTACGTAACCTTAGTGAATTTTCTTTGATAAAGAAGGAGTATATGACAATAATTATACTACATCGGCAGTGGAGATTTCTAATATCATAAATTGTCACTTAATGTCAAATGATAAAACAGCATATATGTTTTTAAATATTAAATTACAGAAAAATGATCACATGATATAATTTAGCAAAATTGCAATTTTCTAAAATTCTAAAAATTTATGCCTGTTATTAACCTTTCACTTAACCTTGTACTACAATTTGTTAAAAACTTGGGTCAATTGAGGGTCAATTATTATTATTTAAAAGTTTATTTAATATTTAATTTATGAATTTTATAAAAAATGAGAGAGAATTTAAAAATAGGTAAATGTTTACATATTTCTACCTAATTAATTTGACTTAATTCTTTTTCGTTAACATTTGAGTGATTATTATTATTAAAGATTTTAAGTGTCTGGAGCATGGCCAAGTAAAATTTTAATGAATATGAATACATAAAATTAAATGCTTCGTGCAATTACTAAAAATGCAAAGTTAATAAAAATATTTAGCTATCGCTTCGTTAGTATAAACTGATTATGATTAATTTATGAAAAGAATGACGTTAAAAATCAAAAATAATTGTGATGATTAGCGAAAGTGGACAGCTTATCATATAACTTTCTTCGTTGAGCAGAAAGACTACAAATAAAAGAAGGCATGATTTGATAAGGGCTAAAATAGCCTGGCAGATGATTTAAATGCACTATTTAATCATTAATCATCTGCCAGGCTATTTTAGCCCCCATCAAATCATGCCAGGCAATGATATTTCGTATGATTGAATATTAGACTTTAAAATGGTGTAGGTTTTAAAGTGCCTCAAGAACATTTTTTACATAGGAAAAATTGCAAATTAAAAATTTCATAGGTCACTAACGAGCCCCCAACCTCCCAGCCAGGTTGAACTTTAATATTTTCAATGTGCTTCAAATATGTACTAAAAAAAGCCACTCAGCTATTAGACCATTTAAAGTTGAATAGATATAATAAACGTTTCTGTTTAATAACCTTGGTAAAAGTTGACATAAAAATAAACAAAAATATTTTGTACTAACGTGAAAAGTTTATATTAGAAAGTCAATCATAAATATAAAAAATTTATATAAACAATAACATCTATTGAATGTTAAATAATTTTACAAATCAGACCATAATTTTAAATTTATTATTTATTTATTCATATTTAAACTAACAATTCATCTTCAAAGGGCATGAACTTTTATATACTGGCGAGGTGATAATAAATAAAAATACTCAGAAAATGTAAACAATTTTAAAAATATAGAGTGAATAATAAAGTTACTTAAAACAAATGTATCTAACTTGTGCATTTCTAATGCTTCAACTATTCTTAGACTTGAATGGGATAAAATAAATTCAATTTTCTCCAATTGTAACATGTTACAATTTAAAAACAATTTAATTCCACAGAAGAGTTTTGGTGTATTTAAGTATATGCAGCCTAATCGGCTTGCTGGATTTTCCTAAATGAAAATTTTTTGGACCATCTAATACTATATTAATTCATGTTGAAACTGATATAGATATCAAATAAAAATAAATAAAAAATATAAAACCCCGACTGCGTAAAATAAATTTATAAGTCAAGGTCCATTAATGGAACGATTTGAACCCGTCTAGATTTTAATGGATCATTGCTTTTATTCTACAAGTTTATTCATTTATTTTTTTACACTTTTTAGTTATTATTTAATGATACCCCACTTAACATAGTTCGTCGACTTTCATTTTCAGCCTATGTATGTTTGGTCCTTGGCACTCTAGAGACCAAACGCGGGGGCCGATATTAATGAATCTTACGTTAATCGATTTGTTTATTATTACTGTATTCATTGATACCCTCCCCACTTAAAAGACTTCGAGGAAAAAATTTTTTTGAAGGTATATAATATGGCGCCAAAAAATCGGCCATTTTAATTTTTATAATTTTGATAAACGATGAAAAATATCGATTCCATCAAAATTATGTTCAAAATTTTCCATCACATTAAGGCGAATCTACCGACACATTTCAAATTAAAACCATCAGGCCATTTAAGATATAGAGCCTATCAAAGATATACACTTACACTCGAAAAACATAACCCTCCTTCTGGTGCAGTTGGGTAATGAATGTTGTCGTGTTTTAACACATATTAAAATAACGCATATAAAAATAATAATAAAAATTCAGTTGTATGAATCAAATCGGATTAAAAAATGAAAACAAAGGCACTAGTTTCAAAACACAAAAAATAAAAAACGAAACAAATACTAGTTTCTAATAGCAAATCCTTAAAGGATTGCATTCAGTAGAAGGCTTACTTAATCCTTAACTTAAATTTTATATTTAAAGAAATCGAAAGTTTGTATTTAAATAAAATTTAAAAATTGGAATAAAAAATCCTAAAATAAATAAATTAACAGGAAAGCAGTTAATTAATTTTAAAATGGTTCAGCGATTTTGGGCATCCTGTATATGTATGTATACTCTATGTCATTAAAATCAAACGAGTTAAACATTCTAAGTGTTATATGTATAATATGATTCAATTTAATACATGGAAAGATTGACATCACAAAATAATTTTAACGATGATGTAATTTTATTATTTAAATAAATATTATTTTATTTATAATAATATTTGAACTTGTGTGTTCATTTACAACAAACAATCGACTTAATATTAAAATTGTGTAGGTATTATTATTATGTAGGTAATTGTGGTAGTTCCTTTTTAAAAAAGCATTACATTTCAAACGAAAAATATAAATTATGAAAATTTGGCAATGGTTAGGAAAAACTTTTGTTTATGAACATTTCTAATGTTCGCGCCTTTTTAATTTTTTTTGTATTTATATATATTTAACGATGACTCATTTGTTGAGAATATTAAAAACGTTATTTAAAAAACTCTAACCCAGATATAAGCATTAAAATAGTAGTTGCAATAAATTACAAGCGGGGATTATTTTAGACAGTGATTTAGTCAAAGGGGATTATTTTAGACATTTACCTAACCATAATACATGTGTAGCTTTGATCCCTAGAAGCTCGAAAACTACTCGTTAAAAAATTTTGTGGCCGTGATAGGTTTTGGTCAGAACGATTCTAAAAATATTTTGGTGGCTATTTGAAAAAGTTTCACAGAGATACTGCAGATGCTGATTAGAGTAAATTCTAAAAGAAATCTACCCAATTGAATATTCTGGTTTATCCAACCTTATCGTCTCAAACGTAAAAAAAACATTTTTTAAATTCTTGTCATATTTATAAATTTTAAATAAAATCACGTAAATCGGATAAATGTTCTCTACAGTTATAAAAACAATTACAGTCAGATAGGCACAAAAAAACGTTGAATTTTACAACATTTAGAAGCCGATTTTATTGTAAGAACATTTAGAAAAACATTTATGAAAATCTGATATGTATTATATTCGTGAAAGTTTGGATCAATGGACGGATGAGTGGATGTTTGTTACTCAATCACGTCAGAACGGCTGAACGGATCTGGGTGAAATTTGGCACAGAGATAGATTATAATCTGCAATAGCATATAGGTAAAATGTATGGTTCCGATAGATTTGTTTTAATTCTTCATAGAGCAAAGGATCGAAATAATTTTTTGCATAGAGGTAGTTTACGGGTCAGAAAATGGGCGGAGGCTAATTTTTATCCCGAAAAAAAATGGCACAGTTCCTATGGTATATCATACAGAAACCGTTTTTTTTTTTAAAGTTGGTAAAATTTTTAGCGCGATTTATTTTCACAGTAATTTTTCATACAAGGGGTACAGAAAAGGGCATACTTTTTAATCGCGGGTAACAACGCGGAGCGTTATAGCATTATATAAAAAGAACTTTTTCCCTCCTAAAAGATTTGAGTATGTGATGGAATTTATTCTTTTAAATTTAACAAAAATAAAACCTTTTTATTAATGCATACAATGATGACCTCAATTTAAAATTATTATGGGTGGTAAGTTATTATAAAATACCAACGCCTTTTGTATATTATGTATTTTAATAATAATTCTGTGACCTAATTGAAGAGTATACATATTGTATTATTTATCCAAACAAACGAGAACTGATAACGCTTCTGATTTATGATTCACCCCTCTTTACGTCGTAACTTTTTGAAATCATAAATATTCAATAAAAAAAATATTTCAAAAACTACTCCGATTTCATCCAAATCGGTCAAATAAATGTAAAAAAATTTATAAAATAATAAACTTTTATTTTGATCTTTAAAGAATTGATAAATTAGGCCACCATTTTGGTAGAACTATATCAAGATGTAAATGTACTTTCAAGCATAATCGATAGTTAAACCGGGAAAAATTTTGGATTCATCTAAAAATCTACAAATTTTAAATAAACATTTTTTGGCTTGGAAATTTATAGCATAAAAATGAAATAATTCTTTTCGATTAAAGAAATGACGACTAGATAAGGGTATAATAAACAGTTACTTAATTAATCGAATCCGATTTTGAGAGTCTAGTAATTTCGTTCAAAACAATAAAACAATTACTACTAATTGCTAAAAAAAAACAGTGCGAACAAAAAATATATCTTATATTTCTATTTCCATACAAAATGATTTATTCAACAAGACGGAGAACTTATTTTTAGATTTTATTATTTCATTTAAAAAACTAACTTAGACACCTACAAGACTATTATTATTATTGAAATATAAAATAAATTCATAAAATTGCAACAAAGATAAGATTACACAAAAATTAAAAAAAAATTCACGTAATTCATTTGCGGATAATGAGCGCGCTTAAATAGATAAGATTAATTAAAAATAATTACCAAAAAAATAATATTAATATTTAATATTGGTACACAAAAACAGAACCACCTAAAAGTCACACTAAACTTATTTTCACAATGACTAACTTGTTACTGGCTACACAATAATTTTATAACTGACAAAACATGTATAACTGAAATTCATAGTCTCTTTATGTGCCATGAAAAAAAAAAGAACATAACATTGGAGTGGAGGATTTTGATGGATATAATATCTTTTAAAAATGGTCGTGTTTTATTCAAGTGACTCACAATTATTTTTAAGTTGTGTTGCTCATTAATAATTCACCATAAATTTTTGCGTAATATGAATGTTTATACTTTTTTGTTTAATAGTGCAATAAATAAGCCGGAAAATGTGGAAAAGTGGTGGAACAGCTCCGATTTCAAAAATTTTTTGTGTACGTATTCCTTAGACCTCTAGGAACATTCAGCCGCACTTACCATGGCATTGGAAAAAAAACTGAGAAAGTTAGGGTAGTTTTCCCATCCCCAAAACTCTCTAAATAGTAGCAGTGAAAACAAATCAATATTTTAACTCAAAAATCGTCTTCCGAGGGTTTTTGAGGTCGTTGATCATGAATTCAAGGTTAAAAAGCAACTGAATATGGTTTCAACCCCATTAAAATTACCCTTAAAGTGATAGAGACAAAAACTTTATTAAATTCAAAATTTTGCCTCAGAAATCGTGTCTCGTGGAGTTTTTAGGTAAGGTGTTCAAAAATTTAAGGTCAAAAAGCAATTGAGGATTGTTTCAACCCCATCAAAAGTACCCTTAGAAGTGTCAATGATAAAAAAAAATTGAAAATTCTGAATTTCACCTCAGAAATTGTCTCTCTCTGGTTTTAGAAGTCATTGATAATGAATTTGAGGGCAAGAAGCAACTGAATGTAGTCCCAAGCCACCCCTAAAGGCAACCCCTAGAAGTGACAGAGAAAAAATTTAAAATTGTTCCTCGAATATCGTCTTTCGGGGGGTTTTTGGGGCCGCTGATCGCGAATCCAAGGTCAAAAAGTAACTTGGATGGTTGCAACCCCATTAAAACTACCCCTAGAAATGTCAATGATAAATAAATTTTGAAAATACTGAATTTCACCACAGAAATTGCCTCTCTGCGGTTTTAAGAGTCGCTGATCATGAATTTGAGGTCAAAAAGTAACTGAATGTCACAGCATCCTTATTAAAACCTCCCCTAGAAGTGACAGAGATAAAATTTTAAATTTGAATTCTCTCCTCGAATATCGACTTTCGGGTAATTTTGGGGGCGCTGATTACGAATCCAATTTTTTTTCTTTCACTTATAGGGGTGGTTTTAATGGGGATGGAGCGACTTTCGGTAGCTTTTTGACTCAAATTCATGATCAGCGACTACGAAAACCACAAAGAGGCCATTTCTGAGGTGAAATTCAGAATTTTCTAAACTTGTTTATCATTGACACTTCAACGGGTAGTTTTATGGGGTTGCAACCATCCAAGTTACTTTTTGACTTTGGATTCGTGATCAGCGACGCCAAAAACCCCCCGAAAGACGACATTCGAGAAAAAATTTTAAATATTTACTCTGTTACTTCTAGGGGTGGCTTGGAACTACATTCAGTTGCTTCTTGCCATCAGATTCATTATCAACGACTTCAAAAACCACAGAAAGACAATTTCTAAAATAAAATTCAAAGTTTTCAAAATTTTTTAATCATTTACACTTCTAGGGGTAGTTTTAATAGGGTTGCAACCATCCAAGTTACTTTTTGACCTTGAATTCGTGATCAGCGATGCCAAAAACCCCCCGAAAGACGATATTCGATTAAAAATTTAAAATTTTATCTCTGTTTCTTCTAGGGGTGGCTTTTAGGGGTGGCTTGGAACTACATTCAGTTGCTTCTTACCCTCAAATTCTTTATCAACGACACAAAACCGCAGAAAGACAATTTCTGAGGTCAAATTCAAAATTTTCAAAATTTTTTAAATATTGACACTTCTAGGGGTAGTTTTAATGGGGTTGCAACCATTTTCAGTTGTTTTTAAACCTTAAATTCATGATCAGTGACCTCGAAAACCCTCGGAAGACGATTTTTGAGGTGAAATATTGATTTGTTTTCACTGTTACTATTTGGGGATGGGAAAACTACCCTAACTTTCTCAGTTTTTTTTCCAATGCCAAGGTTAGTGCGGCTGAATGTTCCTAGAGGTCTAAGGAACACGTATACAAAAAATTTTTGAAATCGGAGCTGTTCCACCACTTTTCCACATTTGATGGTATTTTCCGGCTTATTTACTGTAGTATAAATTATTGATAACAAATTAATTAATTATCTAAAAGTTCCATTCCGTAATTATGAGTTTGTGTCATCTTTTTAACTCCCTAACTAAAAAAAAGGGGTGTTATAAGTTTGACCGTTTTCGGGTCGTTCGAGTCGTTTTCTTAACTCTTATATAACTTTTTCTTTTTTACAAACGTTTACATCGGAACTCATAAGTCTATCAGACTAAGATTAGCGACAATAAATGCTGGTCGGTTATCAGCCTAACTATTAGGTTATTTGAAAAGTTTTGCTTTTATGAGTCTACTTTAAACTGTAATATTTCAGAGAATACTCATTCAATCTAATCGAAATAAGCACCATTTGAATCAGTGAACTTTTACCAACGTAATAAAAGTCGATCACTTTCGGCGGCATAAAAATTGGGTGCTCGCTCGAGATTCGATGAAGTCGACGAAGTCCGTTTATGTCTGGTCTTGTTTGGCGAAAGTTTTACCGGTGAGAAAGTTATCGAAATTCTTGAAAAGATGGTAGTCGGTTGGCGAGATGTCTGGGTATTACGGTGAGTGGGGCAGAAATTCAACACTCATTTCGTTTAATTTTCGAACGGTGATTTGTGAAACGTGTGGACGGGCGTTGTCGTGGAACACATTCGGACCCCAATAGTATTTTCGCCTTTCTACTTATATGCATTCAAAATAACTTGATTTGTCATAAAAAATAATTGAATTTAAACAATGGTACAAGAAAGTATTAAAATTGAAATAAAACAACAATTTTACAAACACAGCAAAAATAAATCATTTTGTTATAATTGGTTGTCAAGTTATACATAATTGTCTTATCAGAATACTAAAATCAAAAATATAATTTAAAGATATTTATGTATTCATAGATAAACACCTGTAAAAATTACAAAATAAGAATCTACTAACCTCTACATAGTATAAAAGAAAGTTGCTATCCGCGTATGTCTGTCTGTTTATCGTTACCATCATGTAGATAATTTTTTGCCGGAAGGTTTTTATGTATAGAGATAAACCATTATAATTTAAATTTCGTAAATTGTGTAAATAATAAATTTTTAAGTTCTATCAGTACATATCTTCCGAAGCTAAGCAACATTGGACACAGTACAGTCAGTAAATTGATGAGTGACCGCTTGGAAAACTGTACTGTAGCATAACATTCTTGAGGGTATACCGGATGCATAATTAGTGGTGCCTAGTTGAGGGTGCAAAAATTTTTTTTCGTGCGAAGCCGAACCGAGTCGCTAGTTTCATATAAGCGTACAATGAAGTTATGACTAATATATAGGTATTTTTCATGTTAAAATTCGTGAAGGTTGAAAATATTGCTATTTTAATATCATTATTAACCGACTTCAAAAAAAGTTGAAAGTGTCTATAGCAATCTTAGGTTTTCGCTGAACGGCAGCCAATTGATAAGACAGTTCACAGAGAAATAGGCGGTCTACAGCCCGTTTGCTTTTATACGACTTCAGACATGTGTTCAACAATATTTCTACCTAGGATAATACAAGAGCGACCTTATTTCTGTACGATGGGCCGATCGCATACAAAACAAAGTACAGGAGTATGCCTATTTTTGCTCATGACCATTGTGAATATATGTGACTGTGTTCAATTGATGAATAAATAAGTTTGGTTCAATCTCTGCGCATGTGCGAAGTACCCAGACGTCTTTGCGCTCTCTCAAAAACTCTCAAGTCCATCTAGCGCGGTTAAACGATCATGAGTGGTTGTGAGTAAAATTTTGGCTTTTCTAGTATGACTCAGGCCTGTTCCCACTGACATAATTCTAACAAAGCCAAACCAATCGAAACATTATTTGAGATTGGAAGGTTCTTTTTTTCCTATGACTATGGATTGAACATTTTCCCACCATGCTACAGCCTGCAGTTCATTGCTATTCTTAGTGTTATGAATCAGTTTATTTTTTAAAGTTAGTGTTATTTCGCTCTAAGGAATAATAAACATATAATTTTTTGAAATAATTTTTAATTTAGTTCAATATCATTTTTTAAACCTTTGTACAATACTTTTTTTATATGACCTTGAATTATATTGTTTATTTAATTATAAATTTATTGCTAAAATTTTACCGATTAGACTCAGTACGATAAAATTATGTATAGTAAGATATGTAAATATTTTTATGCAAGTTAAAATCCAGCAAATAAACATTTGAATTGATTCAATTCATTTAAAATTAAATTATATTTGAATCGTAACTATTTTTCACTACGAGGTAGGCTCGTAATAAAAACTCAGTTTAAACATTAATATTGGTTAACCACATCCTGTTATTTATAAATGAATAGTGCATGCAATAACCATTCTGATTGTGTTCCGATACTAGAGCAAAACAATCAGAAATAGAGGAAAATTTTTAATTAGAAATGAAGTTTTATTTCTTAATCTTAGAAAAACCAAGCTTCGTCGTATTATCAGTATTTTCAACCAAGACAGAAGTGTCTCTCGAACGTGCTTTGAAATTTATGATAGAAAATTATTCTTGTTGCTTTTAGATTTCCTCATGACAAAGTAACAAAGATTTTATTGGCGAAATTTTTTATCTAGTAGACAGAAGACTGTTGCAATCAGTAAATAATTTGTGGGGGTAGACACATCTCGAACTGATGACTTAGTTATTTCGAGCTTAGAAATATATAATAAGTTACCTAATTATATAAAAGCTGCAGAAAGCACCTATAAATTTAAAATTGAAAGATTGTTTAACAAATATAGCATTGTATAATCTGAATGATTTATATTTGTTTTTGATATTTATTATTTTGACTTATCTTTATATTATATTTCTTATGTGACTTATGTTTATATTTTTGTTTATTTGACGAAACATGCACCACTGTATTGGTGAAACAAGCACCACTGTATTGGTCTTTTGCTGTAAATAAAATTAATATTATTACAAAAAAAAAAATATTTTTTGAAGCACCGCTATGAACTAGAGAAATTCATCAAGATTGAGATTTTTAATCATTGCTATTAACAATACGTTAGACGGTTCATTTTATTTAAACATAGTTGTACAACTATATCAGACTATCTTAATTAAGAATCCTTTCTCATCGTTTACAGAATTAAAAAAATATTACAAAACATGTTTACGTGAATGCTCTTGGTATTGACACAGTTATTTAGAAGTAAAGAGAAGTTTTAGTAAATACAATAAATACTATGCAGAATGAATAAAAACAGGTGATGATGTCATATCACATGAGGCCCTTCATCTTTATAACTACCGGGGCAGGCAACTCCATTTAAGTTGAGGACAAATAAATTAAAGTCATTTCTTATTGTATAGACTGTAGAAGTATAGAATGTCCCACCAATATATTATAATTGTGAAATGTCTAAAACAGTTATTACAAAATATTGGCAAAAAATAGTTTAGTAATGTTAGATTATACGGAGATAAATATGCCCCCTCATTGGTCTCATTCCCAAACGGTAATTGAAATTGGTGAAATTGCTCTCACCGAATCTATACATAAACACATATACAGGACCATTGGATAGGACCGTGTACCATTTTAATCTATTTATGGCTAATAAGTCGTTTTATAGTTAACAAAACCAAAAATTACTCTAAAAAAAGTTGTAGAATTTGACGGGGAACATCATGTTCTGACTTCAGATTGGACCTAGTTCTCAAAAAATCGTTAGTTTTTGGGATCTAAAAATATGTCATTATCATTTAAAGATCGAGGTAAAATAACCTTGAAATTAGAATTGCAGGTCAAAGCCATGGACACAGGCGAATGAACAGACAAATGAATACAGAAAATGCTTTAGCCAAAAGTTGTCTATTGCCCGTGACCACTTTTGGATAATGCATTTTTCTGTACCTACCGTGTTTTCTTTCGATTAAATGTAAGAATGACATATTTTTACGTTGCATTTCCTCCGAACGCTAACGATTTTTGAAAAAACGTTTTAAGTAAAAAATTTTAGTTTTTTTTTTGAAGATACACATCTAATTTTTAGTGTTACAATAATAAGCAACCCAGAGAACTTGGAGGTGTATTCAGGGTCGCTAATAAAACTTAAAAGTTCCAGTAAACATAGTTCTGCTTCTAAAGTGAAACAGAAAGACAGGATTGTCTTTGGTTTTGAAACATTTGAGAATATGATCCATATTCCTCATGAAATGGCCTGTATATAGGAAACTGAAATTCAAAATGGAAATTTTGGGCGTTTGTTGAACAATTATTGCTGTTTGTAGGACTCTCTTTATATTGCTTTTATTGTTTATTATGGCCCGTAGAGTAAAATATTGTTTATCATATTTATTTTTAGGTAATAGATCATGTTAGGAACACTTTTTGTGAATATATTATTATTGATTAGTACCCATCTTAGCTTTAGAGCAGATGCGTCATTTTATAAACCACCCATCACATGAATCATTTTACGCAAGTTTTGTGTTTTTGTAACAAAATATCAAACAGGAAATTTATGCAAACCAGAAACCTCAAATTTATTTGTGGTTCATAGTAAGTTTTGATAATTTTTCCCGAAATTATGCTGACTATTAGATTTTATTTGCGGTCTAATTTATTCCAATAAAATTCTACTTATTTTTAACCATACGCACAATCTTTCTTGGTTTATTTGGAAAAATTGATTATAATTAAAAAGAGATTGTGAGTAACAAATATCTGAGCTGAATGCGTAAGGTATGATTTTAGTTCACATTTAACCGTTGTCTTTTCTTTACAAATCGATGACATGTATATTTCTAAATAAACGGTTTTGACATTTATCATTCGCCATTATAATAAATACTATTAGAGTATAAAAAAAATGTCAAATACATGATTTGCCCCCATTATATATGATATTATAATAAATTAAACGACTAATGGTGGACTAAGGTAGTACGATCGCCAAACCAAGTTTAGACTTGTGGTTGAAATTATTTGTATCTTATTCTCAATTTTGATGATGAATTTCGTTATAACTTCATGAAGGTAGGCGAAAATTAAGAAAACATTTTTCTATGTTTGCCTGGGTTTTCGAAATACTGAAAGCTAAATAATTAACTAAAATTTTCAATTTTCGATATTTTTAAAATTACTCCAGATATCGACAATTTTATTCTTACTTTTCGTCTTATATTGTCAAGTTATATATAACGTTAGTTATATCAAAATTGAAAAATTTATTTTTTTTTAATTTGTGTCCCCACTACCATGCTCAAACATACTCAATTAGTCGTGCACAACGGGTTTTTATTTGTTTTCAATAATTTATTATGGTTTTAACTTTAAATAGTTTTTTTTTTTATTTCCAACCACTAGTTTTGGAGAAATCTATGAAAATAGCCCTTCATATTTGACAAAATCAAGCCGTTAATCCAAAATTGACCAGGCGCTCGTACATCCTTAGGGAGATATGATTTTTTAATTTATTATGTGTCAACAAAATATGTTTTTTGAAGTGAAAACTTCTATAGGCGCGGTGGATGATATTTAATATATGTATCATAAGTAATATTTGGCAGTGTAAAATTTCCTGTCAGCAACATGTTATGACTATAGGTACAGATATAACACTGTAATCTAGAAAACTAAAACTTTTTTCTATTGAAAAAACTACACCTATGCAATAATAATTAAAGCTGTACAATTAACTATTAACTAAGTGATTCTGACCTTTGGTAACTTCTGTAATAACTGTTCATAGGTGGCGTTTGATATAAAAATTTGAAAAACATGATTAACTTTATGTTTTGCTTATATTTTTATTATAGTCGTTTTTTATACACATGTTTTTGCACAATTAACAAGTTATGCAATTATAATTATTCATACTACAATTAATTCAAAATTTCCCTTTCTGTCGACAGTCCCCATGACTGACTATAATTTATATGCCATGGATATGAAATGTACCAAGGTATACTAAGTTTAGTCCCAAGTTTGTAACGCTTAAAAATATTGATGCTATGAACAAAATTTTGGTATAGATGTTCATAATTATTAGCCTTATTAGCCCATTTCTGGTTGTCTGTCTGTCTGTCTGTCTGTCTGTCATCACGATAACTCAAAAACGAAAAGAGATATCAAACTAAATTTTTTATAGCGTGCTTAGGACGTTAAAAGTGAGGTCGAGTTCGTAAATGAGCAACATAGGTAAATTGGGTCTTGGGTCCGTAGGATCCATCTTGTAAACCGTCAAAGATAGAACAAAAGTTTAAGTGTAAAAAATGTTTCTTATCAAAAAATAAACAACTTTTTTTTGAAACATTTTTTCGTAAACATCACTGTATACTTACGAGGGCACACATAAGATGCAAATTTTGTAGTATGTATTAATATGGGAATATCAGTTATGTATGTGTGACATGTATATGTATATGTGTATGTAATAGAGTAATCAACACTGTCTATACATGGTGTTTCAACAATTAACTCAGTCAATTGTTTGTTTTCACTTGTTTGTTTTTGTTCGTATTATCCTGCATCTTTTAAACTTTAATAGTCCAACCACCTTAATAAGGTATTAGTTAGCTTTTAACAAAATTACACTGATAAGTGTGATCAAATAAACATTTAATAATTCGTTAGAAATCAGCTAAGTATTGATTAGATTTATTTTATCACTTTTACCTACTTACCCAATTAGTATAGAAAGGTTTCATTTCATATAATATGAACTTTATTTCAAAAATAAATACTCTCAACATTATTTTAGAGCAGATAAGCAGTACGATCACATCTAATAGATCAACATCATTCAGAAAGAAGATATGAAAACTGGCGGCTTTTATTTTCTACTCATTTTAATTTGGGGAATACAGGAAGGATTAGCTTCAGTTTCCATTCAAATTCAAGAGGATACTTTCATGGTTTAAGTTGGGGAAGAAAATTAATGCAAACGTATATTCGGAAATACTTTTGTGACCGGAAATATATTGAGACATATCGGGACACATATTGGAGGCGACAGTATTAATCAAAATATGAACAATATAATAATACTTTACTTCTCATGGCTTTTCAACTCATTGCATGTCACCATTTTCGAATTCCATATAATATGTGGTTTTTCTTGGGTTGATTTAAGCGGAAATATTCAGTGTCTTTATTCATCAGGGTCTTGTCTATATTTTCCTCTTTTCTCTGATTAATTTGATGATAAAAGATTGTTTTTTGGCTACAAAGATGACGGAAAATAAGCAGGATCCTGTCGCTGACATTTTCTTGGGGAATAAAAAACAACACCCGTGTGTTGGTGTGCAGAACTCACTAATTGAGCCAAGTGTACACGGTAAGAAATACGTGGCGTTTATTACAATGCTGGTATGGTATATGGTGTTATTTGTAATACACTTTGGCGATATTTACAATACACTGTTGCTTGGATAAGAACGAAGTAACCGACTCCATCCACACCATAAAAATTTAATTGTATATATTTGAATGTTGTTTGAATTGTATATATTTGAATAAATAAAGATTAAAAAATAATGATGTGGATGGCCTCTGTTATAAACGTATATCCGAGGAACAGAGGTTAAACCCCATATCGTTATTTATAATACTGTATTGTTAATAACGCAATAGTATAGTAAACAACGCCATAATGTCATAGTCTATTGTAAATAACGCCATTTATCATACCAGCATTTGTAATAAGCGCCATTCATTTCTTACCGTGTACTAAATTACATACGAATGAACAAATTTTTGTCTTCATATAGCCGTGGGCATTTTTCATCTGCTTTTGGATCCCCTAAATTTTTCTTAACTATTCGATACAATTAATTATATCAGGTAGAAAATACCTGATATAATTTAATTATATTAGGTATAATAGTTTTTGGTAAGTTCATATAATTTCTGAATATAAATTGTTTCCACATTAGTAAATTAGTTCTATCGTTTAACAGTATATTTTGAATTTAATGAAAAAACTTTAGATAGTAAATTACTAAATGAATAATATAAAAGAAACCTTGTTTTTTAATCAAACTAGTTTGGACTCTGACTTAATTACCACTTGTCAATTAAAATTCTAGGTGCAAGCTTTGTCCTCTTGAAAATCTAGTCATCAAAGGTTTCAGGAAAAAATTAAAATAATGATTCACAAATATATAATTATAAGTATTTACTTGCAAAGGTCGTATTAAAGATTTTCTTCTTAATGACTTTAATGGAATGACATTAACCTAGAAATATAATACTGTGTAAATTGTATAAGTTAATCTTATATGAAATCATTATTTTTCCTATTATTGATAAATTATTTGCATATATTATTATTTATTGTCTGCTCTTAATATAAATTGTAAATGATTAAGGTTCTTATTATAGATTAGATCATTAGATGACGAATGACGTATATTAATTTATGTATAATAGATAAAAAAATATGTAAAAATATTGAAGTCTAAGTATACAGGACGTGTTCAAAAGCATTGCTAATAAAGAAATAAAATATTTACTATAAAACTATACATAGAGCATACTCAATTTTTGTTGGACCCTACACACATAGAGAAAATATTTGAAAAATTATTTTTGAAATTTAATTGGTAAAACTAATCATACATATTTTGTCCTTTTCCTTAAAATAATAAAATGATGCGCCAACATTGATTCTCTATTAGCAATGATTTTGAACACGGTCTGTATAAGTACTAATCATGATTCTATCAATGGGCTATGTTTAATAATAATAAGATAAATAAATTCGTTGCGTGCAGAACATTTGCAGAAACGAATTCAGTGCCGTGAGTGGAACTATTTATAATAGCCCACAGCCTCTACTGATTACATATTGAAAAATTATTGATTATAGCACCGATTCATCATCAACTATTCATAAATATTTTATCCTTTTCTTTTAAATAATAAAATGATGGGCCGATTTTATTTATTTAACATTGATTTTCTATTAGCAATGCTTTTGAACACGGTCTGTATAAGTAGGTACTAATCATGATTCTATCAATGGACTATGTTTATTAATAATAAGATAAATAAATTCGTTGCGTGCAGAATTTTTGCAGAAACAAATTCAGTACCGCCAGAGGAACTATTTATAATAGTTCCTTTTCGCAGCCCCTACTGATTTCACACTGAAAAATTATTGATTACATCATCGTTGAAACTTTGGATGTGTTTTCCTTATTTCCTTGCGGTCGGCGTCTTATATGAAAAAATTCGGTAACGCTGTTCTTTCTCACTGGGCTATTTTTATTTACCTAAAATTCGGGATAAATAAATCTTAGGCTGGTTTCGATTCACTGTTTGTCGCATGGAAAAATGATTTTTCCAATAATATCATGCCTATAATCTGAGTACAGTTAAATTTTCATTGCAAATATCTTACTCACAAAGGTATAATATAAAAACAGATTATGTTGTATCCGATTTGTAACCACTTATAAAAGCGTAATAGGCAGGGCGTCCATCGACATTGTCATTGATAAATACTACCCAAATTGCTGTGTGGTTTCAATTCGCAGGCATCCGTTTATTTGTAATTATATTAGTATTTTATTAGAATATTTCATTTTGCCTGACACTGAACAAGAGGATATGTCTGTTTTTCAACAAGTTGAAAAATGCAGAAATTCATTATATTTTCAAGCTTTCGGACAACAGACTCTCTCCTCTTATTCAGTGTCAAACAATTAGCTTTTTTCCTTTGAAGATTAAAAAAAGATGCACTAGAGGGCAACACTAAGGGGGGAGGGGTACATTACAAGCCTATATATAACGGAAACGGAAAAGACTTTCAAATGTACCCCCCCCCATTTAGTGCTGCTATCTAGCGCATTTTTTTAAATCTTCCGATGAAAAAGGCTAAATATTATCCTAATACAATTAGGGCAAAAAACGAATATCCAACACAAGCCACGAGAGCCACATCCCACCTTAAAAAGTTGCTAAGCTAAGCATAAGTAAGCCACATAGAAATTTCTAGACTGTATTTATAATGACAATGCTTGATGATGGGCACCGGGACTTGATATAAATATTAATTATAATTTTCTCCTTTTAGTTTTAATGGTAACGCATATTACAGAATGACATCATGAAATAACTATTTAATTATTATTATTTATTATTACATCACCATCACATCAACATAAATACATTAATTACATAATAATTTACTAAAATTATTATAGAGTGTTTCAGAATTTAGAAGAAGAAGAATATAGGTAGTTCTCTAGCACAAAAAAAAGCTGTCCTTAACCATTGAAAAATTAAATGTTTTAAGATAATTCTTAGCTTTAACATAATGAAAAATTATGTTTGTCTTCATTTTGTTAAATAAATGTCAACATATTGCTTGTGATAGACAAAAATGAATTCTGCCGAATATTTGTATCGAACTACTGACAGTATGAAAAACGCCCTTCAAAATCCCTAAAACATTGCCTTATTCCCTAAAACTTTTGTCCACTATTGAGTATTTTTTGACTACTTTTGATATTACTTACATGGAAATAGTTTTTTCTAAAAGTATTACAATAGTTACATATCAACAATCTTTTCAGTATTTATCAAAATATATTTTAATCCTTAAAAATACTAAGCTTTTTTCCGCCAAAAAAATCTCCTATGCAATTTTTTATACCCTAAATTTGAGGGGGAAACCTCTTAAATTGACAACGCGAAATGATGCGGTATTATTGGAGAGTGGATCAGGAGGAAAAGAATTTAACACTACATATATTTACTAGCAAAATTTTGTATTCTATTGATACTTAATCAACCTCTAAATATAAAGAACGACACAGAATTAATTAAAATTAGGTACAAAGTATAATATTTAAACCTGTGTGTGTGTATACTATATTTTCGAGACGCAATGTATACACTGGATCTTTTAGGGAATAGTCCTGTTTTCAAAATTTTCTAAGCTTTCAAACAATCTGAAAAAATTAATACTTTAATAGGCAACCACATGGTTCAAAAGTCGCCAAAGTAAAATGTTTCAAATCGTTAATAAATATTGAGATATAAAAAAAAGCGTTAAAAAACAACGAAATTTTGTTAAAAAAATCATAACTCTAGAAAATATATTAAAAAATAAAAAAATTCTTATTGTACCTAAGTTTTGTACCTAAAACTCTGAGCTTTCAAAATAATAAATTGTCTTTGGTGTTATTTTGGACCTTCTGAATTGACTAGCTACATTTTTTTATGGAGGATAGCTGAAGGCCGCCCTATATAAGAAATTCGAGTTTCAAATTTCCACTTTTCTTAAAAGACCCAGTGTACACAAGCAGGCTAACAATACAACGATAACAATTAACAACTGAATAAAACAAAATATAGATAATATAAAAACTTAACAATTATAAATAGTATAAAAATCACATTAAAAAAAACATGTTTTTAGACCGAAGTCTTACCAAAGTATTAGAAAAAAGAAATTAAGTAAGTGGACTGTACTGCCCTCAATGTTCTTATTGTATTAAAACGAAAAAATAAAATAAAAATTTAAAAAAAGTTCATGTTTTACCGAGGCTCGAACAGCTGACCTCTTATTTCACAATCAAGTGTTTTACCGATCGACCTAATGGTATATTATGATGATGTTTAATATTTTAAACATGCGTGATTGCTGATACATTGTTTTGATAATCAATATTCTTTAAACTGCATTGTCGCCGCAAACTTAGTAGCGTCAATTCACAATTTGCACATTCATCTTTATCGTTGATCCAAAATTTTAAAGTGATTTGTATTCATTGATTTTATGACTATAAACATTGCTAAGGTTTGTTTGATGTCAGTCCGAAAGTTGACAGTTTCATTCATTTCTGCAACGTTTTTAAAAATATTCCGTTTCTTCGAAATATAATTTATGCTCGGAATTAAAATGGTGTATGGCTTATCTAAGCCTCTCAGATAATTTCTGCTTAGTTTGGCTGATATTAAATGTTTCACAGGAGGAAGGAACATGACTATATGTGTGTAATTGAGGACCGATCCATCAAATTGATCGGTTCGTTGTTTTTGGTATACTGGATCTTTTAGGGAATAGTCCTGTTTTCAAAATTTTCTAAGCTTTCAAACAATCTGAAAAAATTAATACTTTAATAGGCAACCACATGGTTCAAAAGTCGCCAAAGTAAAATGTTTCAAATCGTTTCATATCGATTTAAGTTGTAAACTGATAATTTTACAACATCATATTCGTTAATATAACCTGAACTGAATTCATATGTCAACTTGAAATTAAACCTCAAATATTATATTTATAAACGGTGGAAATTCATATCTGCGGATGTGCTATTGACTTTTGTCTGCATAGGTACAATTGTTCAAATAACTATTAAATACTGAGGTAAGTATTTTGTATCAGACTGCCAGAAGTTTTTATTTATATTAAATGGATTTCATCACTTAACTGGTTCTCATAAAATTGTCTCTTAAATACCATACAAATATTCAATTCAATTGGGTTTATCCGAAAATCGTTTTTCTGTATCATATTTTCGAATAAAATCTTTAATAATTGGAGCACAAGCGTTTGTATTTGTTAAATGTACATGGTGCGAACCCGGGATATTTTCAATTTGCAATGGTACGTTATTTTTCTTTAATACATCGCAAACCTTATTATACATGGTTTTACCTTCGATGTAAAGAAATTCTGTTCCTTTTATGTTCAATATTGGACATTTTACTTGTTCAGCCATTTCTAATATTACTTCACGAGAATATGTATTCGCACGAACATCATGTCTAGGATCCATACGGAAATAATATTTATCTGGATGTTTATCGGATTTAATTAATTCCCGTTTCAAATAATGTGGAGTAAAATCACGTGAAATCGAATTGAAAGTGAAATTGGTAATCGCTTCTTGAGCCTCTTCATATGTATATAATTCAGGATCACCTTTTGCATTCTCTTTATCCAATTCTAGAAAACTTTCTAAGGATGTTCGTCGCACATCACAAAAATGTTTTGGATTTGTTGCTAATGGTATTAATGTATCAAGTCCTACGATGAAGTCAACTAATTCGGGAAAAAGCGCAGCGTACATGAATGCAGTACCACTACCTAATGAATGACCCATTAATGAGATTTTGTTCCATTTAAAATGATCTAAAACCTGGTGTAAGACAGTTAGGGCTGCATCGTAACTGTAGTAAAATCCTGGTGGGAACCGTGTTGAATGTCCTAAACCTGGCCATTCAATGCAAATAATACCAATATGCTTGGAGATTTCTTCGACCAATGGTAAAAATGTTCCAATATTATCCTAAAATAAAATCGTTTCTAATCAAAAGCTACTTGTAAATTTTGATTTCATTCAGGCTTTAACTTTTTTTTATAGTACTTCTTTTTCATAGAAAAAAAACTATTTCTCAAAACTATAATTTAGAAATTGGCTTATCTCAAAGACTGCAGGCATATTTTTTTAAACAAAATAATTAAAAAAGCTTCAAATAAATATTTTTTTCAAATTTATCTTGTTTGTAATTTTTTTAAGTAAAAAGTTAAAATATTCATCAGGTTTTCTGCGGTCGAAGGACAAAATGCGGCCAAAAAGTCGAAAAAAAGTTTCTAGATAGGGCTGTTCATCATTAATTTTGCTACTGGGACCTCTAAGAAATAAAACCGTGATTTAATTTTGGAGTGAATTACTTAAATTTTCGATTTGGTTCAGGGGTTGGTCGCTAAGAGGGGATGAATTTTCAAATACTTGACATAAAATTTGTAATCAGCGACCCTAAAACCCTCGAAAACGATATGTAGCTCGATTATAATAAGTAATACATGATATTTTACTCTAGGGGGTGGTCGATAAGGAATTCGAAATCGAAAAAGAAATCGAATAGGGGGTGAATTTCCAAAAAATTTGACAATTTGTAATCAGCGACCACAAAAACCTCTGCGATTCAATTGTGATTGCATGTTTGGCCTTTGGCACAACTCTGATTTTAAAATATATTTGAAATACGCTTACCTTCCATCCCGCTAACGCCAAAATTGGTCGATGATCTCTTGGTCCCAAACGTTGTCCTGCCACATGTCCCCATGGTACTGGAATGCGAATTTCTTCATGTTCAACTTTCAAACATTTTGTTGTAGTGATTGTTCGTATATTTGAGATTGTTTTCAAACAATTAGGTTTGTATAATTTCGAGAGTAACATCTTTCAGATAACTTATCGAACAACTTCTAATTTTGAAATATTCATTTTTCCAATTATTTAATGTATTTATAAAATATTAAAACTAAATCATAGACGTCAATAACTTTTTTATCAACAAAAAATTTTGGAGTATTTTGTTGTAAAGAATGAGTCGGTTATTTTACTTCAGATATTTCAATAATTTTTATTCGAATTTTAAATCGAAAGAATCATTCTTATATACAATTTGACTTTTTTAGGTTCAAGGACCTTAAATTTTTCCATATGACTATTATATATGATTATAAATTATTTTGAACCATATATTATAAATTTGAAAGTTAGGATGTTTGTTTGTTTGTTTGTTTGTATGTCTCGCAACAACTATCGATTGCATTTGAATGAATCTGTACAATAATATAGCTCCTACATCAGACTAACACATGAGCTATAATTTATAAAAATAAGAGCTATAAAATTAATCATTTTGAACCTAAATTTAAAGATTTCTGTAAAATTGTGAACGAGATGCATTTCATGGCCACCTGTTCTGATACACTCAATGAATCATCACTTACATTTAAAAAAAATTGAAATCTGTATATATATTTTACCTTTGTAGAACAATCACTACCCCTAATTCGAATGTTATGAAAGGGTGATAAGCGAGAACAAGGAAGGTGGAGACTATGACGCGGTCATTTTTACTTTTAAATCTAGCGAAGCAGGTGGGTATCAAGCTAGTAACAGAATAAATTTCAATATAACAGGGAGTAATTAAAGTTAAAAGTCTTGTGCTTTTTATTTGTTTTTAAATTCCGACGATATTTTATGTTGGAAGTGGAATAATTGTTTCTTAGGAAAAAAAAAAAGAATCAATTTGAAGTACCTAATTGAAAAACTTGATAAAATTCATGTCAAAAAAAGATTACGAAGAGATTATTTTCATATTTCCCAAGCAACTATTGATTTTAGTAGGATCAACTGATAAGGAAATCCTATTGAATACTAAAATACCTTTCCGGAGTTTCAAATGTTTATATAATAATAAAAATGCATTCTGTCTATATTTTTTTTAACAAAATTTTTAATTTAGATTTCAGTTTATGAAATTCATAATTCTTTTATACATACGGCCATTTATGCATTTTGTATACATTTTGGTAATACATGTATTCAAAGACAGAAATTGAAGATGTTGTCCAAACCTCGAGTGTATACCACTCCTTAAACATATACATGGGAAAAATCGAAATAATTTTCTTGTTTCGTTGTTTTACATTCAGAAAATAAAAACGTGCGTACCGAATTTTAGGCGAAAAATATTGTAGTTGCGTTAAATTTGACCAGAAATTTGAAAAGTATGGCCCAAAATTAGTGGAATCACATACTTGGTTTATAAAAATAGGGTACGATTTGGATGTGATAGAACAAAATCAAATTTTTTCATTTCAATGACGTCGTAAAGTATAAAATATCAATTTTTTGGATATCTTGGTCAAATTTTGTTCGATTTGAATGAAATTTTTTTTGAAACCCACTAATTTGGGTCGTATTTTTGTTTTTCCTGTTAGTTACTCGTTTATACCAGTCCTTGTGCCAAATATGGAATCCATGATGGTGAAATTTTGAAAAATATTGTAGTTTCGTTAAATTTGACCAAAAGTTTGAAAATAATGGCCCAAAATTAGTGAATTAACATACTTGGTTTATTAAAATAGGATAAAATTTGGATGTGATAGAGCAAAATCAAATTTTTTTTAATGACGTCATAAAGTATAAAATATCAGGATTGAAGAAATAAAATTTCCAATTTACTTTGCTTAGTCCACTTTTATTTATTTAATATTTTAAAAATTTAAAATATTTTGACTAGTTTCGTCTAACATAGACATTTTCGTAACTGTGGTTTGTTAAAATAGGATAAAATTTCAGTGTGATAGAGCAAAATCAGATTTTTAAATTTTAATAATGTCATAAAGTATAAAAAATCAAAATGTTTTGAATATCTTGGCCAAATTTTGTTCTATTTGAATGAAATGTTTTTTGAAAACCTTAAATTTTGTATCTTCTTTTTCATTTTTTGTTTTAATTGTTCGCTTATGCCAGTCCTTGTGCAAAATGTGGAAACGATGGCTATAATTTCCACATTCATTATTTTCACTGTTCATTTCTATAACATTCACTATTAATGTCTTTTGCAATCGTTGTAAGTCAGCGAAAAAAGGTATGGAGTTATTTTTTAAATCAGTTGGATTTTCTCTCTTTTCAAGAAAAATCCCTTCAAATAAGAATCATCACTCGTACATTCGTTTCACTTATAAAAAAAATCGTATTTTGTCTTCCCCTGCATCACCGCATCATTTCTTAGGAGCATAGTGTGAGCGGTATTGTTGTAAAGGGCGAAAAATGGCCTCTTTAAACCCATACAATTTTCAGCTATTCTGTTATTTTCCGTTTGAGTATTGTCGAACTTTTACCCATCACAATACCTCAATATTTGTAAATAGGAAACAATTTTTCATATAGTTATGATATATAAGTTGCCTACAATATATTTTAGTTTAGTATTTTTTGGATTCAATTTCTAATAATGGTAAAATTTACAGGTTTTTTCGATATCTGGCGTAATTTTTAAAACATTGCAAATTGAAATTTTTCTTTACTTGTTCAGCTTTCGATATTTCGAAAACTACGGTAGCTATCGAAAAATTTTATCCTTATTTTTCGTCTATATTCATGTAGTTATAATAAAATTCATCGTCGAAAAAAAGTTTAAAATAAAATAAAAATAATTGAAACCTTAAATCTACCCTGCTCTTACATCCCTTATATCGACGGATATACTTTGTTTTTTTTCCTTTTCTATGTCATTCCTAATTATTTACTTTTTATTAAGAAGTTTTTTTTAAAATTTGTTTTCTTTCGTTTCAAGTGAAAATTATCAAAAACTTTCAAAATATATCGTTTTTTGATGATTTCTCCATAAGAACAATGTATTTTATATCGATTTTCAATGATTTTTTTCCTAAAAATTTGCATGGATACCTATGCTAAATTTTTAACCACATAACGTATCTTTGAGTAAAAGTCTACCCATAAAAAATTTTGATCCTTTAAATCAAACATTGTTGTCATGCTCATACATCCACAACTACATTATTATCAATTACGCTCTACCTCCTATTATTTAAGTGCTCGAGTTGCAATGATTCTGAAAAATTCAAGGTTACCAAGAGATCTCTTTAAATCTGAAAACTTTTTTGTATCTCATCTAAATTAGATTCGAAGACTTGTAAAAAGAAATATCTTTCATTAGCAAGATATTTCTTTTTACAAGTTTAAACGGTCTAGTCTGTATAATATACATTGTACGCTATTTGATTAAAATTGTAAGCTGATAAAGAAGTTACCAAGATATAGATTCACAGAAATATTAATAGGTGGCTCTCTAGTCTGTTAATATTGCTTCCTCCTTTTTTTACCCTAAAGACGAAGCAAATTAATTATTAATTTATTATTAGTTGATTTTCGTTAAATTCTGAAACGAGCTTTTTCCCAACGTAAAGTTGTAGGTTTTTAATTTTTAAAAGGGATTATATATATAATTTTCCATATGCTGAGAAAATACGGATCTCGAAAATCATTAAAAAAAATAAAAACCTATAATTTTTCGAATATATATTTTAAGTGTCGATTTATTTTAACTATCAAGGTGCCGGAATGTCGTGGCAAAAATGACCCACGTTATAAATTTTGAAATTTTGATATGGGGCTTCCTCAGAGCTAGCTATGCCACTATATAAAACGCCTTATAAAAAAACACAAAAGAACTTAGCTCATGTTAAAGATGGGTTATTGTCGAAACAGAAAGACAAATTGTTTTTACAAACATAAATCTAATATTTATTTTTAAATAAATTCATTATAAATACAAAATAAATTAATGAAACTTAAATATAATTTTTAATGATAATTATTGGGAAAATCATTTCAGCTTGGAATAAAACTATACGATAACAGGCTCAAACTAAACCAAAGTAATTTACAAAATACTGTTACAAAGCATGAACGAACTGTCTAATAAAAAATAGTCTACTCTCCTAATTAATGGTCTAGTCATTCCATAGACCACTGCTGTATTTTTAAGATTTAAGCCTCTGCTTACGGTTTCCGTATTAACTGCTTGATGTCATTGATGATTTTCCCTACAATTTAGCTTGTGTTTGTTTATTCCTAACATGAAGGTATTATCACGATATGATGACAACTATGTTAGAAGATGTCACATTGTGATGAGTGATGACATATGAATGAACAAGCACAAGCTATATCTTTTTTAGAGCAACTTTCACAGATTTCACTATGTGCCCCTTACATAATAATGCCACAAACAAACATTTATAAAATGTTTTTCTATTCAAACTTGTTGAAAAATAGCAAAATATATTTGTAAATCAAAGTCATCTAATGATGCGGCCACAAGCAAAGACGAACACTAGGTAACCACAACGAAAAAGGAAAAAAGATAAATTGTTTAGAACTTGGCTAGTTTCGTTGGTGTTCGTCCTTGTGTCTGGCTGTAGCATTAAGAATATTTTCACATAGACCAACAACTATGGATATGGCGACTTCTCTGTTCTTAGTCAAAATTACCTTCAAATCTTCGGTTAGTAGCGTAAAAAGTAAATATTTGGATTCGAAAATGTGAACACTCATAAAGTTAACTAACAAAAATTATAAAATTTTCGTACATCGGCATTGGGTATCTCCGAAAAACGTTCTTCACTATCATATTTTCGAATAAAATCTTTAACAATTGGCACACAATCGTCTGTATTAGTTAAATGTACATGATGCGAACCCTGGACATTTTCTATTTGCAATGGAACGTTATTTTTCTTTAAGATTTCACAAACCTTATAATACATTGTTTCTCCTTCAATAAAAGGAAATTCTGTTCCTTTTATATTTAATATTGGACATCGCACTTGTTCAGCCATTTCTAATATCTGTTCAGGTGGATATGTGACCGCTTTAACATTATGTCTTGGATCCATACGGAAATAATACCTTCCAGGATGTGAATCAGATCTAACTAGTTCCCGTTGTAATAAGTGTGCAGTAAATTCGCGTGGTATTGAATTGAATGTGTTTTTAGTAACTTCTTCTTGAGCCTCTTCATATGTATATAATTTACGTTCACCTCTTGCAATCGCTTTATCCCAAGCCAGAAAACTGTCTAAAGATGTTCGTCGCACTTTACAAAAGTTTTCTCTGCTAGTTGGCATGGGTACCAACATATCAATTCCCACGATGAAATCAACTAATTCGGGATACAGTGCTGCGTACATAAATGCAGTACCACTACCCAAAGAATGACCCATGAAGGAGACTTTATCCCATTTAAAGTGATCTAAAACATGGTGCACGATAGTTAAAGCGGCATCGAAATTATAAAAAAATCCAGGTGGGAATGGTGTTGACAGCCCTAAACCTGAGACTTCGATGCAAACAATGCCAACGTGTTTGGAGACTTCTTCAATTAATGGTAAAAATGTTCCAATATTATCCTAAAATAAAAAACATTTTATTAAAACAAAAATCAACATCTGTGATTTGATTTACGAATGGCTTGTTTTTTTAACTATTTATGAAATTTCTGGGAAAAATATTTTTTTTTACTTTTGTTTTGAATTATTTAAGGGTTGAATTTAAAGGTTTATTAGTTTCTGGCTGCTTCGTATATACCGATAATGTTATCCAAATTTGAAATTAAATAGGAAAAGAGTTCCAAAAAAATAAGTTTCCTGAAGTTTGTAAGCGTTCAGTGTTTGAGGAAGGTATTGTATCTATTTTTTCAGGTCTTGATTACGCATTCTTAAAGGTTAACGGGCCTCAATGACAAAATAAATTATGTAGTTATAATTAAAAATTCGCGTTCTATCAAACTCTTTGAAAATTTGGAAAATGCTTTGAAAATTAGTTCTTGAAAGAAACATACATAATACATTATATTTTTCTGAACATTTAAAAAATAAATCTCAAATATTAAGGCCTTTTGAGCTTTGTGCTCATTGAGTCTTTTATCCCACTCTTAAAAAACAAAATTATTCTAAACTTTCATTTTTATCAAAAGCTACTTTCCCTAAGGATATGGTTTGCGATGGGAATTTAAAATTATATTTCAAAATAGCTTACCTTCCATCCCGCAACGGCCAAAATTGGCCTTTGTTCTTTTGAGCCCCACCATTGTCCTGACACATGCCCCCATGGTACTGGAATGCGAATTTCTGCATGTTCAACCTTCAAACATTTTGTGGTGGTGATTGTTCGTAAATTTGTGAACGTTTTCAAATAATTTGGTTTGTATAATTTTGAGAACAACATTTTGTTAGTATAAACTTATCCGTTATTTCAATTTGAAATAGTTATCTTGTATTTATATAGAATAGATAAATCACTGTATGTCAAAATTAAATCACAAAATCACTTAACGATTATAAAAATTAATAAATTTTGTAATAATGAAATTGGAGTATTTTGTGATAGGTAATTAATAACTTCAGATTTTAGTGTATACAGGCTACCCCCAAAATAATGAATAACTTAAATATGGTAAACAGAGCTGAGAATTTTAAAACGTCTTTCACCACAGTCTTTTGGCTTTTTCGATCTGACAAGGTAGAGTATCGTTAATCTTCATTATAAATTTAAAAAACCTAATTTTTTTTAATGAGCAACTTTGCAAATGGAAAAGGAAAAGACATAGGCTTTCATCTCATCTTTAAAAAACACCTCTAAAATTTCCCTTTTCACTTCTAATCACATTGGAAAGTTGGTATTTTTGCCATTCGATGCGTAATAAAGTCAAATTAACAAAATAGTCAAAAAAAACCCCCGAAACTGTCTTTATTACTCGACTGAGCAACGCAAAGGAGTGTTAATATGCATATCAGTCTATATCTGTTCCTATGTGGTGTACTAGAAGCGAAACGGGTCTACCGATTTTGATAATTTTTGCGTCAATCGATTTGTCTTTACCTTGCAAGTGCTACTGAAAGTGTGGTAGTAATAAAAGCCATATTGTGAAAATGTTCGTTCCTTTGTGGTACAATAGAGATCACACACTTCGGCTGATTTTGATGATTCTTACGTCAATCGATTTGTCTTAACCTTGCAAGTGCTATCGAAGATATGGCGGTAATGAAAATTCAATATGGCGACCGCCAGACACCATATTGTGAAAAGAATGTATGTGTGTTCCTATGTGGCACACCAGAGATCAAACATAGTAAAATCGGTTCATGCGTTCGATCTCTAGAGCGCCTCAAAAGACCAAACATACATACGTAGGCTGAAAATGAAAGTTGACAAACTATGGTAACTGGAGTATCGTTGAATAGGTATTTAAAAGTCCTTGAGAGTTTAAAAGATGTAGCCTTCGTGAGATCACAGCCAGAACTTATACTTTTTTTAACTAATCCCCATACTTCATTGCAATAGGGAGGTATATAGAGGAGATAAGCGAGAACAACGTACTAAAGCTAGTAAAATATAAATTTCATTTTTTTTTTGTTTATCTTTTAGTCTACAATGTGTTTCAATTTATTACCAAAATATTTTAACACCTGGGCTGCTATTGAAATCATTTACTTAGAGAATGATCGTATCAACTTCATCAACTTCAAGTAATGAAATTATCTGTGTACGATAAAATTAGAATGAAGTATAAAAGCAAGCATTTTGGATTGTTCAAATTTTTATGCACTATTTTGCAATATGCTCTTCAAAAAGTCTCTAATGTTTTTTTCTATTTAACTATGTATCATTTTTTATGAATGAACTTAAAATCATAGGTGTGTATGATCTAACGATGACAGACCCATAACAAGCCGTAGGGCATAAAGAGTGCTTTTTAAAATGATTAATACATACTCGAAATTTCGTGAGTGACTTCTTATTGGCGAGTCTACCTAACTCCTCTCTACGACTTTTTTCAGAAATTGAATATCTATCAATTATTAAAATGCCTTTGAATTTTGACTCGATGGTCATTATAGATATCGTTTTATGGGTGCAATTTCGAATCTTCATATTTTGGAAAAATGTTTGTATTTTTATTGCAATCCACGGTTGACTGCAGTAGGGATCCCACATGTGGGATCCGTTCGATGTAAACAACTTTTGCTTGAAACATTTTTTTTATCCGACTTACGTTACACGAAAGATCTTATTAAAGGGTGGCTAAGGACTTCTGAGTCATAATATAGGTCAAATTACATAATTATTAAAAAAATTATGGTTGCAACTCTGACACGGGTGCTTATTTGCAGGACTATTAAAAGAAGTCATGAACAAATTATTCCAAAAATGTATGCTGACTCTAGGCTTTTTTAGGTATTATTTTTTATTTCAATTTTTGGAGTGAAAACATTGATTCGTGTCAGGTAAGATTAATAAGTGTTATCAGTAGTAGTGTACTTGAGATAACTAAAACTATGCAAATTTTTAATGAATGGTTTTTTACATTTTATAAATAAAATGTATTGTAACGAAATAATGGTATTCCTGTATATCCGTTATTGATTAAAATTTCTAAATTTCATTATTTCAATAATGATCTAATTGCGTCGAAATTTTATTAAAATTTATGTAGGTTGAAGTGGTTAATCAAACCTGATAATTAATTTCTACTAAACGCCTAAAACAAGATACAAGTTCAAAAAAACTTAATTAGTTTTAATCTAAAAGAATGTTTCGAACAAAAAATATTTTTCTATTGCTTCTGAAATTTTGAGGTGAACCTTCTATGATAATTAATTTTAAGGACGATTAAATAATTATAACTAGTAAAAGTTTCACATTTAGTTATCGATATTATTTTTGAGAATTTTCGATTTATTTCCCATTTAGTCTCCTTTCTTTTTGTCACATTTTAAACTCAAAATTCATTAATTCGACAACAACATTTTTTTATTTTAAATCATTTGAACTTTTATATTATCATAATTTTTTTATTTCTCTCTTAACGAGTCTCATCGTACGTCCTTAAAATAGTACGAGCACCAAGGCATGTTGAAACTTGTGGTTGAAATTATTTGTACCTTATTTTCAACTTGGATGAATTTTGTTATAACTTCATGATTTAAGACGAAAAATGAGAATACAATTTTTCGATATCTGCCTTGGTTTTCGAAATATTGTAAGCTAAATAATTAAAGAAAATAGATATCGAAAAATTGTATTCTTATATTGTCAAATTATAATATAATTCACCATCAAAATTGAAAATATCGGTTTTTTTTAAACCCCTCCTCCAAATTTTCAGAATTGATTTAGACTAAGTTCAACTTCATATAAAAAAATCAAGCCTTTTAGCCCAATATTGCCCTGGCGCTCGTACATCCTTAAGTTCACTCAAATATGGATTCGGAGAAGCTATTAATGTTTCATAAAGGAAATATTATTCTGTTTTTAAACCGTGATTAATTATCAGAAAATAAAATTCGTAAAGTTAATTTTCCAATAATCGAATTAAACCTTTCCCATGTACCACATTTCTCTCCGCCAACAAGAAAAATCGTAGAAGGAAAACGATGCCATGTTTAATATAGGCGAGGGTGTGTCAAATTAAAAAATAAACAATGGTTAGTCGTTTACACTATATTAGATACAAGAAATGTAGATTATAGTTCAAAACTTATGAAATTCTATCTAACGAAGTTTGACTATATTAGATCTTAGTAATGTTTATTTAAACATAATATAAATATTTAACTTTTAAAAATTAATTCACAATTTATTTTTATGTATAAAATAACACTTACAATTTTCATAAAATTTGTTGCCAAGAAGTTCGTAAAATTTTCTATTGTTTATATTATAATATATTATTATGATTCATTTTTCTGGATTTAGATAATTTTTTAGACATAATGTCTAAAGCATATTGCGAATTAGAAATATTGAAAGTTTTTAATTTTCAACATAAATATTTACTTTTATTTCAGTTTATACGCAATTAAATTTATTATATGCTTTACAAGTTGCCTGTCACTAAAAGAACTACTACTAAGGTAGATTTGTATTTTCATTGCAGAGATTTTTATCTTATATTCAATACAGAGCTATGATACCAAAATATCTCCCTTAATATTTTAGAGATAAAATTATACCTTGGGATTAAGATATATCGACAGTGAACAACTTGGAAAAATTTTCTTTTAATGTTTCAGCACTCGCACCAGGAAATTTCTCTTTATCTTTTACTTTTCTGTTTATTTGATCTTATTTCGAGTCGATTGGTGAAATGCCTGTCTTTCTAGCATGTATAGAACAGAAAATCGTTATTGTTGGGTGATTTTTCGCGCGATTTCTTAGCAATTAACAATCAGGCACTTAAAATGCAACTAGATCACAAATTTTTTGAGGGATGTTGTTGAGTCTACACGAATTTTTTACTCGAAAACTGAAGCATTTAGAGAAAAATGTCTAAGAAAATTTTTTTTCGATCAATATTACTTATTTGTTTAAAAAAAATTTTAGTTTCAACAATATCCTAACGGGTTACTCACCGGCAACCTGTACTTTTAGGTTCAGGAGCATGTTTTAAACGGGATCTTGCAAAATTTTTCATGCGAAAATTAATCATGCTCAGTGACAGGTTTTTTCGGGTCTAAACAGACGTGAGTAGTAAATGGTTGTATAAATTCATAAACTCTGATATCAAAGAGATGTTAATGTATAGTCGCAACAAACTAATGACTCAATACTAGAGTACTTAACCGATAAGCAAAAGATCGTAGGTTTCCAGTTGTCATTGTTCAAAGTCAACAATTCACTTTAAATTAGGAACTTATTAAGAAACAATTAATCAAATAATTAAACAAATAAGTTATATGTAGCATTGAAAATATCAATTACATTGCTAATAAATAATAATTGCCAATATATTAACTAATAAAATTAATACCAAATACTCGTATATTTGCAAAAAATTATTTATTTAAATCATGAATAATAATAATTATTATTATTACATATTTAAATGCTGTACAATATGTCCGGAAACGGCGATGTGCTATGTACAATAATTTCCGGCTAATAGAATTTTAATCAAAAACGTATAGTACCTATGTGTTGGAATAGATATTTATTTGTAGGATAATGTTTAGTACCCCGGATAGGCACAATGCATCTTAAATTGCTCTACCGATTAAAACAAAGAGAGAATGTGTACTGTGTGTTATGGTTATGTGTTACAGTGTGTGATTGATATTGTATGTGCACAACTTCAAGTGATGAGTCTTAGCGGCTTGGTTCATGTATACACATATACAATCCCTCTTTGTTTTATATGTAAGAACGTCCATAAGAACTTTTCTTACTTCATATGGTTTACAAATAGTATAATTTTTCTACAGGGATAACTCATAATGGGATTGTTCGGCTTAAAAAATTACGCGGTTACACTTTCTGATAATTTAGCACCCAGCATATTTTTTCTGTGGTACGAGATAGATACTATATGGGGAGTGCTAAATTTACAGAAAAGTCTTCAAAAAAAGCGTCCGCATTTTTAGATAGTATGTTCTATATAAATTTCGATTTTTGCCCCAATTTCCTAGATCAGTTTTTTGTATTTTATACATACGTATTTCGATTACCAAGTAGTCATTATCATTATGAATTAGCTAATCGTAATTACTCTTATTATGTATGTTACTCGTTGCTTATTTGGTGGCAGACTATGCTGAATAAAGCCTATGAGATACTGATTATATGAACACTTTTACTTACTAGTAGGCAAGCAAACAAGTTAATGATTATACATGTATACTTATGGGTAAAATAAGTATGGTTCATATGGTTCATCTTAATTCAATAATAGTACCATTGGAGGTTGTTCTTGAAGGATGCTTTTACGAGAAATATGTTGGGTTTTAAATGTTTCAATGACATTCATTATGTAATGCTGTTTCTTATAATATGAGAATTTTAAAGATGAATTTTAAGAAGTACTCCTAGAGGAACCTGTGATATATTACAATCTTTTACCAAGAATCACAAATATTGAACCATGAATCACAAGTTTATATCAATAACTGTTTAATATTAAAATTCTCAAACAAACAAAAAATATGTTATAAGAATATACTTTTTTCTTTAGATCCCTGGTACTACATTTTCCCCTGTATGATACAAATGATAACGAACTGTGTTTTTATTTTATTTTATTTATTTGTATTATTATGATGCTTGTCAAATAATATAACCAGGGTCACTGTCAGAGTCACGTACAAAAAAAAAAAAAAAAAAAAAACTATTTAAATATGCTCTTTTATAAATGAGTATTCATTATACATATGTTACATATTACTTTTTTTTTAAACCTTCATTTTCACGTATACAAACTATATGTTTTATGTCGAGAAAATGTTCCTGTAGATCTCAATGAAACACTTCATCGTCACCTTCCAATATATTAGTATGTTTCGTTATAATAGGTGCTGAACCAGAAATGATACACGAGAACCTCCCACAGCAAGAAAATTTTTGCAATCCGTTGATCAGATTTAATCAGATAGGTATGTAAAATCCAACAAAAAATTTGAAAAATGTGACCCTGAACTGCTGCCTTTATATCATTAGATACCTATTTAGTTTATTGAATAAACTTTCCGTATTGTAGATTTTGGTGGTTTACTGGTGGTGAAATCGGTTTGGTGGTTTTAATGACTCAGAGTGAATGAAATTTGTTTTTCTCACTTATATTTGGCTTTCCTTTCCTTAAAAACCGATAAAACACAAAAATAGGGGTGTAAAATTTAATGCATATGTGTTAGAATGTATCAATGGACTTTAAAACTGAAATATAGTAAAACAATTTACTCACCTATAATCAATGATTTACGTTGAGGATAATTAATAAAACATTATACAGTTGTCTGCTTGTAATTAGACAGTCAAAAGAATTAAAATTTGTTACTTTTTCGCAAAAAGTTTATTTTAATTTTAAACCAAATTGACATTCAGTCTTCAGCCTACTTGTATTATGTTAAAAGACTCTCATTTCTTCATTTCAATACAAATGTTATCCAGTAATTACAATTATCTGCCATAAAACTTTAGAAGTTTGAAGGTGCATTAAACAACAGGTACTACATTCAGAGGTGGATTAAAAAATTTTGCGCTCGTCAGCATTTGAAATATCATCATCGACTATCAAAAAAATCTATCAATAAAGACTTTTTTGCAGTTCTTTAGTTTAAAATTCTTTCGAGCTATCGTTGTTAAATAAGAACGTTGAAGAGTTTCATCAAAAAAGCATTTTTCTTAATTACCGGATTACATCCGTACTAACATACTTGCTTTTCTTTGTAATTCTTCAATGTTCAGTGAAAATTTACTGTTAAAATTGCTATACAATTCTCGCTTCTTTTGAAGTTTCACCACAAGTCTGTAATATTACTTCTTCATTATCTGTCTGTTTCCCGACCAGATAATGAAGAAGTAATATCTTCGACAGATTCAGCTGCTGTGAGCTTTCTTTTCTGTATCCTTTTCTTATTCTTTCTTTTATTTTGGTTTAATTCATTAAAATTTTCCCTTATATAAATTAGACTGTCATATATTTGAATAACGATACAAATGTCAATATCAACGAACTGTGATTTTTTTTTTTGCATATTTTATGTTTGTTTAAAAACTTCCACCCACGCGCCTTTTTGTAAGCTCGCGTCTGTGAGACACGTGCCTACTATGCCTTATGGATGATCTCTGACTACATCTTATCTTACCTACAAAATATTTAATTAATATTTGAAATAAAATTGATCAATTAATTATGCAAGAAGTGAGAATCATTAAATTACAAAATAATAAATATACAGTATCCATTATTGACATTGTTTATTGGGTCAAAGCGTAAAATCTAATATTTTTTAATAACCAATTAAAATATATTGTATCTATTGTTGCGTTTAATTTATTACATTTCTTCGATTGGATACCTCTTTTTTTAATGAATCATTGAAATTGTTGAAATATTTTCCAATAATTCCAATAATATCTGAATAACACTCACTTTAAAATCACAATAAACTATTTCCGTTATAAATTTTATCAAATTAGATGAGTATTTAATAACAATGAATACCTCACATTACTTCAAACATACTTTATTAGTAGATAGTTTTTCAAAACAATGCGAAACAAAACAAACAATAATCACCTGATCGAAGCTGATTGATCGATGCCACAATTTTTGAAATACCGGGAACAGTACTAATTGACCACACAACAAAGCAAGTAATATACAATATAATAATAAATACGATTAGCAAATTCATACTGATGAGGACTACATGGTACTCGAAATAGGTATTTATATAATACAAAAATTGATCTACGGAATTGAGGCAAAAATTGAAATTTATTTAATATGAAACAAGTCCATTGTAGTTCCTACTTTAATCGTTTTTTTTTTCAAGGTAAGGTGTTCTTAGAGGGTTATAAAAGTGGTTAAAACAAGTACAAGTCATTTATGCAGAAATTTTTGTGTTTATTTTCTAATTGTTTGCCTGATCCGATAAGCACTCACTATTTTGTTTATTTTCGGAGATATAAAGCTCTCTCAACTGCACTTCGTTCTATGATCATATTATTTTTTATAAGACTCACTACAAAGAATGAAAATTTTAAAAGAAAAAACTTCATCTGAAAAGACACGAAAAAATTGTAGATCATGCAAAAAGCTTATAAAAAAGTTTCAATTTTTGAAACAATTTTTAATTATAATAAAAAACTTGCTTGCACTCTTGAATATGTTGACGCATTAATCTGATTCTGATTACTTAATTATATTGGAAGTACATAATTTAGAAAAGAAAAACAAAAGAAGATTTCTGAGTATATCACATAGATTGAAAATTAAAGCAAATACCATGCGACCTCCATATATTGGGTGTTTTTTTAAAACGTGAAAACATGAAAATCGAAAAATAAGTTTAATCTTGAAAAATGCTTGACGCAAAAAATGTTAGTTTCAAAGGTTTAATTAAAAACTCTGGTTATTATTAGCCAACATTAGACGAACATTTTAAATTGTGTGTGAAATTTGTTCTTTATATGTAATAACGCAAACATTTTTTGCCTAAAACATTATTTGTAAACTGTTTAGACAGTAATTACTAGTAAAAATTTAGCTTATTTATATATGAAATATATCAGGGTATAAAACTAAGTTTAGTCCCAAGTTAGTAACGCTTAAAAATATTGATGCTGATGATGAACAAAATTTTGGTATAGATCATAAAATCACCTAATTCACGAGTCATCAAGATAACTCAAAAACGAAAAGAGACGTCAAGCTGAAATAGCGTGCTCAGCACGTAAAAAATGAGTTTGAGTAAAATTGTAAAAAAATAAACAACTTTTGTTTGAAACATTTTTCGTAAACATCACTGTTTACCCGTAAGAGCACAGATTAGTACAAAACTTTGCCCATTCTTTGTAAAACTGTAAAAGATAGGATTTGAAAATTTGCAGGTAACTTGTGTTATTTTGAAACATTTTCGAAAAATGAAAAGGGTATTACAGCAATGAAATCAGCCAACTGTTTGCTTTCACTTGTTTCTGTTTCAAATACGGCCATACAGAATTATTATTGTGCCCGTGGCTGCGATCTCAAACAAGCAAGCGCACTGCAAATCGCTTAATTCTGCTGAAAATTAACTATCTGTACATAGAGGAAAAATACTTAAAGACTAAAAGCAAATCGGTTCAATACGATTCTTCTATTTTTGTTGTGTTTTTTTTTCTTCACAATGACTAATTCATCTTTTAATATTTTTTTACCTCTAAATCATTTTGAGAATGTTTATACGTTGATATTCTCTCAAATCGAATATTTATAAACATTTTTTATGTTTATTTTGTATAAGATAGATATTTCTTTAAAAACATAATTCTATTTTTTGTTTGAAGTGAGTGATTATTGGAGACATCGTTCCGTTATTACTATTTTAAAGGTATATCTCTAAATAATAGCGGTTTTAGTAATTAAACACAAACACACACAACTAACCTAAAATATAGAAATAAAGAAACTTTAATCATTTTTATAATGAAGTCAAAATTAAGATATTTAAAAGTCAAAACTAAAATATTTTTGTTAAAATATATATTTATAATTTTATTTCCAATTAGATAAATTTTATTGGTATGAAGAGATACCTCAATGATTAGGATAGGTTAGGTTAGGTTATATTGGCTGTCCACGAACGACACATTTAGACTATGGAGCCCATTGTGGTACCATATATATATATGTTTTACCATATTTTTCCGCGGATAATTTCCTTTATCTGCTCCTCAATTATGTTGAGAGGCTGAATGCACCTCATTCATGCATATACCATGCACTACACCATTCCGTCACAACTACTAATTAAATTAATTTTTGTTATGGCGGCGAGAAGTCAACTGAGCTATTTTCCTGAGTGATTACATATTAATAAATAACGATAAATTGACATCTATTCTAGATCAGGTCGAGAAAAAGCAAAACTATCTAAGTTGTTACTTTTTTAATCTTTTTATATTGCAATAAGTTAAAGTAAAAGTATAAATAGTTGTAAGTAGTACCACCAAAAATTGTGTTTTGATTCATTCAAAATTGTTTTTAAAAGTTATTTGGACATTTTTTCACACTATTATCTTTCTTATCCAAAGTCCGTTTAATTATTTTGTATTTTAATTCTGCATAACTTTTTTAAGGCTTTCTTGGCGAATTTCTAATGATTATTTTTAATTAAAAAACATTCGATTCCATTTTCTAACTTTAATTTACAATCATAACGAAATGTGCATTTGTTTAAATATTAACTATTAATTTATTTACATCTGTTTCAATATATTTTGTAATTAAAATTATTTCAAAAATAAATAACAGTTTAAAAAAATTATTATTTGATATTATTTTTTATGTTCATACTTGTGGTACACGAATCTTCGCTGATTATGAGTTGATTAAAATGATTTATTGGATGAAGGCAAAATTCCACTTCTAAGGGGAGAAGTAGAGAGTAGACAATTTAAACATGCATTTTTCTTAAAAAAAAAAGGATTTGGGTAAGGGATTAAAAATTGTAGGGTTGAAATTTTTGGACAAGTATCAGTGACATTGATCAATGAGAAAATTAAATCAATACCTAGTATTCTAGTGAGCAGTTAAGCTTTGAAGCCGACACTAATCTTATCCTCAGCTAGATCCTTCCAAACTATGGAATGTAGAAAGAAGTAAACGAGCATATTCTCTTATGGCTGTTTGACTCAGAAAGTATCCCAAAATAGCAGTAAAGAAAGTGGCTAGAGTGGCACTAGTGTAGCAAAAGGTGCTTGATGTAAACTTCTCTATCCTTCTCTTACAACTTTTAGATATTTAACTTACTCTTATTATTTTGAGCATTTCTTTGAAAACTTGCACTTTTGCTATAGCAGCGCCATCCTTATTTTCTGCTTTTTTTTGACATTTTTTCTATACAGAGATAGTTTTTCTATCCTCCTTATTCTAAACGTAATGCCTGATAAGGGCAATATTGAAAAATTAGTTTTTACTGTCTTGGATATTAAAAAAAATTTGTTTAAGCCGTAAAAAATATTGACTATAAATCAATATTTAAGCAAATGGAAAATTTAGTTTTAGCGCATTTCCGAAGGAAATGGAGCTATTGCTTTTGTATTGACAGTTTTCAAAAAAATTCCTAAAATATTCACGAAAAACAAGTGAAAACAAACAATTGACTGAGTATATTGTTGAAATACCATGTATAGACAGTGTTGATGACGCAATAGTTTGTTTTTTGACGTCACATAAATAAAGAAAGATATCCACTCATAAATAGCCACACACACATAACTGATATTCCCATATTAATAAATACTATAAAATTTGCACCTAATTAGCGCCCTCGTGGGTAAACAGTAATGTGTACAAGAAAATGTTTCAAACAAAAGTTGTTTATTTTTTTATAAGGAACATTTTTTATATTTAAACATTTGTTCTATCTCTAGCGTTTTACAATATGGGTCCTACGGATCCAAGACTCAATTGACGAGTTGCTCATTTACGAGCTCGACCGCACTTTTTACGTCCTAAACATACTATAAAAATTTCAACTTGATATCTCTTTTCGTTTTTGAGTAATCGTGATGATAGACGGACAGACGACAGACGAAAGACAGACAGACAGGTGGAAATGGACTAATTAGGCGATTCTATGAACATCTATACCCAAATTTTTTCCGTAGCATCAATATTTTTAAGCGTTACAAACTTCTGACTAAACTTAATATACTATGTATATTTCATATACATGGTATAAAAGTAATCTGATGATTTTTTCCCTATACATAGACGCTTAGTTTTTGAAATAAAAATTCTTAAAAAATTAAAAATGCAATATTCGATTTAAAAAAAAAAACGTGTTATTTTTTTATCTCTGAGGGAGTTCGCTTAGGTAACGCAGCTCCTGTGCAACGTATTTTTTTTAAATTCCTGCAAAATTGATATATATATATATAAAGTTGAGTTATTGTGAAGCACATCTAAGAATATTACAATGGTCTTCTTAAAACAAACATTTGGTAAGATTTTAATTTTATTTTTCCATAATAATCAATTTTAACTAATGTTTAAAACTGTTTAGTTTTTCTTGTTATTGCCGTGGCAATACAATCAACACAACAAGCAGTATTGCAACGTGAATGCCCGAAAGCATGCCCAAAAACGTATGATCCTTTGTGTGGCGTCAATGAATCTGGCCAAATCAAAAAAATATTCCCTAATAGATGTCTATTTAATGTGGAAATATGTTTGAATTCCGAAGAATATGATTCGTTTGATTGGCATACATGTTCTCCTGAAGAAAGAAAAAACTATCGTAAGTCAGTATTTTAAAAACACTAGTTGTTTTTTGGTATGGAAAATGGACCTTGTCCGTTGTCGCTGTGTTAACTACTGGACATGACTGTTTCTTTTCAGATTTTATTTAACGCAATCGGGTTTTTTATTTTTATACTTGTTTTAGTTTTAGACTTTTTATTGTCCCGACACTGCTACACAAATAATTTGAACGAAAAAATATCATAAATTTAAATAATGAGTTTATTAGGCAAACATGTTAGTTTTTACAGATGCTCTCCTGATACGCTAGACATATAATACTCAAAACATTACTAAGCAGCAATCATGTTCGTTTTTACACATGGTCTCCTAATAGTCTAGACATATAATTATTATTTTTTAAATATTCTTGTGATAGATAATATTCATTTTTGTACGAAATTTGTCCGTTTGTTGTTTTTAGCCACGGGTTACGGTAACTACGGGAAGTGTCGAGCTAATATAGTAATTACTAAACCTCCCGGTATTATATAACTATCCGTGGTCATGTAAAAATGAAAATAATGTTAACATTATTTCAGCAGGTGATCCCAATTCTGGTTCAGAAGAGAATCCCAATAATGGTAGTGGCACTAATGGTAGTGGCACTAATGGTAGTGGCAATGAAGGTAGTGGTACTAATAGTAGTGGCGTCAAACCAAATTCCACTGGTAAAAAACAAGAACATGGTTTCGCATTTTGTTTTTTCTTCATTTGCGCATCTGGGTCGCTTCCGTAGTGACAAATAGGATGCGAATCAAATAATGTTATTATTAATATTTATGTATAATAATTATTATTGTACCGAAATCTTATACATAAATAATTTTTTTTTGGAATTTAAAGAAACTTGGTCTGCAGTGATTTTGATTCAAACAAATACAAATAATTCAATCAAATTATACATGTAAAGGGGGTGTACATTGAATCGAATCAGGTATTTGTGTTTTTTTCATATGTTGTTTGCAATGTATAGGTTATGTTAAATCCAAGTTTTTGGCCTCAGAAAACGACCGGATCATGCCGAAAAATAAGAAAGTCCCACAAAAATGTTGACCTTATTTCAGTTATTGCCGATTTTGGATCGAAAGGACTGGTTTTTAATCAAAAAGTGAGCATTCATTTGAGGTAAGACCGGCTTTTGTAGGACCGGTAGTTTTGTTACGTGCCCACGTAAAATTTACGACTGTATCAAGGATATAGTTAAGCAAGGCTTTTTGAATACTGAACTTTTTAACATTTGATGCTTCTATAACGTCTTTAAATGCGTTTAATTATATACTCAAAGGCAATAGTAATACTCAACCTAACCGTTAAAAAGTTTTCTTAAAATGATCGGTAAATCATAAATCTTTGGTTGTAAAAAGAAATGCAATTAATTACCTATTGCATCACCGAAAACCCTCGAGTACACGTTTCTGGCCCATATTTTCAAGGTTTTAAAATTTTCAAAAATCCTCTCATCAATGGATTCTAATGATAAGCCTATTGGGTCCATAGCAAAAATCAAAAATTTCTAGCGGCAAAAATTTAAATGTTGATTCCGATATATGGACCTTCCTGATCATTTAAAAAAAAAAAAAACTGGCTCGATAGGTCGAGGTACAAAAAAATTCTCTATGAAATGCTAAAATGACACGACTATGTATAGTCTGTCAAATAAAAATCACTAAAAAGATTAGCAAATGACGGGTGAACGGTTAATTTTGTCTTTGAGTGTATGATGATAAAATATTAATAATCAAAATAAAATTTAACCTATCGAAAGAGTTCGATAATACAAAATTTATATGTCAACACTTTCAAAAATTATTATTAATCAGCAAATTTTATAAATCGATATTGCATTAATATATATTTTAATTATGTAGATTTCATCAATTTATTATTTAAAGATATTTTATTAAGTTTACTTATGTTGATTACAAAATTACCAAAAATTGGTTCCCAAACAAATTGTCAATGTTTCCGCTACAATTTATCACCTCAAAAACGTAAACTCGGACCTGGACTTCAGTAGAATAAAATGAATCATATTTGTATATCCTGAAGAAATTAAGGAATTTCCATAATAAATATTCTATAACATATTAAGTTAATATGTTTATTTTAAGTAACATTTATTTATATAGTTGCTAAAGAGTAGGTATAAGTACCTCTTTATTGTTTTCAGTCGTTCGTTTATTAGCTATGTGGTACTGCCCGGGACTGAGTATACAAGGTCTTTTCAGTTTTTAGAGAAAAAAACATGGACGATTTTTGGACTATGTTTTTCAAGAAACTTTATTGTTTATGATAAAACATAAATTTACATAATATTTTGCAAGTACAGTAGAATCTCGATAACTTAAACCTCGGTAACATAAAAACCTCTGTTACTTCAAAAAATACTATGTTCCCTTCCCATCAGAGCCCAAAACCTCTATAACTTAAAATACGCAACCTCTATAACTTAAATAAATAATCTCTCTATAGGCCCTCAGTAACTACATAGAAACATGTACATACCTCTATATTAACTAGGGTACATAGAAACATGTACATACCTCTATATTAACCTTTACCTAACATAGACACTTGATAACTTAAAACCTCTATAACTTAAAATATTTTGTGTTTCCCTTGGACTTTAACTTATCGAGATTCTACTGTATTAAAGAGTATAAAAAAATTTTTGGAACTATGTACCTTATCGCACATTTCGATTTGTTTGCTGGTTGGGAGGTACAACCAAAAAAAGTGCAACAAATATAAACGATCCCAAAATTCGATATGTGGGCTACTAAAACGAAACTAAAACTTTTTTAATTGATTAAGCTTGCCATGAATTAGAGAATATGCAAAAATATATTACAATCTGTCAATTTGTATTTTTTGTCCAAAATTTATGTTTTTTCATTAAAAAAAATGAGTTGTGAGTTATCAGAAGTTAAACATAATAGAGATAATTTAAAGTAATTACAAGGAAATTTTATGTTATGTCATATTAAATATCCTGATCAAACAAATTGTGGGTAAATATTACAATTAATTATAAGTATATAAAGTTGAGTAGCTATAGTATTTAATTCTTTAAACATTAAAAGAAGTATTCAACTTCTTAAATTAATACTTTAAATTTTCAAAATTATCAATGCAAAGATATGCATTACAGTATCGTGCATGAAAAAAAATGAAAAAAACAAACAAATTGAACCTAAAATTACCAACGCACAGAAATGCAAAAAATATCTAGAGAGAAAAAAAATTTAAAAGAAACTAATTACACGAAACCTGCAAAGTAGCGTAACACAAAACTAATCGTTTTAAATAATTACTAATACAGTTAATTGTACGAAAGGAACATAATTCCTAACGAGTGTCCCACAACACCTCTCGGTTTTCTGACTAAAAAGTCATGTTACAACACATTCACAGTAATAGATCTAAAAAGGGATGCCTTTCAGTTCTCACTCTAGCATCGCTTTCAGTAGTTTGAAACAAAAAAATTAAACAAATTTTTGTTAGTTATATCGTCTTCTATTCAATAAATGTAAAAATTAGTCATAATTAAAATAACGAAAAAAATCGTACATGTTGTTGTGCAAAAATTGATATAAAAGAAAAGAAAAGAAAATAATAATTTTCAAACCGCTTTTTAACTGTTTAAAAACGTTGAGACAAGCAGATATCTCAAACTTAAAACCAACTCATTTTTATAAGAGGGTAGAGGCTATGAAATACTTCAAGAAAATGTTTTGTTTTCTTTGACACTCAAATGTAAAACTGCTAACCGGCTTTTGTATGATCAACACCGAGCAGGCTCAGCACCCATGAGTATAGTGTTTGTGGTCACTATGTGATTTTGTTTTGGTGTGTCCTACTTTTAATAATAAGAAATATACGCAACCAATTTTAAACGTATCATTTAAAAAATTGAAATGTGTTAAAATTAAGGTAAAATTTCCCCTAACAAATGATGAAATATTGGGAAAAATACACCCAATTATACTAGTAATGATTAATACGTACCTAATTACGCAAACGTATGGGTCTCGGTGAAAGCAGGTCAAATACAAGTACTTAGACCCTTTAAAGTTCTAGGAACTTGTTCCCTTTTGTAATGAGTCTACTAGTTTGCAGTTGAGTTCACCGGTTGGTTGTTATTTCCTGACCTACAATTTTAACGATTAACCAGGCAAACGGGTTACATGCAAAAAGGATTATCTAATGTTTAAAAATCCGAACAAGAAAACTAATATGTATAACGTATTAAACCAAAGCCAGAGCATCAGAATTTTTAAAACTTTCTAAATGTATATTTTTTGTTATTCTAAGAGGATTCATTTACAAATAGGTAATGTATAGGAAACGAAGCATTTGATTCAGGAAAAACTCCACGCTGATTTGCATGGGAGCCAGTGGAAAATGTTTGTCTGAGTGTCCTCAACAAAATCATATCCATGAGAACTTGTGCATTTTCGACTTATGAGCATGGGGGGGGTGCAGAAGTTCCTTATTTCCGGGCACCATATTCTCTTTATGTTACATTTAAAAAACTATTGGATTTATTATTTAGACAAATTCTAAGCACTTTTTGATCGCCGACACTTTTTATCTAACCTAACCGTTTTCGAGATAATATATAAGCATTTGAAAAAAAAGAATGCGGAAATTTCGCCGAACACTCGTTATTGACAAAACTAAAGATTATTATGTGGTTCCGGTCAAAAATTTAATTTGAAAGCCATTAGATATTATATTTTGAACAATTATACGTATTTTTTGACAATTTTCACCAAAACCTCCCGTTCAAACTATACTGAAATATTCTCGAAAAACGAAAAAAGTTCTAGAAAATACTTTCGTAAATTTTCGAAAACCAAATAAATGGCGGCCGAAAGACCGGCATAATAGGGTATTATCGTTAATCAAAAATAAATCCTGAAATTTGAAAAATCGTAATTTTTAAACTGTATATCACGTGACCTAAAATGCGGGTAAACCCTGCTATGATGTCATAGCGGTATGAGTCATAGACCATAAGATAGTTCAGTGTAGACAGATGGGTATCATATATACATAGATAATAAGTGTTTATATGTATTATAATCAGATGTCTATGAATATATCCGACAAACTTAATTGTGTTATTTCGTATAGTGATACCCATATTACGTCATCAAATTGGATGCCCGCGTTTTTGACAGTTTAAAAAAGGTTTAAAATTTAATTTAAGTTTTTGGCAACAAAGCGTGTGTATTTTTCCGAAAAAATTTTTGGGGGCCTTTTATTAGCAAAATCAAGTACTTTTTCAAAGATAGTGGAAAACCCTATTGTGTTGGTTTTTTAAACTCTTCTAATTTATAAAAAATAATGGAAGTACTGATATTCAAAACATTCTATACAGGATATTTCAACAATTAACTCAGTCAATTGTTTGTTTTCACTTGTTTATATCTAAATATTATGTTATTTCGTAGTTTTAAGCGTATTCATCCACATCAAATTGAGTAAAAGGCTTAAGCTTTCTAGAAAGGCTTCAATCTTTTCGCTCTTTTTTGTAAATATTTCATGATTTCAAAACTAGTAATAAGATACATATAAAGAATAATATAAATAAATCTCTCCAGTTAACAGAGATCCGTAAGGTATAAATATGTTAAAATCTAGGAATCCAAGGATAGTCAATGAATCTTTATAAAAACTGTTCGAATACATTGTTTAAAGCTTACTTAAGTTAAAAACAAAAGTTTGTACGATCTTGCTCAGCGGGTGGGGGAGATTTCTTCTTGGGGGTAGAAAAGTTTATGTTAAAAGTGATAACGGGAATCGTTAGAAGGATAAATGCCAAGCAAAAAAAGTTATTTAAGTATATTTCGAAAAGTCAATACTTTCCGAGTTGTTGGCGATTGAAATTCGGAATATTTATCGACAAATAACTGACAAATTTGAAGTTTTTAGAAAAAAATTATATCAGACACTCCTTAAAATACTATAAAAAACCATGAGAAGGAAAAAATTTCAAGTCATTTGCATGAAAATTGGCGGAGTTATAATGTAAACAAAGTTTCTTTTTATGTTTTATTTAGTACAAAAACTGATGAACTTACCACTGGAACTAAAATTAATGCTTGCCGCATTCCAATTTACTTAATTTAGGTAGTCACAACATGCTCAAAAAGTTCTAGCAGTTACGGATATATATTTTTTGAAATATTGCAATCTAAATGCAAAAAAATTTTTCAAAATGTTTTTTTCGTTAGATAACTCGATAAATGATAAAGTTACATGAAAATGTTTTGTGGGAAAAATTTAGCTTTTTTTCAGCAAAATATTTAACCTCCTAAACTTTTTTCTGTAAATTTAATTTTTTTCGAGTTATATAACGATAAAAACATTTTTTTATATTTTTCGAAATTTTTTTTTGCATTTAAATTGCAATATTTAAAAAAATATATATCCGAAACTGCTAAAACTTTTTGAGCATGTTGTCAGTACCTAAATTAAGAAAATTGAAAAAGAGCAAGCATTAATTTTAGTTCCGGTGATAAATTCATCAGTTTTTGTGCTGACATATATAACATAAAAAGAAAGGTACGAAAAACTTTATTTCCATGATAACTCCGTCAATTTCCACTCAAATGACTTGAAACTCTTCCCATTTTAATGATTTTTTAAAGTACTTTAAAAAGTGTGCCATTTACTTTCTTCAAAAAACTTCAAATTTGTCAGTTATTTAACGTTGAATACTCCGAATTTCAATCGCCAACACCTCGAAAAGTATTGACTTTTCGAAATATACTTAGATGACTTTTATTACTCCCCCACCCGCTGGGCAAGATCGCAAAAATTTTTGTTTTTAACTTCTTTAAGTAAGCCTTAAACAATGCAGTCGAATAGTTTTTATAAAGATTCATTGACTATCCTTGGATTCCGAGGTAAAATCTAACGGCTCTCTACTAAGTCGTAAAAATAAAAAGATAAAAATTTAAAACTTTCATTAAAGATTTAACGGGCATAAATAAATAAACTGTTTTAAATGAACAACTTACTACATGGTAGGTAGGTATATATGTACATATTACATATTCACTGTAAACAAAAAGAGGTCAGTTAATTTAGTTTGTATTCGTACTGAACGAAATTATTATTAAATCTATTCATTCAATTTTATGATTTAATTAAATGAGGAAGTACTTGGAATAAATAAATTGAATTCGGTGTATCAAATGTATATAATTAGTTTTAGTGTGTATGTGAATATGAATCTTATTTTTGTTGATGCTGATGGCTTGCAAACGATAAAATATGTAATTTTGTAAGGTCTGTAGAATAAATACAAGACCATCATCATACGATATATAGGGTGGTCCAAGTTTTAACGCCTAGAATACTGTACGTTCGGTTATGAAATGAAATAGGTACTACATAAATATTCTGATTTTGAATGATAAAAGCAGATTATCGTTTTATTATATTAAAATTAAGCGTCGTAATTTTTAAATCTGTATATCACGTGACCTAAAATACGAGCCGCCATCATGTGATTAAACAACGATTAAATGTAGTTGTAGATTTTCGAGTTATAAGGAACATTCTCCCAACATATTGCTTGTGAGAATAATAATTAGAATTCTTTTTTGTAAATATTATAAACCTCCTGAAGTTAAGAAAACCTTAGTAACATTGACGTTATAGTAAACGTTGATCTATATTTGTCTATAAAATTATTTTCACGACTGGCAAAAGCGTCGAAACGAGTCACCATGAGATGTTTCGCATCAAAATTGGAAATTTGGCTCACAATGCCCCCAAACGTTAGTATTTCATATGGTTCTTGTGTTTGCAATAAAATGAATTAATCTAGAGTTTTTTCTTGAAAAAGAGTGATGGCACAAGCATATCTTTATAGTTGTTTTTCGTTATTTATCACTCTCCTAAACCTTCAATTATGAAGGATTCTTAGCTTAAATCTTCAAATTTTCAATTTTTCTAAGCAGGCAAACTGGCAATAATCACAAAATACTCCTTTTATTCCAAAATTTTAACACCGTGTACCTATAATAGAATGCTTTACCGACTTTAAATGTCGGGATACCACCCTGTATACATTCTTTTATCTTTAATATAAACTTTTGATTATCCCTAAGCCAAGCAAGTGATTGTGCCAACCGCCGGCTCACTGAGCGACTGTAGATTCTTTCAAAAATAATTTTAAAAATTCTCGTAAAGCAGGATTAAAAAACTAAACAATAAACAAATTTACGTTCGCCCTTTGACCTTCCGATTTTGTGTACAATACACAGAATGTTTTTCCTCTTAGCCCTCTTAAGAATGCCCCCAGCCTTCAAGTTTGCTTAGCTCGCTTGATCGGTTAACACTTAATACATGCTTATTTCAGCCCTCCAGTAATCAGTAGCCTATCTTCATTCTTAAGTTTCAACCATACCAAAATTCATAAAAATTGGTTAAAAAAAGAACCAATTTTTGGAGAAGATTGTTCAAAATTATTCATTAAATATTTAAAATATTGATTGATTTTCAAAAAAGCACCCAGAATGAAATATATGTAAAAACTATTGAGTTTCAAATTTTACGCCTGAAATAACGAATCAAGCTGAAATTGAAACTTCAAAAAAATTATTGAATATTTACGTCAAGAAGAATTGCAGATTTAAGTAAGCAAGAGATTTATTTTGCAAATAGTCAATGAAACGAATATTTTTTAATCATAGACAAAGTATGACGTTTGTCTTGTAACAAAATGATAAAATCATACTTTTAAAAATAATTGCCAAAATATGATTAATTATGATGACAATATGTACAGTTGTCTCGTAATTTTATAATTAGCTGTTTTTGATGTTTATATTGATAATTTAAATAAGTATCTATATATCTAGTTCAATTATAATTTTCATGACAGATTTATATCATTTTCATGCTTTTAATAGATAGGTAAGTCTAGTTTTTTTGCATTTATGTTATGCACTATTTCAAAAATTGAAAATTTAATTTGCAAATAATACACACAAGACAAAAAAATATTTATTTTTAGGTTGATTTTTAATAGATTCAGAATCTAGGTTCACAAATTTCTATACCTAAAATACAAAAAGATACATTCCATCAAAATTTTTTCCTATAAAATTGCCTGAAAAAATAAATTTTAATAAAATGCTGTTGTCTGCAATAGAAAAGTAGGAAAAGCAATACATTCCCGGATAATTTTGGAATTAGCTAGCCGAGAGAAGTAACCATAGAAGTCCAGGGATGCGCTTTTCCTATGAAATGCACATGCTATTATTTCTGAAATTATTAAACAATAACCATCAACTTCGTATTAATGTATACAACAAATTAATAATGAAATGTATTGAAAAGGTACAAGAAAATTAATTTTCTTGTCTAGGAAGGGAAAGTAGGCGGGTTGATAAAAGCCATTTTCCGCCCATCACACATTCGAAAAAAATTTTTGATTTTCAATTATTATGTTTTCTTAAAGATATGCATTTCTTTATTTTAAGAGATTTTTCCCGTAAACTATATAGTAAGGTATAAAAATTTCTGCCAAGAAAGAGAGTATTTAGCCTTTTTTTTTTTGTAAATTTTTGTTGTTTTTTGATCTTTGAATTATTTTTTTTACGAAGTGTACAATGAACCAAAATAAAAAAATACTCATGTAAAGCTTAGTAGAATCACCGAGAGTCAAAGTTAAGATGGTTTATGAAACGCTTCGTTAAAAAAATAATTCAAAGAGCAAAAAACAACAAAAATGTACAAAAAAAAGGCTAAATAATCTCTTGGCCATAATTTCTAAAACTTCAACTATATTATTTAAGGAATAAATCTCATATAACAAAAAATACACATCTTTCAGAATACAAATGCATTCAATAATATAAATTGAAAATCAAAACTTTTTTTCGAGTGTATAATGGACGGAAAATGGCACTTTTCAACCCACCTTCTTTACTTTCCCGAACTGTTATTTGTTTCATTGCCCGGTAATCTTTTAAAATACCAGAAAAATGGATTTTCTACCGTTAAAACCCTACTTGAAAGTCGCTATTGTTTGATAATTTCAAAGAAAACAAATTGTTTACGATCTAGCAAGCTAAAATTGACAAAATAAAAATCCTAAGGTAATTTTACTTTTAAAATTTTCCAAATCTGTCTAATCCCAAATCAGATAGATTTAATATTACAAAAGCCCTTCATTTGACATTTCTTTTCATTTAATTTTCTTGTAGGTCATTCATTTTGAAGGCCATACGTGAAACTATGGCGCCGATATTTTGTCTAACCCATACATCAAAGCAACAAGCCAATTACCATAAATTTATTTGTAAAAAGAATGATTAATCCTTTAATTATTACCAGTAATTATGACAAAGAAATTAAATGTATCCATTACTTTCACCTTTATAAAAAAAATGGGTTTTGTTTCTGTGTATTATTATCTTATGTAAGTAGCCAGTAAAGTTATGATTTCAAACAAAATATCAAATTACAGGATGCACGTATTCAAAGAGAATTTCATTTGAAATAAATATGATATTTTTATGCACTAAGAAGATATTTGTGTAAAAAACAGGTATTATTTCTTACATTACAAAATCAGTATCGTAATAAGTGAGATACAGTACCTTTCATACAAATTAACTTCAACTTTTACATAGTTTAGAATGTTTAGATCAATGTCCAGAATATCGAAATATTCAGAATCTAGGATGATATCATTATTAATATCTTTCGAACCAGGAAAAACAAATAAAAAACTGATTCGGTTATTTTTCAAAAAAGAAAAACTTGTTGATTCCCTATTTCTTATGGTTAAAAAAAGATTTTTGCGACAAAATATATCCTTCAGTAAACTCATTCTTATTTAATGGATTGCCTCCTGATAAACTGCTCTAACAGAACGCAAATATCAGAAAGCTTAGCAGATGAAATGAAACAAGTTATACATTCACTTGTTCTCTGTTTTAGCTTAGGTAAAGTACTGTTGGGAAGAGAAAATATTGTTATTCTTTTTATGAAATATTTTGAAAGCTGAATAGGCTTTTGTCCACTAAGAATAAATCCGTTGGATAAAAGTTTCTAATAATAATTAATGATATGCAGATAACAAAACACAAAATTAATTTTTATAAAATATAACTAAAATTATTAGTTATAAAAAATAAATTCTTTAAAATTATAGACCCAATCACGTGACAGCAAACAGCAATCAGATGTACTTTGAAGGTACTACGTCACGCCATATGAAAGGCTATTTAAGCTTAAAAATACAAATATCTACAAAGAATGTACTGCAGTCATCGTCAGAGAACGAAGGGACTTGTAAGTATATTTGCTAGAGATTCGAACTAGCTATCATTTGGTTTTTTTACTAACCCGCCTCTGTTTTGATTGCCATTCTAAGAACTAATTGCTAGTATAGTTAGTTATTAATTATAGCAAACTTCAGTTAAAATTTTTTTTACTTTAATCATCGAATATTTTATCGTTTCTATTTTATTGAAAGCGGTATGTTTGTTTAATTAGACGTAGCGAGTATTTAAAATTAAATCAATCAAATTCACTCATTGAAGCTAAATTTAGCTAAATAATTGTATTGTCAATAGTTCAAGGGTAAAATTTGTTAATACATGAGAAAATGAACAAATTTGAATTGGAAAATAAATTGCTACATAATCAACTGTCAGTTTTTCTCTTAAATACCTCAAAAACTACGAAATTTAACGTTAACATTAATTTTCAATAACCTCTAAAATTATTTATAAAAGCATGAATTTTTCTCTTGATTACGCCTGCCTGTTAATTTTTGAGACTTTAAATAAAGTAGTCACCAAGTGAAATTTACAAAATTTAAAAAACCCCCGACAAATGCGATTTATTCTACGTAAACCGATTTTTGGAAACTTGGCTATAAAATGTTTTCAATCAAGTCGGTTCGACCGTTTAGGGGCAACGATGCCGTGGCTACGGTGCCACTGAGAAACACACAGAGCACAGATAAATACTTTAAACTTATAACACTCCTTCTTAAATCAATATCAAAGTGATGGTCAAGGACATCAGATGAGATCAAAAGGATACTAAGAAAGCTATCATTTTTGGGACAAATTTTTGCAAATATTTTAACTGAAATTGAAATATTTGAGTTGACTTTGTTCTTTTGAATTATTGTTTAAAATTACCTAATTATTTTACCATTTCACTTTTCCAATTGTTGAACCAGGTTTATTTGACCATTCATTTCCATAGTAATTATTTATATGTGATGAAATTCATTGTAAATGTCATTTCCAAACTGAATTGATTTTGAAGATCATCGCCAATTTTTTAGTTTTTTCGGGTACGGAAATCTAAGCTCGCACTCGAAACATAGCTAAGAACACTTTCCGTTAAATTACCTTTTAAATGAAACCAAAAAAATTTAAATCGGTTCACCCGTTCAGGTGCTACGATGCCACAGACAGACAAACACACAGACACACACACATAGCGGTCAAACTTATAACACCCCTTTTTTAGTTCGGGGGGTAATAAATAGGGTAAAATGAAGAAGATTTTTAATTTTGTTTAATTTAACGAGGAAATTTTATTATTGGTATCTTGTGTCTTACATTCTTATAATAATTTACAATAAAAATATTACAAAATTGCACATAACAATTATATATACCTAATTATATAATGTGCTATTTCTGATTTTATTTATATAAGTATGATTACTCATTGTGTGATAGATCTTCAGGGACCGGAAACTAATTGTAATTTGTACCTTTTATTTCATACAACTATCTCATATTTGGTATATATCTTATTATTATGTAAATTCCGAGTTGGCTGAGTTGAATTTGCGAACTATAGATAAGTTGGTTGAGATCTGAAGTTTTTAGCCCTTGCGTTCAAAAGTAGGAGAATATTACAGAAATTTTTTGGATTTATTTTTTCGCGCTATTTTTCTGGTCTATTTTTTAACACAGTAGAGTCTAGATAATTGAAAATGTGGAGTAATGGGAACACTTTTCGTCTCCACTTTACACAACATTCTCTACCTAATCATTCAAAAATGATATTCTTTGTTTGTATATGCATCTAATATGATTTATAGTTATTATTATAAAAACACAATATAGCATTACAATTAGTGTCCGACCGAAACTGGAATTTGTACCGAAACCGAATCTTCGGTATCTGTCTCAGTTTCGGCCGAAACCGAAACTTTTTTAGACATATTAAAAATTGATTTTTTACTGAAATTTGGCTTATTTTTAACACTTATATAGACAGTTAACACGGTTAAATCAAATGAAAACAATAATTGAAGTATATGAAATATTCAATTCTTTTATATTACTGCTATAAACAAACATATAAGATATTAATATATAAATATCAACAAAATATTAAACTTCTTGGAACAAAAATAAAAAAAACACGAAATATTATTATTCGACTTCTAATTAACTTTAGTGTTTGTAATTAAAAAGCCGAATATTGTAAGATAAAAAAAGCATTTTTTTCGGCATTTTCACTAAGCAGATTGCTTCGACGAGCTGCGTATATTTGTCCAGCAAAAAGATAAAAACCAAATACAAGAACGCATACTTATCAGCAGACAAGAACTCACTCAAAGTTAGCCGAACGACGCGTGATAATTCACGAACGCAGGGTTTCGGTCTGGCCAAAAGTTCGGCAAATTTTCTATCGAAACCGAAACTGATGCCGAAACTAGATGTTTTGGCGGAAACTGGCCGAAACCGAATCTTCGGTCGGACACTAATTAGAATAACACTTGTTTAACACTGTGTGTACAGTCTTGCTTAAATACATACATTCTAATTTTTGGAATGCTTTATCTATTTCTGATGATTTTCCATATAATCCCAATAATTGGAACATTTCTGATTTTTATTGAGTCCCGATTATCGAGACACTACTGCATACCCAATTTTCTTAAACACACACTGTCTGTAAATGAATCGTGAAGGTATTGTAGAAAGAATTTAATTGTGAAACCTTACTAAAAATACGTTAAAACCATACCATTGTAAAACAATAGTTTTTGAACTATATTTCAGTCAATAGGTCATGTCTTCTGGTTATTCATAATATTATAAAACGTGTGAGATTGTATTTAATTGTAAACATTATTACATTTGAAAATAATATTTATTTCTAACAGATTACTATTTGATATCAAATTCTTGTTATTGTATATTTATAATAGGGTAAAGTGTTGTACCTAGATGTGAATGTACATACGATGATCTATCCACCAGCAAAGTTTTTATAAATATATGAAGCTGGAATACAAACTTTTATTCTAGGAAATAGTGATATTATAATAATAATGCATTTTATTTCATAAATGTATGCAAAAAACAAATTATTTATGCCAGTTTTTATCTCAAGGATAATATAGAATATTTGAACCGATCATCGTCATCTTCCTTCGATCATAACATCGTCCTGCGCCAGCTTATGTTGTTCTTAAATTAAGTAGAATAAAACAATTGACTCTGACTCAATGAAATTGAAGACTGTTACTGATCGCTTAGGGAAGAAAATGCATTATGTGCGGAACTTGTGGGGTTTTTAAGATATTATTGCCTAGGATGGACTGTTTTGAAGATGAAATGAGACGCCACAATTGGTTGGGGAGGAATCCAAAGTACATTAGGGCGTTAATCATGATTCAAAATACATGGTGGAATAACGATGCTATCAGGAAGATTTCTTTTAAAAAATGGCTTTATAACAAATAAAGTTTAAGTTTTGATCAAAGGTACAACAATCTCCCATAATAAAGAAAGCAACAACATTCTTGTTTTGATCATGAATTGTAATAAATTCGATTGATTCGAATTGATGAAAGTTTTGAGATAAAATAAACTATTGTTTTATTTTTAATTCCGTGTTTTAAATACGATGAATTTTTGTTTATAAGAGTTTGTTAAGAGGAAGTTGAAAAAAATAAATTAAGGCTGCTCTGAAGCTGCTCCAAAAAATTAAAGATCTGAATTTATTGAATCATTCAAAAATACAGAATGCACAACTCGAGTTCAACTTTTCAAAGCCATAGAATTCCAATCAGCTTTTGAATTAAATACAAATCTTCTATAAATATAAAATGCTTTCTCCTGAATGACTGACTGACGGATCATCGCATAGCCTAAACCGCTAATCGTAGAGACTTGAAACTTGAAGGGTGTTTTTTGTATGCCGTAGGGATCCGATAATACACATTCGCATTTTCCGAAATTATACCCCTAATCGAGTGAAATAGGGAATGAAATGCTGAATTGCTGGAGCATTGACGTAGAGTTTATCTTTAACGTAGCTCCAAAGGAAGAATAACAATGGTGTTAAATCGAATGATCTCGGTGACCAATCAAGTTTCCGTTTCAAGAAATCACACTTTATGGAAATGTTTCACCCAACAAAACCATTGTTTCACTAGCTATATGGCATGTGACGCTGCCCTGTTGAAAATAAACAACGTCCACGTACACACCATTAATTTCAAGTCAGAACAAGGTAGTCAACATCGCTGAGTAACACAATCCATTCACTGAAACGATCACAACAGCATAATTTTCGAAAAAATATCCCCTAATAACACCGTCATTCCAAAAACTGCATCAAATGGTCACTCGTTGTAGAAGGAGAGGTTGTTTGAGAAATGAAAATATACTTCTAGCATTTCCGATGAAAAATTTCATCAAAAGACTGGCCATATGCAAGAAACATCACGGAGGACATTTGACAGATATTGTGTTCCCTTACTAACCCTAGAGCCTTTATAAAAATTTTAAATGATATTTGTTGTTGAAAGACGCATTACATACGAATAGGTTACTCGTGAAGAAGTGAAAGCTAAATTAATGACATTATATCATATTTTAAAATATGTTAACATTTATTTTATAATACATATTATACAGGGTATTTAAAAATCAGGTAAATGCTAGATGCCTTCTTTAAGCCCTCTATATGAAAGCTCATATAGAACATGGACCAAAATTTGAAAATTATAAATATTCTTAGTAATAGAAGAAAACTAACAATTTTAAACACTTTTTGGAAAACCAAAAAGATTCCATAAAAACAAGTAGGTAGCTTGAAGTGCAAGTTCGCTCCTCACGCGGAAGCCACAGGTACATTGAGATTTCCTATATGTGTTTTCCACTTTTTCTTGTTTATTTTTCAGCCCCTCAATTATTTCCAGAGCCTGAGTGCATCCATTTAATGCATATACCACGCACTAAACCAGCCTATCACAACAATTAATTAAATAGCGAGAATCAAACCCAGTATCCTAGGCATACCGCGTACAAAATTGGCTACGTTTCAACCAACGGAGCCATTAGAGTTATTAGATTCCACAAAAATTGCAAAATAGATAGAGATGAAGCTTCACATACAACATCTTTTTAAAAAAATATTTCTAATGAACAACTTTCTAACTAAGAGCATTCCTCGATTTTTAATTAATTTTGAATATTAGTTGATTTTCAAATGACCTTTAAAGGCCAAGGTCAAATTTTAGACTAAAATATTTTTATACCATGCATATATGTAATATGCAAGGTATACTAAGCTTAGTCCCAAGTTTGTAACTCTTAAAAATATTGATGCCACGCACAAAATTTTGCTATAGGTGTTCATCGAATAACCTAATTAGTCCATTTCCGGTTGTCCGTCTGTCCGTCCGTCTGTCTGTGGACACGAGAACTCAAAAACGAAAAAAGATATCGAACTGAAATTTTTACAGCGTACTCAGGACGTAAAAAGTGAGGTCGAGTTCGTAAAAGAGCATCATTGGTCAATTGGGTCTTGGGTCCGTAGGATCCATCTTGTAAACCGTTAGAGATAGAACAAAAGTTTAAATGTAAAAAATGTTCCTTATCAAAAAATAAACAAATTTTGCTTGGAACATTTTTTCGTAAACATCACTGTTTACCCGTCAGGGCGCCAATTCGGTGGAAATTTTATAGTATGTACCATACTTGAATATCAGTTATGTATGTGCCACATGTATGTATGTGTTATGTGATAAAGAAATCAACACTGACTATACATGGTATTTCTACAATTAACTCAATCAATTGTTTGTTTTCACTTGTTTTATTAATTTCTGAGACCAGACGAGGTTTCCATTGTTTTTGAAAACCCTGTACAGAAGCAGAGCTATTCGTTATTGTTGAATTTTAATATGATGTTTGGTTTTGAATCCGGTCTGGTATTATTTATTTATTTATAAATTAACAATTTTTTATTATTATTTTTAATTAAAAGATATTATTATAATATTATTAACGATATTTAACATATATAATAAAAAAAACTGGTGTGAAACACTCACAAGATCTTCATCTGTATGATGTTTTCTAAATTTTTGATATTTATGATTTTTAGTCTACACGACGATTTTACCATTTTTTTTGATTCATTGAAGAACTTGAAAATAGATATTTTATTTTGTAGATTGACGCTCATAATGTTTAATTATTTTGGTTCCAAAACTTTATGATAGAACATCTCTTAAATGAAAAGTTTTTAATCGAATGTTTAAACGATCATTTTCTATAGGGAATTTCAACAAATATTGTACTTACCATAATTGTTTTTTTGTTTTAAAACTTTTTCGGCCTTCAAGGCCATTTAAAAATCAACTAATGTTCAAAATTGATAAAAGATCGAGGGATGCTTTTGTCTATAACTATTTTATAGTTCGATTTTTGTGAATTACTGTCAGCTCTACTTGCTTCGTTGGTTGAGGCGTAACCAATTTTGTGCGCGGTATGACTAAGTCTGCGGGTTCGATTCCCGCTTTTTAATCAATGGATAAAAAAATTATTTAATGGATTAAAAAATTATTTAATCGCATTTCGACCTCTTCTAGCATCACGTTTTAAGACTTATATAGAGGTGGAATACACTTATATATTAATTATTAATAAAAATGCACTTAAGTATAACACACGCAATAAATTTGTTTGTTTTTTATTATTATTAATTGAATATCATTAAAAAATTTAATAAATTTTTGTGGATTTTTTATATTTGTTTTGGTAGGCAGTCATAGGGTCTAATTTGGGCGTTGCATAAATAGGTAAATTGAGTTTAAGATGTAAAAAAGTATATCAGTTTTGTCAAAATTGGGAACAAATTCCCGAGACTAAAATCCTTTTCCATTTTTCGAAACGACTGAATGAGTTATAGACACGAAGGTGCACAAAGAGGTTCAAATAAGGGTTTCATTTTTTTAGGAAACATGACAAATAAAATTAAAAGCCTGAAAAATCGAAAACGAAACAGAATTTTTCAATCTATGTGAAAATTTTGTTTCATTTTAATTAACTAAAATGAAATAGTTTTTTCTCTAGTCCAAAGAAGGTCCCCTACATTTTATAATAATACGATCTTGATATTATTTTTAGCACTGAAAACGCTATTAAATTTCACAGTTTCTTTTCAATTTTTAGATAGGTATCGTATGACTGAGGGTTATAAACTTGGGGGTCTTTGAGTGAAAATTGATACTATCAATTATGATTTTCCTCTTTCTCCTACTGTTATTGAAAATTGGGAAATATTTTTTCATAAGCTGTCGATGTTTTCAACTAAAAAGTTCTTTTTTAACTCTTATCAGTTACCAGAATCTTTGGATTTAAATAATCTTGATGTAATCGATTTCAGTCAAGGCCATCATGATTCTTTATAAAAAATCTTGGTGTAAAATTTTTTTCGAAATCGAAGAGTGTTCGAAATCAGTGTGTAAATACCATGAAATAATTTGTGAAAAATATTAAATATTAAACTCTAGGTCCAATCAGATACCAAAATGCTAAATGAGTTTAAAAATAAAATGCAACTTAATATTGTTAAATAAATAAATTATTAATTGATTCTATAAATACATAAAACAGAAGTTTTTACAATTTGAATGCATTTATTTTATAAAAGTCTAAATTTAGTTCATATGAAAAAAAAAAAAAAATCAATATCATTTATATAATTTATAGTATCAATGTTAAAAACATTTCTTAAGTAATTCTTTATTTTTACCTTGATTGTATGTTTCTCTAATCATTAAATTCACTAATGTATACTTATGTACAGACTAATTCGAGTCAGAAGAAGTATCTAGTATTTTGTAGTTAGAACAACTATTGTTTTATCAAACTCAAAAAGTGACTTATTCAAGTATTTAACTCCTGATAAAAAAATACGACACTAGTAAAAAAATAAACCAAATAAATTTAATTACTGTCTCAACTAATTCTCTTGGTTTGAGATAAGAAGATAAAGAATTCGAGTCATTTATTTTTTCTACCAAATCTATATAGTTTTAGCTAACTTATTTACTCACGACCTAGATAGTATTTCACTTTAAACAAGTGAAAACAAATAATCGAATGAATTAATTGTTGAAATACCATGTAGGTATAGGCAGTGTTGATTGCGCTAGGGTTTTTTTTTTGTTTTGTTTTGTTTATGAAAGTAAAGAAAGATAGCCACTCTTACGCACAAGTAATAAGAGTATCTTCCTTTTCACTTCTTCAGTGGATATAGCTATAAACAAACAAACACATACACAATATATGTAATGTATAAATTAAAAATATACACAATACCTGTATACATATTATATAATGTTTCAAACAAAAGTTGTTTATTTTTTTATTAAGACCATTTTTTTATTAAGAACATTTAAACTTTTGTTCTATCTCTAACGGTTTACAAGATGGATCCTACGGGCATAAGACCAATTGACCTATGTTGCTCATTTACGAACGCAAGCTCACTTTTTACGTCCTAAGCATGCTAAAAATAAATTTCACTTGATATGTTTTTTCGATTTGGAGTTATCACGTTAACAGATAGACTGACAGACAGACAGACGGGCGGACAAACGGAAATGGACTAATAAATTGATTTTACGAACTGATAAAAAACCATACCAAAATAATAAAATATTGAGGTTGCGCTTTCAGTTTTCTTAAATCAAGGACATCAAATCAAATATTTTCATGATCTGAGGGAAATCTTTTTTCTTCATTCTAATAATTTTGATTTCATTAAATATCACGTGATTCGAATTGCTTTTATTTTCTGCTATGTAATTTTCTCATTGTATTTCAGAAATTAATCATTATTTGTTTATTAAGCGATGAGATGGTTTCGTATTTGATGAATGTTCTTGTACACTGTATAAATGCTTATTTATATTCATCTTATAATTATAGTTCACAAAAATAGAACCAGTTCTATATATGTTATTTTTTTACAATAAGTAGTTTTACATAATAGTATAACGTGATTAAATTATTTGTTTGCAATGAAGGAAATTAAAATTTTTCTTTCGTTTAAAATATTTCCTGCCAAAATGTTTTTTTCTAAGTTAGTAATGAGAAACAAATCAAAAGATGTGCATACAATATTCGAATTAATTTTTATAGAATCATTTATCATTGCATGTGTTACTTTATCGACAATCTTGTTTCCCTGTAGCTTTAGCTATAAAATTGGAATGGTAGTAAAATTGGTTAAATTTACAGAATTTCAAAAAACATCCTAAGTAAAACAGCAACTTTCAGCTTTATTTTATTTTGTAATGTTTTATTTGACAAATTTTTAAAAACCATCTAGAATTCTATTCTGCTGATTTCGAGTCATAAAAACACATTTTTCTTTTATAGTATTAAAATTAAAAATCGTAATTTTTTAACAGTACCTATAACACGTGATCTAAAACGTGGGCAAGCCCTGATGTGATTTCATATCGGTATGATCCATAGACCATCAGTTAGTTCAGTGTAGACCGCTGGGTATAATATATCCATAGATAATGAATGTTTTTGTTATAATGAGTTGTCTATGAATATATCTGTAAAACTTATCTGTGTTATTTCGTATAATGATACCGATATAACGTCACCAAATTGAATGCCCGCGTTTTTGGCAAGAAAGCGTGTGTATTTTTCCGAAATAAAATTTTTTCGGCTTTTTATTAGCAAAATCAACATTTTGAAGTACTTTTTCAAATATAGTAGAATACCCTATTTTATTACAAACATACAGATGAAATATTTTTAATATTTGCTTGGGCTCCCTCCACCATCTCTGCAGCATCTTGAAAAAAGCTAATCATCTTTAAGTATCTAAACAGTAAGTCATCAAACAATTTACGTCATTTTAATCTGTTTCATTTAAGGAATGCTAAAAATACAAAGATAAAAAACGATCGTATCAAATTTTTATTTAACCAACACCCCCCCCCCCCGCCCTTTTTTTGTCGGAGTAAATTTAATGTTAGAAAAATTTGCATAGAAATTATTTTAAATAGAATACTACTGTAATGTTTTAAAATAAAAAATTGTCATTCAAGTTTAATGATATTTTCGCATAAGGTATGTGTTACCATAAAGATATTTTTTTTAAAGTTTCCGTTATTACAACAGAATTTTAACCTTACATGATCGGTTTTTTATTCAAATCAAAAAAAAAATTATGTTATTTTTTATTAATTATCTATTTATTTTGTTCAAGAAAATTAATCGTATTTAATTACCATTATAGGACAAATATTAATTAAGTACTTCGATTTATGTCAGGGTTTAAATTTGATTTAATCGCACCGACACATTATATTCTATAGAAAAAAAAATTTCCTAGACCTGAAAGTTCGTTCACTATCCCAAGCCAATATACTGTTCTTTATGCATTGTTAAATTTATAAAATGTCTTACAATGTCCATGATACTAAATAAAAAAATTTGGAAATGAAACAGATGTCGCCGTTTTATCATTAAGTATTGCCAAAAATTTATTTATATTTTTTTTGGACAGAAAAAATATGTTTATGTAGTAATTGGATAATTATTTTTGTGAATTAAAATTCATTAATATTATTTTCAAAAAATCACTTAAGTAATTTTGGTAAGATGTTTTCAAGGTTGTTGGCATTTTATCATTAATTTATATTTGGCTTTACCTTTTTATATTGTACCAATCAAGTTTGAAAATATTCGACCACATTCGTAAAATCTTAAATATTATTAAAAAATCCAAGGAGTGAATGGAAAATCTAATTTTTGATAATATATCTGAGTGGGAGAAATCAAACCCACGGATTCTAAATTTGAAAAGTTCGCGTGACAATTTGTTCATAATTTTGAGTTTTGAGATTTAATTTAAGTCGAAAATATTTTATTATTGTACAGAATGACCGGAAAAAATTGCACAGAAGTCGAAATTCGAATCTGGGTCCTCTTGATATCTGGTCTTGGACGTAACAAACTCCTTCACTCCTGTTCTCTGTGAGTGACACAAATTAAATGTAACTTCCTTCGAATTATCTACTTATTCTTTTTATTATGAAATCGAAGTCTTGGGTTCACGGCCTAATTCCGAGCCAGCAATTTTGGTTTAAACAATTATCATTGCACTATCTAAAATCAATATATAAATAGGTTGGGTTAGGTTAGGTTAAGTTAAATTGGCTGTCCACGGAGGCTACAGAGCCCATTGTGATACCATATATGTGTTTTACCACCTTTTCCGCTGATAATTTCATTTATCAGCTCCTCAATTGCAGAGACTGAGTGCACCTTGTTCATGCATATACCTTCATGCACTACACCAGTCCATTACAACTATTAATTAAATTAATTTTTGTTGCGACGGCAGAAATCGAACCCGCTACCATGGGCATACCGCGGACGGAATTGGTTATAACTAATGTCTTTCTAAATTTTTTACACATGGATGAAAGTTTCAAAGTTTCTGATATAAAATATATTAATAATTTTCTAACACATAATTTGTAATATAATAAATAGCCTTGATTATTTTTGAAGGTAAACTAATCAATTTTTTAAATGCCAATTTGATATTCAACATGTATCTACATAATGATATAATCTAATATAATATTGTCTTTTATACAATCGGATTGAATGTTCGATGAGTAATATTTAAAGTCGCTGAAAAATGTAGAATTTATACACTAAAAATATGCTTTTGAAATTTTTCTATATGGTATGGTTGACAGCAAAAATGATATATTTTTTTATTACAAATCAATTTTTATAAGGAAATATAATATAAGGGATTTAAAAAGATTTCATATTGAAAATGAAAAGTCGATCACGGCTTCGCACGGATTTTTACAACCCAAATTGTGCGATTTAGGATCATTGAAATATGTTGTTTTTTTTTTTTAGTTCATCGTGAAGGGTAGTCCATAGGACACGAAATGTCCAAAATTCAACGAAATGCAAGCCTTACAAGGGATAAAATCAATAATATTTCGATATTCAAATGAAAGTTTATGAAATGAACTCTTGATTTCCAATAGAAATTTTGATTTTCCTTCATAAAAGACTATGCATATTAAGTTTCAACATATACTTCCTAAAACTTCGACAAAATTGGAGGTGGTATTTTTTCCCCAACCTGAAATATTATTAATCTTTGTAAATTGATTGCTTAGTAAAAACCTGGATTTCCAATCAACATTTTCTAGATTTTTATGACATTTTAACTGAAATAAAAAATGAAAAAGATATTTTATTGTTTAAATATTTATAATCTATGATGACATAATTCATATTAGATATTCAACATTTAATAATTATATATTACAGAATGTAGAATTTTAATATATTAGATAATTTTTAATAACTATTTGTCAACTATAACATTATGTTAGTTATAAATAAACTAATCTTATGAAAAATAAATCCATGTTCAAACTATATAATTATTATAAGAAAAATATTAAAAATTTGAAGAGCAAAACTATATTAATAAATTTGGGTACTTCAAATGTTGTAAACTTAACATTACTTACATTATTATTAATAGATATCCATAAATTGTATCTCCTTCACCCTAATTTATGAAATGTTAAAACAAAACAAAATGATTTATTTATTTATTTTTTTTTTCACTCCTTAGGCAAGACCTAGTCATCCGCCCACTTCAATTTTCACTTCTTAGGTGACGTAAATTATATTGGATAAAAGGCGTATTACACATCACGAGCAGCTTTTCACTTTCACCCTCGTATCCTCCTCCTCCGCATATCGATTTTATGCAATTTTTTCAAGGGGTACCCCTTAGAAAAATTCGAAAAAATCGTAAAAAATTATTTGTTTCGGAATTTGATGAAACTCAGTTTATAAGGTAATTTTGACCCAAGAAATTCAAAAATCGAGTTTATTTGGCGATTGGCCGAGTAATTTTCGAAAAAAAACGATATTTCGGATCGATTTCCGGTATTATCTCGAGAATTATTCGCCCAATCGTTAAATGAAACCGATTTTTGTATTTTTTGGGTCAAAATTACCTTATATACAGAGTTTTATCGAAATTGGAGACGATAAATTTGTATCGATTTTATGCAATTTTTTCAAGGGGTACCCCTTAGAAAAATTCGAAAAAATCGTAAAAAATTATTTGTTTCGGAATTTGATGAAACTCAGTTTATAAGGTAATTTTGACCCAAGAAATTCAAAAATCGAGTTTATTTGGCGATTGGCCGAGTAATTTTCGAAAAAAAAACGATATTTCGGATCGATTTCCGGTATTATCTCGAGAATTATTCGCCCAATCGTTAAATGAAACCGATTTTTGTATTTTTTGGGTCAAAATTACCTTATATACAGAGTTTTATCGAAATTGGAGACGATAAATTTGTATCGATTTTATGCAATTTTTTCAAGGGGTACCCCTTAGAAAAATTCGAAAAAATCGTAAAAAATTATTTGTTTCGGAATTTGATGAAACTCAGTTTATAAGGTAATTTTGACCCAAGAAATTCAAAAATCGAGTTTATTTGGCGATTGGCCGAGTAATTTTCGAAAAAAAACGATATTTCGGATCGATTTCCGGTATTATCTCGAGAATTATTCGCCCAATCGTTAAATGAAACCGATTTTTGTATTTTTTGGGTCAAAATTACCTTATATACAGAGTTTTATCGAAATTGGAGACGATAAATTTATATCGATTTTATGCAATTTTTTCAAGGGGTACCCCTTAGAAAAATTCGAAAAAATCGTAAAAAATTATTTGTTTCGGAATTTGATGAAACTCAGTTTATAAGGTAATTTTGACCCAAGAAATTCAAAAATCGAGTTTATTTGGCGATTGGCCGAGTAATTTTCGAAAAAAAAACGATATTTCGGATCGATTTCCGGTATTATCTCGAGAATTATTCGCCCAATCGTTAAATGAAACCGATTTTTGTATTTTTTGGGTCAAAATTACCTTATATACAGAGTTTTATCGAAATTGGAGACGATAAATATGTATCGATTTTATGCAATTTTTTCAAGGGGTACCCCTTAGAAAAATTCGAAAAAATCGTAAAAAATTATTTGTTTCGGAATTTGATGAAACTCAGTTTATAAGGTAATTTTGACCCAAGAAATTCAAAAATCGAGTTTATTTGGCGATTGGCCGAGTAATTTCGAAAAAAACGATATTTCGGATCGATTTCCGGTATTATCTCGAGAATTATTCGCCCAATCGTTAAATGAAACCGATTTTTGTATTTTTTGGGTCAAAATTACCTTATATACAGAGTTTTATCGAAATTGGAGACGATAAATATGTATCGATTTTATGCAATTTTTTCAAGGGGTACCCCTTAGAAAAATTCGAAAAAATCGTAAAAAATTATTTGTTTCGGAATTTGATGAAACTCAGTTTATAAGGTAATTTTGACCCAAGAAATTCAAAAATCGAGTTTATTTGGCGATTGGCCGAGTAATTTTCGAAAAAAAAAACGATATTTCGGATCGATTTCCGATCGATTTACCTATACCAAAATTTTTTTAGTAGCATCAATATTTTTAAGCGTTACAAACTTGGGACTAAACTTTATATACTATGCATATTTCATATATACATGGTATAAAAAGGATTTTTATAGTTGATATTTGAAAGCATCAGGGCTTCTCTGTGCTGCTATACTTCCAAGTGTGGAAGAATTCGTTTACGGGCCTGAATGTTATAATCCCTCGGTTGAACTGTTGAACAAATTTAAAATTTTTTATAGTCAAACCCCCTGAATCAGGAAAAGGTCATTGATTTACATTGACAGGAAGCGTAGAAAAATTAATATCATAATAAATTCTACATCACGTTTAGCAAAAGAAAAGGGCATCCAAATTTAAAAATAAATCTAAAGAAAAATGTTTTAAAAATAAATAAATAAATAATAATAAATATATAAAATAGTAAAAAGAATTTAAGTTATTTTTACACAATGTCACGAACGAATGATTAGAAAGGTGTCATTACTCATTTTATTTTTTAATATTTAAGATGAAATAAATAAATATGTTTTTTTTTTATATACGGATTTAAAAAAAGTTATGTATTCTTTTTTAAGAGATCCGTACCAATTAATGAAAATAAATGAATGATAATGAAAACTGGCTCATTTAGTAGAGATACAGGCAAAATCATACTATTGCTGTTAAAATTGAAATAAAACAAGTGAAGATAAACAATTAACTGATTTAGTTGTTGTAATACCCTGTATAGATAGAGTTGAATAATAGTATAGATAAATATCTACAAATTTTCAACTATCAATATATTATAATTTTGGAGAAAATAGATAGAAACTATAAGATTTTGCCCAAATTTGCGACCTCACGGAAAAAATAAGGTTTACGAAAAAATGTTCAAACAAAAGTTGTTTATTTTTATATTTTATAGGAATATTTTTTACATTTAAACTTTTGTTCTATCTCTAATGGTTTACAAGACGGGTCCCAATCGACCTTTGTTGCTTATTTACGAACTCAAACTCTCTTATTACGTTTTAAAAATTTCTGCTCGATATCTATTTTCGTTTTAGAGTTGTCGTGCTGACATACGGACGGACGGACAGTTGGAAATGGACTATTAAGGTTATGTTATATTCACTTATATCAAAATTTTATTCGAAGCATCAATATTTCTAAGCGTTACAAGCTCACGCACGAAAGGGTTATTACAATCCTTGTATATTTTTTGTTCTCAGAAATATATGCTAAAAGGTGTTTTTGTATCCAAAATTTTTAGAAATAGAGAAATGTTCCAATGTGGTAGGAGTGGGAGTGTTTGTTTGAGCGTTTGTAAAAGCTCCGTGCTTCGCTTTCAAATAGTCTTACGGTTGCGGGAAGAAAGTTGGAAAAAAGTAATTACCTGCGATTTAAAGCTTGAAACTGAGTTGATTTAACAATCTAAATTATATTTGATATTTCGGATTTAATTTTCAACTGAAAAGTATCTTTTGTGGTTCTCCATGTCAATTATTTCAATATTGAATAAACAAAATTGATGCTTGATTATCTCTTTCGGGTTTTGGACTATTGGTAAGGAAACACACGTTGTATAATAACAACCTAAACTTTTAGAAGGATGCCATTAAACCGCTTCTGCTATGAAATATTTGTCAACTAAATTCTTCCCATAATGTTTTGGTACATATGTTTGACTTTGACACGTATTTACTTTGACTTAACCGACGTTTTTGATTTTATTATTATAACTTTCTCTCAATAAAAAAAAAACTCAAATAAAACCCATATTTTGATGAACGAGAATCTTTTTTTAAGACTACCGAAATATTTATGACGTAAACACTTATGAAACTTTTTTATTATTATTATTAACATTCAAAAAAAACAAAGTTGTCAGCTATTCTGGTATTTTTTTACAAAAGAAATAATAGCATAAAGAAATTCCGCATTTTTTCTAAAAAAAATTTATGGAAAAAAAGGGTTGATGATATGCTGCTTTTTTTATGAATGAAAAAAATATTAGTATTTCACTTTTTATGAATCAACAATAAAAATTTATTTCCTACTTTCTTGAAGGACTTTCTCCTAATAAAAACATCCTTTATCTAATATTATTCAATAATTTTTTATGTGGCTTGTAAAATCGCTTTATTATAAACAAGAACATATGGATCGATCGAAGTTTTCCTTTTTTTCAAAGTAAAGTGAAAGTTGGTTTTTTTTCCTTATAAAAGCATGCAAGTTTACTTTTCTAAGTAAACTTGCCAATTTTTTATACATTTTAGAAATATTTTTAATATACTCGAAAGTGACCTACAAACAAAATTGGCATAAGGTCTGCGAATGGATAAGTAGTATTGAGGGCTTGAAAAATGGAAAAGAAATTTGTTGGCAAACGCAATTTACAACTTTTATTCCAAGGCAAAAGCGTAAAAAGAAGGCATGATGAAACCAAAGTAATAAATGGGAGGTCTTGTATACGATCAATAATGGTAGGTCTACACGATACCAACTTCACACAGGCTTCTATAGAATTTTGTCTGCTCAACAAATCAGTGCAAACAAAAGTCGGTATGATGCTAAAGTCTAAGTTAAAAAAGTCTGAGCACAGAAGTTGGAAGTATTCCCATACTAATGATAAGTCTGCACACTGCACATATATTTCGTCACCATATTTACATGAAAATTTTTACTCAGAGTTTCAGTTTGTACAGATACATGTACAAACAATAGTCTGTATCGTGTGGACCCACTATAAGAAACAATAATCACCAAATGATTACAGAATAATCATTTTATAGGAAATTGAACATTTTCATCTTCAAATTCATGAAGGATTTAAGGCGAGTTTCTTTAGAATCAACCGATCCAATCGTCAAACGAATCCAAATTTTTTAGTTTCTAGATCAAGTCAATTGACCTTGAAAACTACTTATCAAAACTTAAAATTATTACGAAATATATGTCTTTAATAAGTAACAAATCATAATAATATTACATAAAACTGTCTTTAAACAATTAAAGATGGACAGTAAATGTAAGTACAAAATTATTTTTAAGTACATATCATAAAAATAATATTTATATTCAAAATATTATAAAAGTAGGTACTCGAATAGTAGCTATTTGATAGAAAGTTAGTACTTTAAACCCGGAATTTGAAATATTTTTAAGTTTTATGGTATCTACAAAGTTTATACTATGCAATCGTGCTTGTCTGCCTGAATGTACTAAATTTTTGCCGCGTGATATTTAACAAAAAAAATAAATCCGATCAATTTGTAATTTGACCAAGAGTTATATTAGTAGTCAATTTTTTAGGATTGAAATCAAATTGGTCAATTGTAAAAACGAATTTAGAGAGATAGGACCAAAATTTTCTAAAACTTATCATGAGGTTTTCGTAAATCTTTGCGTAATATTTCGTTAAGATTTTTAAAGAAGTTTGTTTATCGATGAAATACTAAAACACATTCTAATTTCTAGATTAGTTTAAATGGAAGTATTTATCATAAGAAAAATTGTAGAATATAAAATTTTACAGAATTTATCATTTAGGTACAATATTTTGATCAATACATTTTAATTTGAATTTCATTTCACTAGTATATTTCTAGTAAAGATTGCAACCACGTAATCTGCTGAAATGCGAGAGATGTAGACCGTGAGATAAGTTTTGCGATTAACAAAAATTGAATTTATGGAAATCGAGTTATTAGATTTTCATACTTTTCTACGATTTTATTTTGTCTGCCGTATATGTTGAAGGAAGCTAATGAGCACACCGTGGAAAGGGTTCCAAATAGAATGTAATTGTGAAAACATATCCATTGTTCAGCCTTTTCGGCAGCTGCAAAATATTTGCCATTTTTGCGTGTATTGTGGCAGTCTTTTCATAAATTATATACTCGAGACACTGCTAAAAACCTTTCTTTTCTATATTACCAAACTTATAATTTTATAAAACATCTCAAAAGGTTGACAAAAAGAATCATGGAAATTTTGCTTCATTATCTACTTCCTCAAAAGCTACTAGTCATGCCTAGTGTTACCAACTTTCAATTCTCAAGGCCACTAAACAGACGATAGAAAACGACTAAAAAAACCACTAGACAATAGTATAACTAGAACTTGTCTACTAAAAGAAGACTGAAACCACTGAGTTAAACTGGCCATGCCTCTAAAAGCCGTATTCACCATTGTTAGGTTTATTTTTATCATTATAGATATTATCAAATCATAAAAATAATATACCACGATAATCATTATCATAAAACACTGCATATTTTTATGTTTTTATAATAATATTTTATTATTAAATAATTGAACTTAATAATTTATTTGTTATTATTTATAATTTTATATTTCTTACAATATGCCATATCGTACAGAGGCGTAATATTTATTTGTTTATTTATGTATAAATAATGTAATATTTATATTAGTTTAAACATTAATCATATTTATATGTAAATTAATGTTATAATAGACTTTATTACAAATATTTAAAAAAAAAATTATATAAAATATTATTTATAATAATTTGGAGTGTTTTAATAATGTCTTATGACATTTTTGAAACATCCGTATACAATATTCTATATTCCGATCATAATAAAACTCAAGCATCTATCCAGCACAATGTTAATGTTTGTCAATTTTAGCCTGTTGTATGCTCAAAAGAACCTATGGTCCAAGTGTATCCCACCCCAGGACAGTCACTCTAACGTAACCTTTACTCAAAATAAGTTTAGACTATTTTACCACTGCCTTATAAGAATCTTATGGCTTCTATCTACATAATATCGTTCTGTGGCCTAATACTTAAAACGTCGATCATGTTTTGTTAGAAGTAGTATCAAGGAGTTAGTTATATGTATAACCTATTATAAAGAAAACTTAAATTTTCATATTTTCGCCATGCATTGGAAAAATTACTCACTTTTATCTAAACTGCTTGTTACAAATTGATGGGAACCATCTATATTTTCATCTCGAACCGCATCTCGACTGTAGACTGTAGAATTTACTCTCAGAATAAAACCCTACGGGTGTCATTCAGATTCGCATGCATTAAGCGGAAGAATCAGAATCAATAGGATTGAACACTCCAACGTGATCGATATTGTCATTCTGTCCGACAGACAAGGGGCTATAAAATATCGACTCTGAACGAAGTATCGTCTAAGTTACAGTGGGAGCCTAATATGAACGTGCTTACATAGATATAACCTAAAATGCCGGACTTTAAATGACACAAAGCTATCGGACTTAAACAAAAGTAATCTCCCTCTTATAGCATTTGAAAGTGCAAGCTATTCTAGAACGAAACCATGCACTTACTCGTAGAAATAAAACGCACATATGGTCAACAATTGATAGGCCTCCAAGGATCTCTATACGCAATATAGCACTGGTTTTTACGGAGCAATAATTACGAAACAAGCATGAGGAGTAACAATGCAGCACATTTACAGCAAAAGCCGTCCCTATGAAGAGAAAATGGAAAAAATGACTCACATCTTTTGTAACTACCCAGTTGCTAATAAGAAGATTAGCACAGTTGAGTCATCCATTATTTGACGCAATCTCGGGCTTTTGACATATCTTCTGCTGTTCTTGAACGGCTCTAAAGTGTTGCTTCAAAAGTTGGGGCTTCTTAATGAGCGTTCCTTTTCTTCACATATTGCAGTTGACTTGGTATGGATGGACTGGATTGCAATGGAATGTTTATAAAGAGGTTTTCAAATATTAAGCAAACAACTGTCGATGATATTGTCTAATTTAACAATCTATTAGTCAGTAATGACATTAAAATAAACATATGTTTAAAATTTAAATCGATAATAATTTATAACAAACAATAAATAATTCACGGATATTGAATGATAAATCATAATTTATTATGATCTATTATTCTGAATAGGTAATACAGATTTATATTATGTGACCATGAAATAAATATTCTATGATCTATGAAATTTGAATTGAATATAATATATTTTATATTGATTGAAATTTTACAGTTAGGATCAATAACATAACTAAAGGATTTACCTACCTCTGCTGTGATCATGATATCATGATCATACAAAGAATTATAAATTTTTGTATAAGGACATCAAATTTATAATAACATCCTTTGTGGATAAATTCCTTATCCTAAGGCTGAATATTTTTTTAAAGTGTGATGTCATCATCAAACTTAATTTTATTTATTTAATCCTCTTAAAAATTTTGTTAAAAATAATATTGTTTAATAATAATATTATTGGAACTATGTTCCTTATCGCACGATATTTGTTTGCTGGTTGGGAGTTAAAAGCAAAAAAACTGCTACAGACACCTAAAGCCAAAAAACTAAAACTTTTTCAATCGATTCAGCTTGTCATGAATTTTGAGAAAATGCAAAAATCTTTTAAAAACAGTCAATTTGAATTTTTTGCCAAAATTTTATTTTTATCATTTAAAAAAATTGAATTGTGAAAGTTATCAGAAGTAAAAGATAACAGAGATGATTTTAATTAAGTACAATACAATTTTTACGTTATCTCATAATAAATATCCTGATCAAATCAAACGTACTGTAGTCAAATATTGGGTTGACTACAAAATCAGAAGTATGTCTTTTTTAAACTAATACTACAATTATGACATACAGTAAAAACTAAAAGTAGCTACAAAATTGAATTCATTGCTATAAAAAAAAGAATCAGACAAGTATTTGACTTCTAAAATTAATACCTTAAATATTCAGAAAATCTTGTAGAAAAAAAATTAAGCGCTACATTAATAAAAAGGAATAAAGTTCCTACCGGGTGACCCACCACACCATTTGATTTTTTTAAATTTTACTAGTGAAAACGAAAAATTGATTACGTAGGCAAAAACTGCCAAAACTGTTTTTGAGCAAAAACTGAAATTTCAAGATTTGATTTATGGCTCAATGCTGACTCAACAATTCCTACCTGAGATCTGTACAAATTTTCAATTCATTGTTACCATTTGAAAAAAAAAACAACATAAGATTGTACCAGAAATTCAAAAGTAAAAATTTGAAAAAATATTCTTTTAATTTTTCTTATTTTTTTAATAATTCATTTTTTTTATGTTAATTTATAAACTTTGATAAAGGCTTTTTATTAATTAGCTTTATGTTGCATTTTTTATAATAATAACCAATATTGAGTACAGCCCTTTTTGAATTTGAGAATAATCATGTACTAAATAATTTTCATACATATCATTTCCTGTAAATACATTTTTCATGAATGAAAAATGATTTTACAATAAAAACAGTTATAATTAATTGAATAAGTGAATAAACTTTTATAACGGAAAATAATAAAGCAATTAACAATAATTGCTATAATAAACAATACGTACCCTTGTTATTGAACTGTAAATTTTCACGAGGCAAAAAAAAATTATATAATGATAACAACCACCTCTGTGAAAAAATAATTTTGTCATTTACGTAAGTAATCCGGACTGTAATTATAGTGTTATTAAAGTTTCATGTTGTCCAATGGAAAAATCCGTAGATATTGGACTTAACCCCTAATTAAATTCATTTTTTTTGATAAAAATAAACATTACATTCATTATAAGTCAAAAAATAGAAATTATCTTCAATGATATTCCAGATTTGTATACAGTTTAAGTAGTTATTTTGCATGTATTATAATTGTACAGTAATTTTAGGGTAATAATTTACTTTTTTTCTCAAGGTTTTCCTTACTTTGAGGAAAATGTATGTAATTTCAAATCATTTGAATTTTTTTTTTTTTTTTTTAGTTATCTTAAAGTAATTCATTTGATTTGAGTTGTCACGTGAGCTTAGGTACACATTTTTGTCATTTAGTTTGCTAGACAAAGATTAAATAATATGAAATATTAGCATGTCACGATTGTGGCTTTGCACACGTGAATTTTTGCAAGGGTTCGTTAAATTCAAATCTCATTAAAATCCCAAAAAAATTAAAAAAAATCGTATTTACACATTCTTAGAGGTTTCAAATTTTGCACTTGCATATCTAGAGCTCATGATACTTGACCTTAGTTTCATGCATTTATATCACCGAAAATTAATAATAAAATCAATTGTTTTTCACAGAAAGAAATTAAAAATTTATATAACTATGCAGGAGGAGGTATTAGAAATATTGTAGTGAATTATATTAATGTAATATAATTATGATGGAAGCGTTGACAACACTCATTTTTTATGGTAGAATATCAATAGCTCGCGTCGTTAAAAATTTTCTACGACTAGATACCTTCGTTATAGCCTTAATTTTGTTCACAATTTATTGGTTTTTATATTTTTGGTATGGTATCATAATGGACTCAAAAATGATAGATTTTCATACAAACTGTCATCCCTTTTTATACCATGTATATATGAAATATATCATAGTATATTAAGTTTAGTCCCAAGTTTGTAACGCTTAAAAATATTGATGCCTTAGACCAAATTTTTGGTATAGGTGTTTATAAAATCACCTAATTAGTCTATTTTCGGTTGTCTGTCCGTCTGTCTGTCAACTAGATAACTCAAAAACGAAAAATAATACCAAGTTGAAATTTTTACAGTGTGCTCAGGACATAAAAAGTGAAGTCGAGTTCGTAAATGTGCAATATAGGTCAATTGGGTCTTGTAAGCCGTTAGAAATAGAACAACAGTTTAAATGTAAAAAATGTTCCTTATAAAAAAATAAACAAACTTTTGTTTGAAACATTTTTTCGTAAACATCACTGTGTACTCGTGAGGGCGCAAAACATATAGTATGTATTATATGGGAATATCATTTATGTATGTGTGACATGTATGTACGTGTAATGTGACATTGTAAACAAGACTGCCTATACATGGTATTTCAACAATTAACACAGTCAATTGTTTGTTTTCACTTGTTTAAGTTATTTTTAAATATTTCTCGTTGCTATGGGAATACTTCAGGAATCGAAAAGTATGTATACGCACTCTTGGGAAAAATGCAATGGCCTAGAAAAATTTCAAGTCAATCTATCGATTACTTTTCAAGTTTTGCGGCCACAAACATACGGAAGCTGAATTTTTATATATAAAGATATGTTTAATACAAACGCTTCTGCTCTTAGGCTTTTATGAAATAACTTTATAAACTCAGAAAAGCTGATTATATTTAAACGATTGAATAGTGAAAAGACCTATTCGTGGGAACAATTAAGATTAAATCAGCAAATTAAAAAACAGCATTTAAATTGATCCATACGTTTCTGAGCTAAAGTTTATATTCAATATATGATCAAGAAGTCTGAAAACGATCAGATATCTTGTCCATATTTATTGCTTAAATGGATAAAATCTCATTCGGAAATCTGAGGACCATTTTGTTAACACTCTTTTCGCTAACTATTTCATTTCCTCGATTATTTTGAGAAACTGGATGAAAAAATAAGTAAATTTAGTAGGAAAAAAATTTTTCCATGGGCCACACTCAATTCAATTTATCACCTTTCAATCTTTCAAATACTTTCTGTATTTTTTCCTAATTTTACAAGAAAATTTTCAATTATTTATTTTTATAAAAAAAAAAAAACAAAAAGATTTTTAAACAAGCAAGGTTTTTCATTAAAAATTACTTCTGTTGTTATAATAACAGTTAGTTACACTAGAAAAATTTTCAAGATTATAAATGAATATTTTTGTTTTCGCTTTAATACAAAATGAAAATTTTTTTTCATGTTATTATAATGAATAGATGTTTATTAAATAATAAATAATTATTTTTTTTGAAAAACAGATATAAACATCAATTATTAATTTAATAAAATTAATTTTAAATAATAAATAATTTTCATTGAAGAAATTTTTTAATTCTTAACAAAATACAAATTTTAATTGTTTTTAAACCTTGAATCAATGTTTTTATTATATCTTATTATTATTTAATAATATAAAGAATTTACTTGTTTAATAATATTTCGTTGTTAGATGGTTATTTAGCTGTAGCAAGATAATTGTTCGAGCAGTGACATTGTTGATACAGCAGGTGAAAGTTTCTATATTCTTGATTCTAGGAAAACACTGCATGTGATCTTTTGCTGAGTTTCTTACGATTCGATTATCATAGTTTAATAGTACATTTATTTTGTATTTTGATTCGGTCGATTCTTGACGAAAATCAATTTTAAATGTAAAATAAATAACAATTAATTTAATTTATTAATTTTGTGTTCCTTTCAGCGAAACTAAATCGAGAATAATCAATTGAGGTATCGAAACGTTGGAGAGATTTTTTAAGCTACTTCCGTTTTTATAAATAATTAATAATATTTAGTTAATCATTAGAGTGAAGCAAAACACAAGTAATATGGCTATCTACCCATCCATACATGATTATACGAGTAGATAATAGACTGAAGCTATCTTATTATATTTATCAAACGTTAATGTAGACAGTGAATTTTAAAATATTGAAGGTGAAATTACTGATGTACCTACTTGTCAATCGAACTGTTATATGTAAGAGATAACAGCGAAACACAAAAGTATTTTTGCGAATTTAAAAACAAAGGTGTCGTGGGAGACTCAGCAGGAACTATATTCCTTTCGTACCTTGGTCCATTATATATGTAGCGCTTTTTTTATTTAGAAGATATTTTTCTGAAAATTTAAGGTATTATTTTTAGAAGTCAAATACTTGTTTGATTCTTTAAAGAATTTAATTTTTTAGCTACTTTTAGTTTTTACTGTATGAATTAATTGTAATATTAGTTTAAAAAAGACGTAGGTACATCAGATTTTGTAGTCAACCCAATATCTGCGTACATTACGTTTGGTTTGATCAGGATATTTATTATGACATAACATAAAAATTTCATTGTACTTACTTTAAATTATCTATGTTATCTTTAACTTCTAATAAGTATCACAACTCAATTTTTTTAAATATTAAAACTTAAAATTTTCCCAAAATTCATGGCAAGTTGAATCGATTGAAAAAGTTTTAGTTTCCTAATAACAGATCCTAGATGAAAATAGTCATTTTTTGGTGTCGTTTTTTTTTGGACATTTTTTGGTTTTACATTTGAAAACTCATAATATTTTAAAAGTTTGCATTATCTTTAATAAATTTCAATTCCAAAACTTAGGGAAGATGTTTCCTAAATTCTCGAGTTATTAACACTTCTTCGAAATCAATTTTGTTTCACAGTGCCCTATGTCTGATGTACTAAATGGGCAAATTAAATATAGAAAATTAGCTATTTTATCATCTGCAACAAAAATTTTTGTCATTTTAGTAAAATACTCTTTATCTCCGCTATGCCAATACTTGGAAAACCTTAAGGAAGCCACAGCCTGGAACTAAATATTCGGCGGAGAATATTTTCAATATTTTTGAAACTTTTTTTACATTTTATATTATAAATGGCAATAAAAAGGTATGTATTATATATTTGGTTGATGTTGTAACAACTAGACCGGCTCCGGTGTCTGAGTATATATTTATATAGATATTGATATATATGTATTAACTATTGATTATATATTATTGATATCAACTATACATATACATATACTTTATACAAGCCATGGCGGGTGAGTATGATCCGTAGAGGCCAATAGGTTTCTGATAATGGCGCATAGTGATGATACCCGATTTTATAAATAAATAATTTATCTATACTTTACCCTGTTTTTGGAACTATGTTCCTTGTAGCACGTTATCATTTGCACGTAAAACCACAAAAAGTGCAACAGACACCAAAATCCGACATGTAAGTTACTTAGGAAACTAAAACTTTTTAAATCGATTTAGCTTTCCATGAATTTTGAGAATATGAAAAAACGTTTTACAATCTGTCAATTTCTATTTTTTGGTCAAAATTTATGTTTTTTCATTCAAAAAAAATGAGTTGTGAGTTATCAGAAGTTAAACATAACAGAGATAATTTCAAGTAAGTACAAGGAAATTTTATGTTAAGTCATATTAAATGTGCTGATCAATGAAATTGACTACTAAATCAGAACTATGTCTTTTTTAAACTAATATTACAATTAATTCATAAAGTATAGACTTTAATGGCTATAATATTCCATTCTTTAAACAATAACAGTATTTGACGTCTTAAATTAATACTTAAATTTTCAGAATTACCAAAGCACAGAATTATTAATTTTTGAAGGTAATTAATTGAACCCACCTCAAAAATCCCACAAATTTTCTGTTTATTTGATGAATAGACAAATATTTGTTAGAAATTGCTTGAAATCGATTCAATAAATTGTTCTTTGTTTAAGATTTGACTTCCCCTCTTTTTATTGACCTTGAAAGATCTTGTACCACTTTAATTACAAATAACCACGATATATAAAAATCACAAATTGCAGTCATATCATTTATTCGGGGTGTTATTAGATACAACGGAATTTTCAGGACCAATACAATAATTTCTTATCGCGAAATTAATATAAAAAAATATGTATAGATATATTATATTATGGTTAGATTTGCAATACAAAAGTTTAACATATTTATGGATATCTTGTGTAGACCCAATGTGATATGAATATCAATGGGATATTGCAGTTGACTGTTGCAGTTCGCTGTGATATGTCATCCATCCTCCCTAGACAACTTTTGTGCAGTTATACACGTTGTGTTTGATAACAATTTTATTTTTATTTACATTAAAACGACAAAACGCTACAACGACATTACAAAATCAATCTTTTTCTTTTATTATATTCAATCAGTTTTAAAAATAAACCGGAACATGCTTGGGTGGATCTTTTATAAGAAGAATCTTGTTTGAATTACAGCGGATTTGAACTTTGTTTATTTGTAATTTTATTATATATTATGGTGTGGTTATTTGGCCTAGAATGTTGAGCAAATCAACTATGTATTGTAATTGAAGGGCATCCATCAAGAATTTTTCCTGTTCTGATTGAGCCGAAAAACTTTTGTGCCATTATTTAGATATTGAAAAGAATGAAAAATTTTTAAATGAATAAAATATAAACAAAATTTACTGAAATTTAAAAACCTCCGAAAAACCAGGATAAAAATTTTCGAATATTAGAGCTCAATTTGAATAGTGCTTTAAAAATTGCAAAAAACATTATTTTTCTAAATAAAAGAATTTGAATGTCCGCGGTAATTGACAGCCCTAATAGGCAGTACTTAGATACTATCTAAACCTGCATACAAATTTTCAATGCTTTATCCCAATTTCTAAGGGTTGCAGTGATGAGCAATCCCCTCAAAACATCGTAAAATGCGATTTTTCTTTGGAATGTCTCCAGATTGGATTGCTTTTCTTGAAACATAAGAGAAACTCTCGATCTTTCCTAAGAAACTCTCGATCAAGTCATCTTTCAAACAAGAAAAAAAGACATAAATTAATTCATCCGTTTAGGACTTATGTTTCCTCAGACAGAAATACAGATATGTAGCTTTTCTTGAAACATATCTAAGAACACTCTCGATCAAGTCAAAAAAATAAATAAATAAATAAATTTGTTCATTCGTTTAGAAGCTTGATTCCTCAGACAAACACATAGATACGCACTTTAAACTGAAATAACACCACTCTTTTTTGTGCCGGGAGTAAAAAAACATTTTGATATCAATTTATGTCACATTAGTTTTGTCTACACAATATATCGATAGATATACACGGCGACTTACATACTAAAATCATTCAATTTTAATAGACAGGAGAACATCAATATATGTGTATTTTACTCATATTACGTCACAAATATGACATATTGTGTCTATAAAACATTTGTAATCACATTGTTCCGCTATTGAGTCTGTCTAAACAATCATTTTTGATATTTGAATCGATTAAATAAAATTTCAAAATGATTTTATGTCAAAAAATTTTATTATTTCGTCTATTCGATAAACATTTCAAAAACATTTAGCTCTGACGTCAGAAATCTATAGAGGGGGCTCTAAACCTAGTTGATATTTTGGTTCGTATTAAGAAATACAGGAAACACTTGTTAGGTATATTTATCACCACCTGCTCTCAAGGTCATTTCATGTGCAGTCACCCTCGTTAAAACGTATTAGTCATCAAATTTTTGTTTATATTCATGAATCGTACTCCCATAACACTTAATAGAAAAAACATTTTCTCGTATCTATTGTACCAGTCGAATTTTTAAACGATAATTTTAAAAGTTATTAGATACTACCATTGCACCATGGGCACAATTACTTTCAAATCTTCAGGACTGATTTATCTGAAAAACAGTCAGTTTTGGACAAAAATTGTTCTTTATAAAAATATCAGCGTTTATTCGCGGCTTTGTCGCATGGTTATAGAAGGTTTGGTCATATTGGCTGTCCACGAAGGATTATAACCCATTGTGTTACCATTATATGTGTTTTACCACCTTTTCCGTTGATAATATTATTGATCAGCTCCTCAATTTTTTTCTGTTGGCTGTGCATGTCCTTCGTGGGCTGTGAGCTGTGCACGTTTTTCATGCATATACCATGCACTACACCAGCCCATCACAATTATTAATTCAATCAATTTTTATTGTGACGGCGAGAATCGAACCCGCTACCCTAGGCATACCGATGGTTATAGTAAGAAGTAATATTTGATCATATAAACTTACTTAGCATGAAATGAATCAGGGAAATAGTACTATTTCCTAAATTTATATAGTACTATTTTCTTTTATATATATATATATATATATATATATATATATATATATATATATATATATATATATATATATATATATATATATATATATATATATATATATATATATATATATATAAAAGAAAAAACTGACTGATCGTGTGGAAAAACTGATTGTGTGTGGAAAACCCATGTAAATAATTTTATAGACAAATATAGATCAACGTTTTGTCATGTTATTAAGATTTTTTTTTTACTTCATGTGGTTTATAATATTTTCAAAAGAGAATTCTACAGTTTAAAGATTTATACCTCAAGCATATTCAAATAATAATGGTATATTTGCAAAAAATATTTGGTTTCAACCCTATACCAAAAACCAAATATTGCAAACATAAAAACCATATAATAAAGTATTGAATTTCAACCCCTTCTGTTTATTTTTGTACTTATAATAAAAACAAACAAACAAAAAACAGAACAATAAAAGAAAAATAACATTACGAAAAATGATGGCGCCACCGTTATCTATCATATCACCACATCCTTACAATAATATTTTTGTAATAGTAGCTTCAATTCCATGGTGTTTTATTTGTTTTTTTTTTCTTCTGTATTATATGCATGTAGGTACATCACAACTTGAAGAAAATGTTAATGAACCAACAGAAAAACACCGTAAAAATGATGGCACACCAACATCCCCCATTATCTCGCTTCTGCCTCACAGCGGGCTGCATAAAATATGTTGGTTGTGACTACTTATCCGAGGTTTCTGCGTGGCTGACAAATCGAAAAACTCGAGCTAGTTTTTGTTAGCTCCGTTATCTTTACTGAAGGATTTCAACGACAAAATATAACATCGGATAATTTAAGCTTAATTTTAAATACCTATGATTACTTTCAAACATTGTTAATTTATTCCATTCCTAAACTAACTTCCAATAGAATGACCATCTCCAATCAGATGTTTATGTGTATCTGCCTGTGGCATTGTAGATCTTAAACGGGTGAACCGATTTGATTTTTTGTTTGTTTGAAAGGTAATTTAATGGGCACTGTTCTTAGCTATGTTTCAAGAAAATCGATTCAGTTTGGATAGAGCATAAGGAAAAAACCGTATTTGTCAGGGGATTTTTTAATTTTATAAATTTCACTTGCCAGTTTTGTGATGATCACCGGGTGATGATCACCGAATATCACCATTTAATGTCACTTGTCTTTAATGTCACGCAAAAATGGAGCTGAGTCTCTATTTCTAATCGTATTCAGAAAAGGAGAAGGAACATAATTCGACTGTATTTTTAACCGACTTCAAAAAAAGAAAAGGTCCTCAATTCGACTGTATTTTTTTTAAAATGTTTGTTACCTCATAACTTTTGATTGGGTGAATCGATTTTGATGATTCTTTTTTTATTAGAAAGTTGGTGCTTCCCGTGTAGTCCAATTTCAATTTGGTCCAGTTTTGACAATGGCATCCATGAGAAAACCATACAAATCTTGAATTTGCATTATGTATGTCCACGATAAATGAACGAATAACTCAATATCACGCCAACCGATTTCGATTATTATTTTTTTAGTGACAAATTAGTTATACTTCAGATTCACTAAAAATCACAAAATAAAAACGACTTAAAAAAAAAAACTATTGCAAAACAAATTAATATGTACTTAAAAGTAAAAAAAATAACGATAATATAATGTAATTACAATTATTGTCATTTTTGGAGTCGGTGTCAGCCAAGATAGTGTAACAAACTGTTCGGTCAAAGTTGTTTCTTTGGCTGACATCGACTCCAAAAATAACAATAATTGTAACTACATTATATTTTCGTTATTTTTTTACTTTTTAGTGCAAATTAATTTGTTTTGGAATAGTTTTTTTTCAGTAAGTTTTATTATTAAGCCACATTTGAGTTAAGTTCGTTGCAAATTTTTATCGTAGTTAATTCCCTTTGATCTTAAGTGTACACAGATATATGTTATTATTTGAATATACTTATTATTATTATTATTATTATTATTATAAATTCGATGTAAATATTCAATTCAATTATAATAAATATACAACAACATCGAAAACAACAATCTGCATCTTGTCTCTTGACCATTTTATACTAAACATATAATAACAATACAATAATAATACAATAATGTGTGTACAATGTACATGATGTTTAATAATAATTGTAAAGGATATACATTGAATTTATATGAATGATATATTTATATCTTTGTTTATTAAATACATATTTATAGTTTATTATTTATGTATATTATTATTATTCAATGGCAAATAATAATAAGAGATACATATATATCATAATATTTAATAATATTCTTTTTTACTTAGGTATCATGCGCAGTATATACAATTTATTGTTGTGACTTTTCAACTGGCCAGTTCATGTGGTAATAATAATGAAGGTTCAGGTACACGATTATTAATAATTATTGTATTTTTTTTGTATGTTCTTTCAAAACAATACAGTAGTTGCATTATGTCGAATTTGCCATATTACACATAAAAATGTAAAACTAGATTTGATACCATGACAAAATTTGAAAGTGATTTTAAAATTGATTAAAAAACGAAGAATTTACAAGCATTCAAAGATTGTTGCCCATCTCCTTTTAGCAAAACAAAGTTTTATATGTATCTCTATAGTGATATCGAACAATGACTATCACTAACCTATATCTTCATCTTTGTTTAATTAGGATTTTTAAACGTTCATATTTTGCGTACTTCTAAAGATTTTAAAATACCAACTTCACTTTTCTGCCCGTGCAGTGAGAATTCTTCACCTGAAGTGATTGAATCAGCAATCCTATTTGTATCAAGTTTCTCAATGCAAGTGGTACAACCCCCATAAAATCTGTTTAAAAATCATTTTACGGGTATGAAGATTTTGGCTCCATGCACTTTCAATTCAAAATTTAATAATTTAATATGGACTGTTTCGCGCATTTACCATTTAGGCGGGCGTAGGTGCCTCCACCAAAAGCAGAATTGCCTTCCCAAAGGGCCACTCTGCGAGACTGCAAATAGATATACGACGACAAATTAACAGCAAGAGAAAAAGTGGACCAATAGAAGGCAATGGGAAAAGTGGAACGAAGGAAAGCAGGAAGAAAATTTTGGTCATTAAGAATTCTAAACGGGGAAAAAAACAGGCCTCAATCAAAAATCCTACTACGGGCCTCAACAGTGGTAAATACTACACTGAAGATGAAGAAACTTTAATCTTCATCCCACGTTCAAGTCGAGAATCGATATTTCTTAATAAAATTTAATCGTATGCGTCCAATAAAAATGCGACACTCACGTACATCAGATATATTTGGCACTAAGCATATTAAAAAGTGTTTATTTTTCAACCATCAAATAGTTGTTCTTGTTTGTACAAATTTTAACAAAAATTATACCGTAAAAGTAGAAAAATTTATAGTACAAGTTTTGAAAATCAATTTTTTTTAAATCGAAGAAGATGTTACTGGTTGTTTCAAAGAGTACTACTCTAAAATACACAAAAATTGGAAATAGTTCCTCCAAAAATCGATAAAATAAAAAGTTGTCTTTAACTACTAGACTAGTTGTTTCGAATAATTTACCGTTCAAAAAAAGTTACCTCTAAATCGACATTTTTTTATCCATAATTGTATTAGGCTTAAGACGATTCGACAATAATACTAGGTTGTACTAATTGTTCCCAACAAAGCTATGAATATAAAATTAAATGGTTCACCCAAAAACAGCTCATAAATGCATTCATTAATGCTCCAAAATTACAACCCAAAATATAAGTTTTAAGTTCAGGATTTTATGTACTCACTCAATCTTTAGATGAAAATGATTTTTTTAATTTTTTTGATCAAAATTAGTACCAAATTTCATCAAATTTCGACGGAAAAAATTTGTTTTATTACTTAAAATCATTTATTTTGACCAAAAAATAAATAAAAATCAGATCCACTATACGGTTGTGCGTAAAATGTCCAAGATACCATCCAAAATCGTTTACGAAGGGCGATATCCTGGAACAATTTCAGTCGATATCTCAGAAACTTTTCGTTCAAAAGCAAATTCTACCAAAATAAAATCTATACCGTGTATATAAATCTTTATAAAAGAAAGAACCATAATAATAATATTTTAAGTTCTTTTTGTATTCTAGTGTATACACTATTTACACTAAGTGTAAGTAAAAGAGTGTAATTTTATACTGTTGTAATTTCCAGTGGCCTTTTCTACTTACACTCAATTTACTACACCAAAACAGAAAGAACATGATTAATAATAATATACATACATCTATACAAAATATACGAGGTAGTAAAGTAGTATTATTATAGTTTATACCGTAACAACATTGACTCAAGTTTTTAGTTAAACTATCTCCGTTGCGGCAACCAAGTTGAGTTGAGTTTGTAAAATAAATGTAATTGACTGTTCTAAATAAATATACAGGATACAACGCGATATATACCTTTTGATTATTATTACATGTGTGCGATTGTTCTCATTTTAATTTCAATTTTTAATAATTCATTCAAAAAAAATTATAATTTTTTTTATTATTATTTTTAATTTTAAAAATATCAATTGTGTTTTTAAACTAATTAAATTATTATTTAAAAAAAAAAATTTAATTTTATTGTTATTATTAAAAAAAAAAATTATCCCGTTATTATTTAATAAACAGTTTTTTAAGACATAATTTTTGTGGAGAAGACAGGACGAATTTTAAATAATTTTACATGTTTTTGTGATTGTTTGATTATTTTTTTTGTTATTTTAAAAAGTGTTTTGTTTTTTTGTATTACACCATACAAGAAGTGAAGTGGAAATATACAAATTTGGAACAACAATCTGGTACACATTTTATTCGGTTTTTTTATAATTAAATTTTATATATTTTTTTTAATTATAAAAATATTTTTGAAAGAAATAAATAAATATCGACATTGTTGTGTATATAAAATTCGTGTTTGGTGTTTAAATTAAAAGGTAAGATTTTAATATATTTATTTTAAATAATTATTACTTAATCAGTGTTTGGTAATGTTTTTCTGGGTGAAATAATGATAATTTTGGGGTAATTTAAAAATTTTTTCGTATATTTAAGGATATACAAATTAACTTTTTTTAAATTTATAATAAAAACATATATAAACAAACTACGAATAATTAATTTTATTCAATAATATTAAAGTTCGAGTTGAAATAAATGGTTACCAATATTTCCAATACCAATATTTCGATCTCTCAACACTATAAAAAAATTAAAAAATATAATTAATAAAATAAAACGTAAGTTTAAAAGTAGCCGTATGCATGATTTTTGGAGAAAAAATGACCAAGTGAATATAATGAATTAAATTTAAAAAAAAAAAAAAAATTAAAAGTCTAAAGAAACACGTTTTATAGACATGTGGTTTTAAAAGTACAAAATAATTTTTATGATTAAGTATAATTCAATGCTTAAAAGCGTGGACTCTTTATAAGCTTGCTTACAGTTAGCCTATTTAATAAATATCGAGCACAATGAATTTTACAGTATCTCAAAAATTATTTTGTACTTTTTAGTCCATAAGTTTATAAATGGTTTTCCTTATAACATATATTATTTTAAGACCATAACTCACGATAAAGATATATATGCCTTCCCTGCACATCCACCATTCTAATTTCTTTTGGCTTCATATTTTCGAATTTCGTATTAACATTACTTTACCATATTATTGTAATGTCATTAGTTCTTTGTAAAATTGCAAAATTTTAGATCACTCAGACGTCTAGAAATGGATGAAAGGAGCCAAAAAAACCTCGACTACTTATTAGGTTTAGTTATTCAACTATTACAATACTTAAAACTAAATAGCTTAGAAGGTTTTAATAATTTTAGGTATTTCGATTGCCATGCAATGATCTTCAGAAGCTAACTTTTCGTATAAAATAAAAAAAAATATATAAATTGAAACAGAAGACTTTTTTTCGATAAATTTTTGCCGGAAATGAAAATTTGTTTCGTATATTGAATATATATCATTTGAATATATATGCTTTTCAACTGGAAATCAACAAACTTTTAATTTTTCCTAAGGTTTTTCACATGAAGCACGGGCATGCTATTATTTGAGCTTTCCCACGATAAAATAAGTTCATTTAATTTTAAAAGCCATTAAGTAATTTTTACTTATTTGCTTTATGAAAATATACATAAAAATTTACATTTTTATACATTTAAAAATTAGTTTCTTCCAGAAATAATGATTTATTCAACTGAATTTATTCGAATACAACCTTAAGGTAGTTCCTCCGCGACCGTCCAGTCAAAAAGTTTTGGACTAATACTATCATTCAGTGCATTAACTGTGCTATGACTATTATACATATACCATATATTATTTTCACAAGACTGTAGTTCCTCACTACTGTTTCTAGTATACATATAAACACACACACTATGACATATGCCTTTAACATTAGTCTTCATATCTTTTCCACAAAAATCATCGCTAAAACGAGTTATTTATTTAAGTTTTTTATCGAAACTATATGGTAAATAATTTTTATTTTTATTTATATATTTTCTAAAAATAGTATTCTACATTATATTAGTTTTTCATAGAGATGGTGGACGTCATTCATTGGTAAATAAATATAATATTTGTAAATTTGTGTATTTTTATACACTTCTCCCATGTACACGTACAAATTGCGTCACTTTTAATTGCTAATATCTCATGTATGGCATGGTAAATCATCTTCTAATTTTAACAGCAAGTGTATTATGAATTAAATATTTTATATTCTGAGTTTTGAGAAATTCTTGGAATATCACTTTCGTGTAGGTACTACCTTAATTAAAATTAAACTAATTTTGAGAAGAATTAATGAAGCTTATAATTAAAAGTAATACGTACTTTAGTTGTTTGTAAAGTGATGTAATACCGAGTGATAGAATTTTCCTTAATTTGTTATTAAATTGGGTGGATTTTCATGGTCGAATTTATTTATTTTTTTGAGTTGTTATTAGTTAAGGAAAATACCGTGAAAATTATGACGAAATTTAACAGTTTTAGTTACTTCAAAGTACAAATATTAATTTACAATTAAAAAAAAAAAAAGAAAATAGTGTGAAAAATGTGAGGTAGTTTAACTGTTTAATTTTTACGGTATCTACTGTTAAAAATATTTGGTATAAAAACTATAATTTTTGTTGAAAACCGTTACTTAGAAAAGTAATTTCAATTTTTTATTTATTTATAAAAACTGTTAATTTTACAATTAATTTAAAAGTGTTTAAAATTTAAAAAGGTACGATTTTAGATTTTCACTAATTTATAAAAATTTTAAATTGTTTGGTTGATTTTAATTTTTATAATTTATTAATAAAAATTTTACAATTAATCGCTTCTCAATCGAGCATTAGGATAGAACTTACCGTTAAGGGATAAAGAAATATATTTAATGAGATGCATTTCATGAAATTGAGACAAATATTTTTAAATCTAAATTAAATTTTCATATTTAAAATGAAATTAAATCCCGTTATAATTAAACAATTCTTTTTTTAAAAATTTTCTTTTATCCATTGTTCAATTATTCTTTTCTCCATTCATCAAAACTATTCGAAAAGAGATATATTAATAAATATAATTTATTTAAATTTTTAGAACCACATGTGGTTGTCATTAAAAATTAATTCGTAAACAAATTTGTTATGACGGGTGGTACAAATAAAAAACACTTGTGTGTTTTTCTATTAACGGTGTGTAACAAGTGAAATTTACAAAATTTAAAAAACTCCCGACAAATACGATTTGTTTTTCGTAAACTGATTTTTGGAAACTTAGCTATAAAATGTTCTCAATCAAGTCGGTTCGACCGTTTAAGGGCTACGATGTCACTAAGAAACACATGGACGCACAGATAAATACTTAAAACTTATAGCACTCCTTCTTTAATCAATATCCAAATGATGGTCAAGGACATTAGATGGGAACGAAAAGGATACTTATACTATCATTTTTTGGATAATTTTTTTGAAATATTTTAATTAAAATTGAAATATTTAAGTTGACTTTGTTCTTTTGAATTATTGTTTTGAATTACCTAATTATTTTACCATTTGTCTTTTCGAAATGAATTGAGTCATGTTTATTTGACCATTCATTTCCATAGTTATTATTTATGTGTTAAAATTATATGTCATGCATTTTCCAAACTGAATCGATTTTGAATATCATCGCCAATTTTTTAGTTTTTTCGAGTATAAAACTCTAAGCTCACACATGAAACATAACGGCTGTATAAATTCTTTTCGAGTTATAGTTTTCGATTTTCGTAACTTTTGGGTCAATATTATCTTTTTTTTATTCAAGATTTTCTAGTAATTTTGTTAAATTTTTTTTAATAGCTTGTTATTTGAGGATACCAACTTAATAAAAATACAAAACTCTCCAAAGTTAAATTATTGGATTACTTATCCCCAAGAAAAGGATGTTTTGCCTCAAAAATGCTCATTTTTTGTGCTCTCACTAAACATGTTGACTCAAACTTTCATCGGCTATTTTATAATTTGCAGAAAATGACAGCCAATTCAGAAGTGAATCAGTCTTAATTTTAAGATTGAATGCCAAATACTTTGGGTGCTTATCATTGTATGATGCCGTTGAAAAATTCATTTCTATATTTTAAGAAATGCATGACGTTTATTAGAATGCCGGTATGGTCTTAGGACAGACACTCTGACACAGTGTTTGATAATCCGCTATATAATATTGTCGTAAGATCCATAACTATAGCGTTATTTACAATACTCTATGGTATAAAAATTTTGGCGCTGTGTAGAAATTCTTGATTTCTAGTAATTTATATTGCTAAAAGGGCATAAAAAAAGCAATTTAAAAAAATTTTCCTTAAAATGGTTTAAAATCAGTAACTTTCGTTGCTTTTTCGAGGATGTGCAACGATCTGGAATACCAGATCTACTCCATTCCTGCCTTATTTCAGTAAGAAAAGAAATATATACAAAATCCAACCGTCTTGAAATTAACTTTTTCGTTACTGTTAAACCATTAGTTTTATTATGATCTTGCCACTTTTCATGGTACACGCGGTATATTATTAAGTAATAAAAAATTAATATATATTTTTTCTTACTAAAAAATCAAGATAAGATTTTTTATGTTCATTACCTACTACTTGAAGTTAATTTTGTGTGTACAGTACGTGTCTTTGTTTACAAAATAATTTTTCTTTTAAATATAGTCATTAATTCTTGTTTTTATGTTAAAAAGTCGATTTAAGGAGTTCTAAAAATAGAAATATTTTTTTTTAATTAGTTAGGTACTTAATTGAGTACACGTTTTTTACTTCAGATACCAAAAATAATAATTTTTCATTTATAAATTTTCTTTATTCAAATTTTAAACAAACTCAGACAATAAATATATAATGATATTGTTTCATGTTTGTCTATAAATAGAATCTTAAGTAAACCATTCATTTTACGGACCGTAAACCTGACTTGTCGGGGTTGTCCACACATAGATCATAGTATGCAAACCCATCTGGACCATTCGTCTGTCTGGCTTAATAAAATTTTGGCTTATATGCATCGACTCTATAGCTAATAGAAACAAAAATCGGTAAATCAGTAAAGATGGCGAAGTAATCATTTTATAATTATTTCAAAATGTTTGTGTTTACTTCTATTTTAGATATAATAAATTTTAACCAAAAATTGTCTTATTTGATTACTCATTATTCGTCCTAGAAGCCAATCAGTTTTGAAAAAAACCCTGACAAAGTAGGACTATATCATCCATCATCTTTAAATCGGACAAAATAAATTTTGCATTTTTGCAAATATTACTTGACGTGGCCTTGTGATTATAGTGCCCCCTCCGCATGCGGAAAGTCATCACCCATCCACGATAATAGGTTTTTTTTCTCTAAATATATTTAATTTTTTTTTAAATTTATATATACACAATGTATTACGAAAGGCATAGTTCCTACCGGGTGACTTACGACCTGCCTCGCTTGTTTTTATTCAATAACCTTCCTATATGAATATCGACCTCCACGAATATTAATCAATTTTACAATTGTCACGCAATTAAAAATTTGCCTAACCTGCTGAATATGAAGATACAGACGTTATGAAATGCTACGCTTGGTCCCGGACCTATTAGTAAAAACTCGGTGAAATGATTATCACTGTTAAAAAAATTACTTCCGTATCTTAAGGGAATTTTTTTGGGAATAAATATATATTTATGACGTACAAAACTTGTATATATATTTTGTTTATTTTGATTTCAAGGTATCCCCTTACGTTTGTATTTGTAAAAATTAAATTAAACAAAACCTGATATAAAGGTAATTTAATTTATTTATTAATAAAAAGAAAATTATATAATTAAACAACATAATAATTTTTAATATTAGAAATTTTTATGTACATATATTTATTAAATAAGATATATTTTTGAATAAAAAATTATTATTAAATTATTAATTAATAATCAGTAATTTTTACCTCCGTATACACGTGAACAACGAACGGTACGATGGAAGCTTTGCTTTGTCTATCATTCTATCACATATCAACTATTTTAATACTGACCAAATTGTTTCTCCTGATATTCGTTCTAATATGTTGTAAAAATCATTTCGATTTTATATGTAATTCATGTAATCTATGCAATAAGTGTTTATCAGCAGAAATCGTCTTAAAAAAAATATATGAAATAGAATTTATGGAATAATTTTAAAAAACGTTAAAAAAATATTTTCTAAAGATTTCAAACAAATTTCTACCATTTGTTTAATTTTTCTTTTCTATCATCAAATAAGTTCTATATTATTCTTTAAATTTATTCAGATGCAATTGTCAAATTACTTTCAATATTTTAAAAATTGGTCGAGTATTGATTGTAAAATTCGTGATTGTTGTGACCATAGATAATAAATATTTATATTATACTATTAGTTGTCTATGGTTGTGACAATATATTTCGGATTTGAAGCCATATCCTATTTCAATAATGACTGTCATGACTACATATTTTTAACCGACTTCAAACAAAAACGGAGGAGGTTATCAATTCGACTGTATTTTTTTTTTTTTTTTTTTTATTATTTTGAGGAATAATAAAACATTGAATTATCCAAGAAATTTTTCCAACATTTTCATCAAAATATTCATTCTAATTGTAGACTTGGCAATAGGTGTTTATAACGAAATACATCAAGAATCGAACGACAAATAATTTATGAACTTATCCTTCAATCTCGATTCACGAATTCAGATACGATTATCAAATTATGAAATAAATGCTTTACTTTTCTATCCTAACAATAAAAATATTTTTTTAAATATTTTTAATTCATTGTTTACACCGTTATAACATGGTAAAAAATATAAATACTGTTTAAAAATGCTGTAATTAAGTGGAAAAAATATTTAAAATAGATAATAATTTTGAGATGTTTAAACGTGGTCCTTTTGGGGCTTTCTGTTGAAGACGTATTAATATGTGATCTGTCAGTTGGTAATATTCATGTATTTTTTAAATATTTTTAATTCATTGTTTACACCGTTATAACATGGTAAAAAATATAAATACTGTTTAAAAATGCTGTAATTAAGTGGAAAAAGTATTTAAAATAGATAATAATTTTGAGATGTTTAAACGTGGTCCTTTTGGGGCTTTCTGTTGAAGACGTATTAATATGTGATCTGTCAGTTGGTGATAGTTCTATGTACTGTTGTACATAGTATATATATGTACTACAGGTGTAATACCCACGGATGTCGTAATTATAGTATATATCCATGACAATACCATACAAAAAATAAGTAATTAATAATACCATACAGTATGCCAACAAGTCTGACAAGCCACATACTATGATGTCACGTCCGTTTTAAAATTTGAATTTCCGTTTTAGAAATTATAATTTCTCTCACTGAACTTCTACTTTCATTAATTAATTTTAAGTAATTAAAAATATATTAATTACTAAAATAAAGGTTTAGTTGAATAGTCCAGCCAATAAAGTTACGGAAAACAAATATTTGAACCATATTTAAATTTTATGAATATTCCCTGTTGCTTTCGTTCGCTACCTCTCACCAGTATTTCATAAAAAATAGGTGACAACCCAAAAATTTATTGCTAGTTAGTTATGCGATAATTAGCTACTCTAGTATAGATTTTTTTCCTTAAAGCATTTGCCAGGAAACTTAAAATTATTGTATTAGTTGGTTGGGTTGAGTTTGTCGACTATAGAGGAGTTGGTTGGGCTCTGAAGTTTTTAAGCCCTTGCGTTCAAAAATTGGACACTGTTATAAAAATTTTTTCCGAGTTTATTTTTTGCTATATTCGTTTATATGTAGACCGTATTTTCTCATAGCTTCCTTTTGCATCTATCTATTTTTTCCGGTCTATTTTTCTAAGTCCGTTTGTATACAGGACCGTATTTTCTTTTAGCTTCCTTTTGCACCTATCTATTTTTTCCGGTCTATTTTTTCCTAAATCCGTTTATGTGCAGGACCCGGTATTTTCTCTTAGCTTCCACTTGCATCTATATTATATAGATGCTGTGTGGCATTTCTATCAGCTGCTTTTCATGATTAGCTAGTTGTTTCTTAATAATGTCTTATAATAATAGTAATATTATTAATAATATGTACTTGAATTAAGTAGTCAACTGTTTGTTTGCTTGTTGGGTTGTGTGTCTGTCCGACCTAGAAAATATAAAATTGAAAATAACCTGTTATGACATGAATATATAATATTAAATTTTATATATTTGAATATACAATGTATATTATATTAATATACCGATTGACTTTTGATTGATTCAATGATATATACAGGAGAATCATTTAAAAATATTATAGCTAATAGCTCGTTTTGTAGTTAACAAAAAAATAACTTAAACAAAAGATGCACTTTGATAAAGGCCATCCTGTTCTGATTTCAGATTAGGCCTACTTCTCCGGGTTGCTTTAATAGTTAACTCAGATCCTACACAGTAAGAGATGGAATAAACACTTTAAATTAGAAAATTGATTCTCTTAAAAAACGAACATTTTTTATTAAAAAAATTCTTTCGAAACTCGTTAACTTTCAGAGAAAATGAGACTTAATTATATGTCTTTATTGCATTTAATCGAAAGAAAATATGCTAGCTTTAGAAAAATGTTTAGACAAAAGTTTTCAAGGTCAATAAAAGTCATTCTTCTGTGTTAATAACTTTTAATCCAGGTAAATTTTCAAGATTATTTGAAGATCAAGGCCAAATGACTTTGAAACTAGAATTGTAGGTCAATATCATGGGCACAGGTGAAAGTCCTCTATTGCCATTGATAACTTTCGGCTTAAGCATTTTTCTTTTGCCAGCGTGTTTTCTTTCGGTTAAATGCAATTATGAAATATTTTTAAATTTTTAAATCGTGTATTCCCCGTATAAATGATTTTAAAGACAAACGTTATATATTTTTTCAATTAAGGTATCAGGTAATAAATACTATTATTATTTATTAAAAATATAATATTGACCATTTATTAATATTTCAGTTTTATAATAATATAATCTCCTTTTTCATTTTGGAATAGAAAAAAAGGTAAATAAATACACTTACCTGTGTATTGGTTTATATTTACGAAAAATCATATTACCAAACAGGTAAAAAGTTGGTTTGGTTCTAGAATCTAGATCTAGACTTTATTTATATTTAAAAAAAAAAAGTAAGTTTATTATAAATAAACAGTTTTGAACCGTAACTGTTTTTCAATAATATATCACCGAGAAGTTGACCGATCGTTTAACGCCGTTGATACACATTTAGATTGAGATAATGGATAAAGATATAAACCGGTAAAATACTTTACTTACATTTACAAAAATTCTCTGTAAACAACATTCTTCGAACGTTTATCTGGTTGGAGAACGATGAGATCCTCAGGTGAACTCACTTTTGAACACGCCATAAAAAAATTGACCATGAGAAAAACATCATTTCGTAAGTCTAAATCGGCTAATTTTAAACTCTGACTACTGGAAACTGCAAACGCTTAAATTCAAAATGATAGTCCGCTGGAATTAGAGGGATTCTCGGAATGAATACACTTTCACCCTCATACTTTCCTGTAAAAATTGTTGCTTCGATAATGTTTCTTTGCATGGTTTTTACTCGTAGTCTGGTGTCATTACAGAATTTTGGAGGATTTAAATTACGCAACAACATTATTGGTGCGCCAATTTTTTTAGATGAAGAATATGAGGTGGTATTCCCGGTGGGTTGAGTGTGTGTAGAAACTCGACAGGATAGTGAACAGTATCTTCTACCTCTATGACTTTATCTACAGGCGAAATTTGAAGTTAATCGGACCGATAGTTTCGTAGATTTCGTGATGAGTCAGTCGGTGGTTAATCGCTTATATATTATATATGTATATTCACTCCCCAAAGCTAGTTGATAAAACTATTTACTTTGTGACATGCTTCAAAAAGTATATATATTCACGAATTGTTAGTATTGGTAGTTTTCCCCCGATTGCACGTCCCAGGACTGAAGAGCGTAATAATAGCATATATAAATAAAGTTTCCACTAAAGCTAATCATAAACTATTGTTACAGCTAGTTCAATTCGATATCAAAACATAACTTTTTTCACGTTTGACATAAATTTTTTAATGTTTATACTGGTAATTCTTGAATAATATATTCGTTGTCTATCTGTCATGATGATAAGAACATTAAAATCACATCATGTACAAATGTATTATGAGACAGACTCACGATAAAACATCCATAATGTTTTTTTTTTTTTTTTTAATTTTGTTATCGTTTACTTTGCTACCAAATCACGTGCCATATAAATAAAAATATTTAATTTCATTGACCGTCGATATAATAAGTTTCTTAAATACATCAACAATGACTCATATTTGAGTGTTGTTACTGTAATTTTTAAAGATGTTCCCAAAGAAATGTATGAAAATATTTCAGATTTACGTTTCAAATTTTGAGGGTAGAAAATTGAGACTAAAATTTTGCAATCCATACCATAGTTTTTGAAGTATTGATGCCTAAGGATGTACGACCGCCGGGGCAGTTTTGGATAAAAGACTTGATTTTTCGTTATATGAATTTGGACTAAGTTCTGAAAACCGTATGAGTACGGTAGCGGAGACACGAATTTGAAAAAATACATACTTTCAATTTTGATGGTGAATTATGTTATAACTTGACAATATAAGACGAAAAGTAAGAATAAAAAGTGAAAACAAACAATTGACTGAGTTAACTGTTGAAATACCATGTATAGACTCTGTCACATTACACATATACCTATACACGTCACACATACATAACTGATAATCTAATATTAATACATACTATGAAATTTGCATCTAATGGGTGCCCTCGTGAGTAAACAGTGATGTTTACAAAAAAATGTTTCAAACAAAAGTTGTTAATTTTTAAATAAGGAACATTTTTTTACATTTAAACTTTTGTTCTATATCTACTTTTACAAGATGGATCCTACCAACCCAAGACCCAATTGACCTATTTTGCTCATTTACGAACTTAACCTGACTTTTTACTTCCTGAGTGCGATGTAAAAATTTCAGCTTGATATCTTTTTTCGTTTTTGAGTTATCGTGTTCACAGACGGACGGACGGGCAACCGAAAATGGACTTATTAAATGATTCTATGAACAACACACCAATACCAAAATTTTTTTCGTAGTATCAATATTTTTAAGCGTTACAAACTTGGGACTAAACGTAATATACTATGTATATTTTATATATACATGGTATAAAATTCATCGATATATGGATAATTTTCAAAGTATCGAAAATTGAAAATTCTATTTAATTATTTAGCTTTAAAACAAAGGCAGATATTGAAAAATTTTATTCTTATTTTTCGTCTACATTCATGAAGTTATAACAAATTTCATCATCAAAGTTGAAAATAAGGTACAAATAATTTCATACACAAGTCTAAACTTGGCGCTCGTACTACCTCAATAAGATTTTGATGGTTCATTTTCTCTGAAGCTGCTGCTATAAAAGTAATTCAGGTAGAATGTAAGAATGAAATTGAAATATGTTTATAGAGCACAATATTTTATAATTTAATTTAAAAATACCTACACAAATTTTTAAAAAACATTTTTCAAATCAAAATTAAAATTTTATTTGTAGGTATTTTACACCTAAATTAAAAACATGAATGTATTTAAATTTAAGATAATAAAATCATTTAAAGTAGGTAAAATAATTATACCTGATGTTAAATTAACACGTTATGTCTTGTCTTGTCTTGTCTTGTTGCTGGACAATCATATTCATATGTAATTAAACTGTGAGTCCTCTGTACGGAGCCCTATCCCTTTTCTCTTATGTAAATCTTTGAAGAATTGAAAGGACTCTATTTCTTTTTATACGTAGGTAAGTTTTCAATCAATATTTTAGAAACAAATAGTTTTGTTAAAATAGTCCCTTATCTCGAATATATCAAAAGTCATCCAGACTTTTGGAGACATAGAAGAGCAAGGATCAAAGTTCAAACACAGGCAATTATATACTTATTTGGGAAGGTACATCTGGCGTTATATTCGCCTGAAGAGAGAAGTCACTGTACAGCATACAGCACAGAGCTCTTTTCTCTTTAATAAGTAAGTTTATTCATTGAATTTTCATTTCCTTTGTAAAAAATGCAAATGATAAAAGAAGTTTCTTTGGAGTAATTTTCTTTGTTTTTAACCCCCTAATTAAACAAAAAGAGGTGTTATAAGTTTGACCGCTATGTGTGTGTGTCTGTCTGTGGCATCGTAGCGCCTAAGAGGATGAATCGATTTTAATTTTTTTGGGTTCGTTTGAAAGGTAATTTAACGGGGAGGGTTCTTAGCTATGTGTCAAGTGCGAATCGGTTGACAACCGTTAATTTTTCAACAGGTTTTCCGTCATCACATCTATAAATAATACTAAATGTCTGTCTGTCATTCATAAAGTTGTAATAATTGTTATTAGAGATTAAGATACTTGTATTATTATAAAAAAAATATTATAAGTAAGTGTGTAATTATTATAGAATGAATAATAATAATAATAATAATTGTAACAAGTATTGAATTTTTATTACTTTCTATAAATAATAATAAATACAGAACAAATTATTTATTAATTATTATTTTGCAATGATGAAATTATTATGTTTTACATAATATTTGTAACAATCTAACAGCTCTTATAAAGAAAATAATAACACAAAAATAAATTCAGGCAGTCAGATAAAAAATAGGTACTACAATCACTTAAATTTTGAAATTTTTCTGTAAAATTTTTATTGCAAATTTTAATAAAAATTACTTTTTAAGGGACAATCTTTTATTGTACAAAAATGTAGAAAATAATTTTATCTATGAGTCGCACATACCCGACTATTTGTGAGAGATTGATGCACTCAATTAAAAATATCAAAAATGAATCCGAGCGCCTCATCTATTCCATATGCCAAATTATTTTTCGATTCATTCTTGATATTAAGCGCCTCAAGCTTTTACAAATAGTCGAGTGTGAGTGACTCAAATATAAAATTATTTTCTACTTTTTAGTACAGTAAAAGCTTGTCCGTTAAAAAGTATTTTTTATTAAAAATTTTAATTTCAGATTTAAAAAATTTTTAATTTGTCGAAGATTAACCAGAAATCAATTGCCTAATAAGAAAAATTATAGTTAATACCAACTGTACGGGGAAAAAATCTTTTGTTACCAAAAATATTATGGAAAAAGTTATTATTATTAAATTGTTTAGAGGATGAAGGTTAATATTTCACCTTGTGAACAATTAAAATAAAATTTCGATAAAGTTTTAATTTATAAAATATATGTGTCTGAAATAATTATTTAACAAAATTCCCTGCGTATAGAAAAAGAATAATTTATTAAAAAATTTAAATTAAATATTTTACATAAAATCACTAATATTTTAAAATATTTTCATTTAAATAATAGAAGTGTCTCCGTTGCCGTCTGGTCTAGAATCGTCTATATAATGTTGTCCAAATTTATAATAATATACAGTCATTCATTTAATAATAATACAGTAAAATAAAGAACCGACTGACTGGTTAATTAAGATGTTGAAATAAATTTATTATTACTTTTTATATGGCTCTAGATGTTGGCCAATTTTCAGAGCAGAAAAGGGTAATTTGCATAAACCTGACTGAAGACTTTGTTAAATGTAAGGGTATGTATAAACGTACGGTATATGTCCACTGCAAAATCTGGACGAAAATTGAGAACAAATAAAATTCTGTAAAACATCAAATATGTGAAAGTAAGGATGATTGTTGTAAGGATTATTGTTTAAAAATATATTTTTTTTAAAATTAAAAATATTATATTGTTTTAACATTTCAAAAAAACAGGGTGAATGAAATACAATTTATGGACATCTGTTCGCTATATGTGTGTGCCTGTCCTAAACAGATAAACCGATTTTGATTTTTTAAAGGTAATTTAATGGAGAGTGTTCTTAGCTACGTTACAAGTGCGAATTGAGGGTTCCGTACACGAAAAATTTGTTAGAGGTATTTTAAATTTTGTAAATTTCACTTGTGTCTTTATTTATCTCCATTTTTTAAGCAATCGTTCTAAAGCAATTAATTTTTTTGTGAGAAGTAATAAATTGAACAGATCTCCATAAATTAAATTTCTTTCACCTTGTTTGTTTTATATTATTTTTAATGATCTTTGCCAGCTTTCAAAGGACAAACAAGCGGGTGAGGACGCGAGTAAAATCTGGATTTTTTATTACCAGAAAAAACGTATAACAGTTTTTACTGTAGGTGAAAATGAAGACTCTTCGTATAAATAATACCTATAATTTTATATAAAAATATCATATTTAGGTATAAATTGCTAGTAAAAGTTAGCGAACCGATGCATATACATACCATCAATATAATACATGTAATTGTAATTTCCAGGTATGACTAAGATAATAATTTAAATATATGATTTATAAATAAATATAAATTCACCAATGCTATTTGAAAATAGTTCATATTAATTATTTATTACATATTATTTTTATATCGTGTAAAAATGAGTCAGTCATACACCTCAAATCAATATTTTAAATGTTTTGTTAAGGTTATGTGATTACGGTACCTGGTAGGGATTCATGATTTCTTAGACGAGGTAATTCAATTATCAATATATTTATGTCTGTGAAGATAAAATTATCATAGCTTAAGAATTTATATTTTTTATATGATTAAAATTGAATTTAAATTGAAATTAGAACTATTATTTTTATGTTTTTTAATCGTCGCTAGGAGTGTATCCTGCAAAGTATATTAACTCGATTAGATCACGGGAAAAGGATTGAAAATCGATCCCAACATTTTTCGGCAAGCAGACTAGCAGACAGTACGAGTTAAAATAAAGGGGAGTAAAAAAGAAAAAACAGTAGTTATTTTCAAAATTATTCGGAGCTGATATAAATAACTGTAATAATTGGGTAAATAGTTCTATTGCGTGTTTATAAATTTTTCATAATTTTGATAATTAATTTGTCCATAATTAATTCCTTAATTAAATAATCAATGAATATTTAGCACACTCAATAATAACATATAAACGTATTGATTAGATATTGATTAATTACTTATATTATTATTTAATTCATAATTGTGAAAATATTATTGATTAGTTACAGAAAATATTATTAATTATTCATTAATATGTGTGAAACATTTGACATTAATTAAATTAAAATGCTCTCGTAATTAAGGTAAATTGTTAATAAATAATTAGAGTATAAAAAAATTGGAACAGCTGTGGATTATAGGCGTTAGATAAATGAAATCGATAAAACAGAAAAATGAACCTATATCTGAGTACGCCAACAAATCAAGAAAGTTGACAAATACTAGGGAATTCGTTTGATCAACTATCCCCAACTACAAAATAAATTTTTAGCTTAGTGGTTTGAGTATTCGAGTGGAAAGAGCATAGAGAAGAGAAATTTGAATATAATTAGTTTTGAAGTTAAAAATAGGTAACTTAAACCTTAAATTATTAGAAATTTTAAGAATAAGATATTTTTGGAAAATATACGTTGACTCGAAATATCTTTATTAGAGTTTTTCTCAAAATAAATTTTTTTAACTTAGTGTCTTATTGCATTTGTTCCTCAATAATATTCGATTATGTTAAATACACTTAAACTTGGCTCGACCGTCAGACCTTTCCTACATGCACCAAATGACCTTACACTGTAAAAGTAAGTTGGTGTTGTGAGGCCGTCGCATCGCATTTTGTATCTAAAGTATTATGAAATAAATAATTAAAACAAGACTATCAAAATTTTGTTATTCAAATCAGTTTTTATATAACAGTCGTAAATAATTTTAAATTCATGATATACCCGGATCTTTAATTAAACAAAAACTAATATAAAAACAAGTGAAAACAAACAATTGACTGAGTTAATTGTTCAAATATCCTGTAAAGAAATTGTTGAATGTCAAGGCTTGCACTATTTTTAATAAATTAGAAGCGTTTAAAAAACAAACACCATTATGACGGCCTTTCTTCATTTGAAGCTACCTGCTCATGGGTAAACAGTGATGTATACGAAAAAATGTTTCAAACAAAAGTTGTTTATTAGTTTATAAGGAACATTTTCTTACATTTAAACCTTTGTTCTATCTCTAACGGTTTATATGTTGGGCAAAATGGACAAGACCCAATTCACCTATGTTGTTCATTTACGAACTCAAACACTATTATAATCACCGACAGACGAACAGAAAATCGGAAATCATCAATATTTCTAAGCGTCACAAACATCTGACTAAAATTAGTATACCTTGATACATATTTCATATATACAGGGTATAATAAAATTAAACGGGAAATAAAATTAAAACTATTGAGTAGTTAATTATATTTTTGAGAAAAATTTTTAACAAATAAAAATTATATAAGAACCAATGGCAAAGCGGAAAAAAAATTAATATAATTTTTTTAATAGCTTAACCTTGTATGTGTGATTTTATTATTGCCATTGTAACAATGTAAATATTTTATTATTAATATTCAGCAGTTTTACTGCAATTTTGCAAAATTAATCAAATTTGAAATCCATATAAAATAAATTGTTGTTATCCTCAGTAATAATACAAACAATATGACAATGAATTCGAATTTTTATTTATTTATTTTTAATAACGATAGCCTATGTGTGGGTTATGGTCGTTAGTGTTATCAAGGTACGGAAATTTTAGATCTGAATTTTTTATGAGACATAAATAATCATTATTATAACGAAATATGTTGAAAATTGTTGAAGGATTAATTGTGAAAAGCTGTTTATTATACTCGCCTCTACTTTTTGCCCAATTTATCACCATTCAGTTTTCAAATCAAAGTTTTAAGCAATATTTGTTTTTATCACGCATTTAATATATTACAAAAGAGTTAATTTCTGCCGATAGCTGATCTGAGTTAAAACAGCCGCAACAGAATTGATGATCGTTAAAATTAGAGTATTTTTTTCAAGAGTTCAAATCGTGACTTCAGCGATCAAAAACTACTAGAGAATTTGTCGATCCTGTACGATTTGACGAAGACTCTTCTTCTAACATGGTGGAAAATATTAATTTTTCGAGATTAAGAGTGATTTTTGTATAGACCGGTCCAAAATTTTGATATGGTTGATACTCGAAAAATAAATTTTATCAATAAAAATGCTTCAAGCAAAAAATGCTGAGTGTATAGGCGCACATCTTACGCAGGTATTAAATTTGACCTAGGTTTTCAAGCAAAATGAAAAGCTCACTCTACTCCATTACTGGTCGATCGATTGATTAACACTTTATATTAGAAAGTTGTTATTGATTAAAAAAGTGACATTTTTTCGCAAACCGTACAGTTTAAGCAAAAATGGACTGAAAAGTTTTACCTAAAATTGTTTTTTCGTATCAAAATTATTGTTTCGTATAAATGTTTCTATGAAATCTAGACACTCTTATATGTATAATTATGGTCTAACTTGGGTGTATGGCACTTCCATCCTATAAGATATATGCTCCGAAGTTACCATAAACACTATACAGACAGCAGTTTACCACGTTGGAACCTGGCTAATGGAATAGACTGACAGTTAAAATTAAAAATATTATCAAAATAATGTTATTCGATACTATTATTGTTCATAAAACTTTTAAGATTATTTATGTCAAAGAATATAAATAAATTTTAAAACTTATTTTAAAAATTAAAATACACGTGATATCGTGTATTAGTTTATATTTTAATTTGTTCTTTTTAGCTCAGTGTATTGTGGTGCACCAAGTGCTAAGTAGAAAATTATCTTTTCTACTTTCATTTTTAGTGTACAACATCAAGCATAAAAGAACAAGCGTGTATTCATATTTATATTTAGGTGTATAATCCACTCATACATGCTTCTTAAATTAACTGTAAATTGAAAAACAATTATTCATTGATTGTAATAACAAGCGATAATTACTTATATTATGTATAATATTTTAATCATATAATAATTATGTATAAGCAAGTAATCGTATGAATATTCTTAATATGTAACTTTAAAACAGTAGACTTAAGTCAATATCAATAAGATAAACAAATATGTGACAATATGGCTCAGTCTAGTCGAGCTTAGCGCTCTGTAGCACTCAGGTAGTTTCGGCTGCATAAACATTATTGGTTTGTGTAATTGTCAGAATGCAAGCAAAATAAATTTAGATAATGGAAGCTTTAAGTTATCGAGCTTAATATTATTAATTTTAACAAATTAAAAGCATGATAAACTTTAAAAAAAATTAAAAATTTACACAACTACTAGGAATTCAAATCTAAAATGGATCTATCGTAATAACAACGATTTCTCTCAAATAAACTTAACTTCCTGAAATTTCGTCGCCATAGTTTGTTTCTGAGTACTGCAAAGCTTCCCGAAAAAGCATTTTTAACAGTGCCATCCTTACTTCCAATTTTATGATGGCCGTTTCTCAAATCAAAAATTTTCGCTTAAATATTTTTCATGTCCAGTGGTCCGCAATCCACTATGGGTGCGCTTACCAAAACACGCACCAATGTCTAACTTATTTTTACATATATTTCATTTATAAATGACTTGGCTAGACAAATAGTTATCGATCCAAGTCAGCTTTGATTGAATGGCTGAATATTTTCAGAGCGCTTGTTGAACGGCACCACTTATTAAAAAGGCTAAGCTATTAATTGAACTGCTATGTGATTGAAACATTGAAATTTTTCAAATTTCTCTTTAAGACATCTTTTTCTTTGAAGATCTAGTAACTATCTCGACTGCTTATTACAATGACCCAGGATATTTGACCTGTGAACCTATAAAAAAGGATAAAATAATTGTAACTGATACAAGATGTTGATTTGATTCAACTTTACCTGATACAAGATTTTGATTTGATTCAACTACTTAAACTTTATCTCCTCAACATTTTCCGTTAGGTTAAAAACTGAAATAAAATACCTATAACAAAATACTCTTGAAAACAAAAACACATGGATAACCTCTCTCAGTTGCTTGCTCTTTGGTAAGTCAACTTTGTTTTCATATATTTTGATGCCCCGTATATAGCCAATATCTTCAAGAAACTACAAGGGTAATCCGCTATATTTCCCAAATTATCACAGGCAGAGAGAGATTCTTGACTTTCTATAGTGCTGTTCATAGTTTTTTATATATCGTATTTACTTTAAGAGCCTGGATGCTTAAATACAGATCTAGTGTTCCACCGCGATCCACCATGTTTGAAAGAACTAAGAAATTAGAGGTAACGTTTCTTTACATGATTTTGTAAGTCTATGAAATCTACTTAATCTCTAACAGGTTACTTGCTACAAGCATTATAATAAGTAAGTAGACTTGGTTTTATTTAAAGTTTTATAATAGATGTTGTTATTTGTAGAAGTAAAGTAGCAAAAAGAAGCATACTAAGAGTTAAATACCCTAAAGTGAAAGGGTTTGATGTCGTTCGTTGCTATATAGCAAGTAAGTAATAGTAGCAAAACAAATAAAAATTGACCTTAATTTTATAAATAGATACATACAAACCGTAGGTACATGCAGATCTTTGTGAATGGCCGTGTTATTCACTTTATTTTAATAATAACATAATAATTTTAAGTTTGTTCTTTTTAGCTTGCGGTGTATTACACAAGGGAGATAAAAATAGTATTATTACAGTGCAATAAGCCTATATTTTTTTACTTATACTTAGTGTAAAATGCTGAGTTGAAAAGAACAAACTATATGTATTACAAAAAAAAATTATATTTTATAATAATAACCAATTTTTTTTGTTCCGATTTCCTCAATTTATTGTACCATTTTTATGGTTAAAATCATCTTATTACTTGTTTTAGAGAAGGACATAGTAGTTACAAACCCAGAATTATCAGGGAAAATGATAATGATTTTTCCAATTTTACCGATACATTATTAGCGAATTTTTTTGTTTTTAGTAATTGAAGAGGAAAAACAGACCCGAAAAACGAATTTTAAGTTCATTTAGCGTTTAAATGAATAGTTATCGAGATGTTGCAAAAGTTCCACAAAAATGTAGGATTCCTATAGGATTTTAGATACCATATAAAAGAAAATACTCGACCCATCGTCAAATAATCAATTTTTATAATTGTGTATTTCGATTTTTTAAACTCATAATCTATAAAATACCGTCCATAATTCTATATTAATAGCGATTTTTTGGATCGATTTCAGACAATTTCTTGGGTAATATCTGTCCTATTATAGTTAAACAAACTGGTTTTTCATGACTTACTACAGGTACTAATTAGTCCAAAAAATTTATTGTTAATTTTTTAAATTTACAAATTATATAACAAAAAAAAAGAGTGCAATTAAAATCATAAAAATAACAAAAATTAAAAATACAAAAAGGTAGTTAAAAAGAGGTAAAATTCAAGAAGCTAGATTATATTTGGCCAAAAAATCAATTCGCTAATGAATGGCTTTAAGCCTCAACTAGAATTTATATGAATTTATGAATATGAATAAATGAAATAAAGCAGAAACAATGTTTAATTAACAAAAATAAAATCTTGGGAGAATTAAAAAACTCAATTTTTTAACCAAAAATAAACATTTTGAATTTAAAAGAAAGTAAAAAATTAAAAAAAACAGAATGTCTGTTATTTAATAAATTTTTATTTTTAAATGAGTTGCCAGCGAACGGATAAAAACAATTGTAAAAAAACCTGTAATTTATAAAATCCTTGGCAATATTTATATTTTTTGTGATAAATATAATGTCAAGGTTCCTATTACCAAAAGATCATTAATTTTTTTTGTAGCCCGTGCATGTGAACCAAATTATACTCAAAATCAAACAAATTTTTGATAATTATTTTAAAGAAAATAGGTAAAAAACTAGCATTTAGTCGCAATATTTAAAATTAAATATTGATTAGAACGACTTGGGCGATTTTGTTAAAATGGCATTGTTTACAAAATGTATTTGTAAATAAAATCTAGAATAATGAAAAATAAGAAACAAATGGAAATTGTATCAAGTAAAAATTTCAGGAGCATTCCAGGAAATTGCTGAACGCCTGGGCCTGGCAATGTATCACGACTACCGCAGGAACTGTCACAGTGGTGAGGAGGAGGAGACAATGTCTCATCTTCTCTGCCACTTCTCAGCTCTTGCCATGAGAAGATGGACTTATTTTAGCCAGCCTTCTTTTGACGACTTCTCCGACCTAAAGTCCATCGACGTCAAAGCACTCCTGCTGTTCTTAAACAGCTCCAAATGGGTCATGAAGTAGCGGCCGGAGATGGGTAACCCTTTTTCGGTATCAAAACGGACCCTATGGTCTTAGTTTGTCCCTGCTCAGGACAGCCACTCTAACCTAACCTAAGTAAAAATTTTCTTGGTTCAAGAATATAGTTGTCTTAAGTATTGAGAACGTTGACTCAAGAAATATTTCTATAAGAATATTAATTAAACACGTTTCGTTCAATGTTCAATCTATTTTTTTCACTGTGTTCCTCAGGGCATTACAGCCTTTTAAAGTATCCGAATTGTGAGTCACATTCAGATTGCGCTGACGTATAATCTGAGAGGACGCAAATATATACACATCGAAATTTTCGCTTAACATTCTGATTCTTTTTTTGGGAAATATTCGATAATTTAAAGCGTCAAATATGATGTATATTTTATTCGTATCCGTACTTCGAATGATTCTGTGGTGCAAACAGTCATGAAAAGATAATTATCCATCCTATTTTTTTAAGATCATTTTATCCAAGTTTCCTTTTATCAGGGGAGAGTCGGAGGAGAGGCTATTTTGGATCCGCGCTTGGTGCTATCACTGTATACCAGTTTTCCACGATACTTGTTCGTATTTATGACCATTCTGTGTATATAAATTTTAAAAACTGTATTTCAACTGGATTTTAAACTCTCAAGGTTATATTCATTGAAAAGTTCAATTTATTAATTCAATCAAAATCGCGTTTATGTTTGATTCAATTTATTATTCACGTCAAAATTTATAATTCAGCTTATTGTTAACAGTTTATTTTGCAATTAAAATTAATTTTTAGTTTAACAAAAATTTAAGAAAAAAATTACTTTTTAAATAATTTACACAAATTATATATTTTTTAATTAATATAAATTTTGTAGATGTTAATTTTGCAATTTTTTTTTAATTTTGTCAATTTTATTTCTAGGGCCAGACATAGTCATTTACGAGCGGATGAAAATTTGAGAGTCTGTTGCTCTTTTCAGGGGGGCCTGTGAAATTTTTAGTTGCAAACTTTCAATTTATCAGTACAACCTCAAATAAGAAGATACTTGAATAAAAAAAATATTGCTGCTAAATTATCAGTTTCCCATACTCTCTGAAAGAAAAGTTTCTAACTTTAAAACTTTAGTAGAACATAAAATTTCAAGACACGATTTTGACTTTTTTCTAGTCGTTATAAAATGACAAATACTACGCAGTTGTAAGCATGACGACTTTGACAACATCATATCGAACTTTCATTCGTTCTGAAATGACTGTCAAATATCACATATGGTCCCAGACCTATTTTTTATTCGGCAGTTATTAAAAGAACTTGATTAATTAATTTTTTGTTTAATTATCACTTAATGGAGACAAATTTGTGACTGTTTTAATTAATACAAACTAAACAACTATTAAAAACTCATCTGATTTTTATCAGTTATTTCTTGATTATTTCTTAGAATTTTATTTGGGATGTTTTTAATTAGATGTGTAAAAAAGTTTGTTTTTGGAATTTCAAGATTATGTATGATAAGTAAAAAAAGTGTTTGTAATAAAGCTTTATAAAAAAAAAACTAGCCGTGAAATGTTCTTGCCCTCATGAGAACAAAGTACATAGTTTGAACTGATCGTTTTCTATGATAAAATTTAGGGTCCCCGATCTATACTAAGTGGGAAGTTCACAAGCGCTTAAACTGACATATCTCATAAGGAATTATCTTTGAAATTATACCATTAGAGAAACAGTCCTAATGTTAGGACATTGCCCTAACAGCAGACGTTATATCCACCTCTTGAATTTCCCAATGTCATAAAATGGTACTGGTTTCCACGAACGGCGATGGAAATAGTTTTTGGATAATAATTATTGATAACTTTAACTTCGGCTACAAAATCAATTTTAAACAAAATTTTGTCATATAAAATTATAAAAATTTGACATCTTAAAATTCCGAAAGTTCTGGAAGTTGCTTTATCAAAATTTCAGAAGTCGGGAAATAAATCAGAAAGTGAGGAGTACGATATTTTTTGTTTTTCATACCCAATTTGTTCATAATCAAAAATTTAAATAAATATTTTATTATAAAAGCTGCTCAATATGAAAAAAATATAATCAAAAGTCTCTTTTTTTACCGAATTGGTAGAAACTACACAATATCTGGAGTCTCCCAATCAAATCAAGTGGCAAATCTATAAGAACCTGTTCAATGTATTTCTGCTTATACTGTATCCTTGACATTAGCAAATCTTCAGTTTAATTCTTAACAAGTTTCTACGTGTAAACTTATTTATAAATTCTACAAAATTTAAAACTAGTAATTTAAAGTAATTCTTTTGAGACAACAGAATGAGTTTTCTATACGCAATATTGAATTTGGTTATATTTAACCAGCTGTTAAAATGACAACAACACACAGAAATTATATAGGCGTAACTAATTACAATGTTTGGGTTATCTATATTATTCTTTTTTTTCTGATGTCTGCAGTTGTCGCTGACTCATAAGAACCCCATGTATATAATTTGGTATGTAGAACATAACCAACTGATAAGCATAATTTACCATAACTACATGTAATTTGTAACCCTAAAATATACAGATGGTAATTTTTTTAAATGTTTATGACCTTAAGAAAGACTCTCACAACACCAATGAGTATAGAAGTTTCCCATTTTAATATGGGAAAATGGTGTACGGTAATGGGAAAAAATCTTGTAGGGAAACTAAGTACAAAAAAAACGAATATAAATAAAAACTCGACCAAGTCGAAACAACTCGTCCGCATGTAATGATTATTCATTTCGGATCATACTGTCGTTAATGCGCTTTGATCGACATCTCAACGAAGCTGATACCATTTTTTGTTCGGGCAATATCGATGAGAATAACTTCCAATATCGAGAAGTTTACAACAGTGGATGCACTTAAATTTTAAAGAAAATTAGGTACTTCGAATTTTTCGTGGAATTTTGTAAAACAAAATTGTAATAAATCGGAATCCGCAAGTTTCAATCAAGTAAACGATAAGCTTTTTTGCTCCTTTGCTAATCATTGACATTTCCTCAACAATAGAGAACTTGCATGTTTTTAAAATTTTTTTTTTTTCGAAGGTTTACAAAAAATTACTAAGAAAAAAAAACTTTTTTTTAAAATTGTTTTTTCATGTTATTTTACAATTGAAAATGATTTTTCTAAACTATAATTCAAACGCCAGTGACGTCAACAAATCGTTTTTTGCGGAGAAATGATAAAATAAAATGCAGAATGATAAATGGTTTGTTTCTAAACTTGCTTATAATATATTATAACGTAATTTACCATAGAAACAAAGTGCCTCAACAGATGTAAATAAAAATACGCCACAAACGTTTTTTTTAATCAAAAATACAACTATTTTTTACTAATAATTAATAGAAAATGGAATAATTTATTTAAAAAAAATTGACTTAAACTTACTTTAGATGAATTATTCTTTGATTTATATATGAATTTGTGACCAAAAAAAATTAATGCAACTTCTCTATTATACTTAAAGCACATATACAATTCAAAAAAAATACAATCCGTGCATAAATAACAGAGTGACAACTTATGTTCAAAATAATTATTTGAAATATCCTTTGTCCTTTAAGTTTTGACGACAGATAGCACAAGTGTTAAACGTAATTATCTTTTCTTTTATTATTATTATTTTTTTTTTTGGAATGACTGAAGAAAAGAGTAAGTTATTATGTTCTTGGCACTTGCAATATTTACGATTGCAGTAGATGAGAATTATTCTTTATTTTGTTTATATTGCGTGCTTACAAACAATATTTTATTTTTTTTATTTTAGTTGTTCCCATAAATAGTAAACATATAAAAAAATTTAATCATTTATTTTATTAAAAGAGGTGGGATAATATTTCGCGTAATTTATTAAAGAAATATGAGAATAAATTACGTGTTGTCAGAAAAAGAAATTCGCCCAAATAACACAATTTGAGAATTAAGAAAACCTATTTAGTGAACCATATTATGTATTTCAAAAATATGAATATCTATCTTTGACCCGAGTTAAAAATTTTAAGTATACCTTTTATTAAAGGTAATATCTCTGATTTTATTTTTGCATTTTTATTTTTTATAAAATGTCCTTCCACTTTTCTCCTAGTACAATGAATTTCTTAATAATTTTTTTAAATATTAATATCTATAATTAAAAATTCCATTTCAAATTGTTTTCATTATTTTATTAAAATTATGAATTATTGATTTAAACTTTAAAAAAATTCGAACACCTTATGGGTAAAATGAATAAATAAAATTTGCTAATTTCACAAAAAATACAAAAAAAAAATGTAAATTTATGTAATTATCAAGTTCATTACATATTGCTAAAAGAAATTATTTATTACTTTGCAAAATAATCAATTTGATATCAACCGATACTGACCATCGTGCAGGTGGTCAATTTTATCAATCAACTATTTGAACATCTGTTCTTTTATTCAAATAAATTTACGTATTTAAATTTATTTCACTATCCAGCAATAAAACTTGTCATTCAGATAAAAATTTAATTATCTTCTAATTAATTTAAAAGCAGTTGTACTACGTTTTGCATGCTGACCTATAACGAAGTGCAAAATATTTGTAACATTAAACACCCATGTTCATTGATTACCGATACAATACGTTGTTTCAAACCAAGGTACATGGCAGGGAGTCATTTATACTTTACCTCCTCAACATTCTACGCTATGTGTTAAACAAAATACTCACTACTAAGAGGTATTTTATGTTTAAAATACAAAACTTAGTATTTAACTTGTATACAAGTGAAATTTACAAAATTTTAAAAACCCCCCAACAAATGTTTCCGGTACGGAACCCTAAAGTCCCGGAACTAAGAACACTATCCATTAAACTACTTTTTCCCTTAGTTGTTTCGGGTATAGAACCCCAGTCTTGCACTTAAAACATAGCTAAGAACACTCTACATTAAATTACCTTTAAACAAACAAAAAAATTAGTTAATCTGTTTAAGAACTACGATGCCTCAAACAGACAGAAACACACACAAAGCGGTCAAACTTATAACACCCCTTTGTTCGGGAGTTAATAAATAAACAGTTAAAGAAAATTCTTGAGTTTTTTACTAAAAATTTGTGTTTCTACTTTTAAAATAGTCTAGTTAATAAACTTTGCTGTCGCTTCATATCAAATCTGGTGTGAATATAACATAATATTTATATTTTAAATTATTCATTCATTAATTTCACCCGTTGATATTTATTTTTCCTCGTAAATCATAAACATTTAATGATAACATATTTTACAACAATATGGTAGCTTGTTATTTATTTAAATGAGAAAAACAATTAGTGTTTGACCTTAAATATAAATGAGATCATGTACAGTCTTGACCTATTGTTATGCTGTTTTAAATCAATCCAATATACTTACTACAACATATGTGGAGACGGTAGAATTATAGTGATACAGGCAAACTTTTTATATTTTTGCGAAAATCATGAAAATATGGGTTTTTAGTTTTAAGGAAATTAATGATATTTATAAAGATAAATATTAACCATTGTTGGAATAATGGAAAAACAAAATTCTATTAAATTGTTTGCGCTAAAAAAAAATATTAACATCTTTTACATATTGAAAAATCGACAAATTTTTCTTGTAATCTAAGAACACTCTCCATTAAATTAACTTTTTCCTTAAACCCTTTTCCGAACTGAGCCGATTTAGATATTCATCTCCCATTTTAGGTTTTATAGCTAAGAACAGTCTCCATTAAATTACCTTCCAAACGAAACAAAAAAAATCAAAATCGGTTCATCAGTTTATACGCTACCATGCCACAGACAGACAGGCAGACGCATACACATAGCGGTCAAACTTATAACACCCTTTTTTTTAGTCCGAGAATTAAAAATGATGACAAATGCCATTTGAATGAAAGCGGCACGAAGTAATTATGAAGAATTGCGATATTGCGAACAATTCAAAATCTTTATTTTAAGAAAAATGTTACTTGGATCCCTATAATTTTACTATTGTCATGTATCTACAAACTGTGTTCAAATTAATATGGAAAAGTTATTCATTTATTTACCATAAAATTTCATAGAATTTCCAATGATATTCAAAAAAATTCGATAATTATAATAGTTTATAATTAGAGAGTTTTTCTTGGTATTGAAAAGTGTAAATTTGTTGTTGCACGCTACAAAATTTTTTCATTAGGAAATCAAGCTGATTTTTTCTATTTAAGGAGAAAAATGAAATGGATTTTAATCATGAAATTTAAATTTGGTTCAAATATTTTTTTTCCGTAACTTTATTGGCTGGACATTTCAACTAAACCATTATTTTAGTAATTAATTACTTTTTAATTACTTAAAATTGATTAATAAAAGTACAAATTCAGTGAGAAAAATTCAAAATTTCTAAAACGGGAAATTCAAATTTTTAAACGGACGTGACATCATAGTACTGACTGGTCAAATTTGTTGATATACTGTATGGCATTAATTACTTACATTTGGTATTACAGCATTACAGTATTGATATTACATTAACTTCTATTATCATACGGTTTTTTATTAGAAAACTTAATGATAACGAGTGTAAATTCTATGTTATAAATTCAGTTTTTTAAATGTTAATTATACATTGAACTGTCACCAATTGACAGATCACGTACTTATACGTCATCGACAGAAAGCGCCAAAAAACTGCGTTTAAATATCTCAAAATTATGATGTATTTTAAATATTTTTTTACACTTAATTACAGCATTTTTAAGCAGTATTTATATTTTTTACTTTTTTATAACGGTGTAAACAATGAATTAAAAATATAAAAAAATACATGAATATTCCCTATTTAAAATTGATAAAGGGCTTTCCGAAGTTGAAATATGTAATTATAAAATTAAAGGAAAACATCAATGAAAACAAAATGCATGCATATTTTAAATGCATCAATATTCGAATTTTATCACTTTTATATAAAAATTGTCCAATTTTAATTCGGTTATCACGAAAATATTCTTAAATTTTTTAGAAAGTTATAAATTTAATAAAAGTTTTTTATTTTTCTGGATACTAATTTGATTAATTTTTGTTTCAGGTAAGCAAAACGCCTACTTTTATACCAGATTTCAGAACATGTCGAAATTTAAGTAAGTAAAACCTTAACATAGAATAAAAATAATTTTATCATGAATTTTTGTTTCGTAATGAAAAGAAAAAAAATATCACCCAATATTTATTATAAAGGGTGTTATATTATTTTCAAGCCATCATTAAAAATTATATTTATTGAAATTGTTTAAATTAAAAAATAATTCATAAATAATTTCATTTTAATTAATTAATTATTATTTAAAAAAGAACAATTAAACATCTTGTGAGGTTGTTCTTAACTAGCTAAAACACATACATTTTTAATAAACATCACATGTTCAACATTGTGATTAGAAAAATTATTATCATAAATGTAAAAAAAAAAAAATTAATAGAAAACAATGTTTATTTACAGTACAAAAATGTATCGTCTAAAACAATCACACGACTTCTATATTAGGTCAAATTCATAAAACGTAAAAAAAATCGTTTGGGACATATTTCATATCTTTTTCATGGCTATAAAAATACTCAACAAATTATTGAATTTTTTTAATGAAAATGAGCGCTTAGTATAAACTGCTTACCTTACTGCGAAAAATGAGTCGGGGCTCTCATCTAGACTTCATTCGCATCAATTTATTAGAATCTCTAAAAAAACATTTTTAATCAAACGATTAATTTTCTTTTCTTAAATTTGCGCACAATTTATGTCAATAGAAAACTGAAAGCGCCTAATAATCGCATATGAATGTTTTAGTTAGTTATTCCGTTATTCAACTTAAATTTATAACCAATTTGAAAACATACCGAGAATTTGATATACCTAGATGTTTATAAAAATCCCGACTTCATTTATAAATTTTGTTTCAAGCTTGCATCTTTTATCGATACCTTAAACGATAACAAACTTTTATTTCAATATTACTAAAATATTTTAGTAATTTCCCATACACAACTTTCTTAATTTAAGATTAAAGTTCGAACATTATTTATAAATACTCCAAAATTTATTAGTATATAGAGGTTAAAATAATAAAAAATAATAAAAATTCTTATTTTTTTAAATAAAAGTAAATAAGATTTTTAATTATTAGAAATATTTGCATATCTAAGTTATTATCAATCAGCAATAATTTGATTGCAAAGATATTTTTTTTACATTGTAGTTTTACATATGTTAACACGTGTTTTTAGATACGGTATGTGTATTAAATCATTAGTCATAATACTCACGTATAATTAATTATATCACATGGACGGGAATCTATTTCTTTAACATGCATTAATATTTGTTTGCTGTACTAAATCATTTATATTTACTTCAAATGATGCCAAAGAAAGCAGCATTTAAAGTAATAAAAAATTTCGCGTTTTTAACCGAATGCTTCCTTAATAAAAATAAATTAAATTCCACAATTTAAGAATTCCATATAAGTACTATAGTTTATGAAGAAAAATATCCAGATATCGATTATTTTTCGGATAAATGTGTGTTATATCGGATAAATGTATAAGTTTAAAATATATTTTAGCATCCTCCGGAACGATTTCGAAAATTTTATGGCCCAATTCGTGTATCTTTTAAACAAATACCTACCTTTATTTCATCATTCTAATAAAAAGTAAGATGTTAATTATTTATTATTTTGTCAACATACCCTTTTCTGCTCTTTTCAATCCCCGTCTAAAAAGAGAGGTGTTATAACGATTCCGTATCCGAAATAATTAGAAAAGAGTGATGATATTCAAACGGCTAGGCTTAGTAGATTTTCTTGAAATATAGCTAAGAACACTCTTAGGAGCTACAATGTCCCAAACGAATCGATAAGACACGATTTTATGTCGGAAGTCGTTAAATTTTTAATTTAATACTATAACAAGGTTCATTAAGCAATCATACTTTGGTAAAATTTTGGGAACCTTGACAAAATTCATGAACAATATCGTATATATTTCAATATTATGGGATATAAATTTTCCAAGTTACATAAGATTAGTTGAAAATTGTTTATTGCGAGGGCGAGGCACATTATTAGTTGACTTATTTGAGATAAGTTTTAAAAAACAATAGGGTAAAATGTAGTAGCTACCTAGAGAATAATGTATTTTACCAGATATTAATATTTACAGAACAGTATTGCAATGAGAGTATTTTATCAGAATGTAGGTAGGCTGAAGACTTGATTGCTAAATTGGTTTTGTTTTCGAACTAAAAATAAAGCTGTCCAAATCAAAATGTTTCATAAATATAATACTCCAGGTAATTCATTGATTAATTATTGGTGAGTAAATTTTTATACCATATTCCAGTTTTAAACGTTAAATTTTGAGGAAATGAAGTTAAAAATACGCATACCTTACCGTAACATACCTTGAGTCGAATCACATTATGTGTAATCCATTTTGATACAAGTTTATTAAAATGCAGTAAATTTTACAATTATATTTAAGTATTGTTAAGCAAAGTAGGTGCATATGGGAAAAATAAAACTCTTACACCTCGAGTCTTTAAAAAAAGTAATCTGTAAGAAAAACTTATAGAGTTTTCAATGTTTCAATCTCATACATTCTACTATGATGCCGTTCCCTACAGTGAACTATTACAATCACATGTTTAAGAGAGCGATTCTAAGTAGGTACATTAGGCTATGACCCATAATACATTATGATGTTGTACCATGGTTCACTCATTTTTATAGTTGTTAAGTATTCAAATTCTTAAAAAAATTATATAAAATAACAGTCCTATAAACAGGAAATGGGCATTTTCCGTAGTGACATTTTAAGACATGGCTTTAAAAAACATGTACATATAAATTTTGAATCTAACTAATGCACCTTCCCCTATAATTATTGGTTATCAAATTATGTGTAAATTAATTTCATACTATCTTCTTTTTTTTTCAAACTAAGCTGTAAAATATAAATATTATTGTTTTCATTGTATGAAATTTTTGGTAAATATTTACATTTGAAGGTCACGGCCGGGTGTCAATAATATTAATTTTATTAATGAAAAATTCTTTTTGGTTCATATAATTGATATTATCTTTAAATAAACCTTGCGAACTTGTCAATTTGGCTTTGCTACACTTTTATTGGTTCTTAGATAAATCAATTTGACCGTGAAGTATTAAGCATACTTCTAAAATCATATCTTCTGACTCATAATTTGGACCACATTCGAATCGTCTATGATTGTTTCTCCTTTTTCTAATTATATAATACGTTAATACTTTAAAATGATTCACCTTTTCATAATATAGGCTAACTACTTGAGATCCAATTAGGCTTTTTTACTCTTATTGTTTCTTATATAAATCAGTTTGACCGTGAAATATTATGCGTGTACTTCTTAAACTTCTGATTCATAATTTAGACCACATTTGAATCATCTGAGATTCTTTTCCCATTTCAAATTATATAACAGGCTAATACCTTAAAATGACTCATCCTCTTATAATACAAGTTGAAAACAAAAGACCTATATATTTATAATATTGCCTTGATCACATCTTGCCCCTGAAATATCTTCTGAATCATATAGCCACAAACATTGTTTCCCGATCATACGCAACTTAGATACTGCATAACAAAAGATATTCTTAAAATGACTAATCAACAGGTTAATGAAGTTCAAATGATAGAAATTAAAATTAGAACGAAACGGAAGGTTCGACTATAAATAGTTTTGATTAGTTGATTGACCGTGAAATATATAAGTATTCTTCTGGTTGAGTCATACAATTCGAACCACATCTTTCTGAATCATCTTTTATTTATCATTTCTTGATTATATATTATAAATTATATAATCAATACAACAGGTAGTTTTAAGATCTGGATGACTAATCGATCCACATATTGTTTTCACATAATACATGAAATGTAATGCTATTCGTTGTGTGCGTAGTCATGGTAAGGACAATAAAATCGATGTCAGTTATAAATCATTTAGTACGAAACAAAAGTGATTCTTGATTTTAAAATGAAAGCCCTATTAAGTAGTGTATCGTTGCCATGGAAACGCCTCCAATAAAACTAACGCACGGTGCGAATATAGACTATTAATTATGTCATATAGGAAGGAACTAAGGTTCACGGGATTTTATTGCAAAAATCGTTCAATGATTAAAGAAGAAAGAATCACCGAGGGCTATTAAATTGGAGGGTGGAAATTGAAGGTAGCACCCCAACAGTATTTTTCAGATAACATAAAGTAGATTAAATTTCCTTTTAAATAGTATGCTGAAAAATAGAAATAGTTGTAAAGAAATGAACCTACATTACAGATGAAAATACCGTTGTCACGTTTGATAACATTATTGAGGAAAAGTAGTAACACCATTCTTCCAAACTTGTAATTGTCATATATTTCTAAATAATAAACGTAAAATACCTTTTTTTATTGAGTCAAACAATAATTTTTACAATAAAATGCGAAGAAAAGCAAAATTGAAATGGCTATATCTCAATGAAATATAATGGCTAAAATTTTTGAGCCATTAAATCAAACATTGTTGTCATGGTCATGCATCCTTCAATAATAATCAAAAAGCAAAAAAAAAGTCGATTTATTTCGTATTATGCGTATATTTTCAAATTTAGGTTTGTAGCATATGAGTAATTAAATCGAAACATTACTCAATAATTGTACTGTCCTTGCAATAATTAGACAAGTGAGTAATCATGGTTTGGGTTAAGAGCTTGTGCAATCATTGTTGTGTGTTTTAGTTTTAATTTGTTTGAGGTTTAATGAATTATGTGTCTCAAGGCTACAGAAGTACATAAATTATGGTATTTAAATTATAATCTTTGTCTTAAATTTTTAGGGTATATCACAAATGAATATTAATGATTGGATAATTAATTTTGTAAATGAACTAGAACAAAACAAGAAATTAAAAAACTTTAAACAGATTTAAATATGTAGACCCAGAATCTGAAATTGAGATATTTTTATTGATTTTACATTCAAATATTTTTTATTTTCAAAAAATAAATATTTTTTTTGCTTTAAAATTTTCTGTTGCTCTAACGATTTAATTTTTTTTGTGGAAGTCTTATGGACTGCTGATATATTTCAAGAAAAATAAACCAAATCTCAACAGATTTATTTACATTAAAATAAAATTTAAACAAAACATCCTGTATATTGTTTTTTTATTTATTATTAAATTAATATTCAACAATAAACTTTTGTAATTAAGTCTAAAAACAAAAGTAATTTAAACCGTTTCTCTAATCAGCTATTTAATAAAAAAGACATGAAGAAAAAAAATTTTAATAAACAATTCTTTTTTTATAGACAAGCTTTTATTGTACTAAATTACAAAATAATTTTTCTTATGAATAATAACACATTTATTATTATTTGTAAAAGCTAGACCCGCTCAATTTACAATATCTAGGATGATTCGGAACGCTTCAAGCTTTTACAAATAGTCATGTATGAATGGTACATAAGAAAATTTATTTTCTACTTCTCAGTACAATAAAAGTTTGTACCCAAATAAGTATTTTTTATTTAAATTTTTAATATAATTAAAATTTATGTATATCAAATATGGTGGAAGCGATGGGAAAATTATGTCATACTTGTTATTGATTGATGACAAAAATGCAATTTCATCCAATTCACATAATCCTAATTTCAGCTCAATCAAAAACCAGAAAGGGGATCAATTTAACAAAATTCCAGGAATGAAAATATAATATTTAGTTTTTTTTTATGGAGAACCTTCATTGTCAAATACAAGTCAGAAATTGAGGTCTAGGAAAAAAATTTTCCATTAAAAAAAAAAAAACTATGTATAGACATGTCACACATATACATAACTGATATTAATACATACTATAAAATTTGCATCTAATGTGTGCCCTAGTGAGTAAACAGTGATGTCTACAAAAAAATGTTTCAAACAAAAGTTGTTTACTTTTTGATAAGGAACATTTTTTATATTTAAACTTTTGTTCTATCTCTAACGGTTTACAAGATCCAATTGACCTATGTTGCTCATTAGCGAACTCGACCTCACTTTTTACGTCCTGAGTGCGCTGTAAAATTTCAGCTTGATATCTTTTTTCGTTTTTGAGTTATCGTGTTCAAAGACGGACAACCGAAAATTAACTAATTTGATGATTCTATGAACACCTATCCCAAAAGTTTTTTCGTAGCATCAATATTTTCAAACGTTACAAACTTGGGACTAAACTTAATATACTATGTATATTTCATATATACATGGTATAAAAAGGAATTGGCGAAAAATCGATGGAAAATCTTCAGTTAAGAAATCCCTCTTTCTTAGATTAGTAAACTCTCATGTAAGTCATTTATTTTGTGTTTTTTGCATAAAATATAATATACATTTGACCTATTTTTACCTGAATTTATGTATTTTATTTTATTCTCTTGTCAAAATAAAATTTATAATAAACAATATTTTAATATAATAACAAGCAAACAAACAAAATACGTATAATAAACGTATGTTATTCGTTTATTCGCCGATAATCCGCGTACAATGAATTGTATATTGTATAATATAATACACATATAATGTATATATAATACCTACATGTTGTAGTTTAATGATTTGCTCCGATTAAATGTTTATTTGCAGTAATAAAATGTATAACAATAATATTATAAACATATAACAACAACCGTATATTTAAATGTTGCAAATGTTTATAACATATGAACAGAAATGTATTTTATTATATGGAACTAAAGAATTAATACAGATTGTTCCATAATTACGGATTGGATTCTATTTCTTGGAAAATTTTCATTTATACCGTGCAGAGGAAAACGATGTATGTCGACTTTGCTATATTACGCTTAAAAATTTAAAACCAGACTTGATACCATGACAAAATTTGAAAGTGAAATTAAAATTAATTAAAAAACGAAAAAGTTATAATTCAAAGATTTTTGGCCATCTCCTTTTAGCAAAACAAAGTTTTATATGTACCTCTATGGTGATATTGGACAATGAAGTCATTAACCTATATAGTCCTCTTTGTTTTTTTTGTTTTTTTGAATTTTAAACGTTCATATTTTGCATACTTCTAATTTTTTTTCAAAAACCGACTTCATTTTTCTGCCCGGGTAGTGAGAATTCTTAACCTGATAAAAAAAATTTAGTCAACAATATTTATATAATAAACAGTTTTATATTATTTTTTAAGGTATTTCGCGAACACGCAATTTTCGAATAAAATTGAAATCGATACCAAAAATAATTAGTTTATTTAGCAACTAATCACAAATTTATAAATATTTTGTGAAAAATTCATATCCATTCTCTGTACGGTTTATGAGAAATTTTCACCAAAAAAAGAGCACTTATACCAAAAAACGCTGACTTTGATTGGTAATTTCTCATAATCCGTAAAGAAAATCGAGATTAATTTTTTATAAAAGATTTAACCGAAATTTGATTTTTTTTCGTTTTTTCTTGTAGGTTTAAAAAGATTCAGAAAGAAGAGAAATACAAAAATTTTATTGTTTATTTTTGGAATATGTATCTAAAAATTCATAAAAATTCGATTCATTTGATGAAAAAGAGTAGTTTCGTTTCGAGATACTACGGGTAATCTCATGGGGCTTCAAATAAAATAGCTTTATAATGGATACGATAGAAAATATTGGACCAATAATCAAATGAATACGATTTGTCTATTTTTTGGGCCAACCGTACCCTATAAGCCGAATTTTATCAAATTCCGAAACAAAAACTTGTTTCGTGCTTTTTTTTTCAATTTTTTTCCTTACAAAATTATAAAAAATTCAATTTCGAAAACTCATTACCTGAGGTAATTTTGAGCCAAAATGTACAAAAAGGCGTTAATTTGGTGATTTGATACATAGTTTCTGAAATAACAGCCAAAATACCTCCATACAAGGACTTATGAAATCGATTTCCGGTTAACAAAAATTTTTATTTATTTAATCGTTAAAAATCACAAAAATTTCGTTTTTAATTTAAATAATTTGGATTACCATTGTAGGACAATATCGGGAAATGGCATCGGACTAAAACGCTGGATAATTCTAATTGACATTGAAAGATACCGATATAAAAAAAATTCAAATTTTAACCTTTTTTAACCCGTTTTCAGTGACTATACATAGTACAAATACATTCATAAATATTTTTGAATACGTCTTACCTGGAAACAGATCAAATTCTTCTTTAAACAGTGACTTTAAATAAAATCAAATCTTGGCCATATTCATATATAAATCCTCATATAAAGTAAAGTTCACGTAATTTTTTTAAACATTTGCTATAATTGCAAAGCAAACTGATATTTTAAAAATATGTATAAAAAAAATTCAAATTTTAACCTTTTTAACCCGTTTTCAGTGACTACATAATACAATACATCCATAAATTATTTTTGAATACGTCTTATCTGTTGTTAAAATATTAATTTATGTAAAAATTGTATAAAACACTAAAGTTTCATACCAGGACCACAAAAGTTTTAAATACCGCTTACTAAACAAAAAAACACAAGATGAATTTTGTTTATTTATCTTAAAAAGTATATATTCATGTTGAATTTAACAAAAGAATAAATCATCTGTAAATATTTAGTATTATTTTTATTACGATTACAACAAAATTTATTACAACTTTGGTTTCATTTAATTGAATATTAATAATATATATTATGTAGAGGAACACCATAGAAGAAATGATATATATATATATATATATATATATATATATATATATATATATATATATATTACAAAGTGTAACAAAATGTATTATGTAACTATAGGTAATGTTTATAATTATAGCTATGTATGTGACGGGAAAAAATTCGTTTAATATAATTTGGAAAGAATTTATTAGGTGAAAGCAAATGTTAGAATAATAGAAGCACTGTTTAAAGTTATTCATCTTCTTCAGTTTCAACTGTTTTAGTAATTGAGCATTATAATCTCAATTAAGGAAGTTCCCTCACCAGTAATAGAAAAAAATAAATTAGTAGAAAATGATCCAAATTTTTAGTATGTTGTAGTTAACGATACATAGTACTAAATAAAAAAAAAATTTGGGTATCTTATCGATCAATTAAGAGAGTAATTAATTAATTAAAAATACACTAAATAACATAGCATGATATGAGGATGGTATGTTATTTAGTGTTGAAGCCAATACTAAGTAATATTTCTGCATGATTTTAGCTATTGACAAGTGATCACTTGCCGATGTGATGATGTCTGGTGGTTAAAATACTAACTATAGTTGCATGGGATGCTGTCAATATATATAGGATTCATTCTATAATTATAAATAACAAGTGAAAACAAACAATTGACTGAGTTAGTTGTTAAAATACCATGTATAGAAAGTGTTGATTAATCTATTACATTACACATACATACATATCACACATATACAACTATACGATTTGCGCATAATTTGCGCTTTCGGATAAACAGTGATGTTTGCGAAAAAATGTTTCAAACAAAAGTTGTTTATTTCTTTATAAGGAACATTTTTTTACATTTAAACTTATGTTCTATCTCTAACGGTTTACAAAATTGACAAGACCTAATTGACCAATGTTGCTCATTTACGAACTCGACCTCACTTTTTACGTCCTAAGCACTCTTTAAAAATTTCAGCTTGATATCTCTTTTCGTTTTTGAGTAATTGTGGTGACAGGCGGACAGACGACAGACAGACAGAAAAACAGACAACTGGAAATGGAATAATTAGGTGATTTGTTGCATGGATACAAATTACGTATGCTTTATTTGGAAGTTTGGATTCTAATTCAATCAATCTTTCTTCAAAATTGGTAAAATTTTATTATAAAATAAAATAAAATTTGTAACTCTAACAAAAATCTGGCTAATTAAAAGCGTGGTAGTTTTCAACCAAGCGTTAAATCCAAAAAGTATTATATCAATTTATATTTCAAGCATTGGTAAATTTCAACACCAGATTTACAACAGACTTATAAGCATAAAGAATCAGCGGGAAATTTTGAAAATAAACCATTTAAATTACATATGGGTAAAGTAAAAATTATTTTAAATCATTGCATCTTATAAATCACATAACAACACGACTATTTTTGTTTCTTTATAATCGGTGTACCATGGATTTAAAAAAAAAATTATTTAAAAAACACGAAAGCTGAAACTAGTCCAAGAGGTTTATCTTTTTCTTTCCGAAGTAATAAGCATCAAAAATTAAATCTACACTAACTGTAAAATAATAAGTTCTTATCATGGTAATAAGTAAATTTTTGAAAAATTTTTCAAATAAGTATTTTCATGAATAAAGTATTTATATCGTTGACTAAAAAAATATTTACTTGTTATAAGATCATCAAGGTTTCAACTTAAAATAGTTTTTTTTTAATTTCCATTGACTAGTTTTGGGGAAATCTATGTAAACATATAATCCATTTACGGTTTTCCTATAAAACCAATGTTAAATATGCCTACTTTTGAAGTCATTTGTTATTTAAATAATCGGGTAACCCCCTCTAAAATTTTCCGAATTGATTTAGACTTCGAACTTCACTGGCGTTCATACATTCTTAAGTGGCGAACAGTGAATTTGGAAAAATAGTTTTTAAAATAGTTTTTTTTAACCTCCGAACTGAAAAAAAGGGTGTTATAAGTTTGACCGCTATGTGTGTGTGTCTGTTTGCCTGTCTGTCTGTGGCATTGTAGCGCCTAAACGGGAGAATCGATTTCGATTTTTTTTGTTTCGTTTGATAGGTAATTTAATGGAGAGTGTTCTTAGCTATGTTTTAAATGCGAGCTTGGCGATCCATACCGAAAAAAACTAAAAGAATTTGCGAGTATTTAAGGAAAAAGGTTATTTTATGAAAAGTGTTCTTAGATATTTTTCAAGTGCGACTTTAGGGCTCCTTATCAGAAACATTTGTTCGGGATTTTTTAAATTTTGTAAATTTCACTTGTATTTCTTTATGTATGGTATGAATCTCTTGGACTATAAACCTAAAAAATATAATCATGTAAACCAAATCATATAAGCATAAAAAGCCGAATCGTCTTTCGATATTATTAAATTATGTATAATATATAACTATATAGTTTTATAAATACATTACATTATGTATAATAGTTTGCAATAATTTCCTGTAATAATTCAATATTATTATTACTGTTGGCTATTTCCTGCGTTTAATGCAAGTGTTTTTTTTTTTCTTCTTCATGTTTCGTGGTCTTCTTTTTGTACAAAACGATGTTGTATATACTTTTTTTGTTCTGTTTTGCTTTGATTTTGATCTTTGTGTACAAATGTGTAATGAAAATACAGGTGATTATTAAGTAAATTGGTGTAATAAAGTAATTCCATCTCATCGATCGATATCAAAAAATGAAGAATAAATAATATTTTAATTTCATTTTACGACAAGAGGAAATATTGCCAAAAATATCCATGAAATATGGCAATTCGTATCGGATTTGAAGTAACATCCCAGAAAATATGCGACCAATCATCAAATGTATCTGATTTTTGTAATTTTTGGGTCAAAATTACCTTATATACCGAGTTTTATTAAATTCCAAAACAATTTTATATGATTTTTTCGATTTTTGCAAAAACTTCAATTTCGATTAAATTAAGTACATGAAATAATTTTGATTCAAAAAATACAAAAATTGGATTCATTTGATACCTCCTATGAAAACCATTTTTCGAATCGATTTCAAGCAATTTCTAAAAAATTTTTATCTAATACCTAGGAAGATTTTTATTGTTTTGGCACTATGTTCCTTATCGAAAGATCTTGTTTGCTGGTTGGGAGTAAAAACTGCAACAGGCACCAGAAACCGACATCTAGATTACTTAGAAAACTAAAACTTTTCAATCGATTCAGGTTGCCATGAATTTTGAGAAAATGCAAAAATATTTTTAAAACTATCAATTTGTATTTTTTGTCGAAATTTAATGTTTTATCATTTTAAAAAAATTGAGTTGTGAAAGTTATCAGAAGTTAAAAAAACAGAGATAATTTATTTTTTTTGTTATATCATAATAAATATCCTGATCAAACCAAACGTAATGTACTCACATATTGGGTTGACTACTGAATCTCACATATTGGGTTGACTACTAAACGATGATGTTTTTTTTAAACTAACACTGCAATTATTTTATACAGTAAAAACTTAGCTAATATTTTTTAAAGAAGCTAACAAGTATTTGACTTCTAAAATGAATACGTTAAATTTTCAAACAAATATCTTTTAAATAAAAAAAGTAAGCGCCACATTTATAATCTACCAAGGTACGAAAGGAATAAGGTTCCTAAAGCGTGTCCCACGGCACCTCTCGTTTTTTTGGTTCTAATTAATCTAACACATCAAAATCGAAACTTAAAAATTATTATTTTTTAACCAATACAAAAAAAAACATTTGACTTCTATTTTCTTTTGTACTTTGCCATGTTATCTTATTTGAACTTGATGGTCCCAGAACTACAAAAGTAATCTATTGAAAATGTACACGTTAATTAAAGAAAAACTTGACTATGCTTATTTAAATAAATTAATTAATAATATCTTGATTATGATAATGATCAAATAATATTCTTTTATAATCTTATAAATGTTATCAAGGATAAAAACTTGTAAGATAAAATTAAAAAACATATACAGATTTTTTTTCTGAATTGGATGATGTTGCTTTGTAGTATAATAGTTGTTAGTAAAACCGGTACTTAGAATGTGCGTGAAGTTAGCACCATATTTTTTGAATAGTTTTTCCAGTTATATAAGACTTGCTGTGAACTACCTGCTTCTCTGGACAATTTCAATTAAAATTACAAGATTAAGATGGTTGTGTTATAATCTTCGCCTTATATGCCACTTATCCTCCGTTTGTTCACATTTCATTAATTTTATTATTTTGGTGCGGAAACATAATATTTTTGAAAACAACTAATGTTACTCGCTGATAATAAAGCTTTCTATATGTGAAATAATTTTTCAAATCGGTTTAGTACTTACACCTATATCTTGAAGGCTGTGGCCTAGTTCATAACCTCTTTTGCTTTCACTTTTGAACACCTATTTTGCGTTAATGCGTTAATTTCAGTTTCAGATTTTGTAACGATTCCATAATTCTCAGTATTTATTCTATATTTTTATTTTCCAAGCCTTAAGGTTTTTTTTCCGACGGATCACACAATAGTTTTCATCTCCTATTTTTACCCCCTTAAGATAAAATTTTCACAAGTTTTTAATGTTGTATTTATTTATATCTAACCAAAAGCTTAAAAAGTAAGTTTCAGGGGTCTAGCTTTAAATATGATATAATTTCCATACAAAATTGAATCCCCTATTTCAACCTCTTACAGCCCTTTTTTCGGATTAAAATGTCCTTTCTCAGGCTCTATACTATCTCTGTACCAAATTTCATTTAAATCGGTTCTGTGGTTTAGGTGTTATTGCATAGCACAGAGACAGACAGACAGAGTTATATTCGCATTTATAATATTAAGTATGGATTGAATCTTGAAGGATTTTTACCCCAATGTATACTCAAAACTCACAAAAATAGACAATTTCAAGTTTTGAAAAATCCATTTTTTTTATTGCGCTAGATTGTACTATCTGTCCCAACCAATGATATTTTTAAAAAATTTGATACAAGTCGAAAAATTTCCTATTTCAAAAAAATGTGGTGCAAACTTTACGTATATGATAATTAGTATTATTTATCTATAATATTAAGTAATATATCTCGAAACATAAGTGAAGTGAGTAGTAACGAATTATATAAAATAATATAATCATTGTATAGCTGACGATGGTAGAATAATAGTGATCCAAGTATTATTTTTCTGAAAAGATTTTGGATTGTGGGCATGAAAAAACGGCAATTCTTCTTAATTCTTCTATGCCACTCTCATAAAAGTGCCATTTGGCATCATTTTTCCCGAAAAATACCAATTCGTTACTTCATGAAAGTTAATTTTTTGTAATGTGTAAAACGAATATTATTTTTTTAAATGAAATAATTTAATAGAATTTTATTCCAGCAATGTTTAATATTAATTTTATAAATATCAGTAAAAAATCATTGACTTCAGTAAAATTAAAAACACATTTTCATTGTTTCCTCGCAAAAATAAAAATATTTGTTGTAATTTGGTTAAGTCCAGCCTGCGTATGATAAATATTTACTCACTGTCAACTTTTCTTTCACTGCCAAAAATCAAGAAAATGACATCTAATCAAAAATTTTTATGCTTTTAAAAAAGATACACAACACACTTAGACCAGGAAAGAGAGATACCACCTCAAACAAAAGAAAATGATTGGTAACTGTAGTGTCTTGTTCTTTATTACTTTTGTCTACTCAGGAATCACATTATGGGTATAAAAAAGATTATTTCCTGAATGGAAATATATTAATATTAATTTTTAAAAATTTTCTCTTTAATAATCTTGCAAGAGAAAAGCAAAAAAATTCATCGAATTATATTGTACAGTACCACGCAGAACCCCACCTTTAAAAGTACTCCCTTGTGGACTATCAAATTTTTTTAAGGAGCTATTTCAAGAGTTCTGCATAGTACTTTCGACCTATCCTAAGATTCCTATCCCAGTGGGTAATAATTTTTGAACAAGCCTCGTAGTGACTATGACTCTTAAAGGTAGTACCAATAATTTATTGATTAAATAAATTGTAATAGGCTCAACTCGAACATAGTTAAATTTTGCGAAAACATTTAACTAATTTAATTTTGCGTATAATTTAATTAAACTCCACATCTAAAATTGTTTTAGAGTCACAGCATTAATAAATAGTATCTATTTTTTATTATATTTTCATTTATGTAATAATACATATCGATATTATCTTAGAATATATAATTATTATATAAAAATTATTTTTATTTAATATAAATGTAAAATAAATCAAGATTGTGCATTTTAATTACTTGCAAGATGAAAATTTATAATATTAAAAAAATAATAATAGCAGTTGTAAAACATAACAATATAATGAACTTTATTCAAACAATTCTTATTTATATATTTTTTTTTTTGTAGATTAAATAACGATAACAAGAAATTATATAATAGAATATTGAATTACATCTTAAAAACATAAAGGTTATGAATTAAATTTAAATGATTTATTAGGGTTATTTAAAAAATTATATGCAAGGTTATTTTATTGAAATTTTCTGGTAGAAAGTTAAAATTATCCTCGAAAATCAATATCAACAATTTTATTAATTTATTATTTACTAGAGTGATACCCACCCGCTTCGCTGGGTTTAAAAGTAAAGATTGATAAAGATTACTCTCGCTTATCCCCTTAATATAACACACCAAATAATGGTAAGGATTGTTTTACACAGGTAAAATATATGTATGGTTTTCTATTTTTTTAAATGTATAATAGTAATTATTCATTGATGGCCGTGGCATTGATGGCCGATCAGAGATGGCCTTGAAATATTTTATATTGACTATTTTTACAGAAATCTGTAATTTATGGTAATGTCAAATAAAATTAATTTTTAAATTTTTTGTTATTTTTTTTTATTAATATATCTTTATAAATTATATCTCATGTGTCGTTCTCGTATCTCAAGTCCGGCAGTGGGTTTGCGATTATTTCGATATAACCTATCACCTGTGCAAAAAAATTAATCAAAAAAATATTTTTTTAAGGATTGACGAGCGCCTTTGCAATTTTGGATAAAAGGCTCGATTTATATGAAGATGGATTAGTCTAAATTTAGACAAGACTAAATCAATTCTGAAAATTTTAGGGGAGGGAGGGTGTCCGATTATTTAAATAAATAAATAACTTCAAAAGTAGGCATATTTAAAATTGTGCTTATGGTAAAACGGTAGATGGATGATATGATTGCATAGATTTTCGCCAAAATTAGTGGTGGAAATTAAAAAAAAAACTATTTCACTAAAAGTCAAAGTACACTTAAGTCAACAAAACCTTAACAAATTATTGAAACAAAAAAAAACTATAAAAAAATTAAGCTGATAATATCAATGATATCTGATAATTTTTGAATATAATAATGCTAAATTTCTTAATTTCCAAATCTAAATTATAGATTGCACATTCTTTTACCAATCCAAGCTGTCTAAAAATAAGAATTTAGATTATCTAACTGATAAAAAGATAAAAAATTTGGGAATAAACTGAACGAGCCGTGGTTGATATGACCTTCAGAGGTCAGATCAATAACTTGATTAGTGAAATTGCATTTAATCTTTAATTGTGTATAATGAAATCTGAAGCCTAAAAATGTAACCTTGATTAAACAATATACTAATCAAATATAATTATTAAAAATTGAAGTATATATCAATAATTATTGTTGTTTTAATGTAAAAAAAAATTCATTGTCCATAGTTAATTACTTCCGCACCAATAAAACAATAGAGCGCGATCCACAATTCAATATTTATGTGAATTTGATAGTACTTATTTCCGGCTAGTACCTGTATAATTCATAATATATGCTAATTATATAATTTTATTGATAAATTTTTTATTTTCTTATATAAGGTACACAAAAATTTAAAAATAGGTAATTTATATAACTTACTAGAGTGATACCCACCCGCTTCGCTGGGTTTAAAAGTAAAGATTGATAAAGATTGCTCTCACTTATCCCCTTTATATAACACTCAAAATAATGGTAAGGATTGTTTTACACAGGTAAAATATATGTATGGTTTTCTATTTTTATAAATGTATAATAGTAATTATTCATTGAGTATATCGGAGATGGCCGTGAAATATTTTATATTGACTATTTAAAACGAAAAAGTTTCTTATTGAAATTCGATTGCGCTATGTTTACGGGAGTGAGTTCTCAAAAAGGCTACGAAAATTTTGATTTTAAATTCATTTTAAGGCTGGGAAATAATTTTTTTTTAAATATTTTTTGTGTGTTTTTAGCAATATAACTTATAATTGAAAGACAGTTTTGTCGTTACCGTGTCAGATATTATTCTGATTACGGGTTTCGCGTTTCAAAAATGTACTACAAAATTAAAAATTTGTTATGATTTTTCCTATCAGCAAAAATGTGACTTTAATCAAAATTATTTCTAAAAATTAAGTAAAATATAAAATTTTACAACTATTAATAATAATATTTAAAAAATTTATTGCTATTTATAAATGAAAAATTGCATTGAATCAACTTTATAAATTCAAAATATTTTAATTTTTTTATCAATGAATTAATTATTGATTGATTTTGATTTTTTTGAACTGTCGATAAGGAAATTTTGTATTTAGTTTTTTAAAGTATTTTAAAAGTTTAACACGGCTTTGATACCACAAAATAATAATTTGATTCACATAAGAATCTCATTAATCCGACACTATTAAAAATCAACGAATGTGGGATTATTGAAATGTTCGGATTACTGGATTGTATAGAAAAATTGATAATAAATGTCAGGATCTTAGAACTCTTCCGCTTGCCACTAAATATCTTAAGACAATTAACCTTTCTGATGAAAAACTCCCCCGTTCTTAAAATTGGTTTAAAAAATCTCCTTTTTTGAGCTTTCACTGAAGAGGCTAATGTTAGGTACTCTTTAGTTTCATCCGATGAAAAAATTAAGGCTATTGTGAAAATTAGAACAAGAAATTTATTATTAAATTAAAAGCCTATTTCTAACTTAATTTTTTCGAATGCCATACAAACAGCAAATGTTTGACAAAAATCTGACTCTTATGAAAATTTTAGATCAAAATTCAATTCAAATTATTAAAAAACATTGACGCAATTATCCATAATAATCGCATTAAAATTACGCATTAAAAACTGATATAAAAATTTATTAAAATCAACAAAAAAAAAATTATTTAATATTTTTTTGCCGAAATTCATTAAAAAAAATTATGAAAAAAATCATAATAAAATTATTATCTAAAAATTTATTTTATTTTTAATAAGCAATAATTTTTACATTGAAATAATTATCAATTAACATAAATTTAATTGATATTACAAATAAAGCTTCTCTATAATATTAAAAAAAAAAAAAAAAACTTGAGACGCCGCACTCTGATAAAGAGCAAATCGTTATTGTTATTGTTTTAATTAAATGGGATAAGTAAATATTTAATTAATAATTAATAATTAATCACAATCATTGTTATCAATTCTTTAATAATAACATACAGGGGCGTATTGTTAAGGTTATTGTCTCGCCTTCAGTATAATGTCAGAAAATTCTAAAGCTTTTTATATTTATTAAGGATATCATAATGTAATTACCATAAAAATTCGATTGACTGTATCTAACTCAAGATAAACTTAATCAAAGTTTGGTTCATTAACACGGAGAGCATAGGAGATGTTGTGTTATTAATAAGAAAAAATAACTAATTGCCAGAAATTTTCAAAATAATTAAGTGTACATTGATGTTTTTGTTTCTGAGCCAATAAAATAAAAACACTAAATTATTGACCGTTTCATTGTTGAAATATAATAACGTAAAGTTAATCAATTTTATTGTTGAACAGAAACGACTACAGTTAGAGTATTGTGGTTAAATAGAGATAGCTAATTAACAGAATTTAAAACAACACTTCGTACACTATATGTTGTATGAGAAATAGTTGAGTTGTACATTAGAGTTAAAGCTTACACATTATTTCACAACTAGCTTGTATACTCTTACCGTAAATATAGGCCAAAACATAGTTATTGAAATAAATACCACGATACTCGAAATAGAAGATACCACGATACTCGAAATAAAATTTTGTTCGAGTATCGTGATATTTACTTCAATAACTATGTCTCAACTGGAAGTCAACAAAAATTCATCCTTATAGTCCAAAATATTTCTACCAAATTCTAGTAAGAGAAATAAAAAGTTTAAACTTGCCCGAAAACTGATTTTTAAACAGATTAAAAACACGGGGCCTAACAATTGAATTTTTTTCAAAAACTTAGGATATCGATACTACATCACATGAGGGAAGAAAGGAATTGAAAATGTCAGATTCAAATTCAAAATCACCCTATAGCTGGTATCACTAACTTTAAATTAAAAAACACAATCAAACAATTAAGAAAATATGATATCCAAGTATGTATGCACTCGCATAGAGGATAAAAACATGTGATAAATAAGTTCTCGAACGAATGTAGAAACATATCAATTAAAAATATTTTGTCATCATCAATTTATACTGTTTTGTTTTAATACGGAAGTCACGTTATTCATTCACCAGACTAAACGGAAATCACACGAAATATGTTTCTTAAATTGTCGCTTCTTACATCGGACTTAGGATTTTAATTCAAAAATTCCATCTACATAAAAATGTTGACCTACTTTTCCATCAATAAAGAACCTTAAATGGAGAGCCATTTCGTAGTGGTCAATTTCAATGAACCAAGACGAAAATTATTTTTCGATATTTCCCAAACTTTACCTACTAATTCACTAGAAAACGGGCTATAATAAAATTCTAAAAATTACCAAACGAAATTGTTTTTCTATTCAGATAAAAATCAATAAATATTCAGAATTAAACTAAATTAAATTTTTAATAATTTACTGAAGGAATGCGAAATCTTAAGGTATTTCCAGCGTGGATGCACTTGTCGACAGATTCAGAATAATGTTAGATGTGAGATCCCCTGATGTTGCAGAATTTTTGGTCGTCTAGATCGCGAGAGAATTAGCTGCAAAGTTTGCGATATCGATGGTCGAACGATGTAAAACTCAATATCCTCCCAACAATTTGTTACGATATTAAAAAATTATCTTGACCGAATTTTTTAAAAAAGTGTTGAAAGTAATGTTTTTAGAATAAAATCTTTAAAAAAATTTTAGATATTAATTTTCGTTTTCGAGATATTAATTGTGACGTAAATTTGTCAAAAATTGGGAACATAATTATCTCGTATTTTAAACGGTCAAAATTTCTGAAACTTTGAGATTTAATAGTAAGCCCTATTACGTTCTTAAATTTAATTTCTCGCTATTTTAACCATAGCTTACCTTAGGAAGTCGCCCTATTAGCTCGTTGGTTAAGGCGTAACCAATTCCGTCCGCGGTATGCTAAGGGTAGCGGGTTCGATTCCCGCCGTCGCAACCAAATTAATTTAATTAATAGTTGTGATGGGTTGGTGTAGTGCATGGTATATGAATAAAGGAGGTGCACTCAGCCTCTGAAATTGAGGAGCTGATAAATATATAGCCTAAGAGTGTCCTTCGTGGACAGCCAATATAATCTAACCTAACCTACCCTAGGAACTGCAAATACCATGCTAGAAATACCTTAATAAATATTCCATAATTTATAAAGAGAATTCATTTACATTAAAATACTAACCTTTTTTTTTTTTTTTTTTTTTTTTACTGTGAGAAAAAAGTATTTCCAAGATTTTTATAAAATTTAAATGGAATTTTTTTTTTTTAAATACTGTTAATTTATTTATTTATTTAAATAATATTTAATTATTATTTTCTAGTTTAAAAGTACTTATTACACTCTACGTATATTACTTACACAAACAAACTACTTAACATAATTATATTTAATAAATTTATTTAAGTAAATAAATAATATATTCACGATTATAAAAATCAAATCAAATAAATTATTATTTTTTTATTTTTTAATATTATCGAATTTCCTCTTCAACGCAAATGAGCTATTGGTTGTATAACTATATAATAGAATTTTTCAAAAATTTCTTCAAATACTATTATTTGACCTTTTTGCTCAAAAATAAATGTGTAGTTATGTGAGTGGTTATGATATTGAACTCTCAAGGAATGGTGTTCGTTCCTCAGTCATATCGATGATTATTTTTTTTTTATGACCTTCTTTCTGTGATTTAAAAAGAATTCCATTTCCTTCCTTTTTTTAAATTTTCTTTATTTTAAGTTATTTTGAATAATTAATTATTAATAATTTTTAGAATTACTCCAACAACTTTATTTCAAACTATTCTTAAAAGCGAATTCACTTAATTTATGCATCTCCTACGTAACGAATTTTATAAATATAAGAAATTTATTATTTTAATTATTTTTATTTTTTACAATTATTGTTATATTAAAATTACTCATAATTTTTAAACGCTTTACAATATGATTTTTTTTTTAATAATTAAAATAGTTTGTTTACACCTTGATAAATGATTTGGAATATTTTGAATATTCAAATTGAATTCTGGCGCCACTAATTAATTATCTCAGTTGAAATTATTGTATTATTTATAAAATATCAACTATTATATTTTAAATAATATAATGTAAATTAAATATGTGATATTTCCCAAAATAAAGTTAGGACTTACTGACGTTTCTTCTCTAAATTGCTTGGTTTTAAAGTAACTTGCAAAAAATTGTGTAAAATCGTTGATTGACACTCTTTTTCTGTGCATATGAAAATTTTTCTCCTACAGGTAAGTAAAAAGAAAACCTAAAAACTAATAAAATTTCCATAGATGGCCTTGCTGTCTCCAAGACATCATATGAAATATCCTCTAATTTCATAGGGGTACATATATTTCATAAATTAATCATAAATATTTACAGAAACTTATGACAGAAAAAAATTAATAATTCAAACTTATATTTAATAAAAAAAAAATATTTTTATTTATTACTTCTTTTTTTTTTTATACAGATAAAAAAATTATTTAATAGATACAAAAACGTTTCTATTAATTTTCAAATGATCAAAAGCCAACCTTGAATTTATTATAAACAAAATCCCGCAACTATAGATAATTTTTTCTACATTAAAAATCATAATCTTTAAATAAAAGCAATCGATCCGACTGGCTTCATTGATTTAAGATCTCATATTTTATGCTTGGTACATAAATATTAACACAATGGTAATGTCTTGTAGCGAGTGAGCGTAATGCTTTTAAAAGTTAGTTAATAAGTTAATTTAATTCTGTATAAATAATATTATGTGTCTTTTATATTAGAAGTTAATATTGGCGCCAATAATATTCATTTATTTATTTATACATAATATAAATAAAAACAAAAAATATTATATATTTATATTTATAATACTTCGGATGTAGTTTATCTACAAACATCTAAGTTTTATAAAGGAAACTCCATATAAATACCTACTTTTCATCCATTTATATTATAAATGTGAATATAAGGTTGTTTGTTTGTGACGCACGCAAAAACTGTCGGATTTGGAACTCATACATCAGACTAACACATGAGCTATAATTTTTAAAGCATCATAAGCATCATTTTGAAACATAAATTAAAGATTTCTATAAAAATGGTAAAAATACAATTCATGGTCATCTGTTCTGATGCCTAAATGGACAAACAGTCCAAGGCTAACGCCTTAGACCGCTCGGCCATTTAGGCCAACTTTTTATTTAAAATATAATCATTTTATTTCTCGATCTTTAATAAACATACTGTACTTAGTACTTTCACTTATTCGTTTAATAATTGTAATTCGAACCTGGAGCTATAAATTATATTGGAAGTATAAAAAACTAATCAACAATTTCATAAGAAAACAGGTATATTATCTATTAATTAATAAATAATGATAGAATATACATAGCAGTTTGTGAGAACTAAAGGAATATAAAAAGGGTGTCCCACGAACAAATACGTAAACCTTGAAAAATAGCTCATACACTTTATTTCCTAAACTTCAACAGTTCAAAAGATATGAGCAAAATAAAATTTTATTATACGTTTTAAATTATTAAAACACTAAAATTGTGCTAAAACGGTAACATAGGGAAAATAATATAAGCCAAGAAATTGTGAATCTATTAAAAGATTATTACATCAATGAATTTATCCATCTTACAAATTCATCACCTGTAGCTCCCTAATTATTAGGCTTTGGAAAGTGTATTCAGCTTAAAAATTCACTGACGTTATTTATTCGTGGTACATCCTGTATATGAAATAAATAAAATAAAAGCAAAAGAAAATATTATTCTTTTTATAAAAAGGTTATAATACTTATGTTCATTTCAAAATCATATTATATATTTATCTTTCTCAAAATAAATACAAAAAAAGAAGCATTCATATAATTTATATTGCGAAAATTATTGCCAAATCAGACACACACACACACGCGGCTACTCAATTTATGCAATTTATATTCAAACTGTACCACACAAAAAAAGGATTCAAACTGGCAATCTTTATTTTTAATTCGATAATAATGAAGGTAAAACTTTTGTACCTAAATCAAATTTATTGTCTTGTAAAAAGCATATATTGAGGTAAAAGGGTTACTAAAGCCAGGTTAACACTAACAAACAAAAGAACGTTTCGCTCCGGACACCACTTTGGCGTATTGATGTCTAAACGATTGATTTCTTCTTTGGACCAAAAAATATTTCAATATCAAAATTACTTAAAGACAAAAATGTTCATATTGTGTTTCTTATTATCAAGTTTTAGGTTTAATGTCAGGGGGTATTTGGAAGACTTATTTTAGAAATTCGAGATTAATTTTAGAATATTTAGGAATCCAGAAAATATTTACTACGCGGAAAGATTATTGATAACCGGAAGTTGCAATATCGCCAACTCTCGATAGTAATTCGTATTAATTTAAACAGAAAGTAGACCCGCTTTCAGTAGGTGCAATCTAGACTACCAGAACGCAATACTTGCATTTACTAATTTTAAAGAGTCAATACAAATATTCAAATTCAAATCATATAAACTCCGCCAGCAAGCGATATAATAATTCGTACTAATTAAAACTAGATGTGGACCCGTGTTCAGTGGTTCCAATTTAGACTGCCAAATTACTTACCATTTATCAGTACTTGGATAAAAAATCTGTAAAAAATTGAAAAAATACAAAAACCATGCACTCATCATAACAGAACTAAAATAGGGTTTCTGACACTTTGAAAATTGCAATTTCATTCTAAGTGTCAAACAAAATGAAATGATTTTTGCATTTTTTATTTATTTATCTCCTTATTTGGCATTTTCATCGATTTTAAGCTTGTTGAGAAATAGGAAATATTCATTAAATTTAAATTTGGTTCAAATATTTTTTTTCCACAACTTTATTGGCTGGACATTTCAACTAAACCATTATTTTAGTAATTAATATCTTTTTAATTACTTAAAACTAATTAATAAAAATACAAATTCAGTGAGAGAAATTCAAAATTTCGAAAACAGGAAATTCAAATTTTTAAACGGGCGTGACATCATAGTACTGGCTTGTCAAATTTGTTGACATACTGTATGGTATTAATTACGTACATTTTGTATAGTATTACATTGATTTCTATTATTCTACGGCTTTTTATTAGAAAACTTAATAGTAACGAGTGTAAATTCTGTATTGTAAATTCATTTTTTAAAGTGTAAATTATACATTGAACTGTCACCAATTGACAGATCACGTACTTATACGTCATCAACAGAGAGCGGCAAAAAACTACGTTTAAATATCTCAAAATTATAATGTATTTTAAATATTTTTTTGCATTTAATTACAGCCTTTTTAAACAGTATTGATATTTTTTACTTAGTTATAACGGTGTAAACAATGAATTAAAAATATTTTAAAAAAATACATGAATATTCCCTATTAAAAATAGAAGTTTAGAATTAAATTGAAATGCCAATATAATTTTTACACATACACATTAAAAAATTTTCATTTTATTAATTTTAAAAACTTGAATAAATGTTTGTTTTGATATTGAAATAAAGATTCCCTTTAAAAGACCCCATATATAAAAAAAAATAATTTATATTTTTCAAACTAGTTTTAATATTATCAATATTAAAAAGTTTTAATTAATTTGATAACCTTTTGTGTGTAATGATGACATTTTTCCCACTTTATCCACGTTGTTATCATAAATTTTCAGTGTTATAATTTGTTTCTCATGTGACGGACAGTGTACGTACTCTCGTGCTCTTGAATAAATCATTTATCAACTTTTTCTCGAGTGAGAAAGTACTTCTTTTTTTAATTTAAAGTTTTGTGACAACATTGTAAATTTTAACAATACTTTTTATATAATAAAATTATAGTGCCTAGCCTAAACTTTACTATAATAATTCATTTTAAAATTTATCGATTTTTTTTAAAATTATTTATTGTGAATTAGGCATAAAAAGAACTCTTTAAGTGCCATTTCTGTGCTATTTACCTGTAATTTCTTAGAGATCAACTTATATTATTTTGATTACCTGTACTTAATACGTAACTCTAGGTACACCTTTCTAAATAATTATTTGTGGATTATTGGTCAATATTGTAATGTTTTGTTATTATTTGTTGGATTAAGTACAAAGTTAAAATTTTTATTACGCATGCGTTATAGTACAGTTTTTTTTAAACTTATATCTATAGCACGTGAAATTATTGCAAATTTTTTTTAAATAGTGATATCATCTAAACAGTTGGTGATTGAAGTGTATAAATTTCCGTGTTTTTGTTATTTTGTTATTCTACAAAGTTTTTATGTGTTAAAAAAAGTTCTGGAGAGTGAAATAGTGTTTAGCAGACTACTGCTTGGAATAATTCTTAATTGCGTTGAATTTTAATAACAAATTTGTTGTTCTAGAAAGTGCGAAAATTTTAAAGTGTTTTGAAGCAAATTTTTCCTGAGAAAAACTCTAAATTACGCTTAATTTTAAATAGTGTTTTAACTTATGATAATGGTAATTTAACTTTCTGACGTATTTTTAGTAAAAATTAGGATGATTTCATCTTAAGGATATAAACAACAATTCGAATTTAACCCCAAAAAATTTTGTTTACCAATTCTTATCTTGAGAACAAAACAAGTCCAAAGTTCTATTGCGTCCAAAATAGTGTTTATTGCATGAAAACTACGGTAAAATTATCCGAGAAACATTACGTTATTTTTCGTGCGAATATTTCGAAGGAGAATTTTAAAAAAAATTGAAATCTAACGGTATCATTAACGACGTTGCGGTTGTCAAATGAAACCGAATGGTAGTATCCATTTTTTCCAACGCCTTTTCTTTACATGGTTGAAACTGATATACATATTTCGTAAAACGTATTCTTTCAGAAATGTTTTAAAATAAAGCATATTGGCCGAAGTTAAAGAAAACTTTTCTTCTAAGGTTGTCATTTGCTTGGGCCTCGTCCGGCAGTGACGGTCTTAGAAGGTTTTGCAAGGCCACCGCGTGGTCAGGGTGAAAAAAAGCAAAAACATAAGCATTATGATTGCTGAATCGCCAACACGATGGATTTGACTTCAGCAACTAGAGTAATAAGGACTTTTTAGCTAATTCTTATGTCTGTACCTTGTGATTAAGTGTGGATAGAGAATTAAGGATTAATGCCAAAACCAAATTACTGACAGTTTTCGTGCAAAATGGTAGACAAAATGTGCAAACTTCATACTTATACTTTTGATGTAGTTGAAATAAATTAGATATGGCGAAATTGGAAGAATTTCCCGCTTCTCACTGCAATCGCCAAACCCCCCCCCCAACAACATTTTCAGAATGTGTCAGGCGAGAGACCTAACCAAGGTGACGACAAACCTAGTTTCTTCCCGAAAATCGTGGAAAACAATTTCAAACTCGTCGTGCGAATAAGAAACGTTAATATTGGTTCATATTCTGATGACGTATTGTAAGCGATGAATGTAATTAAAGGCCTTACTCGGATTTAAATATTATTAAAAATCTATTTTTGTATTTATTTTGGAATAAATATAAATAGAGTTATTTTTCCAAGAAGTATAAAATCATCCATTTTACATATTATACATGTAAACTTTTTTGTCGGTAACCAAATAAATTAGACTTAAGTTATTTTAAGACTTAACAACTTTCGCCCCTCAGGTGGTACTTACGAACACCGTTCTGGTAATCATGTATTTGTCACGCATTAAAATTGTGATCACCGGACTAAATTTATTTATATAGTTATTAGGTAACAATTTTTGACATATTTTTTTTGTATTTCTTTTTGAAATGCGGAATATTTACTAATGGATCAACTATTTGAAATTAATTAAGTCTAGTTTTACAAATTTTTACAAGCATGCCGATTCATACATAGCATATATAATTGAAATTTATATACATGTTAAATATTGAATTTCTTTTTTGTTACTCCCTTGTACAAACTTGAAGAAATATTGTAATTACGAAAAAAAACGATGTTCTCATGGAAAAAATAAACCAAAAAAATTTCTGTAATACTATCACATTTTTGAACGCAAAGGCTAAAAATGTAAGAGCTCAACCAACCCCCCTATAGCAGGCATGGGCGAGTTATTTTAAGTCGAAGTCACTATTGTTGTCACCTTTATTGTGTGTCTCTTTATCTAAGTCCGCATTGCTCATAGAGGAGGAAGCGAGACTGGTATACGACTCTTCTACTTCTCTGTTTCTCTTATAGCAATGAGATAGGTAGAAAAAAATGTTGTCTCTCTGTCTTACTCGTATTCTTGGTTGACACTGGTTAAGTTGTCACTGTCTTACTCGTATATTAGATACAGAAGTCTGAGGGGACTTCTCCAAGCCACGTTTGCCCATGCCTGCTATATAGTCGACAAACTCGAGCCAATCAACTCGTAATTACAACAATAATCCAGATCATAAGATTTTCGGTCTATTTTTTCCGATTGAATTTTCAACAGATATATCGACTTCTTTGTGCGTAGAATTGTTGAAAATTTTTAATATTTCGCATTACTTAAAAACCGCAGAATGAGAAATGGTTCAATCGTAGAACGTTAAAGTTTTGGATTTAGGATTATTGTAACATTTAGATGTGTAATTTATCTTTTACATTTCCTTATACAAAACAATGGCAAATTTTTCAATTTTTTAATTTTAATAGAAATATCTGTTGCAAGTATTCCTGAATTAATTTTGTTGCTCTAAGCGTACAAGGGAATCACAGGATATCCTCCACCTAACTTTTTTTCATTGAATATATTTTTACTTTTACCTTTTGGGTATATTTGTTTAATTACTCATAAATATATTATTTACTAATGGCCATTTAAAATTGATTTCAAAGTTCTACTCAATTTGTTATAATCGTGATAAATTATTATTCTCATATTATGTAATCTGGGCTACGGACTTCAGGAGTAACGTTACTCCTGAAGTTTGATAAAAGTTAAAAATGTTTCGCAAAATTTAGGCATTTTAAAGAAACAGTTTGCTTATATTAACAATTTAAGTCGCTCTTAAACATTCTTTGTTTTAATTAATGAAAAATATTCTTTAAATTTTAAGTAAAGAGCTAATCAATGCATCTTCTCGAGTATCATGGTAGCGAAGTGCCACCTGTCGTTCAATCAAAACAATAAAAGTTTATCCATTATATATATAAGAAAAATGTGGAAAATAGTTTTCTTATGAAAAACCCGATTCAAGAGCTGCTCATTTAAATAATTAAAGTTTAAATAATAGAATCTTTTAAAAAAACTTTACTCTGGGCATAAAATGCATTCTTTCATCTAGAAAAATTAACACTGATCACTATGACAAAGTGCCACTTTTTAATTTATATATATATATATCATCTTTAATAATTTATAATAATTTTTCATTTTTTGTTTCAGGTGAGGAAATCAAAATTCAAACTGCCTAATCAATATTGTAGTAAGTACAATTTGTGTGTTGAAAGATCCATACTGACCTGAATGATATCGAACTTATCTAAATTATCTAAATTCATTTTATTAGTATTTTACTATTTAGGCTGGCATCTGTTGTTTAAATTTTAAACTATAATAAGATTGCATTGTATATTATATTACCAAGTACAATAAATTAATATAAGCGGTATGCTTATACAAATAAATGGCAGTTTTCGGGATTCAGTGATTCCTTCGGAAGAGTTCTCGAAATGTCTTTTTCTTAAACTTCACTGCCTTAAATTTAGCATTCATACATATTTGAATTACCAAAATAGGCGTTTCAGAATATAAAAATTTGGAGGAAAAAATATTTAATAAAATTTGTTTGGAATTTTTATTAAAAAATTATCCTTTTTGTAAAGAATTCTCTAAAAAGATGATAATTATTAATGATTAAAGTTGAAAATTAAACCTCAATTAATATTAATTACAATGATAATTAGGAAAAATACCAAAATAATTATATAATTGACAGTATAATATAAAAAAAAACTTCATTATAAAACATTTTAAATATGTTTGTTTAAATAAAATCATATGATATAGAATTGATTTTATAGAAAAACATCACCTAATTAGATCAAATTTATTCTACATAAGTAATAAAAATCTAGTTTATCACATTAAAGTTTTGTAAACATTTACAATACTTATATTATTTCCATAAATTTAATATTGGTGACAAATGTAAATATTAAATTTTATATCTTATACGCACGCACGTTTGTGAAATAGTCATAATAATAATGACACAATTCCGTACCAAACGATTTGACACCAATTTTAACAACCAATTGTTAAATAAACATTACTTATACTTGGGTAAATTCGATACCTGTTCTGCTATCGAATTTACCAAATTACAAATCAAATTGACTAAAAACAAAGAAGTCATCTCTTTCTTACAAAACGGATCCTTATATATCTCTACGACGATTCAAACAAATGACGTCGTTTTTGTATACTCTCGACTTGTTTAATTTGGAATTATAACATTCATATTTTTTGTAGTTCAAAAGATTTTGAAAAACTAACTTAGCTATCCTATACGTGAAGCAATTCTTGATCTTCCCCTTCATGTGGAGCTGATCCACTTTGTAAACTATTTCGTAATAATTAATTAGAGACTTAAGGAATATTAACGAAAACCAAGGCAGGTATCGAAAAATTGTATTCTTATGTTTCGTCTACATTCATAAAGCTATAACAAAATTCATCATCAAAGTTGAAAATAAAATACAAATAATATCAACTATAAGTCTAAACTTTCCCTGGCGCTTGCACTGCCTCAAAAAGAAAATATTGAGTTTTTCTATTACTTTTTACATACTTACAGATAACATATTTTACAATCAAACTTTTTTTTAAATATTAAACAATTTATTTATTACACTATTTCTCTTGATTATACTTCGAAAATAAAACCTTTCGAACCTACTGACCGCATAAGCCTCTTTTCGCATTTTGACAATAACTTCATACCGGTTGAAACAGAATATGCACCATAGCATACCTTAGTCAGATATTCAAAATACTTTTTGTTATGATTTCAAGCAATTTTCAATGAAATATAATAAAATCGAGATATTGCAGAATATACCGACTGTTTCAAGAAACTTTTAATATACAGAGTGGGTCATTTTAATCAATGCATCTGAATATCTCTACAGGGGCGGCTGACATTCTTAAACTGTTATTCTATCACTTATCGTTTAGAGTCTAAATTGATTATTAAAGTAAACCGAAGAACTAGGTCCAATCTGATGTTAGAATTAGATTCCCCCCCATCAAAATTTTGTTTGCATAGATTAGATATTCAGATACATACAGGTTATATTTCTTAGAGCTGTCTACAAAAAAAATTGAACCCTTGTAAAACGGTAAAGTAAATTATATTTTAACTATTAAGGTGAAATTAGGGGGCGTCCATAAATTACGTGAGATGATTAAGGGGGGGAGGGGGTCGAGTCAAATATCATCTAATCTCACGTTGGGGAGAGGGGGGGTCTCGACAAATATCACGCAATTTTTTTTTCTGATTGAAACAAAAAAATATTATACTATTTTGTTGAATTTAATCCAAATTGTATGTACATGTTTAAAATTTAATCTTAAGCGTTAACGTAATATGATTACGATTATTCACTAATTCGTTCGGAAAAAAATTATTTCATTCATACTTCGACGTTATATATCTACTGAATGTCGAACCACCATATTTATTTTATACTAAATAGCTCAATTTAGTCTGAATTCACGGTACAGTGTAGCCTGTCCTTTGTTTTCGCGCCACTATCAGCCGAACTTGCGACTCGATGAACGAGAGCGTACGAGCTGAGTGGCAGCGACACACGGACAGGTTCTAACCTTCTTTGTTTATTCTTGTAATTTTTTAATCACAGTAGACATAATTTAAGTATTCTATTCTTAACTTTTTATTACATTTATAACTCTCAGCAATATTGATTGGTAGTCTTAACTAGTCGTAAATAAAAGCACAAACCAAATTGTTTTTTTCTTTTTACAATAAACAATCTAACGCGTTTACGTAATAAACCCACATTCTGAAAAATCTCACGTGAGATTGGGGGACGGGGGAGGGGGTTGACTAAAACCTCACGACATCTCACCAAGGGGAGAGGGAGGGACAGAAAATTTAAAAAAACACCTCACGTAATTTATGGACGCCCCCTTACCTTGATGTTGAAAATAAGATGACATATAATTCTAAATGAACATGTGATGTTTGCTGATTTGAATCAGTAGCGTATATCAAATGATTTAAAAAGCAATCGGTATATTTCTATGCCTTCATCTCGAAATTATGCTCGCATCCCCAGTATCATAACATCATCGTTAATTATGTTAAATACAAAAATAAAATAACAAATCGGATCGCATGGCGTTAATTAAAAAAACTCAAGCAGTAGATATTGTTTAATATTGTAGGCACATATCACATTACAGTATGCACTTTCAAATAGTCTATATCTATGTATAGAATTAAAATGTATAATAAATTAATTCATTACATGCTAAAAAAAATGTTAATGTTAACAAATTACTTCCGCAATTTTTTATTTAATCAAAACAATTTTTAAAAAAAACTGAAATCATTTACAAAAATTAATTTTTATATATCTTTTTTTTTAAATATTCTTCTATGATTGTACAAAATCCATTGAGATTCAAAGATTGCTTCTTAAAAGATTTTCGTGTGCTTCTGTTTATGAATTGCGTTTTGTTTATTTACAGATTTTTGCACGTAATTTTTAAAGTGAATTCCTTAACCTTACTGTATTCATGGAATTTACGACTTGAATGACCTCTTTTAAATAGAGGGTGATGAATCATTATGTTTAAGGTCTCATGAAGGTTTAATAATGTCTAGATTCCAAATTATATTATCATTGTTTTTAAAATGTTAATATTTATTTACTACATCAAGTCCCAATTCTAAGTTTATATCACAAAATTTGTGTCAAATAACTCAGTAGCAAAATTGTCCGAAACTCAAGTTTTTTTTAAAAATATTTTCATAGGAAGTGTCATTTTTAATTGAAAGTTTAGCTGCATTTCTTTCTGGTATTGAAAAAAAAGATAGGCTGGTTCTTGAATTGAATTAATTATGTGCTTTAATCTCGAGGGGGCTGTAGGTTCACTCGGTAGGAACTATGTGCTTTTCGCTATAATTTGTATTATTTTTAATTTAATTTAAAAAAATAATTTTGACGTAGTTGGGTTTCGAACTGACTACCTTCTGCATGAAGAACGAGCACCGTATAACAATACATACTTTGGCAAATTTTTTTTTTTCTAGCGTCTATCCACTGAACTGAACGCGTAATAAGGAACATAGTTCCAAAACTTATAACAGTTGAATACAGTTCAAAGTGTATAACATCATAGATATGGAAGAATCATAAATACCTATATATTATAAATGTGAAAGTAAGGTTGTTTGTTTGTTACGCTTACACACAAAAATTACTGAATGGATTTGAAGCGAACTTTACAATAATATAGCTCATTCATCAGACGGGTGATTTCACTGGGCCATTTATTAACACCATTTTAAAGCTAAATTAAATACTTCTAAAAATGGTGAACGAGATACAATTTATGGCCATCTGTTCTGATATACCTAATGAATTACAATTATTTTACATTTAAAAAAGAAATTGAAAAATGTACATATATTTTATATGTGTAAAACAATACCTATCTCTATTTCCAGTGTTGTGGAAGTGGGATAATTGAAAGTAAGGAAGGTGAAGGCTATAACGCGATGGTCTTTACTTTTAAACTCAGCACAGAGGGTGGTTATCACACTTATCATTACATTACCTTATCATTGCAATCAAACCAAACATAATGTACTCACATATTGGGTTGACTATTAAATCAGAAGTATGTCTTTTTTAAAGTAATAGGTAGCTATAAAATTAAATTCTTGAATCAAACTAGTATATTTGACTTCTAAAATGGATACCTTAAATTTTCAGAAAAATATCTTGTAGATAAAGAAAGTAAGCGCTACATTTATAATATACAAAGGAATGTATTCCTTACAGGGTGTCCACGACACCTCGATTTTAATTTTTTACGCTGGAGGATTTAAAAAAATATATATATTATATAACAACTTTTGTATTAGAAGCATTTTATTTACCGATATGCATATGATATTGTGATAATGATCTCATGATGTCATCATTAATAAAATGATGAATGATTTGATCGGTCAATGTCGTAGGAAATGATAATGGTATTTTGCATGTTCATTCAACTTTTTTCCAGTAATAAAAGAGCTTAATAATTAAAAATATAACATAATATACTATAGTTGATATCTAAACATGTTTTGTTGCTTATGACGCCAAATACCAAGAATTAAGGTTATTTAATAAAAAATAAAAATAATAAAAATATATTTAACACGTAAACATAGCGAATGGTATACAAACTTGGTGTTAACGTAATTTACCTTGAACGACAGGAAACTAAATTAAAAATTAACAAAATGGCACGTACGTTTTTAATAGATTTTTTTTTTTTAATTCTTTAAATAGGTTTGAAAATCTAGTCAAAAAATATCATTTTGGCAGGATGTCAGTTAATTTTGATTATAAAACTTATAATTCTTATTTTAATATAAGTCGAAGACTTAATGCGATTTAGTTTAAGCCGAAGTTTATTTAAGGCTATTTATTTTAAGTCGAAGTCACCATTGTAATAACTTTATTGTGTGCCATAAACTTTATTGTGTGTCTCTTTATCCAAGTCCGCATTGCTCATAGAGGAGGAAGCGAGACGGATATACGACTCTTCTACCTCAGTTTCTCTAATAGTAATGAAATCGGTAGAAAAAAAATGTTGTCTCTCTGTCTTACTCGTATTATTGGTTGACACTGGTTAGGTTGTCGCTGTCTTGCTTGTTATTCAGTTACAGAAGCCTGAGGGACTTCTCTGAGTCACATTTGCCTATGCCTGGTTTTGACTATATTACGACTCGCCTATATCGTAAAAATTCAATAAGAGTTATAAAATTATGTAAGTACCTTTAAAAAAAAGTTCATATATAGCGCTTTTTTTCTTTCTAAAAATAGTTAAAATAAAAGTTTTTACTTTTCATAAATTACCACTATAGGTACAAAAAAACAGAATAATTAGTAATTCTTTTAAAAAATGTTTAATTTACTGTTATAATGAGTATTATAGTTGGCTGGAAGTATTATATTCATTATTGGCTGCTGTTATGACTAAAAGAGATATACAACAGGTAATAGCAAGTGCTGGTTTTGACCCATTGATATTTACAGGTGCATTTTTCTATTGTTTTCCTTTCTAATGACCTCGAGATGACGGCTTCATACTGTATATTTATAATATAATTTTTTTTTCTTAAGTATTTATTTTTAAAACTATATTATTTTATACCGATAATTGGTATTCTAAAATTAAAGATTGTTAGTATTTATTTCTTCTATTTTTTTAAGAAAATTTAAATTTTATAAGGAAAACATCGTGATGAAATCTTTTTTTTATGTGATTTATTTTTGCCAATTAACTAGTTATAATGAACCGTTTGGATTTATTGATTTAGGATTACATTCACGGTTTTAAAGCTTACAACAAGCGCGGAGTCAGTGCAGGGTAAATGATGTAATTTCCTCCGTTAAAAAGTACTTCGTTCATTTTAAAATCCAAATACTTTGTAGTCAAATTAAGTCTAACTCTACAAGTTATGAAAATAGTAGAAGCCTGGTAGAGATATTTCGCACAAAGGTGAATGTACAGAATGCACTCTCAAGATTAGAATCAATTTTTGGTGGTAATCAAGTTTTCAGAAGCCTGGAACATTAGATGGAGAAATATTTAAAATTATGGCGGGAATATAAACTTCGATAAATGATGCGAGCTAAGGAAATTTTTTAAGAAAAACGATGAATTTATTGTACTATTCGAATTGGTTTTTTTACAATTGATTTAAAATTTTTGTAACCAGTAACTTCTATATAATCCCCAATTTCTAAATTTCATCAGTATGTCATTACATTGTTTAGTATCTATTTTCCTAAAAAATCTTCAATGAAAAAAATTTTGCAGAGTAGGGAATTTATTTCGTATACAAATATCCTTAATTATTTACAAAACATTTCATTAATCATTTTATTTATATTTACAAAAAAAATAAAAGTGTTTAAAAAAAATTGTGTATTGTCATCACATGCCTTATCAAGATTTGATAAAAAGAAATTATTTAATATTTTGCAAAACTAGGTAAAAAAATTTTTATGCAAATATACCTATGACTAATTTTTAATGGCGTAATTTTAATATAAAAATTAACGTTGAAATGTGATTACTTTTTTATAAAAATAAAATTCACTTTGCTGATTTAAACAAATTAATTGCCTTGATTTTATTTTATTTATAAATATTTTATTATTAGTAATTCACTTAAAAAACATAACTGTAAATAAATGAAAAGCATTCTTGAATTTATATGCTTCTCTGTTTCATAGAAATTCGCAGGTGAGAAAATGATTCAAACTTGACTAAGATACTTGAAATTTCATTAAATAATCGGGTCATTTTTCTTTATTTTTGGATGATATTGCAAGGAAAACCAATAGGGAATATTCATGAAATTCAAATATTTTTTTCCGTATAACTTTATTAACTGGACAATGACTAATACTAAATCATTATTTTAGTAATTAATTACTTTTTAATTACTTAAAATTAATTAATAAAATTACAAATTCGGTGGGAAAAATTCAAAATTTCTAAAACGGGAAATTCAAATTTTTAAACGGACGTGGCATCATAGTACTGGCTTGTAAAATTTGTTGACATACTGCATAGTATTAATTACTTACATTTTGTATGATATTACATTAATTTCTATTATTCTACGGCTTTTTATTATAAAACTTAATGATAACGAGTGTAAATTCTATGTTGTAAATTCATTTTAAGTCTAAATTATATATTGAATTATCACCAATTGACAGATCACGTACTTATACGTCATCAACAGAGAGCGCCAAAAAAACTACGTTTAAATATCTCAAAATTATGATTTATTTTAAATATTTTTTTACACTTAATAACAGCATTTTTAAACAGTATTTATATATTTTTTACTTTGTTATAACGGTGTAAACAATGAATTAAAAATATAAAAAAAATACATGAATATTCCCTATCTTTTTTAATTATGAAGAAATTTATATTTCTTTTTCATCTCCGTAAATGAAAGGAGTCACTTTTGCTTGTGTTCGTGTAAACTTCCAAAACGTTCACAATTAAATCGTTTAAAAATCGCTTACTATTTTTTACTTGTTTTTATTCAGATAAAATGTATAATTTTTGATTGATTATAAATGCGTGAAAGATTACATCTAAGATAAAAGTCAGTGTATCTTATAAAATGTTTCAAGGTAGTCATATTTATGTATTTTTTTCTATTTTTTTTTTTAATCTAATTATTATATGTTGGAGAACTACCACAAAAAATTTAGTTAATAAATAATATTATAAAATGTTTCTTACAGAAATTAATAAATAAACTATATAATGACTGGCGCTGGCGCCGATTATCAGCATTTTATAATAAGGGAGAGTGTAGTTCCATAGACTAAAACTATTTTTCCTACTAACTATATATTTTATCGATAAAAACTGGTGATCCATGGTACAAGATGTGTTATCATTGGTTCAAGATTGTTATAAGATACCTTTGAAAATATTCCAATGTACTTAGAGTTGCCGGCACTAATAGTATCTGAAAACGTAATCTTCAACATGTATAATCTTAACATTTCACTCTATAGAACAGAATCATATTACTTGCGCTTGAAACAAGTTTCTCTTACTGGTATCCTCGTTTTTGAGCGCCTCCCAATAGCTTCTACTAGTATTTTTATTGAATGTGGATGAATGGCATCATTGATTTTACTCATATGATAACTCATAACTAAGAAGAATGATTGTATAATTTAGTACGCTTCTAATTAAACATGTTTCCGTGACATATACTGCATCGTTTGAAACTGAAATAAATCTGAAACTGAAATATGGTGCAATATTTAGATGCAATGTGATTTAAATCAAGAAAATGCAATAGCCAACTGAAACACTAAAAAATGTGGCATTTCTATCTATTTTACTTGAAAACAAATGAAACTGTAGATTGATTCAAGGTATAATGTATCCGAGGTACTTCACCTTACCTTATTATATTAAAAAGCACTTATCACAAATATTAATAATTGACAAACAGTAATTATACTTGTAACTATTTATTATCAACATATATTTATAAAATAATAATTAATAATTGTTATTTTCATATATGTATAATTATTGTTAATAAATTTTATTTATATAATTATAAATTTTATCTCTAATGAATTATCTAATATTAAACTCACTGTTGGTTCATAATCAAGAAAATAAAAATATCATTTCTCAGCTTTATAAGCTCCAACAACGCTTCATATCAGATAGTTTCTTAATTTAATCACCGAGTAATACCTTTTTAATAGTTCCACATCAAGCCGAATTAGTTGCGAAACTCCCTTCGCAGAAAATTTAAACTTATACCACTTTCTGCATGCACTCAAAATTTTTGAGATACGTAAAGTAACCATAAATTATAACTTTGTTATTCAGCGCAAAACTGATGTATTCTGATTTTGAAATATCAAAAAATAAAAACTTTTTGTATCAGATTTTATTTTAAAATGTAAATAATATTTTTTAGAAATGTATATTTTTTTAAGAACCAATAAATCATTTTTGTTGAAAAATAGTAAAAAAAAGTCTGTATTATATATTTATAATAAATTTAAAATATTGAAAAATAATTGGAAAAAATAAAATATGTATATGAAAATTATAATAGTTCGTGACTTGTTACAATCAAATTTGTTTAATTTTTTTTTTTAAATACATACATGTGGTAATCGTATTATATTCAAAACAATTTATTTCATAGTTTTGCTAATAAAAGTTATTTTTAAGCTAAAATTTAGGATTCGTGTTATACCTACTGAATGGTCTCAGAAATAATTTCACGTAAACAGGCATGCTAACAACTATTAAGGCCATTTTTATATTTTCTTGAAGTCGAGGGAAAACTAAAGAATCTCAATTAAGGATGTACGAGCACCAAATCAATTTTAAATAAAAAGCTTAATTTTTTTTTTAGATATGAAGTTGGACTAAGCTCAAATCAATTCTGAATATTTTAGGGGGGTTGCCCGATTGTTTAAATAAATGAATGACTTCAAAAGTAGGCATATTTAACATTAGTTTTATATTAAAACGGTAGATGGATAATATGTTGTCATTGACTTCTCCTAAACTAGTCGGTGGAAATTAAAAAAAAACTATTTAAGTTAAAACATTAATAAATAATTGAAAAACAAAAAATAAACCCGTTGTGCCCGACTAATTAAGGTTGTATGAGCACGGTAGTGGGGACACAAATTTAAAAAAAAAAAAAAAAAACTTTTCAATTTCGATGGTGAATTATGTTATAACTTGGCAATATAAGACGAAACTGTTTAATTATTTAGCTTTCGATATTTCGAAAACCTATGCAGATATCGAAAAAATCGAATATCAGAATAATCTGATTTTTAGTATTTTTCCAAAAATTTTTATTGATTTCCACCTTAAAAAAACTCGATAGGGTTTTATAAAAGAAACTATTCTGAAACAATCGATATAATTAAATCATTGAAGACATGTTTTATAAACATTTTAAAATTCACAATATCGCAATTTGCTTTAAAAATTTTTGTATTTATCAATTATACACACTTACTACGCACATGCAAAAATATAAGCGCATGTGAACTGGAAAATTTGCGATTAAAAATTCGTGTGTTTATTTTTACAAATATTTAATTTCAATTTGTACATTTAATATAAACAAATATACACAAAAACAACTCTATAAGATGTTTTTATTTATTTATAATAAAAAACATTATGCAACTTATGCAAATGATTTCTATTTTATTATGCAACCAAAGTTTTATAAGAACAAAATTTGTGTTATTTTAAAGGTATTTTAATGAATGCATCTTTTCAAATAAGTATTTTAACAAACCATAGTGAATATTACTTTTAAAGGTCATTTCACTTACTTTCTGATGAACATAATTATTGTATTATATTAATCAGAAAGAACTCTATCTATATTAAGTAATATTCGACTTATCTAGTACCTAACATTCGACTTATTATTCATTTGATTTGATAATTTAAATTAAAGTATTTACTATCTATTTTCTCCGATATTGCTTATGATAAAAAATTTCCATTTGATTAACCCCCGAACTAAAAAGAGGGTTGTCATAAGTTTGACCGCTATGTGTGTGTGTCTGTGTGTTTGTTTGTCATGTGGCATCGAAGTCCCTGAACGGATGAACCGATTTTCATTTTTTTGGTTTCATTTCAAAGCTAATTTAACGGAGAGTGTTCTTAGCTAAGAACGTAAAAAGTGAGGTCAAGTTCGTAAGTTAGCAACATAGGTCAATTGGGTCTTGACCTATGTTGCTGTCTTGTAAACCATTAGAGACAGAAGAAAAGTTTAAATGTAAAAAAATGTTCCTGTTAAAAAAATAAACAACTTTTGTCATCAAAAAATAAACAACATCACTGTTTGAGCGCAAATTATGTTTAAATTGTATAGTATGTATTATATGGGAATATCAGATATATGCGTGACATGTATGTATGTGTAATGTGACAGAGTAATCAACACTGTCTATACATGGTATTTCAACAGTTAACTCAGTCAACTTGTTTCTCTAATAATATCTTTCATGAATGTCCATAAAATGTCCTTAAAACATTATAGAAAACTCAAAATTCATAGAAGTTTTTATTTTAATTTTCCGGGCGACTACAAAAATTTCCTGTCAAGATAAATAAAATTCACTTATTTCTTAGTGTTGTAGCGGAGGAGGTATTGATGTCAAATTATCCATTTATTTACTATTAAAACGTGTTTATGTATAGGAATATATATTTTTTTTTTCAAATTGTAAAATCAGTGACAATTTTTGTTTAATAAGTAGTAATAATTGCAAAGAATGGCGAAATAGTTCAATCCATTATAGTGATATTTTATAGTTCTAAAACCATTTTTTATCAAAGACTTTAACGAATCCAAATATGCGTCTTTTTTACGAAAAACAAAATCATATTTTTTGTATTTGTTCTTGATAAAAAATTCAAAACTGATGATAAATGGAATAAGGAATTTTTAATATTTTACAGTGAAATTCTACTCACTCTTTCGAATATATTTTAAATTTAAGTGAAATAACTAACTCATACGCGAAAAATTATTTTTTAGTACCTCTGGATTTGATGCCAATGAAACGATTTTAAACTAATGTTGATTTGGTTAGTGTCGACTTCAAAACGAAATTGCTGATAAGGAAATTATTGATTGAAGTCGTTATTAACCCCCGAACTTAAAAAAAAATGGGTGTTGTTATAAGTTTGACCGCTATGTGTGTCTGTCTGTCTGTATCATCGTAGCGCCTAAACGATTGAACCGATTTTTATATTTTTTTATTTCATTTGAAAGTAATTTAATGGAGAGTGTTCTTAGCTATGTTTCAAGTGCGCTTCCAGGGTTCCGTACCCGAAAAAACTAAAAAATTGGCGATGATCTTAAAAATCGATTTAGTTTGGAAAAGGCTTTATGGAAAAAGGTAATTTAATGGGAAGTGTTTTAGGAATCTGTTTTTTTACAACAAATTTTTTAATTTAAATGTACTCCATATTTTAAAGGTGATTTATGACATAACAAATGAAAACTGCTATGTACTCATTCTTTTTTTATAAGAAAGTTTTTCAAAATAAAACATTTGTACAATATGAAATCATAGCACGTAACTTTTTATATGTATTAGAATTTGTCTATCTATTGTCTTTGAATAAAATTATACTGTTATTCATTGTTTTGTATAAAAATAAAAAATTACAAAAATATTAGTAGATATTATTATGTACAGTTAAGTATTAAGTGCGTGAGAATTATGAGAAAAAATTACCTCATAACAATAATAAACCTTAAAAACAAACACTGTTTAAGAGAAAAAAATAATAGTCTAGGAGCCTAGCAATATTAGACTGCACCCGGATTTTTCTATATGAATTGTTATAGGCTGATTCAAGTTTCGAAGATGTTTGGTTCTAAAATAGTGCCAGTAATTGTTATAAACAAACAGGACAAGTGAAATTTACAAAATTTAAAAAACCCCCGACAAATTCGGGTACGAAAGCCTAAAATCGCACTTGAACCATATCTAAGAACACTGTCCATTAAATTACTTTTTTCCTTAAAGCGTTTTCCAAACTGAACCGATTTTGAAGGCCATCGGCAATTTTTTAATTTTTCGGGTACGGAAACTCGCACTTGAAATATTCCTAAGAACACTCCCCATTAAATTACCTTTCAAACGAAACAAAAAAAAAACAAAATCGTTGCATCCGTTTAGGAGCTACCTTTGGGAGCTACGATGCCAGAGACAGACAGATAGACAGACACACACACATAGCGGCGAAACTTATAACATCCCTTTTTTAGTTCGGAGGTTAAAAATTCAATTTTTTGGTATGAAATGTTTCTCAATTAAATATTGTTAAATGTTTCAAAATATTCAAACATGGTCATTTTTAATACTGAAAAACAATGCTAAATAATGGAATTTTTGCGCTTGACAAAATATTAAAAATACTCTTTGAACGTCCATTTACAACATCTCGAAAATTAATTATAGATTATTTCATATCCTAAAGATTTAATTTTTAATTCAAGAGAATTTCTCTTTAATTAAGATTACTAGACAAGATATTTGTCAATATTTAGTGTACGCCTGTATGTAGCATATTACATCAAAAATAATCGAATAGACCATGAGTTAAATAGCGTATGCATAATTATATGTAAACAACAACAATAAGTAACTTAATTTTTAATTGATAAAAATACCTTATTTTAATTGAATTTTTTATCGATTCCCGAAAATTTCAAAATAATGGTAATTTTTTCATTTTCTTTTCAATTTCACAAAAGTTTTTTTCTCAAATAATAGTCATACTTTTATAAAAAATAATTCCGTTGTTAAATCGATAAAGATTATTTTTCCCTCTTAATAACAACTACATCTGCAGACACACAGTTTATATAAAAATTTTGTTTCAAGGTTATGCAGATGATAATTTTTTTTACTGTATCAATTAAAAAAACAGTTTGATATTAAACAGATGTAAAAATTTTATTATTATTTAAACTATATAAACATTTAATTTAATAAATAAATAAAAATTAAATTAATTACACAAAGCATCGCAGGTGAAAATTATAAAAATTTAATGTTTATTATTATGATATTTTTTTTTATTTTGTATTAAATAAACAAATTTTAATGTGTTTATATTGTATTAGTGCCAAGAAAAATAAAATTTCCTGATGTTATTAATTTAATTTTCCATTTTACAATTAAACGATTTTTTTTATTCTTTCGAATTTTAACAAAACAACGTAAGATTTTCAATAATTTTATACACAAAAAATTATTCCAAATAGACAAAGCAAATTGAATTAATTCACTGTTAAAATATAATTTTTTTAAATGTTTAACCGATTTATTAACTTGGAAAAAATTCACGAATTATTTCGAAAAAAGTGATATACTCAATGATTTAGAGTAGATTTTGAAACGAGATTCCATTAAAAAACTGCATTCTGAACTTCAAAAATTTTGTACTATCTGATGAAGTATACACTAACATGTATAATTTTCTTAATGAGAAAATTCAAGATTCTCAAGGGAGAAAAAAAATTATACGTTTTTTGACTTTTTTTATTAAAAACGGATCGAAATATCTTGAATATCGAGCTACAACTTCATTTCGATTTTAAAAATGAAAACTTATACCTCCTGGTGAAATTCGCATTTAAGACTTGTATATACTTAATGAATAATCGAAATTAAAATTATTTCCGTGAGAAATATTTGTATACAATTTATATATGATGTCATATGCTGGCACGGGTCAAATGGAGTAAATAGGAACCATAAATACAAATTATTTAATATGTTAATTATTTTTTCGATTAAGCTACATTGTGTCCGGGAAAAATTGCAATTATTTTTACAGTTAAAAGAACATGACAAAGTATACAATTTTTCTGTTTAAAACCGAATTTAAATTTTTAACTGAAACATTTGTACAATCCAGAAAAGGTTGTGTTTCTGAGGGCAATATGTGTTTCAACCTTCTGTCTCGTCCAATTCAATACTTTGTGTGCTGAATTTCAGTGTTAAACATCTTCAATTCAAGTGGGTAAGAAGAAAATTTATACTTCTTTGTGCACAAGACGAATTGAGTTCGTAAATTTTTTTGATATCTTTCAAGTGTGGAAAAACGAGACTGGAATAGAAGGCAGTATAGAAGATTGCTATATCGTAAGCGAAGAGAGCATTTTCGGTAGTTCGATCTTTCGAGATAATCGTTTGTATGATATAAAAAGAGATTGTCAGATACTGAGCTCGGTAGGGAGATCTAGGTTTCATGATGTAATATTTATAGGGGAATCACAAAGAATATGACGCGTAGGTAAAAGACTTTCTGTGAAACTTTTTCTAACCCACTCTAAAATGTTCTTTGGATCATTCTGATCAAAAGCTCTCACGGCCATAAAAATTTGTATCGAGTAGTTTTCGAGCTACGCGCGTTCAAAGTTACAAATATAATATAGATTTAGTATATGCCAAGGAAAATGGCTTTTAGTGAATTTTTTCAAATCGCCCCCAAAATTTTTTCGAATTCTTCTAATTCAAAGCTTCCACGGTCACAAAATTTTGTAACGAGTAGTTTTCGAGCTACGGACTGGCTATATAACTAAAATGTTTGTATTGATCGCCCGTAGCTCAAAAACTACTCGATAAAAATTTTTGTAACCGTGAGAGCTTTTGATCAGAATGGTAAAAAGAACATTTAAGGGTGGGTTAGAATTGCGGGGTCCTTTAGCGTTGAGCTAAGGAATTGTCTATGAACAATTCCCTTACTGACGTACATTACTTAATATAATTGCGATAATTACTCCTAAACATCCTGTATATCAACAAATCCAGTATTATTGTAATAAACTTAACTTTCATGTATGTTTGGTTGTATTATGAAGTGGATGTGTCATACAAGTATGTATTTTAAGTACATCAAAGTAAGTGAAAGCTTACAATCAATAGTGTTGTTTGTAGGTAATAATGTTTGTTTATTTGTTGACAACTTAACTTGTTACTTTTGAATTTATAATAATAATAATAATACATATTATTATTTTTATTATTAATATTACATAGTATTAGTTATATTAAATCATTTATTATTTAAATAAATAAATAACTTTCAATTTTAATTGGGAAATTGTTTTTTTTTTAATTTAAATTAGAAAAACCTTCAAAATATTTCACACATAACTAATATGTTTAAAATAGGATTCTGTATAACGATTGTTTTAACGTTATTTGATTATCAAATAACTTATTATTAGTAATTTTTATCGATTCTGTAAAACTGCGGAAGAAACAAGCATCTTTCCTTTTTAATGGCGGTTAATATTGGATACAAGAGCTTTATGAAAATTATGAGTAATAAAAAATTTATATCGCGGACAAGCAGGAAATTGTCTTTTTTCTATTTTTAAAAATGAATAAATATATCACCTTTAGGAGACAAAAAAATTAAAACAAAGTTCCTTGGTCCAATAGGAAATAGAATACAGTGAAGCCCCGGTAATTCGGCAATGATAAGATTCTATACGTTATACTATACTATAATGCATTATCCTGCATTATCATTATATTAGACATGTCGGATTACAGGGGGCGCCGGATTAATCAGGGACCGAATTATCGGAGTTCCACTGTACGCTGTACACGAACAGGCCCAATTTGCGAAGTTTATATTTTTGCATATACTTTTACTCTCATAAAGAAAGAAATTCTCTGAAGAAGTTCTGAAGGATTTGACAAAAATATATTTAAAAAACTGTAGATAGGTTGAAAAAATTTGAAAATTTATAATTAGAAAATAATTAGCAAAATGCTCATAACGCGAGAACAGACGGGTTAAAAAAGCTCATTCATGTAAAAACAAAAAGCAAGGGAAAAGTAATTTTTCAAATAACTATAAAAATAACCAATATGAAAACCATTAAAGATTTGTTTGTATCTCTTTCTAGCAAAACAGAATTTCACAGAGTTCTTATGACAAACATAGTATATGACCTCAAATACTATGTCCAATCTCTATCTTAATATTTTGTTAAGAATTTTTTTCTTTTTGGTTTCATTTTTGCTTTAAATAATATTGTTTTGTACAGTATTTACCAAATTTATTTTCATAATCTATCAAAATGTTTCAATTGATGTTGAAATCAAAGCTCTCATGTCCCGGATTTTATATAATACCACGAAACCTTTATATACATCATATTTAATATTTATCCACTTAACAAATTAATAACTTAAAACACTTTTACTTTATGAATAAATAATCTGACTAATTGTTGATTCCTTGATATGGTTAATTGATTTAGATAATTAAAAGAAAATTTGTAAATAAATAAAAAAATGTATGTCATCAATTTTTTTATATTTCAAATAAAAATTATAATAATTGTAAATCCTCACATAACTTTCATTTTCAAACATATACCTACATATAAAATTTTTTTATCAGGGTAAAAGTCTTCCGCTGTGATATTAATTTATCGTTTTTAACAGAAGATACTTTAAAAATATACATAATTCATTATCATTAAATATTGTAATGATAGCCCTATCCAGGGGAGGGGGCGCGAGCCAGGCAACCGGAGAATACCTTGACATATTTCATATATAAATGGTTAAAAATTTAGTCATCGTCCCAATTGTGGACGAAATTATTGGCCTCCAATTAAAAAATATTCTTCCTGTGTGCTAGGATCTATTAAGGTATTTCCCAAACAGGGTTTTCGTTTCATTAACAAATAAAATTAATAAAAATACGGAATGCTAACATATTGAATGATTTAAATAAAAATGGCATATTATTGAAATATCATAATAAAATAGATATATTATTTACGATAGATATATAGATTTAATGAACATAAAGGTAATTTACTGTTTTAATTAACTTTCTAAATTTGTTATTATAATTGTAAAAATCCTGACATATAATTGAATATTTTCTCATATTATCAACAAATTTAATGGAATAAATTACCTTTAAACATTAGTTTTCTTTTGCTTTCTTAAACAATCTTTCTTTTAAGTTTATCTTATTATGTGTTACTAAGGTAGTTTGCGCCTAAATTTACTTTTCTGTGGCTGATAATAGGTTGGCCACTTTTTATGTACCTAAAACTAGCAATAAAATGAATACTTAAAGTCCCCTAAATGCGAAGTTTTTATACACGTAGACAACAATTTCTCATATTTCCAGCCGTTCTGAAATGACTGAAAAATACTATGCCAGAGCCAAGACCATACAGATTAGGCCGAAAGTCATTACCTATTACAAAATTGAATACTATATCTATACTTTGGCCCATTTATCTACTAATGTGTAATTTTTACGAGTATACTACCTTGAAAAAGGTATTTTCTCTACAGATGATAATTTATTTAAAATTTTAGAGAAAACCATATTTGAAAAAATTAAAAATTTGATTTATTATGAAAAGGTCAAAGGTCAAAATCTATTACAACTAGAGAAAAAAAAATTACCATAGAAAGTTATGAAACTATGCACCAGTATCAATTAACCATAATTCATTTGATATTCTTCGAGTACTATAAGTAGCTTTTATAGTACTTAAAGCTACTCTTAAGTACTATAAAGTAGCTTTTAATTTTAAAATTGATCTTTAAATTTATTATACGCCTTTCAATATATGTTATAATATTATGTTATAATATAAGTCAACAGAAGCAAAGAGTAAAGCAACCAGCCGGTGAAAACTAACACAATAAAAGCAATTTTACGTTGAAATTTGACTAACCGTAAATCAAAAGCAGTAAAATTAATATTTTGACTACGAAACTCCAAATAGCTATCACATCGCCATAAGTCCTTGTTCAATGATTAATTTTATCACGTGGAAACCATCTATCGATAAATATAATAGATGTCTTTAATGGTTCACTTAAAACAATGAGGGATCATTTTACCTTGATGGATCATTATGTAGCACTGTCCTCTACTGCTATTCTTGCTTTACTTGCTATGATTTTTAAGCTGTTAAATACTTATTGTCTGGAATTGTATTTTAATCTTTGAATGAAAAAATATTTACGTCAATCCAGTAATTTTATTTATTTTTTTTTTTGTACTGTGTAAAGTAAACAGTTAGAAGTGACTTTATAAATGAATTATTACCCTTTCCAAACAACATTCCCAAATGACAACTTTATAAAAGCAAATACTATGGGTACCTCAATTTTCAAAGTCCAAGGCTTTGACCCATACAAATTTAATAACAATTTTCCGTTTAGCAAAGGTCAAGGATGAGAATTACCAAAAAAAATATTTTGTAACGCATTAATAGATACCTGACTTCTAATAACGATTCTAATGAATTCGATAAGTACTTTATTGTTTTTATACTTGATTTTTAATACTTTCTTTCAATTAAAAATTAATTAAACGTTATGTCCTTGAGTATTTAGAAAAATTAGGTTAATTGTCTTTTTAGTAAAATTTCAATTTAAAAATAATGATATTTCAATAATAATTAAATCTTTACTTAAATATTAAATTGAAAACCCGTTAAAAATCCGCAATACCCTTTTTGACTGACACAAAATTTCAAACAATTTGATACAGTTCGACGATCCGTTAATAAATCGAATTACGTATTTATTGAATGGAAAAAGATAGTCGTAGAGCTGATAATTGGGGTATAATAGAAGGAAGACAACAAAATTTTTTCACAGGCGTCATTTTATTTTCTCCAAATGGATTTAGGAAAAAATACTTTGACCGAAAAAATTGCCCCGGAATATTGTCCCATTTTTGAAGGCCGGTCTAAAAACTTCTGAAACCAACCAACTCCTCTATAGTCAACATACTCAACTCAACTAACTCGTAATTACAATAATAATCCGGACCTATAAAATTTTCAGCCCTTTTTTTCCGGATCCATTTTTTTCCGATTCCCCCCCCCCCCCCAACCAATTACCATCTTCTCAATCATCCACGAAAGACATCGTGCGATAATTTTCCGTCGGTTTTAAATACGATAGCTATCATATCGCCGCAAACATGTTTTACGTTAAACGTTTTACGATGCGAACCTCTTCCGGGACAGAAGCGAGGAAATATTACACACTGACCTTTCATTATCATACGGTCTTCTTTGAAATGAACTAAGATCTCAAATTAGTGCGATTATGGACTAACAACGGACATCGGATATTTAACAAAATCAAATATGCCTTCAAATTTCAAATAGAGTTGTTTTTAGACAAATTGTAAAATGAATTGATTGATATTTTTACCTGTTGCATATTAAAAAAAAAGTATGATGTAACTTGTAATATAATACATTTACCAAAGTATATAATACAAGAGTTGGCAACGTTTCTGACAGTTTATTTCATGGCGGTTAAATTTCTAATATTTAAACTAAATTTTTCATCTAAACCATTTTTACGAAAATTGTAAAAGAAAGAAAACACGCTAACTACGAAAAATACTTTAGCCAAAAGTTGTCAAGGGCAATAGAGGAAATGAATTATCGATAAACTTGAAGCGAATTTTCTTTCGATTTAATGCAATATAATGACATATTTTTTAGTCGTATTTCCTCTGAAAGCTAACTTTTTTTGAAAAAAAATGTTTTAAACAAAAATTGTTAATTTTTTAATGAGAATCAACTTTCTAATCCCAAGTGTTATTCTATCTCTTACCATTTAGAATCTAAATTGACTATTTAAGCAACCCAAACAACTAGGCCCAATCAGAACTTGATTTCAAAGCTTGATATTCTCCATCAAACTCTACAATTTTTGTTTAAATTATTTTTTTGTTGGAACTACAAACCCAGCCTGTATA